>NC_080098.1:16441463-17102535 GCF_950005125.1 Chionomys nivalis | reverse complement strand
AACTAGGCTGATTTCAGCATGTCCCAGACCTGCCTGGGCTAAATGGTGAGTCTTAGGCCCAAGCTATAACAGCCAGGTGCTGTGCGTGCTAAGCAAGCCATCTCCCAATTGAGCTGCAGCTTCCTCTTAGCTTCCCTGTCTGTGTGCTACCTTGAGATGTCTTAAACTGCAGCACTATTTTTCATGCAGGGTTTGAAAAAAATCAGGAAGTGGGGAACTTAACCACTCTATGCACAGTGATGTGTATCTACCAAAGTAAAATGTGACTTCCTGTGCCTCCCTTAAAACGTGCATATGCTGTCCTGAAGAGATGGCTCAGCAGGTAACAGTACTTGTTGGTCTTGCAGAGGACCTAGGTTCAACTCCCAGCACCTCCATAGTGGTTCAAAACCATCTGTAATCCAGTTTTAGGGTGTCCAGTGCCTTCTTCTGCCCTTCAAGAGCACCAAACATGTGCATAGTACACTTAAATACATGCAGGAAAAACACACATAAAATTAATAAATCTATTTTTTAATTTAAAAGTGTTATACAACCAGATCACCATATTAAATGTCTCCCACTCCCACCAACTTCTTTTGTCCCCATGACTGTCTCTTGCTGTCCCCTTTTTGTCCTACAAATAGTCCCTCTTTCTACATTATTACCATCTTTAAGCATCTGGGTCGTTCTGTTTAATAGGAACCCAGTGGAACTGTTACATAATTGAGCCTCAGCAACCGATGAGAATAAGCAAATTCTCTGCCTGCCTGGGTGTCTTTCCCAGGTCCCAGACGTAAGGTCTGGGCCAGGGAACCATATGGGCAGCTGCTGTTGCTCTGCTTGAGTCCACTTTAGAGATAAAAGATGCTATTGGGCTCTCTCTCCTGCACTGCATTTCTCCCCGGGTGTTGCCAGGTCCTGTCTTCCAACGTCTGTCTGGAGGTTGGGACCACCATTAAATCAACTCCACAGGAAAGCAAGCTGTGGGCTGGAGGTGGTGCCTTCCATTTTAGAAAGTCATCTGCCCACTGGTAAAAACAAAGCATCTGAAAAAATGGGCAGACCTTACGCCTCACGCCGACTGTCTGCTCCACTAGAAGTACCGCCGACATCTGGAGTCCGCAGTGAGTTAAAGCCTTCACGCTCTAGTTTGCTAGCACACCAGTGTATCTTTCTCAGTAAAAAGGCACGGCATTCACCCAGTTAATCATGCTGAAAGCCAGAAATACTTCTTTCCCCCTCTCTGTCAGAGTCAGTTTTCCTCGTATGTCTCTGATGAAGGCGTTCCCTATCCCTTTACCATCACATCGCTTCCAGCCTGCGTCCTCATTCTTTTCAGTAGCGATCGTATGGTGGTTAGCATTATATGCCGACTGGACTAGACTACGGGCTGCTCAGACATCTGGTCAATGTTATTCCAGGAGTGTCAGGAAGGCTATTTATATCAGACAGACAGCCCTCTCTGATGGTGGTGAAGCCTATCCCTTCAGCTGAAGGACTGGGTAGACCGCAACACTTAACTCTTTTAATAAAATAATGCCTTCTACCTCAGCACCTCAGTTAGGATACGGCCTTTTCTTGTCTTTGGGTTTGAACTGAAATGTTAGTTTGTCTTAAGCCTTCATCGTCCAGCCTTCATGGTAGAGCTTAAACCATCGTTTCTGCTGGGTCTCAGACCTGTGGGCAGAGTCGAGGACTATAGCAGCTAGCAGCTGTCCTCGATCTCAGTTCCTGACCTGAGATACTGGGGCCGGTCAGCCTGAATAACCAGGTGAACCGCTCCATAACACAGACATCTCTCTCGGTGTATATGTGGACACTTGCTTCCAGCTTTCTGCTTCTTTGGAGAAGCCAGCTGCTTCAGTTAACCTTCCAAGTGTCTCAAGGCCACTGCCATCTCTCCCTGTCCCACTTTCAACAGGACACAGAGAAGTGATCTTAGACTATATATCGAACACAACACCACCCTGCCTAAAATTCTCCCAGGTTTGTCTCAGGGAAAGGTCCCAGGCCCCCAAAATGCACAGATATTCTATCTCAAGAAACCTGTGTAAACAAAACAGTACAGATTAATATAAAAGAATAGGGAAACATGCATTTGGTTTAAAGTAAAGGATGGATATTTTAAGTGGCAGGATACAGAATCAGTGTTTCAAAAAGTTCAGGGAGTTTCTGATCTAGACCACTGTTTGAGAGGCATTAGTACAGGCCCTCCAAAGCCACGCAGCAGGGGCTGGAGAGATGGCTCAGCACTTGTTCTTCTGGAGGACCCAGGTTCAGTTCCCAGCACTCACATGGCAGCTCACAAGTGTCTGATGCTCCAGTCTCAGGAGATCTGATGCCCTCTTCTGGCCTCCTTGGCCCGTGTATACACTATACACATAGTACCACAGAGGAAACACTGTCACACACAAATAAAAACGAAATAAATCTTAAAAATCAAACAAAATAGTTCACCATGGTTTCAAATCATCAATAAGTTAGTCTTCAAGAAAAAAGTAAAACTCTCGAGGAAGGAATTATTAACTATCTTAACTTTCCTGTTTGCATTTATTTTCTTTATTTCCTGATGTTATGTTGCTTTGAAGATCTCTCTTTTTCTCTCTCGTTTCTCTCTCTCTCTCTCTCTCTCTCTCTCTCTCTCTCTGTGTGTGTGCATTATATGTGTGTATACACATACATGGAAATGTGGGGTCAGAGGTCATATTGGGTGTCTTCCTCAAGTACTCTCCACCTATTTTTCAAAACAGAGTCTTTCACAGAACTTGAGGCTTGATTGGCTGGCCAATGAGCCATGGGCACTCCTGTATGCAGGCACGGCAAAGGACAGAACACACATTCTATCTCCATTTTAGTGTACACACAACTCCAGAGGCACACCTTCTATTTGCACCCTAACTTTACAGTTTCCAAATGCCTTTCCATCCTTTACTGCTCCACGTTCTTGCCTGAAAGCCGGCATGAGAAAGGGAACTCGCAGCCTGTCCATTGGCAAGTGCTCGAAAGCTCAGTCTCTCTCCGAACGTGGCTCATTCTGTTAAAACATGGTGTAGATACTGCAGAAGATCTCTGAACTCTTCGAAATTACCTCTTCCTGTCAGCTTTCTGTCTCTGTGCCACAATGCCTGAGAGAACCAATGTGGAGGAAGAAAGGTTTGCTGTCTCACAGGTTCAGAGGTTTCAGCTGATACCCAGCTTGTTCTGCTGCTCTGAGGGGAGGAGAGCATCACAGTAGGGAACACGGAGCAAAGAAAAAACTGTCCCTTCATTACAGTGATGAAGCAAAAAGAGAGAGGAAAGGGAGGACGGATTTGGTGATGCGGTTACCCCCTTAAGAACATCCTTAGTGGGGCTGGAGAGATGGCTCAGTTGTTAAGAGCACTGCCTGCTCTTCCAAAGGTCCTGAGTTCAATTCCCAGCAACCATATGGTGGCTCATAACCATCTGTAATGGGATCTGATGCCCTCTTCTGGCCTGCAGGCATACATGCAGACAGAATATTGAGAATACTGTATACATAATAAATAAATAAATCTTTAAAAAAGAAAAAAAGAAAATCATTATTTAAAAAAAAAAAAAGAACATCCTTAGTGTTCCAGTTTCTCCAGCTAGGTTCTGTGCCATCTTCCAGGAGGATCATAGGCTAACAACCAAGCCTCTAGGATATGCTTCTAGGTACATGGTTCAGATCCAAAACACACCCTATGAAACACACCTGTCTTAGTTAGAGTTTCTATTGCTGCAATGAAACACCATGACGATAAAGCAAGTTGGGCAGGAAAGGGTTTATTAAGCTTATAGTTTCACATTGCTGTTCACCACTGAGGGATGTCAGAACAGGAAATCAAACAGTGAGGGATCCTGGAAGCAGGAACTGATGAAAAGATCATAGAGGGGAGCTGCTTGCTGACTTGCTTCCCATGGCTTGCTCAGTATGCTTTCTTGTAGAATCCAGGACCACCAGTCCAGGGATGGCAGTATCCATAATGGGCTGGGCCCTCCCATTGATTGCTAATTGGGAAAAAAAGTACCTTACAGCTAGATCTCATGGAGGCATTACCGCAACTGAGGCAGTTTCCTCTCTAATGAATCTAGCTTGAGTCAAGTTGACTGTCCAGCACAACACCCTATAAAACTGATATGATTTATATGAAAAATATCATTAGATCTAACATACAAAACACTCATCAGTGACTTCTTTAAAGGTAGTGAGAACAGTGGCATCCTTTTGTGTATACTAAATGGGTAAGCATGTTGCAAGAGAAGTGGTTCTTTACTTCAGAGAGTCTGAATTCTGCCCATAGAGTGGGTTACGGAAAAATCAGACTGCAAATCAATGAGGTAATTAGAAAATTCCATGAACAACTGGAAGCCACATAGAATACCTGTTGGTAAGCCAGGGATCCAAGAAGAATTCACAATGGAAATCAGAATCTGTTTTAAACCCAGCGGTAGTAAGATGTGATACATTGAAATCTGTGGGCTAGAAGGGAAGCAGTGTGTGAGGAGAGTTCTACACAGCAGAGAAGAGAGTTCAGTAAACAGCTGGCCATGTAGGCATGAGAATCCAAGTCCAGAGCCACAGCGCCCCCATGCCTCTAACCCCAGTACTGGAGAGGCAGAAATAGGCAATCCTTAGAACGTGCTGGCCAACCAGTCTAGACAATTGGTGAGCTCCATATTCAGCGAGACCCTGAACAAGAAACTAAACAAAGAAAGTAAGAAGGAAGGAGCAAAGGAAAAAGTAAATCATGTAGTATATATCCAGTATTATATAATGATGTTTTAATCAACAGCACAAAGTACATTTATAATGGTGTCCCCATAAGATTACATTACTTAATAATATTGTACCATTCTGGTCTATGTATGGGCACACTACGGTGCTAACACAGCAGCAACCTCACAATGCCTCTCTCTCAACAATGTGTCTCCATAGCTGAGTAACGACACATTACTGCTCCAAAGAAAATATCCAAAGTCAATTAGCTAAGATTTTTCCCAAAGGAGCTAGAATCCTAACAGCAAAGCTAACCGTGGACACTAAGAAATAGCAGGGGTAGGGAAAAAAAAAAAAAAAAAAAGAGTCTCAAGGAATAAAGCAAAGGGCAGAGGGTAGAGAAATCAACAAAGCCAAGGTTGTTTTCGTTTAAAATTAGTAAAGCCAATAAAGCCTAGAAAGAAAAAGAAAAACATGTGGGTCTTGTGATGTTAATGCAGAATGAAACAAACATTGTGAAAATTCTGCTGTCAGGACACTTGAGAAATTCCCTGAGATTGGACAAAACCTGTTTAAAAACAGAACTCTGGAGAAAGCTTGACAAGAAGAAACAAAAACCTTTGAGAATATAACTCTGCTAAAGAAATTGAATGTTGATTTAAAGAAAATCCTACCAGAATTTGTTGATGAATTCTAATGCAATTTTAAGGGAGAAATAATTGCAACAATATTCAAAGCCATTCGGTGTTTGAGAAGAAAACATTTCCCAGACTCGTTTATAAAACCAGCACAAACATTGAGAAAAATATTACAAGAAGCTACAGATTGATCTTCCTCATAAGCAGAAAGAGAAAAATCTTTAATAAAATATTTAAAATCAATTCAACAATACATCAAAAGATAATCTCTCGATAAAAAGATATTTATTCTAGGAATGCAAATCAGTTTAACATTCAAAGGCAAATTATGAATAATATCATTTTAATGAATCCCCTCCAGAATTTATGAGTTAGAGATTAATCCCCAGTGCCACCAATTCTGATATGCCAGGAGAGGCAGGCAGGTCCCGAGGGCTCCACCTCCATGGGTGAAGAATGCTGCTGTGAAATGGGCTTGCAGGAGTGTGCTATGTCTCCCTCACCCTTCCACCTTCTGCAATGTAAGTATGCACCAACAAGGCTAGCGCTTTGATCTTGAACACTCCAACTTCCAGAACAGAGAGAATAAATTCTTCCTTTTTCTAAATACTAACTGGTAGCAAGCTGCTTTAACTACACAGACAATCTAAGACATTGCAATTCACCACATTAGCAAAATAAAACATCAGTACATAAAGAAAAAGCCTTTGAGAAAATGCAATAGGCCATAGCTAAAGCTATTAACAAGCCTATAAGAAAATGTATTTCCTCAATTGAATAAAATATGTCCATAAAAAACCTTCAGTTATCATAATTCTTAATGTTAGAATACTATATATTCTCTTTCTAAGATGGGAATATAAAGACAATGTAATGATGTCCACTCTTACCATGTCTGTCCGGTATTGGACTACATTAAGATAGCTGATCAATTAGATAGATATACAGATGGATAACTATAACAATTGGAAAGAAAAATTAATACTGTTTTTCACAGATAAAGTAGTTTTGTGCTTAGATACCCAAAGGATTCCACAAACTGCTAGAACGGATTCGGTTTAATGTGATTGTTGGATACAAGGTCAACTCACAAAAATCAATTGTATTTCTCTATACCAGAAACAAACAATTGAAAATTAAATTTTAGAAAGCTACTGTGTATAATAGTATAAAACAGCATAACATTCTTTTGAATAAATTTAATTTTAAAACTATGTAAAAGCTCTAAAAGAAAAACAGTGCTGATACAGACATAGGCAATGGAGACACACATGCTGTTTCGTGGGATGCAACCCGCAGTCTACTAAGATTTTATCCTAAGTCAGTCTTTAGTTTGGTTGCACAGATATCTATTTCCATTACTACAACAAACATCAGAGAGAATCAACTTATAATGAGAGGTTTATTTTGATTCACAATTTTAGAGCATCCAGTCCACATTGTGCTGGCTCTGTGTCTTTGGACCCATAGCAAGGCAGCACATCATCATGGTAGCACAAGGAAGAACTCTTATCATGGACATGGGGCAAAAAAGAGAGGAGGCCAGGGCCCCAAAATATATCCTAAATACCTCCACAGAACCCCACTTCTTAGAGAAGACTCCACCTTCTAGTAGCAGCACACTGAGGTCAAACTGGCAACACATACACATTTATCAGACATGTAATATGAAAGCTTTACAAGGAAATGGACGAATATTGATGGTGTGATCATAAGATGATATAAATCCATTTGGCTGCTTGTAATAATGTTAGACAAGAGTTGTCCTAGGACTCAGGAATTCTATTCTTACCCCCCAAAAGCAAACAAGTGTGTTCACTAAAAGACTCATCCAGAAATACTCACTCATCTTTGAACATAATGGGTCAAGTTATAATTAACTAACTTGCCCATTTACAAAAGAATCTATAAACCTATTATTGCATATTCTTACAGTGGGATGCCTATCATTGTTTAAAAAAAAAAAAAAACTGGTCCATGATAGAATATGGATCAACCTTAGTTCAGTGAATGGACTCAGAGGATAAAGAAGCTTGCAGCCATGCCTGATGTCCTGAGTTCAAATCCAGAACGCACATGGTAAAAGGAGAGAATTGGCTGCTGCAATTTCCTCTGACCTCCACTCTCTCCCTTTGTCACGTGCATGTAAATAAATGTAAAAAAGATAACAAATTAATATCAAAAACATTATTTCTCATAGTTGGAAGAAACCAGACACACAAAACTGCATCCTGTCCTTAAGGCTTGGTTTCCCCGACACTGCTGTCCACCTGCACTCATAGTGGACCGTCGGAGCCTCTAGGCATAAAAGCTCACTGCCCAAACTTCCAGGGCACCCCAAAAAGAGAATGGAATTGCAAGGGCCAAACCTGAGGGGAACTGTGGCTCTTGAGTGAGGACACAGAAGACAAGCTGAGAACCTCTATACCATCGCCTCTCTAAAGGGAGGCTGTCTGATGACTCAGATTTAAAAAAGAAGAAGAAGAGAAGGCAGTGATTTTCATCCTGATTACAGACTCGGGAGGACTCCAAAAATGAAAAGCAGAAAGCAACTGTTTTAAAATGGCTCATTGTGCAAATAATACCAATTATAGTCATCTGCGTCAACTAATAGCCATTTCCGTAATCACCATGCAGCTTATTAACAATAGTCTGCAGCAGCCCATATGTGTCTGATTAAGTTTAATTGAACATTGTGGGTTGGATCATCAGAGTCCATCGCTTGTGTAGCTGAACCCAGCCTGTCTGCCCTTAGGGTTAAAGACGTTCAGGGAAGAATAGCCCCATAATTTCGTTTTACCTCCAGTAAAATCTGAATATGCGGCAGTTCTGGGCTTTCCACAGTAGGGAGGTGAGTCACTGCTTGCTTGTGTTTACAAGGCCCTCCCGACCACCATCTATTGCAGCTGCCGCTGGGCTAGCATCTGTTGGAACTCCAGCTAACTTCAAGGAAAACAATAGAAACTTCTGGCATTCAAACAAGAAATTGGTCGGTGGGATAATTAATCAAGGAGGCAAATGCAAGCTCTGCCCTCAGCCTCGACTGTGTAATCACCCGTCAACTTGGGCAATTATAAGCTATCACTTACTGAGCTTTATAGATGGCAACATATTCCAGATTTCCCAAGACTGAAGATTTAAAGCTTGGTTTATGTGCTCTTTGTTCATGCTTGTCTTGCAGTTTGTTTCCCAAGTAATGATAATTTAGAAAACAATGGGTTTTCACTCTGTTGCAGAGCAGAGCGCAGCACTCTGTGATGCTGTTCAGTGATAATACAACTTCCCCATGAACAGTGGTGTTGGTAGACACAATCCAGGGCCACCTTGATGGCCATGCCATGGAAACTGGTCTTACTTTGCACTCATGCACTGAACGTCAGTCCATGAAGCCCTGCCTGCCTTGATTCACTTGCTATTTCAGAAAGTTTGGTCTTGCAGAGGCGGAGGGGATGGATTAGGAAATTGTGGTTCATTAGGTCAACAGTCAAGCATGCTTTACCACAACTGCATATGCTGCTTCTTGCTGTGGTAGCAAATTAATACAGATCAAGGTTTAAATGCAAGTTATTCTGGTGGTCAGAAGGCCACAATTGGTCAGTAGCGCTGTATTTTTCATGGAAGGTCTAGAACACAATCTGCTCCAGATACGCCCAGCATGCCTCAGTCCTTTGTCCCTACCTCACTCTGATCTCTGCTTCCAAGGGTCACATCTCCTCATGTTCTCCTGTCTCCTGTGGCCGAAGTTGTTTGTTAATTGACTGGTTGGTTTCTTGGTTGGTTTTGGTGGTACTGAGGTTGGAACCGAGAGCTAAGTGCATGTTAGGCAATTCTCTACCACTGACTCACATCCTGTCCCTTCATAAAGACTCATTATTACATCAGGCTCGGTGACAATATCAGGATAATCCTTCCATCTCAAAACCCATACTACAAAATGTATCTTTCTTTTTCTTTTTCTTTTTTATTATTAATTTATTAAAAATTTCCACCTCCTCCCATTTCCCTCCCACTCCCCCTCCCTCTCCCTCTCCAGTCCTAAGAGCAGTCAGGGTTTTCTGACCTGTGGGAAGTCCAAGGTCCTTCCCCCTCCATCCAGGTCTAGGAAGGTGAGCATCCAAATAGGCTAGGCTCCCACGAAGTCAGTACATGCAGTAAAATCAAAACTCAGTGCCATTGTCCTTGGCTTCTCATCAACCCTCATTGTCTGCCATGTTCAGAGAGTCTGTTTTTTTTTTATTCTTTTTTTTATTAATTAATTTATTTAATTATTAAAGATTTCTGCCTCTTCCCCGCCACCACCTCCCATTCTCACCCCCTCCCCGAATCAAGTCTTCCTCCCTCCTCAGCCCAAAGAGCAAGCAGGTTTCCCTGCCCTGTGGGAGGTCCAAGGACCACCCACCTCCATCCAGGTCTAGTAAGGTGAGCATCCAAACTACCTAGGCTCCCACAAAGCCATTACGTGCAATAAGATCAAGAACCCATTGCCATTGTTCTTAGTTCTCAGTAGTCCTCATTGTCCGTTATGTTCAGCGATACCGGTTTTGTCCCATGCTTTTTCAGACCCCGGGCAGCTGACCTTGGTGAGTTCCCGATAGAACATCCCCATTGCCTCAGTGTGTGGGTGCACCCCTCGCAGAACCTGGAAACAACCTAGATGCCCTTCAATGGAAGAATGGATGAAGAAAGTATGGAATATATACATATTAGAGTACTACTCAGCAGTAAAAAACAATGACTTCTTGAATTTTGCATACAAATGGACGGAAATTGAAAACACTATCCTGAGTGAGTTAAGCCAGACCCAAAAAGAGGAACATGGGATGTACTCACTCATATTTGGTTTCTAGCCATAAATAAAGGACACTGAGACTATAATTCGTGATTCTAGAGAAGATAAATAAGAAGGTGAACCCAAAGAAAAATATATAAGCATCCTCCTGAATATTAACCTTCATCAGGCGATGAAAGAAGACAGAGACAGAGACCAACATTGGAGCACTGGACTGAAGTCTCACGATCCAAAGGAGGAGCAGAAGGAGAGAGAGCACGAGCAAGGAACTCAGGACCGTGAGGGGTACACCCATACAAACTGTATCTTTAATGTCCCCATGTGTTAAAAATTTGGTCCCCAGAGTAGCATCTTTAAAAGGTAGGACCTGGAGGAGGTGCTTAGGTCCCTGACCTCAGCTTTTGAAGGGGACAGTGGGCCCCTGACTCCTTCATCAATCCCTTTAACGTCTTATTTTTTTTGAAACCTTTGTTTGGTATCAAACCCAGAAACTCTCACATTCCTTGAAAGTGAGCTATCCCTGGGGTACATCTCTTGCCCAATCTCTTCACTGCTAAACCGCAAGATGAGTAGATCCATTCTGCTGCAAACCAAAGAAATGGAGCCAAACAATCATATGTTGAAGCCCTTGGCCAAGGATAAATCTTTTTATTCTTTAAAAATACTAATTTGAAAAACTTCTTTACCTCTTTGTGTATGGTGGTTTGGCCTGCTTGTAAGCCCAAGCACCTTCTGCATGCAGCAGCTGTAGAGGCCAGAAGAGGGTGTCTTCCCAGTAGAAACTGAAGTTAGTTCTGAGCCACTGAGAACTGAACCTGGAACCCCTAAAAGAGTAGTCAGTGCTCTTAATCACTGATTCATCTCTACAGCCCCTAAATCTTTTACTGTGATAGGCTGAGTTGAACATGCACTTACTATAGTAATGGGAATGTGGCTAACATAGTGCCCAATCTAACTGTGTTTGAAACGTCTTTTCTATGTAAGGTAACGGTCATACACCTGGGATTCGGATGCACACATATTCCAGCGGAGGTAATGGTGATTTTTCACACTATAACGATTATGAGGGCAGTAGAGAGATGACTCCGCAGGTCACAGTGCTTGCTCCATAATCAAGAAGACTGGAATCTGGATTCTAACATCCATGTTTCGTGCCAGCATTTTCTCCAGATATCTGTAGCCCCAAACCCAAGAGGAGCAGAGATGGATCTCTGGGGCTTTCTGACTTCTGCATTAGCCAAGCAGGAGCCCAGAGCACAAGAGCAGAGAGTGATGATGTTGGAGACCACTGAATTCCCTCCCCTGGCATCTGTGCATTCCCACCCACTGTACACACGAGTGTATGTGCATGCGCGTGCGCACTCACACACACACACACACAGAGAGAGAGAGAGAGAGAGACAGACAGACAGACAGACAGACAGACAAATAAGATTTTTCAATGAATTTGAAACTTATGTCAACATGAAAAAAAAACATCCCTGATACAAGGCTATCTGAAGTGAAATAGAAATCATTTGACAATTTGACATAGGCAGATGTACACATGAATATTCTGTCATGGTTAAATGTGTAGAAAATTCTACAGAAGAAATAAGGTTATCTTTTCTTTCTGCTGCCCCTTCTCTTCCTCTGTAGAGTATATTTTCTTTTCTTCCATCATGTAGGTCCCAGGAATCAAACTGAGGTTGTCAGGCTTGGTGGCAGGCACCTTTATCTGCTAAGCCATCTCACTGGACTAAACATTGAATTATCTTAAAACTGTATTCCAACAAATGTTAGGGCACTAACAGAATGGTGGTAATTAAATTTGACAAATAGTGTGCTTCCTTCAGCTAGACAAAGTCTCACTGTATCTCCTAATATTAAGAAAATGAAAAATGAATAAATGAATAAAAATGAGGATTAGGTTGGTCAGATAATATTCAGTCAAACAAACAATGGTGGTACAGTTATTTGCAAGATTAAAAAAAGAATAGCTAGTATAATACTCTAAATCTTTGCTGGCATTACTTATGGAGAATTGTTTATAGTCTTAAGAATTTTCATCTTCACAATTTTCTCAGAATCTACATATCACAAAGTCTGTATTTGTAGAATATTTGGTTCCTGGTTCTGAGCACATTCCTAAAGTTCAAACATCATTATTTTATTTTAGAACATTTTTATCACCTGCAAAAGAAATCACAGTCTCAGTCATGAAATATTTTATTCGCAGAACTGATGTTTACTTAATATTTTCAAGGTTCATTCACACTGTAGTGTGGATTTGAATTTCATTCCTGTTTATGGCCCAAAAATATTCCATTTCAATAAGAACATCCTTGCATCTGTCCTGTCATCCATGGACACCTGCATGGCTCTATTTGGGGGCTATTAAACAGCATTGCTATGAATATTTGCATACAATTATTGATGTGACATAGCTTTGATTTCTCTTGGGCATATAGAAGTAGAATTGTTGATGTTTCACATCTTGGGAAACTTATAAACTGTTTTTCAAAGTGGCTATACATATTATAAATCTCTTGGTTATGTATGAAGGAACCATACCTGGACATCTTTCCAATACTTGTTTTCACCTATCTTTTTGACATTCTAGCTATCGTAGCAGGAATAAACAGGCATTTTATTGTGATTTTGATGACTTCCTGAAAACATCTTTCCTTGTGTCTGTTGGTCATCATATACATTCTTCTGAGATCTGTTAATCTAGAGTTTTCTTGTCATTAATGAGTTTTAGAAATCTTCATGGGAGCTAGAGAGATGGCTCAGTAGTTAAGAGCTCTGGTTTTTCTTCCAGAAGTCCTGAGTTCAATTCCCAGCTCCAACATGACAGCTCATAACTGTCTATAACTGTGGTCCCGTGGTATCTGATGCTATCTTCTGCTCTGCAGATGTTCATTAGACAAAACACTTATATACATCAAATAAAATATATCAATAAATAAAATGTAAGCTACTGAAAAAATGACTTCATATATCCTAAATTGAATTATCTGACTGAATATATGCTTTGCAAGTATTTTTCATTATATGAATATGTTATAATTTTTTTTTAAATCAAGTGACACTGTAGGAAGAGAATGCTCATTCATTTCCTGGCCACCCAGATCTGAAACAATCACACAGAAACTATATTAATTAAAACATTGCATGGCCTATTAGCTCAGGCTTCTTATTAACTAACTCTTGAATCTTAAATTAGCCCACTTCTATTATTCTGTGTATCACCACAGGATTGTGGCTCACCAGGTAAAGTTCCGCATCTATCTCCTTTGGCAAATACGTGGCTACTCTCTGACTCCACTTTCTTTTCTCTCTATCTCTGCTCAGAATTCCCACCCTGGTCTATTCTACCTTGTCTTAATCCCAAAACAGCTTCTTTATTAATCAATGGTAATAAAACATAGTCACAGCACACATAGGGGAATCACACATCATGACACCATGGGTACTTATTCAATATTATAACAATGCCAGCAAACTTATGCCTAGATATTATTCTATACTCGGGTTTTTCTCTCCAATTCTTCCTTTTCTGTTTAAATTCCTGTGTTGTCATACTGCATTACTTAAATGGGCCTGTCAAACGCAAGCATCGCTTTGGCATTGCACACCTACTGGGAGTCCCCTCAATAACACACTCCTTCCTTTCATCTTACAGAACAGGTTTCATTTCTCTGTATCAGTAACCAGCCTGAAAGGCAAAGGGGAAGGATGCTTCTAAATAAGGCCTGTCATCTTTTATCTCTTACTTACAGAACTGAGGCTAAAACTACATCTTATAGCTCTAGGCAGTCCCCACAGGTTGCTGCTGTCACGTTCTGAACAACTGAGGATGAACTTTCTGCCCCACTTGGTAAGATTGCTTTTCACTTCATTCCTGCTGTCAGTGTTCGCTGCTGTGCTTTTCAAACATGAAGATCTTCTGAGGAGCCATAATCCTTAATTGTGCAGTGGATAATCTCTATCCCAGCTGCCTTGGAATTTTAATAGCCTATAAATTTATGTGAAAGAGAACATCAACCAAAATAATTGCCATGGAATAAAAGAACCATGACACTTACATGTCTGTGATCATCAGTGCCTGCATGGTACCACCCTCCCTGCCTGCCTCCCTTCCTCATTTCAGCTTTGCCCATTATTCCCCTTCATCATCAGAAAGCTATCAACAAGATACCACATCTAATCCTTATTTCTTTCTCTCGCTCTTTCTATGGAAAGACCTGACCTGAGCCTTTCGTCCCGCTTTTAATCCTTTTTCACTCCCGGGGTATTTCTTAGAACTCCAACTGTTCCTCTCTTAGGTCCTTTCTTAACATTTACGGAGTCATTGAGAATTCTGTGCATTCTCCAGTGGTCATACGCATGAGCTCAGATTATTTGATAAGGCTAAGAAAAAGGTCTTTCTATGTTGAAAAACGTGTGACCTGCTTTGATTCAATTTCTTAAGTGTTTCTGTGAGTTTAAGAACATTTAATCTCTTGGAGAAAACATTTGGAAGCTTATAGGTACAATTATATAAATGAAAACTGTGGGGACTCAGGTTGTAGTTTAGCAGTAGAGTGCTATCTAGCATGCACAAAAGCCTGGGTTCAATCCCCAGTAAATGAACACACACACACAATGTTTTATAAGACAAAGAAAATATGAATCAAGAGAGAAGCTTAGCAATCAAGATCATTTGATGTTCTTCAAAAGGACTCGACTTTAGTTACCAGTACCTGAGTGGGGTAACTCATAACCTCCTATAACACCATCTCCAGGGGGTCTGACTCCCTCTTCTGGCCATTGCAGGAACTTCCACACCTGTTCTCCACTACTCTATTTAAAAATAACAAAAAAAAAATATTTTAAAACAAAGATCATACAGTAAAGTACTCATGTAATTGATAGTACACATTGTTTCCTTGTCAATAATTTCTAATTTTCCACAAATAAACGTTTATTGACTTGAGAGCATTCTTTGAAATAACCCATCTTAATCAAGCATCCTTTGTAAGGACCAATCCTAACTTGAAAATGATCGTTCTTACTCAGTTATTACTGGATAGCATCCTGACCACCACCAGGAGATCCTGACCTGCATACCACGAGAACTCAGTGTTCTCTAGAGGAATTGAATATATCGGAGATATATATGTATATGGGATATGTGAATGTATATGCATGTATATATGCATATATATGGTATTTTTTAGAACAGCTTGCATGCTATGGTCCAGCTGACCCAACAATGGATGTCTAGTAATGGAAAGTCCAGTAGCTGTTCAGTCCAAGAAGCTGGATGTCTCAGATGATCATCAGTATATGTCAGAATCCAGAAGAAGTGGGTTCTAATGCCAGTGAAGGAATAGACTTGCAAGTGAGAGCAAGCAGGCAAAGAGATAAAGCTTCCTTCTTCCATGTCCTTTGTAAAGACTACCTGCAGGAGGTGTGGTCCAGATTAAAGATGGATCTTTCCATCTCAAAAGATCTAAATTAAAGTTCATCCTCCCACCTCGGAAGATCTGGATTAAAAGTGATCTATCCACTTCAAATGATTTAATCAAGGAAAAACAAAACCCTCAGGGGTGTACCCAGTCACTTGGGTTTTAATTAATTCCAGGTCACCAAGCTTTAGGACAGAATTGTTAAGCTAGCTAGTAAATCATTTTGTATTTACTACTGATGATGTTTGGACTAGTTATTAACAAATATTAGGTATTTGATTGCCTGGATGAAAAGGCCAGGAATGTTGTAGAATATTCCTTTAAGATGTTTGTTTACGCTGTGGAATGTTTTTTTTTAATACTGCAAAGATGTGCTGCATTCTTTTACATTGCATTTGTTTAACTCCGTGAAGCTGTGATTATTTGCCTGTCTAAAACATCTGATAGTCTAATAAAGAGATGAATGACCAATAGCAAGGCAGGAGAAAGGAGAGGTGGGGCTGGCAGGCAGAGAGAATAAATAGGAGAACTCTTGGAGGAAGAGAGACGAACAAGAGAACAAGGAGAGGAGGACTCCAGGGACCTGCCACCCAACCACAAAGCCAGACTCAGAATAAGAAGTAAAGGAAATGTAAGCAGAAATAGAGAAAGATAAAAAGCCCAGGGGCAAATGGTAGACAGGATAATTTAAGAAAAGCTGTCTAGAAACAAGTCAAACTAAGGTTGGACATTCATAAGTAAGAATAAGCCTTCATGTCATGATTTGGGAGCTGGATGGTGGGACCCCCAAAGAGTAAAGAGTAAAAAGAGCAAAACAACCAAATCACAGAAATATTGTAGTTATCTGTGACCTACCTTTGTCTAGCTTAGCAAACAAACCCCCTTTTCCAACCCTAGATGCTTGGATGCAAGTGTTTTTGCTAAAGAGCAAGACACACGTCTCTCCTTGCAGACACATCAAACATTGCACACAGATGCACATACCTGCGCCTATTCTCCTGGTATTTCTTTTCTGTTTTGATGTAATAAAGGAGGCTATGTTAAAGTAAGCTAAAGAGTCTTAAATAGGGCTATGAATCACTAATGAAAATCTTCATAAAATTAGAAGACAACCTTAAAAAGTGATTTTAAAGTCAATTGCACTTAGAAATACCAAATGGAAGCCCCAAGTCCTTGGGAAGCCTGGGGTGTGGTTTACCCAGATGTTTACTATCCATTTACCTTTTTGCCGAAGTCTTGCCATGGGTGAAGTCAGTATGGCTGAGGAATTAGGTCCCTGTGGCTTTGTAAGATAATTGTATCAGGAGGAGCTTCTCCATAGGAGCAGAAGGAATGGGATATGTGCCTGTAGATACAGAAAAAAGGGGGGGAGGTGGTTTTTAAAGAATTGGTTCCTGTGATTGCAGAAGTATGAGACCATTAAAACATGCCAGCCTCGTTGAGAGTCACGCGCTCCACCTAGAGTCAGAAAGCAGCCAGGAAGCAGAACTCTTTCCCCTTCTGGGGAGATCAGTCTCTTTCTTTTATGACCTTTAATTAACGAGGTCTGCACACATCGTCTGCTTTACTCAAAGTCTACAGATTGAAAGGTCTAATCACATTTTTAAACATTGTTTTATAGAAACATCTAGGCTGGTATTGGACCAAATATCTGGGTACCAAATTGACACAGACAATCAAATATCAGGATAAGCAAACAGAGCTTGGTGCAAAGGAGTGAAATTAGATCTGGGCTCCTGGAAATAGGAATTGGAAATCAGTTTCCAAGTCTAAGTGAGCAGACCAACATGAGTCCCATAAACTTTACTGACATGAGGAAGGTGTTCCTAGAGCCACGCAATGTTATTTCTTGTTCCTTTGGGGCATGGCAGAGTAGTCCAAAACTAAGATCCTCATGTCTCGGCGTTTTACAGTTTAGCCCCGAGAGTGGCTTTTAGAAGAGGGTGTCGTAGTGGAGACTGATATGGGACACCCCTCTGTATGCTGTGAATGTGCTTTGTTATCATTGGCTAATAAAGAAGCTGCTTTGGGCCTATGACAGGGCAGAACAGGGCAAGGCTGGAATTCCAAGCAAAGACAGGAGGAAAAAGGTGGAGTCAGAGAGAGGTCATGCAGCTGCCAAAGAAGAAAGATGCCCACCCCAAACCTTACCAGTAAACACGAGCCTCGTGGTAAAATACAAAATAATGGAATAAGATGTAAGAATTAGTTGATAAGAAGCCTGAGCTAATAGGCTAAGCAGTGTTTTAATTAATACAGTTTCTGTGTGATTATTTCAGGTCTGGGTGGCCGGGAAACGAACAAGCATCTCCGCCTACAGAGTCTGAACCCCTTTTCTGTTGTTGGAAAAGGTCCCTAGCCATGTTGCCCAGGTCAAGCTAACAATCTAGAACCCATGCAGTTCTTCTACTACAGCAGGATACAGGTGTGCACCATCATACCTGGGTCCTCATTACCTGAGATCATTTCTTCTCCTACAGCAGGCTACAGGTGTGCACCACCACACCTGGATCCTCTTCCCATTACCTGAGATCGTCTCTTCTCCTACAGCAGGCTACAGGTGTGCACCACCACACCTGGATCCTCTTCCCATTACCTGAGATCGTCTCTTCTCCTACAGCAGGCTACAGGTGTGCACCACCACACCTGGATCCTCTTCCCGTTACCTGAGATCGTCTCTTCTCCTACAGCAGGCTACAGGTGTGCACCACCACACCTGGATCCTCTTTTCATTACCTGAGATCATCTCTTCTCCTACAGCAGGCTACAGGTGTGCACCATCACACCTGGATCCACTTTTCATTATCTGAAGCTCATCTCTTGAATTGAACCAGAGGGAGCTAAATCCTAATGTCTAAGAGATTTAAGACTTCCCAATTCCCACCTGGGGAGTCATTGCTTAGAGAGATTCGCTGTATAAAATGAATGTGACACACAGAGAAACCCAGTGCAATCACACTTATCCTACCTAGGAGAGGGAAACAAAGAAAATGTTGTTGGACTCTCAGTGTAAAATTCATTGGCAACTGGACAGGTACTTTTGGTGTCAAGTTCTTCAACTTATAGAAAGGGATACTGCCTCTTTAACTCATGGAAAACCTTTTGTCAAATTGTTTTTTTGTTTGTTTGTTTGTTTGTTTGTTTGGTTTGGTTTGGTTTGGTTTGGTTTGGTTTTTCGAGACAGGGTTTCTCTGTGGTGTTGGAGCCTGTCCTGGAACTAGCTCTTGTAGACCAGGCTGATCTCGAACTCACAGAGATCCGCCTGCCTCTGCCTCCCTTTTGTCAAATTGTTCATTTGTTTGAGGTTAGTTCTATACATGTGTCTGTATATGGGATGTGGATGTAAGTGCAGTGCTCACAAAGGCCAAAAGAGGGCATCAGATCATACAGAGCTGGAGTTACAGGCAGTCGTGAATCACTCAACAAGAGTGCTGGAAACCCAAACTGGTCCTTCTGAAGAGCAGCAAATGCTCTTAACCACTGATCCATCTCTCCAGCCTCCAGGCTGGGCATTTTAAACAGGTAATGTGTGAAGAAGGCTGGCCTCAAACTGTGAACTGCACATGCTCAGGAATGTGTCTGCTTCTAGAGCTGAGGTCAAGTCTTTGCTACATTAACAGGTGTAAGTTTCCCCAGTAAATGCCTCTTCATTTCTCTTTTGGAAGTGAGGCATCACTTTGAGAACTGCTCTAGAAGTCTCATACTTGCTGTAGAATAAGACTTTTCACTCTGTCTTCTCATTGTGTTTGGCTATGCACTCACCCAGTGAACCCACTGTGCTCAATTACACCGTCCATTAACAAGAAATACTTTAATCATCATCCACACAATGGTGGCTCTCATGGAGGTTTATTTCTTATGAGAAAGGTAAAATGAAAGACAAAATAATATTTATTGAACACTCATTAACTGTCAGTTAATAAGCTTAGGAGTTTGTATGTATTACTTTAAATCCATCCTTAATTATTAGCATATTTATGTGTATCTATTATTTTATATAGACTTTTTATATGTTATTTCATTCTTAAATAATTGAGTATTATTACTAATTCAGTGTACCAGAAAAATGGCTGCACCTCTGTTAAACTTCCTCAAGGCTGGGTGACTGATCAGAACGCCTGCAATTGCTGGAATGTTGCAGGTCCAGAGCCAAATTATCTTGGGCTATCTTTAGTTCCCATAAGCCATTCATGGCCCACAGTGACCTAACATCCATCCTTGAGACTACTAGATAAATCCTCTGGAATGTAAAAACAAATCCCTCAGCTTGCAGCAACCCCAAGGTTTAGATGTCACCATATAACATCTGAAGATTATAATAGAGACTTTCTCACTTTGCTGCAACTTGGCTGTCTGATGTTTCCACAGATGTAATCTTAAAACACCACGATTTATGACTTGCTTTCTTCTAACACTGTGAAAAATTCATTAGCAGTTCATTACCCAAATACATTGGCACATCTCTTTGGGTAGCTTCAATCTGTGCTCTGGGCTGAGGTCTCTTACATAGCTCCAGTACAAATAATCTCTTACTCCTTTTGGAGTAAGAGCTGTATGTTTGTGTTAGCACTTTAGGTGCCTGAATGTGGAGCCTCAAGGATGATCCACGTCCTCTGAAGGACTCACCTGGGTTGGCACCAGAGGCAGCATGGGCCCATTGTGCCCAAGCCTCCAGTGTTGTCTCCTGGGGTTGAAGTTGGTGAGTTTTTTCTGGGGCTCAGACTCCGTTGATTTGACTGAGTGTTCCTTGGTTTAGCCTGAGGAGACTTGACTTTAAAGTTTTTTTGTTTTTTGGTTTTTTGGCTCTATTTGTTTATTTAGGAGTGTGTGTATATGTGTGTATGTCTCTGTGTGTGTGTGCATGCGCGTGTGCACGCACACTTCACTTAAGTACATGACAAAGAGGCCATGAATTTGGAAGAGAGTAGGAAGGGATAGATGGGAGAATTTGGGGGGGGAGGGAAAGGGAAGGGAAATTAATGTAATTATAACCCGAAAATATAAAAAGTCTAATAAAATATTCTGAGTTTGCACTATATACCAAGCAATATGAATTTAGATACCTTCTTAGGATTAGTATACCATGGGAAATGAGGCTGAAGCCTTAAACTAGAAGTTTCAGAGAACGGAGTTCAACCCTGTTGCTAGCGTTTTTAACCCCTGTGTAAACCTCTACTTTGTCCTCCCCCCTTTAGAAATGGGGCCCGTGGAAGCTTTGCCTTGGGCAGAGGTCCCTGAAGCAACAGGAGACAGAAAGACACAATCGGGTCTCCAGCCTCCAGGACTGTGGCTCAGCACCAGCTGTTAGCAACCCAGGAGGCAGCTGGCTGCACATGAGTAGTACACACAGAGTAATTGTTATCAGAGTGTTGTACTGGAGCCTGCCAGGCGGAGGGAGACTTGGAGATGCAGAGTCCTTGGACATAGGAAGGCATTGAGCTTCTTCCCCCGCCTCTCCTGGATGCCGCCCCTACTAGGCACAGCAAGGGAAGGACAGCCGCACCCCTGTGCTGGTGCATGGAAGTGATTGTTACTCTTTAAACGCAAGCAGCTCATTCAGAACGTTTTCGGGTGGCTTTTAGAACAAATAAGCTGCTTTATATAAACGATTCGGCAGTTTTATTTGTAACCGTGTGGTCCATTCATTCGGCATTTTTCTGCCCCTTCTGTAAGATTTCTATTCTTAACATCCTGGTTTCTTCATTTACCTAGGAATGCTTAGCTCTTCTGAAAATTTGAGCTATAATACACCATTACTCATTTAAAAGTTTTTTTTTTTTTTTTTTTTTTTTTTTTTTTTTTTTTTTTTTTTTTTAAGGAATCATGTTACTTCCTCTTTTTAACTTCAGAACATGTGGTCTCAGAGCATTTGGTTTCTTTTTGGTTTTCTTTGCTTTCAGAACCTTCAGTTTGTTCATTTTCTATCATTCAAACATTTTCTCCTGCTGCTCCTCCAATATATCAAGGAATGATATAAATGTAAAAGAGAAAAATTGTCATTTGATACTCGATCCAGCTGGTTTTGGTTTTGATAATTATGTTAATTCCACTTGTAAGTATTGGGGGGGGATGAGAAAAATCTAACTATAGATTAAGTTGACTTTATGCCTCTCTTGACTGAAAACATTTGGTACTATATCGGTTCCTTTTTTCCAGACACACACTATACTAGAACTCCTAGGCAATAAAATTAAAGATCATTGTGCTAGTTGGCTTTTTTCCAGCTTGATACAAACTTGGGCCATCTGGGAAGAGAAAACCTCAATGGAGAAAATGTCCCAGTCTGATTGGCTTGTAGGCAAGTCTGTGGAGCATCTTCTTGACTGATGGCTGATGTAGGGGAGCCAAGGGCACTGTGGGTGGTGCCATCCTGGGCAGACAGTCCTACATTTTATAAACGGTAAGCCGAGTGAGCCATGGAGAGCAAGCCAGTAGTGCCCTCCTCCACGGCCTTTGCTTCAGATCCTGCCTCCAGGTTCCTGCTTTGCTCCTGTCCTGACTTCCCTCCAGGATGGGTGGTGATCAGGGTGTGGCATAATGTGAGAGGCAAAGCCACATTTTAAATCTTAATTACTGTGATCAGGAGTTCCATGAAACAAAAATGCCTCTAATCTGCGAGCCCTTGCCCAAGGAAAGATAGTTCCTGAAATGCTGAAGGTTGCTGATTATGGCAGATAACAAGCCACATGTTTTCACTCCCCTAATCAAGTTTATTTGACCCAGCTACACCAGATGTGCTTGATCACACATGAGCAGGAGGTTCTCAGGCAGGAAACAGGTCAGAGTGAAGGCTTGCCCCTGATTGGATGTAGGCTGGAGGTACATAGGCAGGAAACACTTCAAGATATATGTTTGTCCCTGATTAGACCTGATGGGAAATACTTAAACCCCTGAAAGATCTGACTCAGGGCTATTTCCTGGGAACCTGGGTATGGACCTGGCCAAAGTCCAGGATTTAATTAACACTTGCTTCAAAATTGACTTTAAAGTGTAGTAGTGATCTTATTCTCAACTAGTGGGATTAACATTTTCTGGAATCCCCAGGGAGATTCAGACCACCCAGCCAACTTCTAAAGCTGGACTTTCACTCCAGAACTCCAGGACTGAGGGGTGGCATCAGGAGGCACGTGTCTTGAGACTTTCCAAGGCTCTGGGGCTTCCTTTAGTTCTCCGACTAACAGGTGAACTGCCATGCTGAGAAATGCAGCAAACATCTACAGAGACGTCTTGGTGAGTCATAGCCTGGATCTGCCTTGTGGGATCCCTATCTGGGTCATGAAGGGGGTTCAACAGGACCCCAATATTCTCCCATCCAGGGCATATAACAAGGCATCACCTGACCACCTGGTTCTGATTGGTTGGAAAGTTTTGTCTGTTTCCTGTGGAAAGTTTTGTTTGTCTGTGTTTTCTGGTGTGTCTGTAAGTTTTGTTGGAAGCATGGAGCTGAGACAGAAATAGGTCAGATATTTTTGCTGTCTCTGCTGCCATCAGCAACCAGTGATCACCGTTGTCATGGCTGCTTTTAGGCTGGAGCTCAGAATTTATCCCTGAGCTCTCTGGTCACTAAAAAATCTCCTCTGTGTTCTGTGTCCGTTGATCCACCTGGCACTGTATAGGGAAAAGAAAGCAAAGCAGTTGTAGAACCTACTCACTCATAGGTGGTTGTTAGGAGTAAATATAGGATAACCAACCTACAAGCCAAAGCCCCAGAGAGGCTAGATGACAAGGAGGGTCCAAAGAGGGAGGCATGGATTTCCCTGGGAAGGTGAAGTAGAAAAAATCTCCTGTGGGCCAGCGGTTGGGGAGATGGAGATGGGAACTAGAGGGAACAGGAGGTGGGTTGGAAGGGGAGAGAAACAAAAGTGATGTCTTGATGGGGGAGAGGGGGCATTTCAGGGTTAGGAGAAACCTGATACCAAGGAAACCCCCAGGAACCCAAAAGAATGACCCCAACTAAGAATCCTAGCAATGGTAGAGAGGGTGCTGTATGCAGATTGGGACTGCCCTAATTGCCATCAGAGATACTCTATCCAGTAGCTAATGAATAGCAGAGGCAGAGATTCGCAGACAAGCATTGAGCTGAGCTCCAGGATGATTGTGCCAGCCAGGAGGTTATGATGGGGGAATCCACAGAGACAGCTGACCTGAGCTCTCAGGAGCTCATGGACACTGGACCAACAATCAGGAAGTCTGCATGGGACCAACCTAGACCTTCTGCATGTATGTGACAATCCTGTAGCTTGGTCTCTTAGTAAGGCTTCTAACAGTGAGTGCAGGACCTCTCCCTGGCGCTTAGCTGGCTTTTGGTAACCTGTTCCCAATGCTGGATTACTTGGTCCTACTTGAACTTGATTGCCATGCTTTCTGCAAATCCATGGGAGGCCTGTCCCTTTCTGAATGGAGATAGAGGAGTGAATGGGGAGGGAAGTACATGGGAATGGGGAGCAGATGATGGGAGAGAAGGAAGGGGAAACTGGTTGGTATATAAAATAAATGAAAACAAGTTATTTAAATAAATAAAAAGAAAAAATAAAGAAAAAGAAAGCAGAACAGCCAACCCTCCCCCCAAAAAGACTTGGTTTATGAGATTATTCTGTAACTCAGGATTTGTAAGTTTATTGGGTATAATTAAAAATCTGTAAAATCTCTGAAAAAAAGAATTAACTTAAAACCAGTGACACTGGGAGTTGATAGTTAAAAATTTATGCATAGATAATCTTAAAGGAACCATGGGGCATGATTCCATTTTGGGATATAAGCAACATGTGGTTTGTCACCACCTATAGGTAGCCATGTGGCTCAAAGTCATCTTTGATAGATTTGGAGGGGGCAGCTATCATGTGGCTGCTCCACCATTTTGATCAAAGGTGACCTGGAATGGACCTCCCAAGGCGACAAGAGGTCTCCAAGATATTTGGATTAGGACAAATTTTCAAATAATAATTCCTGCCCTGTTCTGAAAACAAGGTTTATGAAAGATAGGATTTAAAAAGATGCTTCAGGTATTAAAGCTGCTCCTGAATACATTCATATGTCAGAATGTAGCTTGCCCTGGCAGACAAACTTTGTAAAAGAGTCACATAGGTAATATTGCTTTTAAAGACATGAGGGGTTATGGGGTTGGGCAGCTGAGATTTGCAAATGTGTGGCAGGGCTAGACTTCCTAAGGAGAGCCCAATTGCAATTGTGAACCTAGCAGTTTTGGAAATCCAGTGTCATGTGGTAGTCACCAGAAAAACCAGCCACACTGATATGGATAACAGGTTATGTATATGCTGCTGAGGATGGGGCCAAAGATGTGATTCAATCCCTCTGTGAAGCCTAAAAGACTATGAATGGATCCGGATGTTGAGCATTGAATTGTTTGCACTTTGGAGCTTGGTTTTGTCTTATGCAAATTATGGTTGTACCCTGTATCTTCTCTCTTGAAGTTAAAAAAAAAAAAAAAAAAAAAAAGTACTTCACTTTTGATACTGCAAGAGCACACAGTTGAGAGTCTTTAAATTTTTTTAAGAGGAAATTTTGGAGTTTTACAGAAAATTTAAATTTAAAAACTGGCTACTTTTTTAAGGAACAGCCTTTAAAATACTTAAATTTATAAAGCTGTGAGACATTTTAAGTTTATAAAATGTTTTATTTAAAAACAAACAAATAGGCTGAAAATTAAGGTCACAGCTATGAGCACCAAATACTAAATATCAGAAACTGGAATGTTCCTATTTTATGATGCAGCAAGACAATGACCTAAGTGTCTGGCAAAGAACATGGAACAGCTTCTCAACCTCGCCTCAACCTTTTGAGGACCGAAAGACTTTTTTACAGGGGTAACCTCAGACCACCTGCATGCAGGATGCTTGCATTGAGATCCATAACAGTGGCAAAACTGCAGCTGTGGAATAGTAACGAGAATGATTCTGTGGTTGGGGAGTCACCACAACATGGGGAACTGGGTGGAAGTGTTGAAGTTTTGGGAAGGTTGAGAATCACTGCCTTAGATAATGTTACGTTTAAGTTATCTTGATAAACCAAGTCATATAAGAAACTGTTATATGCTATAATGGTGTACTATAAAAGGATCAGAAAAGTGTCCACTCTCTCTGGACTCTGTGAGTTAAAAGCTTTATTTTGATACTAAAGGAGCTTCAATTTAGAAATTGTTATTTTTTAAAGGTTTTTTTCTTTATTCTTCTCTCATACAATTCTTCGAGACCACAGCCTTCCTTTCCTCCACTCTTCTCAGTGCCCACCCCCAACATCCCTTTGCACCTAGACTTACTGCTTCTCCTGTTTCCCTTCAGAAATGTTTTAATACATAAATATCAAATATTATTAAATTGCTTAAATTTTCTTTAGAATACATTTTAAATTGTTTTTATTGAGCTCTACATTTTTCTCTGCTCCCCTCCCTTTTCCTCCCCTCCCCTCCTACCCTTTCCCATGTTCCCAATTTACTCAGGAGATCTTGTCTTTTTCTACTTCCCATGTAGATTAGATCCATGTATGTCTCTCTTAGGGTTCTCTTTGTTGTCTAAGTTCTCTGGGATTGTAAATTGTAGGGTAGTTTTTCTTTGCTTTATGTCTAAAAGCCACTTATGAATGAGTACATATTATATTTGTCTTTCTGGGTCTGGGTTACCTCATTCAGTATGATGCTTTCTAGAGCTATCATTTGCCTGCAAATTTCAGGATGTCATTTATTTTTCTGCTGTGTAGTATGCCATTGTGTAAATGTACAATATTTTTTCCTTATCCATTTTTTTGCTTGAGGGGCATTTAGGTTTTTTCCAGGTTCTGGCTATGACAAACAATGCTGGTATGAACATAGTTGAGCATATATCCTTGTGGTATGGTTGAGCATCCTTTGGGTATATACCCAAAGTAGTATTGCTGGGTCTTGAAGTAGGTTGTTTCCTAATTTTCTGAGAAATCACCATAGTGATATCCAAAGTGGTTATACCAGTTTGCACTCCCACCAGCAATGCAGGAGTGTTCCCTTTACCCCACAACCTCTCCAGCATAAGTTGTCATCAGTGTTTTTAATCTTGGCCATTCTTGCAGGTATAAGATGGAATCTCAGAGTTGTTTTATTTTGCATTTCTCTGATGGCTAAGGATGTTGAGCACAGAAATTGTTATCTTTTAAGGCTCAAACTTAACAGAGCTAAAGCTATAAAGTCCTAATCTTATAAAAATTATAATGTTAAAGTGTTAAAGATGATTAAGACATGTAAGCTAATAGCCACCTCATAAAAGATCAAATTCTTTAATGTATTCAGGACTGTACTTGTAAATTCATTACAGGAAAAAGATTTATGTAGTCTCCTATATATACATTTGAAAGTTAGGTCTAGGTTTGTTTAACTCGGATGTATTTAATAGATAATGGTCTTCAAACTTGTCAGACATAAATACAACATTTCAAATATTTAATGGAAAAAGCTTACTATGAAAGAGTTCTAGCAATGACCCCAAGGTCTCCAAAGAAAATGATGGGACATCATGATAACTCCACCTGAATTGTGGTGACCCTAAACACTGGGCAAGACTGACCCAATGAAGCACTTGCCACCAGGACCCAGCCCAATCTGTGGACAAGCAGGACACTGGAGAGTTGATTGCCCCATTTTGCCTAGACAAAGTAAGGTCAGTCATTCCCTTCTCCCATGTTCCTTCTCCACAGAAAACCCTTTCATCTTCTGGGCCTGGTGGCCAAAAACTAATGCTGTTCTGGTACCTCTGCCCCCACTGCCATGGAGACCACAGGAGACTGGGATTACCATCTAGGTAATGGACACTCTCTATCATTTTAACTGATACACGGGCCATTTGGTTTATACGTTCTGTCATATCTTTCTCAGATCTCAGATGGTGTTGATGCCTAGGTTAACTATAACTCTTTCAGTTTAACTGCATCAGGCAACCAGGTTCTTCCCCAAGGCTGTAGCTACCTTGTTAGTTCATCTCATATGTAAAAATTAGGTCTTGTTTTTCCTAGATCTACTAGAGCTCCTGTTGAGAAAAGGTAGACAGGTTTGGCTTGCTAATAGGCTTCATACTAAAAGAAGAACAGGTTTCATATGTAACTTTCCTCTAAAGGAACCTGCTTTGCAATGACTGTTCTCAGTAATAACAACTTATATCTCTGGTAAATGATTAGATGAAAAGAAAAAAAAAGGGGTTAAATCTATGCAAGTTTTGAGTGTCTAAGAAAATGTTTTAATATATAAAGGCCTGAGTGTGTGAAAGCGTAAGTAAGTTGTGAGGTCTCAGAAAATAGTTTAAGATTTATAATCGCAAGTGTACGGATACGAGTAAGTGACTGAAGGAACGTAAAAATGGGAAATGTTTCAGATGTCTTTCCCCCTTCTATGCCATTGTTACACTAGGATTTCAAAAGTTCAGAGATTTAACATTGAATAATGGAGTCCTGATAAGATAGTAGAGCCAAAAGGGGGTCCTGAGATGAAGTAAATGACTGGTCTCCCTTCTCATTTCCAGGTTCCTTCTAGATTGTAAGTCTGATATCAGCCATCATAGAGCATTTGGCCCTTCTGCTTCTGCTCATTGCTGCTGATTCTTGAATTCATTAAGCTGATGGCTATTAGATCCTAATATAAAAAGGTAACCATAACAGAGTCAAAGATTTAACTCAGAATACAACTCAAGGGTCAAAGTTATATTTTTTTTAATTATTATGCCTAAGAGATCCATAAAACAAAAATGCCTCTGATCCCAAGACCCTTACCCAAGGAAAGATAGTTCCTGAAGTGTTGGAGGCTATTGTTTATAGGAGATAACAAGCCACATGTTTTTACTCCCCTAAACATATTTATTTGACTCAACTAAACCAAATGTGCTTAATAACAAGTGGAAGGGAGGTTCACAAGCAGGAAATGTCTCAGGACATATGCTTGCTCTTGTTTGGACCTGATGGACAATAATCAAGCCCTTGTAAGACATGACTGCGGTCGTTTTCTGGGAACTTGGGTATGGAACTAGTCAATATTAAAGTTTGCTTCAATTTTGACTTAAACTGCAGTAGAAGTCTTATTCTTGACCCGTGGGATAAACAATTGCTCTGTTTATTATATGAAGCCAGGTAGTGAATGGCTCCCAGATTTTCTCTGCCAACTGGCTCCTTTCATATGTTAATCTTGATGTAATTCTCCAGTCCCCAATCTCCTGCCACATTATTGAATTAACAACAAATTCAAATCCTGTTTCCTGAAGAAGTGTGTTAATTAAGCAGGCCATTAGTTAGAGAACCACAAGCTAACTATGGGCCAAAAAGTTAAATGCATGCTTCATTATTGGGTGTGTTTTCCTGTGCAAGTATGGGATTCCAGTAGGGTGAGATTCTAGATTGATAAAATACTGACTAAAACAACTAGGGGGAGAAAGAGTTTATTAGTATTATTAATCCCACCAGTTGACAATATGACCACTACTACAGTTTAAAGTCAAATTTGAAGCAAGATTTAATTAAATACTGGCCAGATGGATGAATTCTGGCCAGGTCCATATCTGGGTTCCCAGGAAATGATCCCAAGTCTCATTTTGCAGGTGTTTAAATATTTCCCATAAGATTCATTCAGGGTATTTCCTGGCTATGTACATCCAATCAGGGACAAGCATACATCCTGATGTATTTCTGGGCTGTGAACCTCCCACCCACATGTTATGAAGCACATCTAGTGTATTTGGGTCAAACAAATATGTTTGCAGGGTGAAAACATGTGACGTGGGACTTGCATATCAGGGGCATTTTGTGTCATGGATCTCTTAGGCATAGCAATTAAAATTTAGAATGTAACGATGGCTCTTACATTATTTCCCTCACAAAACCCTGGGATTTACAAACAAGGGAGAGGCAAGAGCTATGTAAATGACTAATAACAGATGATAAATCTTGTAGTCCACCACTTTTGGGTGATGCTTTTCCCTTGCCTCACTTGCCCATTCTCATTCTAAGAAATACTTTCCCTTTCTTAATAAACTATCTCTATTTCTCTTTCCAAACATGTGACCCTGATCCAATTCTTTGTCTTTGAAGACAAAAAACTGGAAAATCCCAAAAGGTGCCCCCACGATCCAATTCTATACTTCTAGTAATAAGAATATACAGTATAATATTCATAAAAAACAGGAAATGGCTATTCTCATATTCTACTAATAAAAACCCAGCCATTTCACTAGAGAATAACATTAAATTTTCCCTGGTAGACATTTAGTGGGAGGCTGTTCTTTGTATGTGTTATTGGCCTTTCCTAACAAGAGCTATAAAATGGTGGATTAGAGAAAAAAAGAGGAGGATTATTTTTATAGGATGCACTTCTTTTGTAGACGACAAAGGACAACCCTTAAAAGAGTAATTTTCAGCAAAGTAGCTGGATACAAAATTAATTCACAAAAATCAGTAGCCCTCCTATATAAAAAGTACAAGTGGCTGAGAAAAAAATCAGGGAAACAATACCTTTCACAATAACCTCAAATAATATAAAATACCTTCATGCATCTCTAGCCATTCAAGTAAAAGACTTGCATGATTAAAAAAGTTCAAGCAGTTGAAGATTGAAATAGAAGAAGATATCAAAAAATGGAAAGATCTCCCATGCTCATGGATCAGTAGGATTAACATAGGTTAAAATGGCCATCCTACAAAAAGCAATCTACAGATTCAAAACAATCTCCATTAAAATTCCAAGGCAATTCTTCACAGGTCTTGATAAGACAATTTTCAGCTTTGTATGGAAACAAAAAGAAAACCTAAAATAGCTAAAAACAAGCCTGAATAATGAAAGACCTGATGGTGGTATTACCATCCTGAAATTCAAGCTGTACTACAAAGCTATAGTAACACCATGGTATTGACCCAAAAATAGACATGTTGATCTATAGAATCAAATTGAAGACCCAGACATCAGTTCACACCCCTATGGAGATGTGATTTTTTTAAAAAAAAAAATAGAGATTGAATTAATACACACTGGGAAAAAAAGACAGAATCTTCAATCAATGGTGCTGGTCAAACTGGATGGCTACATGTACAAGAATGCAAATAGATCCATACTCATCACACTGCACAAAACTTGATTCCAAATGGATAAAAGACCTCAACATATAAATCAGATACACTGAAACTGATAAAAGAGAAAGTAGGGAATAGCCTTGTACCCATTGGCAAAGGAAAAGACTTTCGAAACAGAACACAGTTAGCACAGGTACTAAAATCAACAATTAATAAATTGGATCTCATGAAACTTGTTGTAGAATATTATTTTAATGTGTATTACTTTTATTTCTGTTGCATTTGTGTAACTCTGTGAAGCTGTGCTACTGTGCCTGTCTAAAACACCTGATGGTCTAATAAAGAAATGAATGGCCAATAGTGAGGCAGGAGAAAAAAATAAATAGGGCTGGCAGGCAGAGAGGAGAAATATAAAGAGAAATCTGGCAGTGAAGGGACCTTGAAACAAGAGAAGAAAGAAGAGGACTTCCGAGGCTAGCCACCTAAGCACCCAACCACACAGCCAGATGTGGAGTAAGAAGGAATAAAAAGGTATACAATAGCAGAGAAAGATAAGAGTTCCAAAGCCAAAGATAGATGGGATAATTTAGGAAAAGCTGACAAGAAACAAGACAAGCTAAGGCCGGGCACTCATAACTAAAAATAAGTCTCCATGTGTGATTCATTTGGGAGCTGGGTTATTGGGCCCCTCAAAAAGCCAAAAGAGCCCAAAAGAATAAAAGAGTAAAACCAAAAATAACCAGGAATATTATGACACCCAACATATGGCTAGAGTGTGTGTGTGAGGGGGGGTAACATGACAACATTTTGATGCCCAATGTGGAACCCATATTTCCATGTAGAGCCTGAGAAAGCTGAATAAAAGTATATGGTTTTGTTAAGAGTTTCTGCTTGCTGGTGAGCCCTTGAGCAGATAGTACTTTAAGTAGGAACAAAAAAGTAAACAAACGATGTAAAAATGCCTGGCACAATGCAAGTGTCAAAATTCTAGAGCTTTAGGAAGGTTGAATGCAGTTCCTGGTGAGGCAAACCTCATCCAGGTGTAGCTTAACAGTCTAGCATTTACTTGTGCAGTCAAAAAGGCTAAAAGTTATGCAATAAAAGAGGTGCAGATGGAGAAAAACCTCTAAATATGTTCCATTGTGTTTCTCAATGTACATAGACTTAAGAAAAAAAAAAGAAAATGGATATTATAGAAAGAAATAAGTAGTTTAAAAAGTAGTCTTTAAAGAGACAATAAAAAGTAATATAAAAGGTGTTTATCAGCTGTAGGAGTTCTTTGGTAGAGTTTTTGAGGTCGCTTATGTATACTATCATATCATCTGCAAATAATGAAAGCTTAACTTCTTCCTTTCCAATATGGATCCCCTTGATCCCCTTATGTTTTCTTATTGCTATTGCTAGAACTTCAAGCACTATATTGAAGAGGTATGGAGAGAGTGGACATCCTTGTCGTGTTCCTGATTTTAGTGGGATGGCTTTGAGTTTTTCTCCATTTAATTTAATGTTAGCTGTCGGCTTGCTGTAAATAGCTTTTATTATATTTAGGTATGACCCTTGTATCCCTAATCTCTCCAAGACCTTTATCATAAAGGGGTGTTGAATTTTGTCGAATGCTTTTTCAGCATCTAATGAAATGATCATATGGTTTTTTTCTTTCAGTTTATTTACATGGTTGATTACATTGATAGATTTGCGTATGTTGAACCAGCCCTGCATCTCTGGAATGAAGCCTACTTGATCATAATGGATAACTTCAAGAAATTAGACCGTAAAAGGTTAATCAATCCAATTATAAAATGGGGCACTGAGCTGAACAGAGACTTTTCAACAGAAGAAGTTCAAATGGCCAAAAGACACTTAAGATCGTGCTCAACTTCCTTAGCAATCAGGGAAATGCAAATCAAGACAACATTAAGATACCATCTTACACCGGTCAGAATGGCTAAAATCAAAAACACCAACGATAGCCTCTGCTGGAGAGGTTGTGGAGAAAGGGGCACTCTCATCCATTGCTGGTGGGAATGCAAACTTGTGCAACCATTTTGGAAAGCAGTGTGGCGGTTTCTCAGGAAAGTCGGGTTCAACCTACCTCTCGACCCAGCAATACCACTATTGGGAATATACCCAAGAGATGCCCAAACATACAACAAGGGTATATGCTCAACTATGTTCATAGCAGCATTGTTTGTGATAGCCAGAACCTGGAAACAACCTAGATGTCCTTCAATGGAAGAATGGATGAAGAAAGTATGGAATATATACATATTAGAGTACTACTCAGCAGTAAAAAACAATGACTTCTTGAATTTTGCATACAAATGGACAGAAATAGAAAACACTATCCTGAGTGAGGTAAGCCAGACCCAAAAGGAGGAACATGGGATGTACTCACTCATATTTGGTTTCTAGTCATAAATAAAGGACATTGAGACTATAATTTGTGATTCTAGAGAAGCTAAATAAGAAGGCGAACCCAAAGAAAAACATATAAGCATCCCCCTGAATATTAACCTTCATCAGGCGATGAAAGAAGACAGAGACAGAGACCAACATTGGAGCACTGGACTGAAGTCTCACGATCCAAAGGAGGAGCAGAAGGAGAGTGAGCACGAGCAAGGAACTCAGGACTGCGAGGGGTGCACCCACACACTGAGGCAATGGGGATGTTCTATCGGGAACTCACCAAGGCCAGCTGGCCGGGGTCTGAAAAAGCATGGGACAAAACGGGTCTCGCTGAACATAATGGACAATGAGGACTACTGAGAACTGAAGAACAATGGCAATGGATTCTTGATCTTATTGCACGTAATGGCTTTGTGGGAGCCCAGGTAGTTTGGATGCTCACCTTAATAGACCTGGATGGAGGTGGGTGGTCCTTGGACCTCCCACAGGGCAGAGAAAACTGCTTGCTCTTTGGGCTGAGGAGGAAGGAAGACTTGATTGGGGGAGGGGGAGGGAATGGGAGGTGGTGGCGGGGAAGAGGCAGAAATCTTTAATAATTAAATAAATTAATTAATAAAAAAAGTAATATAAAAGAAAAAAGTCACATAAGGATGGGAAATACATGAGTCTGAATCCTGTATGCTACTGTGTTAATTTTAAATTTTTTAATTGCTGAAAAGTAAAGGACAGCTGCTAAGAAACCTGGAATTGAAAGAGGAACTGTTGAAATAAACTGACCTAGATATTTTAAGAAGCCTAACTTAAGAAGTCAAAATTGTATTTGTCAAATGGAAATCAAAAATGCTTTGGAGAAGTGGTTTTGCTTTTGTTTCCATAGGAAACAAGAGGCTGTGGATTTGTTCTAGGTTGTTATGGATATGGTTTGATCAGGAGAGACCTCCTGAATCTTGACAGGTGATATCAATCAACAAAGATTATAACTGGTCTTCCCAGGACTTGACGGGTGATATCAATCAACAAAGATTATAATTGATCTTCCCAGGACTTGGTCATTATCTCAAATTTTTTCTCGGGGATGCCTGGGGATATCTTTGCCCACAGCCAGCAGGAAGCAATATGGAGAGGAATACACCCACATTCCCAAGTGTTGGGTGATTTTATTTTGTGGGCTATGAATCTTTGTTATCATTTAGGGGAATATAGGAATGATAAGATAAAATGGTAGATTATTGAATCTACTACAAACTAATAAACAACTATTAATCTCAGATGTTTTGTATTGGTATGGACTTTTGTACAGTGATAATAAATTTGAGGTAGTTTTTGTTATAACATACTGTATATATGTGTCTTTTCTTGTTTAGGGTATTGTGCTTATGCAGTTTATTTTAAAATGCAATGTATAAATAAGAAATGAGGTTAGTAGTTAATCTATAATAATCAAATTTGAAGTAACATTACATATGTCTTTTAGGTTAAATAGGTATATTTTAGATAAATGATCTTCAAACACTTCAAAGACCTATAGAATATGGCATTTAATTTTTTTTTTTTAACTTAAGACTTTTCATGACAATGAGACACATCTACTCCTGGCAGTATCAATTTACTTCAGAGATGATGGACATAAAAAAAAAAAAAACTCCTTATAGAGTTTGCATTGAATGTGGCAAGCCTAGCCACATGGGCAAGAAGCTGCTCTTGCATGGACTGCTTGACAGTATGTTATATAAACTGGACATGCAGGACCCACAGGAAAGTGACCACTGAACTTTGCCAAAACAAGGTGGGATTGTCCTTTATGGTTTCTGTTTCACAGAAGAAACTGCCAGACATTCTGCAGGACACAGAGGAGAGGGACTGACAAACTGCCAATATAGGCAGGACAGTCTTTCAAGTTTCTTGCTTTATTGAAAATTCTTCCAGATACAATGGGCCCTTAGACTGAAGATGAATGTGCCAATGTTGGAAAGGAACTTCAGGTGACTGTCCAGGCAGTCAGATGTCTCTATCATTTCTAGAGTTTTGGAAGTCATTTGCAATGCACCTTTATTTATTCAAATAATATTGTATCTATCTGGTGCCTTTGATGGAGTTGAAGACTAAATAGTTTTTTGTAATTTTCCTTAAATATTATAGAAGGTAAGTTAGGTAAAAAAATTTGGATCTACTTAAATAGAATAGATTATAAAGTATTACCTTTAAATTTACCAGACATAAATTAATTGGAATTCAGTACATTGTGAATGTAATTTTTACTTAATAATTGTTATTATTGTCTTACTATGATAAAGTTAAAACTTTTCATTTTTGTTTAGAAAAAGGGGGAAATGTTGTAGAATATTATTTTAAGGTGTGTTACTTTTGTTTATGCTGCACTTGTGTATCTCTGTGAAGCTGTGCTACTGCGCCTGTCTAAAACATCCAATAATAAAGAGCTGAACAGCCAATAGTGAGGCAAGAAAGAAAAATAGGCAGGTCCAGCAGGCAGAGTGGATAAATATTAGGAGAAATCTGGAAGAGAAGGAATCTGGGAACAAGAGAGGAAGGAGGAGGACTTCAGGGGTCAGTCACCCAGTACACAGCCAGACATGGAGTAAGGAGGGGAAAAAAGGTATACAGGAATAGAGAAAGACAAAAGCACAGAGTTCAAATATAGATGGGATAATTTAAGAAAAGCTGGCAAGAAACAAGCCAAGCTAAAGCTAGGCATTCATAACTAAGAATACGCCCCTCAGAAACTACAGGAGCCCAAAAGAGTAAAAGAGTAAGAGTAAAAACAACCAACAACAGAAATGGAGAAACTTCCATATGACAAAGACACATTTTCAGACAAAGCAACAGCCTACAGAATTGGAAAAGATTTTTACCAACCCCACATATGATAGAGGACTAGTACCCAATATATAAACTTAAAAAATGGATATCAATAAAAGAAATATCTCATTTAAAAATTGAGATATAGATCTAAACAGAAAATTTCTCAATAAAGGAACCTCAAATGGTTGAGAAACAAAGAAATGTCCAACATCCTTAGTCATCAGGAAAGTGTAATGATGGAGGAAGGTCATTGGCTAATAAAGAAACTGCTTTGGCCCATTTGATTGGCCAGCCTTTAGGTGGGTGGAATATATAGAATAGAATGCTGGGAGGAATAGGAAGTGAGCTCAGATGCAGGGCAGCTCCTCTCAGAGTCAGATGCGATGCAGCCAGCCGCCAGGCCAGACATGCTGAATCTTTCCCGGTAAGCGCACCTAGTGGTGCTACGCAGATTATTAGAAATGGGCTAAATTAATACATGAGAATTAGCCTAGAAGAGGCTAGATATAATGGGCCAGGCAGTGTTTAAAAGAATACAGTTTGTGTGTTGTTATTTTGGGGCATAAGCTAGCCAGGCGGCTGGGAGCTGGGTGACAGGAATGCATCCCGCAGCTCCGTCAACAGTGTAAAGCAAAACTACTGTGAATTTCATCTTATAGCTGTCAGAATGGCTATGATCAACAACACAAGTGACAGCTCATGCTGGCTAGGGTGTAGAGCAAGGGGAACACTCCTCCCTTGCTAGTAGGAGTGCAAGCTCATACAGCCACTATGGAAATCATAGTTCCATAGTGTGATGCTCCTCAGAAATATGAAGTTGATCTACCTCAAGATCTAACTATACCACTCTCAGACATGGTCTTAGTTAAGGTTTCCATTGCTATGAAAAGAAAAAAAAAAAAACACCATGATGACAGCAACTCTTATTTAGAAGACATTAATTGAGATGCCTCACTTAAAGCTTCATGGGTTCAGTCCATTATCATCATGGCAGGAAGTAAGGCAGCATGCAGGAAGATAAGGTGGTAAAGGAGTAGCTGAGTGTCCTACATCTGTCTATTGTAAAAATAGATGATGATGATAGATAGATAGATAGATAGATAGATAGATAGATAGATAGATAGATGATAAACTTCTAATAATGTTCTGTTATACTCACAGATCAGTACCTTGTTCAGCTATCATTAGAGAAGCTCCTTCTGCAGCAGACAGGAACAAATATAGAGACTCACAGTCAGACATTACACCGAGAGTGAGAGACCTTAGAATACCCCATCCTAAATAAAATGTCTCCATCAAATTCCTCCCCTCAGAGCTCAGGAAATCCTTGGAAGAGGAAGCAGAAAGAGTGTAGGAACCAAAGGGGAAGGAAGACACCAGGAGAAAAAGGTCCTCTAATCAACATGCGCAAAGCTCTTATGAATTCACAGAGACTGAAGCAGCATGCACGTGACCTCACAGGTCTGTGCCAGGTCCTCTGCAAGTATATTATGACTTACAGTGTGGTGTTTTTATGGGACTTCTGAGTGTGCCAATGAGAGTGTCTCTGATACTTGTGACTTCTCTTTGACTCTTTTCCTTCTGTCAGTTTGCCTTGTCCAACTCTGAATTGATAGTTTTTGTTTTATCTAATTATGTTTTATTTTTGCTATATTTAAAAAATAAATGAATGAAAACCTAGCCATTAGGGTAAAGGTTAACCAAACTGTCACTTGTACCTGCTGGGAGTGATACTGGCTATATCAACCACTAACATATAATGGATCCCACAGTTTCCTCATTTTCATTTGTTTGTTTTTGGGGCTCTGTGTGTGTGTGTGTGTGTGTGTGTGTGTGTGTGTGTGTGAGAGAGAGAGAGAGAGAGAGAGAGAGAGAGAGAGAGAGAGAGAGAGAGAGAGAAAGTTTTATTTGGTTATGCTTTGGTGGGTTTGGGGGGCGGTATTTGTTTTTTTTGGTTGAGGGGTTGTTGTATTGAGTTTCTGTTTGTTATTTTAGAAAAAAGTTAAATTTAGGTGGTTTGGGAGGGAAGAGGATATGTAAAGACTTGGGGGAAAAGAATAAAATCAAAATATGCTTAAATTTAAAAATGTTTTGAATAATAAAAATATAATTTAAAAAAAGAGTTACATCAAGGAACTTCTCTTTGCAACAGGTAGAGATCAGTACAGAAAACAACAAGAAAGCAAAATGAAGAGTTGTGGAATCCAGTTCCAGTGACTCGGGGAACATTGTGGAAGAAGGGGCAGAAAGGTTGTAAAACCTGGAGGTGTTGGCTGTGAGAGTGTGTCTCCTAGTGATGTCATAAACTATACCCATGCAGCCTCACCAACATGACTGCCAAAATGCGTGCTGAAGAAGGGCTACACCGATGGACATGACAAAGCAGAAAGAGAAAAGTCCATGAGGCCTCAAGCACACACAAGCGATGATCAGCAATTGCGGAGAACTGAGCATGAGAAAGGCAGCCTTGCCAGGGAAGAGCAGACAAGTCCATCATCCAGTGCCAATCATCCATAAGGGTGACGTGATATGGACCGAGCTGATTAGATTCTGGAATGTATATGTGTGTACATATACAGATGCATATACCTAGCCATGTATATCATATACATATGTGCATGTAATAACAATGAGTAGAAGAGGCCATGAATTTGAAGGAGAGGGGGGATGGGTATATGGGAAGGTTCGGATGGAGGAAAAGGAAATATTGTAATTACATTATAATCTCAAAAAAATCTTATTTTAAAGATAACTGCAAATATTTTAAAAAGAACATTAGGTTTATAGTTATATGAACAAAGAAGCTACCTCAAATCTCAGCACCTGTGAATACTGCTACATGAAGGGAAAATACTTAGTATGAAAAGGCTGAGCAGAGAGTGCACAGACCCTAGGCAACCCCCACACACACCTACCTTCATCACCACCGCCGCTTCTTTCCACTCAAGTTGGCTTCCTGTAAGTTACGGTTTGGGGACTAAGAGCAGAAGATAATATGGGAGCTGCACACTTGCTTCAGTGACTTTTATTACAAGAAAATGAAGAGAGTGCATCAGAGAAATTAAATCTAATGCCACCAGCTTCGGGCTGGTCACAAATGCACATAAAAGTCTCCACACGAGTGTCCAGTAATTCGGAAACTTGTCAAAGATTGAACAGTGTGGATGCTATGCTGAACCGACAGGCAGTTAAGTAAATCAGTGACTATGACCAACCCAAAGAGTAAAATTTTAACCACCATAAAAGTGGGGATTCTCATAAAGAGAAGACAAGGAGGGGACAGGCAGCTGGCTCTCTTGGGACAATTGGCTCTCTCCTGGCAATTATAGTCAGAATCACCTTTGTCCTCCCCACTTCTCATCTCCACACCAATGCCACAAAGACATTCTCTTCTCCTCCCTAACTGACAGAATCTGGTGTTTCAATAATAGGGGTTTAGTGATAGCACTATGAAAATACAGTCTCATCCTAGGGATTACTGATGATGACCACACAGAATATAGATTTCAGCCCTGAGAACTGGATTTGAGGTGTTTCTTTTTTAATGGAACAGTGTCAAGGCAAGTAAAAGTGAGGCACAAAGTGTCCATAAATCATACACAAAAGAATATTCAAAAGATATTGAACCTGGGAGAATAGATCCACTGTCTTCCACCACTTGTAGAAGAATTAGATGTCAAAAAACAATTTCTAGGAATCCACAATAGTGAGGAGGGTGCCCAAACTATCCTTGCCCTGTAGTAAGATTGGTGACTACCTTAAATGTCACCATAGAACCTTCATCCAACAACTGATGGGAGCAGAGGCAGAGATCCACAGTGGAGCACTGGACTGAGCTCCTAAAGTCCAGTTGAAGAGTGGGAGGAGTGAGAATATGAGCAGAGGTCAAGACCATGATGGGGATACCCATTGAAAAAGCTCACCAACTCTGGCCTGACAGGGAAGGAACCAGCATAGGAGTAAAGTAGACCCTCAGAATGTGGGTGACAGTTGTATGGCTGGGGCAGACTGAGTGGCCACTGGCAGTGGAGACCAGGATTTATCCCTACTGCTTGTACTGGCTTTTTGGAACCCATTCTCTTTGGAGGGATACCTTGCTCAGCCTAGATAAAGTGGAGAAGACATTGGACCTTCCTCAAAACAATATGCCAGATGTTGCTGACTCCCCATGGGAAACCTTACCCTCTCTGAGGGGTAGATGGTGGGGGAGTGGGGAGGACGGTGGAGGGAACAGGAGGATGGGGAGGGAGGGAGAACTGGGATTGATATGTAAAGTGAGAAAAGATAGATTTTTTTTTTTAAAGTAAAGAAAAGTACAAGGTTTTCAGCACCTGTGTATCCCACGTCGGAGCAGTTTCTATTTTCTACATCCCTATGGGGTTTTTTTTGTTTTATTTGTTTGTTTGTTAGCTTTTCGAGAAAGGATTTCTGTGTAGCTTTGGAGCCTGCCCTGGAACTAGCTCTTGTAGAGCAGGCTGGCCTCAAACTCACAGAGATCTTCTTGTCTCCCGAGTGCTGGGATTAAAGGCATGCACCACCACAGCTAACATCCCTATGTGTCCCTGGTGCATTGTTATGGTCAGTCAGCCCCCAAAGTAATCTATTAGAAGACAGCCAATGTTTACCTTCTTTTACCACCCATGCTCAACCCCATCATCTATAGTGTAAAAGCGAAACAAATCTGAAAGTTTATCCTTAGTTTGCTCCTTGCAAAATAAGCAGAGATTATTCTAAACTTCCGCAAAACCTGGTGTGGTTTTCTTGCTGCAAAAGCAACTGTGGTTGGAGAATCCCCATTAGATGTGGCAGTTTTCAAGGTTTTAATTTATTTAGCAACGTTTAATGAATAGTTAGATGCTTTATGTTTAAAATACAAGTATACTATGCTTTCCCAGGGGTTTTACAGTCTAACCAGAAAAATGAAAAAATAAAACTATTATTCAAAGTAACTGAAAAAAAAAAGAAAACAAAGAGTTGATGTGTGAAAAACAGAAGGATACAAAGTTTATTTTAATAATAGGGATGAAGAGATTTCAGGGCTCAAAAGCACCCAAAAGGTACGTGAGTGAGACTTAGATGAATGTATTTCATGTTGGTGCTGTAGAGGGCATATTTTCTTCAGTTGGTGCATGGATGAGTCCTTCAACTGAACGCATGTGCAGATACTGAATATTAAGCCACCAGGCTGCCACATAGAGAGACCCAGCACTGGAACGATTTGTCCCAATGATTTTCACACCTTAGGTCTCTTCCCACATCTAGGATTTATAGTTCATGGTTTCTTATATCATCCAAATTCTATCTTGGTTTCTGTTTGTTAATTTTCATGAACATCAGTGTTGTCCCTCCATTTAGTAGAAGGTATCCATGAAGAATATCCTCTGTGTATTTAGTGAGGATAATAATACATACACATGAAAATTACGTAACTGGTTCACAAGTTTGTTACTGTTACTTTGAGATCATGAGAAATATTTAAGACTATTCTTCTCGTATTTAAACGATGATCATCCTGAACTTTTGAATATGTTCATTGATGTATTGATCGTGAGTTCATTGCCACAACATTTTAGGGGCAACTTCACCACAAATTTCTGTTAGTTATCTGTGCCTGAGTAACAAACCACATCCCAGATGAATGTCTAGTTACAATGAATTTTATTTCTAGGGATTGGCTAAGCAATTCTTCTGCCTGGAAACGATGATGCAATTGTATGAACTAGGAGATTGTCTGGGCAAGAAGGCGGAAGCTGGCCTGATGCACCTGTCTAGCAGGTGATGTTGGTTGTTGGCTAGAGTGCTCTGGCTCCCTGCACTGGACTGACTTTGTCATGTTTTAGGACAATGTCCCAGAATGGTAAAGACACAGCTGCTGGTCCTCCTGACACATAAGCTCCAGGATTCACACAACATTAATCATTCTTGTTTATGCTTCTGGTAAAAATCACAGTGGTGGCTCAGATACCAGTGGATAAAGAAAATGTCTCCACTTTTGTTAAAGGAAAAATGGCCAACCATACTAGAATGGGTAGATTTTATGAGATCTACAGCATTTAAAGAAATTGTCTAGATTCCAACATTATATCCTTAAACTTTGATGAAGAACCATACAAAGCGGGATGTAGTGGAGTGTTGTGGATTATTATTTTAATTAAGCAATGATGTGCTACATTTCTTTATTCTATGTTTGTTTGACTATGTAAATATGTATTACATTTGTTTACGCTGTATTTGTTTAACAATGTGTTGCTTTGGCTGCCTAAGGCATCTAAAGTCTAATAAAAAGCTGACTGGTCAATAACTAAGCAGTAGAGGGAAAGGTAGGGTTGGCAGACAGAGAGAATAAGCAGGAGGAAGAATCTAGACTCGCAACAACAAAGAGGAGGAGAGAGAAAGAGGGAGAAAGAGAGGAAGATGTCCAGAACCAGTCAGCCGCCCAGCCAACCGGTAGACAGAAAGACACACAGTAGGACATACAGAATAAAAGAAAGGTTAAAAAAAAGGCCTAAGGCAAAACATAGATGAAGAGAAACAGGTTAAATTAAGTTACAAGAATAAGATAAGGGTGAGCATTCATAATTAGTAGTAAGTCCTTCTGTCATGATTTGGGAGCTGGTTGGTGGCCTGAAAGAAAACCTGTTACAGTGGGGCATGTCCTTAATGTCAGCACTTCAGATACTGAGGCAGGAGGGTTGCTACAAGTTCTATGTCAGTGTGATCTCATAGCAAGTTGCAGGCCAGTTTGGCCACAGAGTAATTCCCTGTCTCAGTGGGGAGTGGGTGGAGAGGGGTGTGTATAAGACAATACTGTCAATCCTGATGGTCTGAGTTTGATCTCAGGAACCTACATGGTGTAAGGAGAGAACCAACTCCAGAAAGTTGTCCTCTGACCTTCACATATGTGGCATTCTTGATCTCACACATGTGAACACACAGCAAGTAAGTAAATAAATAAATGTAAGTTTTAGAAAGAAGGGCTGACAAGATGGCCTAAGGACCTGAGTTCAGATCACCAGTGTCCAATTTTGAAAAGCCAACATGGCAGCACATGCCTGTAATCCTAACACTAGTAAGTCAGAGCTGCATGATCACGGGTTTAATGGTCAGTTAGTCTAGCTAATTGATGTACTTCAGGTTCAATGAGAGACCTTGTCTTGGAAAGTAAGGTAGAGAGTAATTTTTAAAAAGGCACCCAGTGTCATCCTTTGGCCTTCGCATGCATGTACACGCATGTCCATACACACATACATGTACACATATGCAAAAAAGAAGAAAAGGAAGAATAAAAATATTCAAAGGATATATTGCACACTTTCTTCATCCATTCCTCCATTGAAGGGCATCTAGGTTGTTTCCAGGTTTTGGCTATTACAAACAATGCTGCTATGAACATAGTTGAACAGATACTTTTGTCATTTGATGGGGCATCTCTTCGGTATATTCCCAATAGTGGTATTACTGGATCTTGGGGTAGGTTGATCCCAAATTTCCTGAGAAATCGCCACACTGATTTCTAAAGTGGTTGTACAAGTTTGCATTCCCACCAGCAATGAATGAGTGTGCCCCTTTCTCCACAACCTCTCCAGCAAAGGCTATCATTGGTGTTTTTGATTTTAGCCATTCTGATAGGTGTAAGATGGTATCTCAAAGTTGTTTTAATTTGCATTTCCCTTATCGCTAAGGAGGTTGAGCATGACCTTAAGTGTCTTTTGGCCATTTGAATTTCTTCTGTTGAGAATTCTCTGTTCAGTTCAGTGCCCCACTTTTTTATTGGGTTAATTAGCATTTTAAAGTCTAGTTTCTTGAGTTCTTTATATATTTTGGAGATCAGACCTTTGTCTGTTGCAGGGTTGGTGAAGATCTTCTATTAGAGTACTACTCAGCGGTAAAAAACAATGACTTCTCGAATTTTGTGTGCAAATGGATGGAAATAGAAAACACTATCCTGAGTGAGGTATCCCAGACCCAAAAAGAGGAACATGGGATGTACTCACTCATAATCAGTTTCTAGCCATAAATAAAGGACATTGAGCATATAATTTGTGATCCTAGAGAAGCTAAATAAGAAAGTGAACCCAAAGAAAATCGTATAGTCATCCGCCTGGAGAGGGGAAGTAGATAAGATTGCAGGGCAAAAACTGGGAACTTGCGGGTGAGGTGGCATGGGGCAAAGGGGAAATGGGATGAGAAACATGAGAAGGGGAGGATGGGAGGAGCTCGGGGGATTGGGATGGTTGGGATATAGGAAGGGTGGATACGGGAGCAGCGAAGTATATATCCTAACTAAGGGAGCCATCTTAGGGTTGGCAAGAGACTTGACTCTAGAGGGGTTCGCAGGTGTCCAGGGAGATGTCTCCAGCTGGTACCTTGGGCAACTGAGGAGAGGGAACCTGAAATGACCCTATCCTATACTGATGAATGTCTTACATATCACCTTAGAACCTTCATCTGGCGATGGATTGAGGTAGAGACAGAGACTCAATTTGGAGCAACGGTCTGAGCTCTTAAGGTCCAAATGAGGAGCAGAAGGAGGGAGAACATGAGCAAGGAAATCAGGACCACAAGGGATGCACCCACCCACTGTGACAGTGGATCTGATTTATTGGGAGCCCACCAAGGCCAGCTCGTCTGGGACTGAATAAGCATGGGTTGAAACTGGACTCTCTGATCATGGCGGACAATGAAGGCTGATGAGAAGCCAAGGACAATGGCACTAGGTTTCGATCCTAATACATGAACTGGCTTTGTGGGAGCTTAGCCTGTTTAGACGCTCACCTTCCTGGACGTAGATAGAAGACCTTCCTCTTCCCGCAGGGCAGAGAATTTGGACTGCTCTTCAGTATCGAGAGGGAGGGGGAATGGTGTGGGGGGAGGAGAAGAGAAGTGGGGATAAGGGGAGGGGAGTGGGGGGAGGGGGCAATATTTGGGAGGAGGGGAGGGAAATGGGAAACGGGGAGCAGGTGGAAATATTAATTAAAAAAGAATAAAAGAAAAAATGAAAAAAAAATATTCAAAGGAGAAATCCACCCCATCTATTGAGGCCTTGGGGATTCTAGGAAATGCTTTTTCCTCTGTGTCTAGTTTTTTTTTTTTAATTTTATTTATTTATGTTTTGGTTTATTTATTTATTTATTTTAGGTATGAGTGGTCTGTCTGCATGTGTGCCTGAAAGCCAGAAAAGAGCATCAGATCCCATTACAGATTGTTGTGAGCCACCATGTGGTTGCTGGGAATTGAACTCAAGACCCCTTGAAGAGCAGTCAGTGCTTTTTTTTTTTTTGACATTTAAACAGTTTAATAATAAAAAAAACTTTTTTTCTCATTTTTTTATTCTTTTTTAATTAAAATTTCCAACTGCTCCCCGTTTCCCATTTCCCTCCCCCTCCTCCCACATATTGCCCCCTCAGTGCTTTTAACCACTGTGCCATCTCTCTAGCCCTTCTTTTTTTAAAATAATAATGATAATAATTTATTTTGCCAGGCGGTAGTGGCGCACGCCTTTAATCCCAGCACTCGGGAGGCAGAGGCAGGCGGATCTCTGGGAGTTCAAGGCCAGCCTGGTCTACAAGAGCTAGTTCCGGGATGGGCACCAAAGCTACAGAGAAACCCTGTCTCCAAAAGCCAAAACAAAAATAAAAATAAAAATAAATAAAAATAAATAAATAAAAAATAATAATTTATTTTTATTTTATGTGCATTGGTATTTTTAGCATGTATGTCTGTGTGAGGGTGTTAGATCTTGGAGTTACAAGCAGTTCTTAGCTGCCATGTGGTGCTGGGAATTGAATCCGGGATCTCTGGAAAAGCAGTTGGTTCTCTTAACTGCTGAACCATCATGCCAGCCCCTCTGCCTAGTTTTAAAACACTACAGACTCAAGGCTGGAAGCTTGACTTACTTTGACTAACTGAGGAGTCTGACACAGTGTGCACCCACAATGAGTAAGGCTTACGAATGCAACGACCCTCGTACAGCCCTGAAGGTGGAAGACTGGATCGGGTGCTTGAGGGGAGCCGCTCCTGAGCCCTATTCTGCCTTCAGAATTTCCACCAGCAAACTGGGCAACTGACCTTCATGATTAGCCAAAGACTATCAAATTTCCCAAGAGGAAAAACTGAGAATCACAATATTCTTACATTTTATCATTAAGAATTGCATGTGAGAGACTGGATGCACGGCTTAGTGGTTAAGAGCATTTGCTGCTCGTCCAGGGGACTGAGATTCGGGTCTCAACACCCACGTGGAAGCTTACAACTCCAGTTCTGTAGCATCTTTCAGCCTCCCCCAGCCTTCATGGTAACCAATCACACATGCATGCAAAATTCATATCCATAAAAAGGAAATAAATAAACCTTAATAAAAAGATCACATGCAAACTGTCACTTCAGGACAGCCTGCTGCCCTTAGATGTTCATTTTCTTTTGTTTCATCCAAGCCTTTAGGAATATGATGCATTATAAACAAGCAATAGATTTTCTATTTTCTATTGCAAACTTGTTACATGGCTTTGAGACAGACTAACCTATATATCTATCTAAACCCATCTATCACAATGACGAGTGGAAAGAAATACATTTAAATCACACCATCAACAAATAGTCTTCTGGGAGAATTGTACATATGCATTCTCTAGGGAGTAATAAACTAAGAATGAACAAAATTAATACTAATTGCTTCAATTTGCATAATGTCTCATAAAAAGTCCTTTCATAATGCATGAAGTAATACTTATGAGGTAAGTTGAAATGGGACACTGCATACATTTATTAAATTAAGGGTTAAGAGCTATCACTCCAATATTCTTGTTATTTATCTGACTTTATCTGTGTTATCTACACATCTACATCTTTAGATATTAAACAGAAATACTATTTATGACATATTGAATTTGTTCATCATAAAGAGAAAACTAAGACGGTGTACTATAAATCACAAGATAGCTACAAACTGTTAGCTGGCATTAGCCTGTGGCTTTCAGTGACTTGTCACCTGAGCTTTATGACACTACCTTCTAGAAGTCTTTCAGTGCTTGAGGGAGAAAGCAATGTAAGTCAAAAGTGTAATGTTGCAAGCAATGTGGCTTTCAGAGCATGATCTTAACACAGAAGCCATCATCCACCCCTTTCAGTGACACAGCCGACGCCTGTGCTCAGACTGCGGCTGCTCATTTGGCCTATGGCTCTTTAATTTCCAACTGAGCCAAAGCAACCATAGTTCATTAAAATCCATTTCTCCATTCAAACGACTGCCAGCCATACAAGCTGTCCCTGTCATTAAGGAAATCGTAATGTAATCCTCTATCAAGAGGAATGAAGTCAAGTCAGAAGCTTGGCCAGCAAATCATTTTCTCAATATAGCTTCCCAGAAAAGATTTGGCAGGAGGCAAGACCTGACCATGCACCGCAATAAATAGACGAAGATTTGTTTGTGCCTGGCGTCTATATATTCACTACACGGAAGACCTTCCTTCCGTGGGTTGTACTAGACTCTGGACACTGTCCAGCTTCTGTACACTGTCAATAAACTTTTATAAGATCAAGGAATCTGATGAGGCTTAGGAATGACCACACTGGGCACATCAAAGCTACCCACTTAACTTCTGAATTATCTTCATTAGGAATTCAAATAAGCCTCGGGCAGCTGTACTGCCTTTTAGTGCATTCTCATAGCTGAACTATGTTCCTTGCTCTTGAAGTGTTTTTTGTCTTTCAGTGTGAGAAAATATAAATTCTTTCTATAATCCCTTTAGCATTACTTTAAAAATCATTTTCTTATGTCTTTCTGAAAAACAAAGTCAATTTATTAAATACAATACCACTACCCTCTTGGTGGTGTTTTACACCTTCTTAGCTTTGTGTCCTTTCTTGGCAGCTTGCTTGATTCTTTCTAGGGAAAATAAAATCTAAGAATCTGAATTTAGTTCCTTGTCAATAATGACTCATTTCACAATCTTGTTCAAAGAAAATGTTAATAAGCAAAGACAGAGTTATCTGTCAAGACTGACAATTTAGAACTTTGGAATTCATGAATTCAACAGATGTGTGGAATCATTTGGTCAATCTGGGGGAGGCCATTGTATTGCATTGAGCTCAGATCCTAGATTTCTAGAAGACCAGACCAAAACCAGAACTGACCAAAACAATCAAAGTAAACTTGAAAATGAACTAGTTCTCCAAATTATGAGAGATTCACAATGACTTATTATGGTCTCATTCAACCTTGTGATGAGGAAATCTGCTCTGCTGAAACTATATTTACTTATTTATGTATGTATTGTTCTGGGCTTCTATTTCTTCAACCATTCTCTCTAAAGTCAACGAACTCTGCCCAGCCATAGATGAAATTGTGCCCTACTCATGATTTACTCTGATTTACCAGATCATCAGCTCTATCCCAATCCCCCACAATTTCTCACTATTTTCTTCTTTTCATCTTTATTTTCACTCCATACAGACGCGCAGGCGCATGCTTGCCTTTTCTTAGAGAGACTCCAATTATCTGAGTAAGAAAACTGGGTTCAGAAGATTGGCTGGCTGCCTTCCCCTTTCATCTTCCTCTCGTTTCTGGAATGTGTTCCTACCTATCTGCCATGGGAAATTGATGCAAATGCCAGAAGGATGAAGTACAAAGCCACACATAGATCCTATGGCTGATAGAGTTCTATGCTTTCAAATTACATGGGAAACATCACAACAAAAAATAAAGACAGTGTGTGTCCACCAAAACTCCTGTGTCTGAGAGGGAGGGGATCTGAAAAGCCCTGCACTTAGGAAATAAGAGAAAGGAAGATAAATTGCAGCCAACACAATAGACAAATGATCAATCCCTTTGATCAGGTAAACAATTCTTTTAAGAGATATAAGAAAAACACCAGGGCCACAAATAATGAAAACAGATGCTCATTTTAATAATCAGGTTAAGGAACTCTAAGTATCATTTTGCACTTAATAAAATAACTGAAGGAAATATAATGATGGTGAGACTTGGATGAAAGAGTAAATTTAATACCAGCAGAAATTTCTATAAGCTTCTAGAAGAAAAAGTATATGAGAGATTGTTAAAATATTCATACTATTGAATACAGTAATATAATTGGTCAATATCAAGTCTAAGGAGATAATTTAATAGGAAAAAACTATCTACTAAAATACACTTGCTTAAGAATTATTTATACAATAATTCAAAAGTGTAACCAAAAGAAACCAACTTACTAGAGTAAAAACTATCTCAGAAGTTTCTCACTGAAGTATCTCACAGATATAGGACAAAAATATCTGGAGTTAAATTGGTACAAAAGTCAAACTATATATAGTGATGTTGGTGCTATGGGCAGAGATACATCTATTTCAAATAATTTGAATTACTATATAGATATTTGAAAATGTTGTCAGTTTTCACATATGTATGTGTGTGGTATGCGTGTTTGCATGTATAGTGGAATGCATTTGTTCAGATGTGTGTGTTGAGGCCCAAATGTCTTACCTTGAGCCATCTCTAACTTATCTATTGAGGAAAGGTCTCTTGCTATATCTGGAACACACTGATTCCAGGTAGGCTAGCTATGCCAGCTTTCCAAAGGCGTCCTTTGTCCCCAACTCCTAAGGACAAGGATGACAAGTGGCCACTACATCCACACAGATCTGGTGTGGGTTCTGGGAATCTGAACTCAGGTCCTTATACTTGCTCAGCAAGTACTTTATCCAATACTAAGTCATCTACCCAGCCTCATGCTACATTGGCTTTTGTTTGTTTGTTTTGTATTATATTTCTTAAGTAAAGGATTATTTTTCACAAACAAAATTATAGAATGAAATTATGCTTCTTTATTCAAGCTTTAATTTTTTAGCATTTCACTTAAAATAAAAATAATGGATACTTTTATAAGGCACTAACAGAGCGCAGGCTCTAAGCAAACACGTCCCAGCCAAAGTAAATCAGTGTTACATCTAGTGTTCCTAGGAAGGTTTCTCCTGGACATCCACATTCTCTTTCTATCTGTTTTGCCTCTGTTACTAAGTTGTTTTTTTTTTCCAATGGAACACCTTTGAATGCTACTTCCACACTGGGCCAATAAAAACTTTGCACATGCAGATTTGTATGTCTCTTCTGATGTAGCTTGATACTGACAGGCACATGAACTATTCATATTTTATTTGCTGTGACAAACATATCTGAACATACCCACTTTAGGCAGACAAGGTTGATTTGGGTCCAGAGTTTCAAAGGTTTAACAGATGTTAATCCGTTCTGGTAGAGAGGCTGTGGTGTGGTCTTTGGAGCATCTCACAAAGCAGGAAACAAAAACAGCAAATCTCTTCCCTGACTGATTCTCTCCTTTTTCTACTTATATTCGAGTGGCTCTCAGAGCATGATGCTGTATACATTCAGCGTGAGTCGTGCCCATCTTAATTAATGTTCTCTGTAAATGTCACAGGTGGGCTTTACCAGTTGAGGTGCTTCTCAAGGCAATCAGGTTGTCAATGAAGATCAAACATCATAGCTATAGCATTCCACCTCAGCCCCCAAAAGGTTCACAAGCATCTCACAATGCAAATTCATCCAGTCCCTCTCCAAGACTCTCTGTAATATTAATAATTTCAACATTGTCCAAACATCAAAGTCTCCTCTGATACCCAGGGCAAACTCCTATTTCAACAAAGGAAAGATGGGGCCATAGAACTGAGAGATGGGACCAAAACAAGATCAAAACTTAGTAAGGCATGTATGTTAAATCCCAGAGATCCATGGCTAAAGTCATGGGCAAGTTGTGACAAGATGTGAGATCCTAAGGGCTTAGGCAGCCCCACTGTTACGCCCTTTCGCAGTTCACATGCCTCTCCTGGGCTGCTACCATTTGTTGCCTGAAACTTTCCAAAGCAGACACTCCATGTTACTGACTTTCTATTCTTATGGGGTCTCCATTGCATCTTTAGCTTCAGCTGACAACTTTATGCCTCACCCTCTGAAGAACTTCCTTTAGAAGTTGAGACCTTGACACATATTTTCTGGCCTCATAGACCTTCCTTTGAAATCTGTATGGAAGTCTCCATAACACTGTGACTCTTGCATTCTGTATTCCTGTAAGGTCAGCATTGTGGTGTTTAAATAGGAAGGTCCTCCAAAGGCTCATAAATTTGAATTATTAGTCCCCAGTTGGTAGAACTGCTTGAGAAGGAATAGGACATTTGACTTTGTTAGAGGAGGTGCGACACTAGGCTCAGGCTTTGAGGTCATCTCTCTCTCTCTCTCTTTCTCTCTGTCTGTCTGTCTGTCTGTCTCATGTGTGTGTCTGCCTTGTGCTTATGGGTAAAAATGTAAGCTCTAAGCTAATGCTCTAGCACCTTGCCTATGCCTGCTGCAGTCTTCCCTGCCATGATCTTGAGCTCTAATCCTCTGTAATTGTGAGCCTCAGACTATTTCTTCTGTAAGTTGCTTGGCCATTAGATTCTTATTACAACAGTAGAGAAGTAACTAAGACAAGCATCAAGAGGAAAATTCCAAGAATTGCTGCCAGCTGGAGCAGAACTGGGCTGACTATAGTGACTTCTGAATATCTATTTGGGTGAATGTAGGGGAAATCTCCTTAGTTGAATGGGCCAGAATGAGAAGGAAGCCCTATAGTCCTCTTTGCAAAGCAACATCTTCCAAATGATCTAAGATATTCATGCTCTTATACCTACTGTTGTCAGAGGTTTTCTGTCCTGCCCGGTTCCCACAATCGCTAAGTCCCAAAGAAATCACACAGAAATACAGACCATTGTCCCACACCAACCTGCTATAGTGTCCAGTGAATTCCAAAGATGCCCAATGTTGCAGTGTTTGTTTTATTGTTAGTTTGAGATAAAGTCTCAATATCTAGACATGGCAGGCATGAAACTTGTTATGTAGACCAGGATGACCTCAAACTCAGAGCTCTGCCTGCCACTGTCTTCATGGTACTGAGATTAAAGGTGTATGCGATCCTATCCAGATTTATTGACTTCTTTTTAATGACCTGAATCTCTTCATCAGATATACTTTGTTGGCCGAAACTTTACGTGCACTTCTTTTTTAGGCAAACTACATTTTTAAAAATCTTTTTCAATTCTGATTTCTTATCATAATCTCACTGTAAACTTGGCTAATAACAACCAGCAATAACCAAAACAGAGTCTGAATGTTGGGCTGACTTTAAACTTTTCACTACTACTTAGTTTGTTGACTTTAAACTCCATCCTCCACGATTTTAGAGCATGGACAAAAAGTATACAAGTTATTTGCAACAATTCAAGACAAATGACCTTTAATACAATTTCTGATAAATTTTCATTGATCTGACACTGAGAGAGATAGTTTATACTATCTACATTCCTACAGACATTCTGCTCTTGTGAGATCACAGAACTTGATTAAATTCTGTTTGAAGCATTATAGATTTCTCTAATCTACATTTCCAGATTCTTTTCAATTTCCTCCCACCATTCAGTTAAAAGGCTTCTGAACCACATGGTTTGGTCATTATAATAACAACTCCACCTTACTGCTACCAGTTTTCTGTGTTAGTTTTTATCACTATGACAACATGCAAGAGCAAAACAGCATGCGTATGGTAAGATTCATCTTTGCTCACAATTCAGGAGTTTCTGCCCATAGTGATGGGGAAGATAGGAGACATGGAAGAACAAAACAGAACAACTCACATCATGGGTCCAGTAAGCAGAGAGAGAATGCCTGTCCAATATTCTTTCTCCTTTTTTTCCCTTTTGTTCCATCCAGGGCCATATGAGATGCTGTGACTTCCTTTTATGGTGGACTTCTCTCCTTAGTAAATGCTCTCTGGTAATGCTATCACAGATATACTAAGTGTGTCTGCTAATCCCCTACGTTCTTGTCAATAAAGTCAAAGTGGCCATCAACTGCCACACTGCCCTTGGAACTCAAATGTTAAAGATGGCAGGCACATTCGTAAGGCAGAAGGAGCCTTAGATTCCTGAATCCGTTTGGAGTTGAATAACACACCCAATCATTTTAACTTTATGTTCACTGATAAGCTTCTGGGTGTATTGCTTAGATAAACCTTCATAGTCTACTATCCCATGATAAATTATTGAGGATTTCTAATCATCTTTAACAAGGAATTAGAAGGCAACAAAATAGAAATTTATTGGAAAATTTCCAAATTTCTATGTTTCTATGCAGGTAACCCAGACTGTGGTATTTCTTTCAAAGTTTAAAGTCTTATGACTGCTTGTCTGTCCCCTCCTTATTTATACTTAGATTTTACATAGATAAACAGACAGACATACAGACATGTTTTTAAGACAGGGTTTCTCTGTATAACAACCTTGGCTGTCTTGGAACTTGCTTTGTAGAGCAGGCTGGCCTTGAATAGATTTTATATTTTATCTAAAAAAAATCATAATCTTTTTCATGTTGTAATACCAATATAAGCACTTAGAAATGTCCTACTCCATATTACAGAAAAGGAGAATTATTGATCGACTACAGCCAATCATGTCAAGTGGGTGTCTGGAAGGCGTATGTGAGTTCTCTATGGCTCAAAGATCAAGCCAAGAAAAGGGAAGTTAGAGATCTGAGGGCTCAGAGAAGCACTCATATGCCACAATTTATTTTGTCTTGTGCAGAACAGCTAGGAACTCAAAAAAAAAAAAAAAAAAAAACAACAAAAAAAAGGTGGATAACAAAAATTCACCCAGAAGATTCTTGAAGCTCAAACATTTCAGAGAAACAACCAAGAAGAGTTGTCAGATTTCTTGCCACTGCTGCAAGAATGAGTTGTCAGAACTTATCCTCAGCAGAGGTCGTTTAGAGAGAGGACACACATCAAGGCTGGTTTTCTGATAGCCACCCAAGAAATCACTGACAATCAAGGCTGTGTTTCAGGCTGATCCTGAGTACTCCACACAACATTTTAGCAGTCACGGCCCATGATTAGAAGAGATGATGTTCTCTAGACGTTCTGTGACTGTAATGCAAGTCTTCTTGCTCTTCAGTATGGAGAGTTCTCTGGAGCTGACACAGTGATTTAAGTTAAATCAGAGATAAGTGGTCTATATGGTAAATTCTTTTGTGTATGTATGTGTGTGGGAGTGGATGCACATGTGTAGGAAGTTTGAGTGCATATGTGTGTGTATATATGTGAAGGCCAGAGGATGATCTTGGGTACCATTCCTCAGGCACTGTGTATCAGTTTTTGTATATTTGTTTGTTTGGGTTTGGTTTTGGCTTTGGTTTGGTTTGGTTTTGTGAGATAGAGTCTTTCATTGGTCCGGAACTCAACTAGTCAAGGCTGGCTGGCCCAGGGCTTTGCCTGTTTTCCAGGCAAACTCATGCTTGCATGCAGGCACTGTACCAAATGAGTTTTCTTCCTAGCCCTGCAGAAATATGAATCTTTGAACAACAAAAAAAATTTTTTTAGATAGAATCTCACTTATATCCCAGACTGACCTGGATTTCATGAGACTCTTTCGCTGTGATTACAAGTGTGTAGCATCATGCCTGGCTCAGAAAAATAATTTTTAAACTCTTCAAAGATCACAAATCATGAATTTGACACAAATAAAATAGAAACATGCTGATTTCAGCCTATAATTATGAACTTAATGATGTGCAAACATAGGAAAAGTTAATTTTTAAATAAAACTCACAATTCTTTAGAGTCTTTTAAGAAAAACCAATGAACTTCTCCTGAAGTGAATTTAACTTTAAATGGCAGCACATGTACATTGTTCGTCTCTCTGATCAGAATGGGTCGCGTCCAGCCATGGCGTCTCTTTTCATAATGGCCTCTCACTGTCTCCGGTCTCTACCTGTGCTTTCTCGTGTTTCCACTCTCATCGCTTGAGAGAAAACTCCATGTGTCTCACCTTACGATCTCAGTCCATTCCTGCTGTTATCACAAAATGCCTTAGACTGATAATTTATGGACAATAGTATTTACTTCTTACAGTCATGGAGACTGGGAAGTCCAGTGGAAGATGCTGGAGGTGGAGGCTTGTGCTTTATTTCCAATATAGATCCATCCTGGAGCATCTTCATATACAGAAGAGCTAAGGAAGGCCATAAGGACAGCTTTGTGCCGCATGCTCTTTCTTTTCCTATTTTTCTATTAATTAAAATTTTCATTTATTTTACATCCTGACTGCAGTTTCCCCTCATTCCTTTCCTCCTGTTCCCTTTCCCCACTTCCCCTCTGCCCTCCCCCACTCCTCTCCTGTTTCTGTTCCGAAAAGGGCAGTCCTCCCATGGGTGTCCACAAAGCATGGCATATCGAGTTGAGATAGGACTAAGTTCCTCCCTTTGTATTAAGGCTGGGCACAGCAAACCAGTATGGAGACCAGGTTCCCAAAAGACAACTCAAGCATTAGGGACAGGCCCTGATCCCGCTGCTAGTAGTCCCATAAATAGATCAAGCTATGCAGCTGTCACACATGCAGAGGGTCTAGGTCTGTCCCATTCAGGCTCCCTAGCTGTTGGTCCAGACTCTCTGAGCTGCTATGAGCCCAGGTTAGTCTTTTCTGTGAGTCGTTATATAGACATTACTCCCACACCTGGGGGCAGAATTCTTCCAGCCTTAGCACCAACAAAGGTCCCAAAGGTCTAAGAGGGCTCTCTAGTTTCTAACATATGAATTTTGAAAGGACTCATATATTAAAACCACTGTATTTTTCTACATCACACTCGTTCAGAACTGTCAGATTTGTTCAGGCTACAGTTTGCCAGAACATCCGACATCTAGGTAAGAGGCCCATAATCCTTCAAGACTCAGTTTCAGCCTGGCCTTCTCTACAGATTCCTTCCTGGGTTAGAGTTCCCTTCTCATGTTCCAATGGCAGAGTCAACCAAGCACTTGCAAGGATCAATTTTAATTCACACTATTCTCTCTCTGTCTCTATCTATCTATTATCTATCTATCTATCTATCTATCTATCTATCTATCTATCTATCTATCTATCATCTATCTATCTCTGTCTCTGTCTCTCTCTCTCTCGTGTGTGTGTACAGATCTCTGTATGTATACATTATGTACATAAGTATGTGTGCACATACATGTATAGGTCTGCGGTCCATGTCATGTTTTTTCTTCTACTGTTTTCCACTTTATAATTTTTTTTTAGACAGGATCTTTCACTGAACCTGAATTATAGATTTTGCCCAACCAGCTGTCCAGCAAGCCCGGGATCTTCTTTTCTCTGCTTTCCTGGTTCTAGGATTATAGATATTTACTGTCACTTACAACTTTTTATTTTGGTGCAGGGGATACAAGCTCAGAACTTCACGTGTGCATAACAAATATTTTACTGATTTAATTGTCTCCAGAGTTTCCTTCCTTGCTGCTTGCTTCCTTCTCTTTTTCTTCTATCATAGACCAGAAACTTTTTGTGAACAGAAAACAGTCTTGCATTCTGGCATACTCCTGCACAGAGTGGAATCTGTGGTTAATACAGCTATTATGCAGTTATTTAAGTGAACTCTGCAGTTTAAACTCATGTTTTAAAAATAGAATACCATGACCATTTGCTTACCTAACACCTCCAAGTTTGAGAACAAGGCCAAGGGCCATGTCACTAGAGCACCGCAGCAGCTGGGCTTTGGGTTTCTTTATTTTAGTTGCTTGGTTTTGTTTGTTTGTTTTTGCCAGTTAAGATTTATAAATGATTTTCTGGAAATTCATAGTAGTCATTCCACTCTATATATCAAAGGCTGTCAACAAGCATGGACAACGGGAGCTTCTGGCACACACTTTTAGAGTGCAACCTATGCACTCCAAGCTGGGGATGTGGGACAGTGATAGAGCATTTGCTTAGGATATGGGTGGCTCTGGGTTCAATCCCCAGAAACTACATTAAAATAAAAGTGCAAGAACTCATTTATTTGCATATTCTGTGCGTGTTCTCAATATTTACTATATTTCTAGATTTTCTTGATAGTTAAGATGGGACAATCAATGAAAAATGCAAAGATCAATAGGTTTGCCCTCCTTTGGTGTGTACTCCATATTAGGGTCTGAGAGAAGCCCCCCAAGGAAAGATCAACAGCCACATATGCAACAACAAGAGTGCTTTATTAATTCCAATGTGGGAAGGCACTTGGCGACCCCCAAAGAAAGTCACAAGCTCCTCTTAAGCGGAGTTAGGAAAACTCCAGGGAGGAGGGATTAATCTTGGGCTGATTAGTAGTTAGGGACCTTCCAGCAGCAGGGTATGGAAAACTACCTTTAGTTATCAGGAGATTGAAGGGCACCTGCTGAACCAGCAAAAGAGTCTTGGGGGCTTGCTGAGCCAGCAGAAGGCTGTGAGATTCCTGCTAATTGGTTGCTCCTAAGTTGTGGTTTTCCTGAGGACTGTCTATTTAGCTGTGTCCCATTTTAGTGTACTGAAACTAAAGCCTGGTCTCTGTCAGGTTACTGGGGGTGCATGATGTGCCCCACCCCCACCCCAGTTCTCTCACTCCAGACCCTCAGAAACATGAACTGGATAATACGTGTTTCATCAAGTGTTCTAGAAACAATTAGCTGGGGTATAATGAACGTCAAACACAGTAGAGTGACGTGGTTGGCTACCTCCCAGGGTGATCAGGAAAGGCCTCTCTGCTAAAGTGACTTTCTCTCTATATGTGTTCCTGTGTGTGCACCTGAGGTAGACATCAGGTGGACATATCAGTTGCTCTCCACCTTCTTGTTGAGGCAGGATCTCTCACTGAAACTGAACCTCACCAATTGCCTAGACCAGCCATCCAGCAAAGTAAAATGAGCCTTCAGTCTCTGCCAGCCTAGTGCTGGAGTTACAGACAAGCGCTGATTACCTAGGTGCTATAGAGGTACTGGAGGTCAAGTGGGTCCTTATGCTTTTGTGGCAAGCACTTTACCTATTGAGCTAACTCCCCAGGTCCATGAAGTAATATTCTGAGCAGAAAACCAATAGTAGGATGCCTCAGTTAGGGTTTCTATTACTGTGAAGAGACACCATGACCAAGGCAACTCTTGTAGAGGAAAAACATTTAATTGGAGTAGCTTATGTTTTCACAAGTTTAGTTCATAGTCACCATGGTATGGCATGGTGGCGTGCAGGCAGACAATGTGCTGGAGAAGTAGTTCAGTGTCCTACAATTTGACTTGCAGGCAAGGGGAAATAGTCTGAAACACTGGGAGGTATCTTGAGCATATATAACAAGACCTCAAAGACCACCTCCACAGTGACACACTTCCTCCAACAAGATCACACCTGCTCCAATAAGGCCACACTTCCTGTGAGCACTAGTTTCTTTCAAATCACCACAGAAGAGTCACAAACAAGTGAGATGCAGAATCATGATTGACATTTCCTGGGAACAGTGAGTAGGTACCAACATAGCCGGGGCACAGTAGTAAATAGAAATGAGGTGGAAGGAGTTTGTGATTGTGATTGAAGGAGAGGCAGCTGACTGGGGAGGTCCCAGCAGGCTACCTCTTTGGAACTCTGTGTCATGGGGAATTACTGCAAGATTTTGAGTAAAAGATGCGATTACTTGGTAACTCTGCTATGGAAAACAGACCCTAAAGATAGAGACATTGACAGCGATATAAGAAAAAAGAAAAAGATGACCTATGAACTGGCCTTTTGAAGCCCATTCCCTACAAAGAGATATGTTGCTCAGCCTAAATACAGGGAGGAGGAGGGCCTTGGTCTTGCCTCAGTGGGCCTTCCTCAATGTGATGTGACAGACTTTGTTGACTCCCCATGGAAGGCCTCATCCTCTCTGAGGAGTAGATAAAGGGTGGGGTAGGGGAGTGGGAAGAGTGATGTGGAATTTCCCTCTGTATGCTGTGACTACCATTAAGGAATAAAGAACTGCTTTGAGCCTATAGCAGAGCTATAGGGGAATAGAGGTAGGCAGGAAAAACTAAACAGAATGCTGGGAGAAAGAAGGAGGAGTCAGAGAGAAGCCATGGAGCTGCCAAGACAGACGCTGGGAATTTCACCCAGAAAGCCAAAGCCACATGGCGATATATAGATTGATAGGAATTAGTTAAATTAATATAAGAGTTAGCCAGGAAGAAACTAGAGCTAATGGGCCAAGCAGTGATTTAATTAATACAGTTTCTGTGTGATTATTTCAGGTCTAAACTAACCAGGCAGCCGGGAACAAACAAGCAGCCTTTTACAACATGAGGAGCAGAGGGAGAGGGAACTGGGATTAATATGTAAAATAAAAAAAAAGATTGTTTTTAAAAAAAGAAAAGAAAATTATGGCCTAATGATGACTCAGCTCAGAATGTTTTCTGCTGAGGAGACATGAAATGTTGTATTATGTAATAATCTTTTTGTACACTGTGAAGATATAACTTAGCCAAGGTACCATCTAACTGGTTTAATAATAGAGCTGACTGGCCAGTAGCTAGGCAGGAGATACAGGTGAAACAGTCAGACACAGAGAATGCTGGAAAGAAAAAGGGCAGAGTTTCAGGAGTCACAAGTAGATACAGATGAACATGCCATGTTGAAGGAAGATACTGCCAATTGGCAGTGAGTAGATAAGAAATACAGGTTAATTTAAAATGTAAGAGTTAGCTAGTAACAAACCTGAGCTATTGGCTGAGCATCTATAATTAATAAGTCTCTGAGTGGTTATTTGGGAGGGGCTGCCAGGACACAGAGAAACTCCACCTACAATGCTTGGTTCTGGATGTGTTTGAAGATCAAGCTAATCAAAATGTGCTATGTGTGAGAAAATGTCACATAACTAATGGCTGCCAGGTCAAAGAAACAGGATGGGCTGACATGGACTGATAAATTGAACTATTGTGTATCTTCAGGAGAATCCAATGTCTTTTACTTTTTTGCATTTGTGTGTGTATGTGTGTGTGGTTTGCATGTATATATACATACATACATACATACATACATACATACATACATACATACAGGAAGCATGTGTATGTAGCATGTACATGTAGAGACCAGAGGTTGATATTGGCTGTCTTCTTCAATAGCTCTCCACCTTATATATTGAGGCAGGGGTTCTTGGTGAACCCAAAGATCACTGTTTTGGCTAGTATGCTGTCTCTGCCACCATAGTATGCTAGGATAAAAGGCATACCACTACACACAGAGTTTACATGGGTTTAGGAAAGGAGGCCCTTACATTTGCATGGCAAGCACTTTACCCACCAAGCCATGTCCCCATCACTCATTCCCATTTTCGATCAGATGATAGAGTCCTATTGAACATCTATAAACTAGAAGATTATTTCAAGGTATTCTATTCCCTCTGCATTTTTTCCAGTTACCAGACCCAGAAACTCCTCGGTGCTGGCTTCCATGTCTCATCCATCTTTATAGTCTTCACTCATGTTGTCCCCACTTGGGCCCTCAGGACTTCTCATTTATGGTAAATCAGCAAAGCAGCCTAATTGATCTTCTAATTGGTCTTTGATGTCTGTGGTCTCTGTCACAAGGCACAGATGGAATTCTCACATGTTCAAAGATCTGGTATGGTTTTGGTCTGTTTACCATGTCTCTTTGAGAGACAAGAATCTACATATCCTTTTCTAGGTGCTGTGTGCTATTTCCTCTGACTTGTTCATGACCATTTGTAATATAAGACATACTGATTATTATGTGCTGTTTGTTCTTGATAATTCTGAGAACAAGATAGACAATCTTGTCTCAGATTTGAGCATGTTTATTTGAACCTCCTTGTCCCAGCACAGGCTGGTCCGCCAACCCTGTAACAGGGAAAGAGAACAGAAAGCATTAAAAATACTGCACCCTTGAGAACAGCTAGGAGGTAAATCAGTTCCAACTGAGGTTCTTGTTCTTTATCTCACAATTTAAATGTGCCTAGAATGGAAAGAGAAGTTGGAAGCTTGTCTGTGCAGAAACCTCTCTGCAGCTCAAAAATCTCTCTGTCTGGAACTCGGGCAGACTGCTTCAACAGGCCTCCCCTGTTGAAGAACTGTTCCTACAGGATGTTCTAAGTGCCTGATTTGATGATGTTTTTGCTATCATCCTCTACTAGCTATCTGTCCTTTTACTTTTGCTAGCTACATACTGAATAGACTCACTCATTCAAAATCAAAAGCACAGCTATCATAGATCATTCTCCAGAAAGAACTCCATCGTTGTCCTGAAATCAGAGGAGGTGTGCTCGCCTACAAGTGACCCTCATGAGATCGGTGCTATTAACATCCTCTTGTGGAGGCTCGTGAGTCTTCATAAGATGCTCACAAGGCTCCCTCTTCTGCTAACGTGATGTAGTCCTGCTAACGTGATGTAGGAGCAAGGTTAATGGGGGATGGGACTCACAGGAAGCCTAGCTGCCAATGTTGCCCAGGTGTCGTCTGCAGTGGAATAGCTTTTGACGAGTCATTCATGCTGTAGGTAGGTCTCTTCATGCCGAGACTGTCATAATTTCCCAAGGGACTTCCAAGTGGTAGAGTTGCATTTGAGTCATTCGTGCTCTGCTGAGTAACCCCAGTAAACTCATTTATTCACCAAGCTGCACACAGAATCCTTCATTTGGTCTGTTGATGCTCTCACTGTCTGAGTGAGTAAAGGTTTATATTGTCCCAATAAAAGTCATAGGACACTAGCTTTGTTCTTGATATGGATGGATCTTAAACGTGCCCTGTAAAGGCCATGCAGCATTACTGAGAGGTGGCAGGAGTTTCAGGAGATGGTCTCTAGAGGAGGGAAGCTGGGCGAGCATTGGAACTCTAGCTCTGTCATTTTCAGGCACCAGGAGGCGGACAGCTTTGCTCTACCATGCCCTCTGCTACAAAGTTCTGCCTAGCCACAGATTCCAAACCAACAAATCAACCAACCATGTGTCAAAACCCCTGAAGCCACGAGTCAAAATAAATCTTCCTTTTTACTGGATAATCTTGGGCACTCAGTCACAGTGACAGGAACCTAACACAACTCTCAGTCCATGGCCAACTACGTGCCCTTTGTGTCCTATGTGCTCTGATTCTTTGCTTCAACTAACTTGCATAACCAACTCCTCCCGAAAGCTCTTCCCAAACTCTCCCCAGCCTCAAGCTCCCTTTTCACTGTGCATGTCAAATATTACCCAACCCTTTAATATTCAAATCCCCTCTCCTCAATGAAGCCCTCCTGCATCACCCGGGAAAAAATTAATCTTTTCCTTCTTTGCAAGCCCACAACCCTTTGGGCCTCTACTTAACACATTTTTAGTGTTATTTATTAACAGTTCTCCATACTGAGTCTTTATGCATATGAGTCCACGTATTCTTTGAGGCAATGACTTACTATATAAGAACAGAGGATTTGTCTTACAAGGCTGCTCTTCCACAGTGTTCTGCAGGGTACTTCTTGTAATAGGTCCTCAATAAATATCCACACTGCGTCTTAACAGCAAATTGCTGCTGCAATGAAAACAGCCTTAATATTGAAGAAAGGGCTGCAAGATTTGTGGCTAGTTCACACACTTAAAGCATTTGAACCACTTACATTATTTTTTCCAAAAGTATTTTCTTTTATAGTGTATTATTATTATCACGGACTGCTTAGAACAAAACTACCAGTGTATTTTAAAGGTCATATTCAGATACTATCCATAAACATAAGCTTCTCTGGAGAAATATTTAGAAAACATTGTAAAATAAATTAGATGTTTTGTTCCTTAGAGGCCAAGTATGTTTTCATTTTCTTGCACAAATAAAAATATATTGATTTTTCTTTTTCATTTCTGGGGTAAGAAAAAAACACAGCTCTTTAAAGCATACTAGCAAACAGCTTATGCATTGCAAAGGCCAGTTGTCTGAGGACAATGAAACAGAAAAATTAGCTCTATATCTCATAACTTAAGGACATCTTAAGAGAAACATGATAAATGTTGATTTGAAGCTGGAGGCTAGCTAGTTCGATTCTGTTTAATATCAGTAACGCCCCCGGTCCCCACTTCACTGCTGTATATTACTGTTATTGGTATAAATGTATTTTACTCACTAGATTATTGCCTCCAAAGCCTCACCTCACTTCTGTGTACTAACATTATGGATAGAAGGCTGGGGGTGTAGCACTGTGGCAGAGCAAGAACTTAGCATGCACAGGGACCTGAGTTCAGTCTCAGTACCAAAGATAATAATGTATAATTAACAATTACATAAATGCATTTTCACAAGAGCATAAATTCTTTAACTGCTATTGTCCCTAAGTCCTCATGCATTATTACAAATGCATTTTTTCTGTTGGTTTAAGTTTCTTGGGGGGGGGGGCTCAAGAACTGTCTGCTCTTTATAGTTCCCATACTTCTTATCATAAAACATTGCACACAGCGTCCACTCACAAAATCTTAGCCTCATATCACCTTTTGCTTATTACTCCTGTCAATAACAGTTGTCTCTGATTGAGGCCCTCATGTTACTCATCAGAGAGATTCAAATTACCTCCATGTGGACGTTTCCCAAGACTTGTTCTTGCAATATGTCCTATGTGCCCAGGTAGCTCATGGGTACTGCATGTGGTTGTGCAGGCTGTGGCATTGCAGTTCCGTGCACACTGGTCTGTGGGAACAGTGTCTGCTGTTCCCAGGCTGCTTCCTGGAGGCACAGGCTATACTTGCTGATCCTATTTCTCCACTCTTTCCAGGGCATTCCAAGCTCTATCCAGTCCCAGCCGGATTGCCATCACCACATTCAGGCTCTATCACAAATCTGGTCACGTGGGGCTGCAGAGATGGCTCAGTAGTTGAAGCACTGGCTCTTGTTGAGGACCCAAATCCAATTCCCAGCACCCACGTGGTGGTGTGCCACCATCTGTAATTTCCTTTCCAGGGGATCTGATACACTTTTCTGGCTTCCATAGGCAGTAGACACCTATGTAGTTCACAGACATGCATGCAGGTCAAGCATCTATACACATAAAACAAAAATAAATCTTAGAGAAAAAAACTGGTCCTAAGGAATTGCTTCACTCACATCCCACCGGCGAGGGTATCATGATGCAACCATGTGTAGCTATTAAGAAGACTGGAAAATGGCTTTATTCTCAATGACAAGCTAAAACTGAAGGGTTCCATAGATTTATGCCTCATTCTACCCTCATCAGAAAAGCTTCTTATAGCAAATAGGAATTAATATGGAGAATCTCAACTGGACAGTGTGCCGAGAGAGAATTTGGAGCGCTCAGTTCTAAATGGGAGGCCTTCAGACCCTTCCTCTCAAGGCTCAGGGAGTTATGCAGAAGAGGAAACTAAAAGGCTGTCACAGGCAGATGTGACAGATGACGCCAAGGAAACGGTGTCGTCCAGATACTACACACTAGTGCACATAGGAACTCAGAGAATCTGCAGCAGCGCACATAAGACTTGACAGGTTCAAGTCAGGTGGGGTCCCAGCACTGGAAGGGAGAAGTGAACGAAGGGAGCCAGCCCTCACCAAGAAGCTCTCTGCCGTTGACATCCGCTGGCAAAGGGAAAATCAGTTCTCTCCAGTGCAGTCTCACTGAGTATATTAACCATACTTTAGGGTAGGCCCAACACAAAACAAAAGCAAAGATATTTTGTGGGCTTTTTCATTTTGCTTTGTTATTTTTTTGTTTGCTTGTTTTTGTGTTATTGTTGTTTTTCATTGTTGTTGTTTTGCTTTTGCTTTTTGTTTCTGTGAGGTATTTTGAGATTTTTTGTTTCTAGCTGATTTTTTTTTGAAAGAGAGAACTTAAAGTTGGGTGGGGAGGAAGGTGGGGAAGAACTTGGAGGAATGGGGAGGAACATGATCAAAACTATACTAAAAAAATGTTTTTGTTTTTAAACTGAAGGGTTCAGTTTCTACAAAAACAGGGGATAGGTTTGGATGGCAGACCTCTCCTACAAACCACAATGTTACCTTCCAGTGAATGAAGGTGCTTCTGTTTCCATCTCTGCAGTCCTTCCTACGGCCAGCACCGTCCTTTAGAACTGATAGCATGCTGTCTGCTGTCTGAGCCACCTTCTAGTATTGCCTGAACTCCAGTGCCTCAGCTCCAGCCCATGGCTGATCCTGTGGGACTGGTCCTAAGATGTCTTTCTTCCTTGAACATTTCCTGCTGCCTCCTCCATGACCTTTCCTTTGGTTCCCACTGATTTCCTTGCTGTTGCTTGCACACACTCCATATCTCCTGCCTCAGCATTTTTCAGATCATGATTGCCTTCCTGCTCCTACCTACCTGTCACCATTATAACTGGGTTTAAGTGCAACTTCAAGAGTAAACACCCTGTAGCGACTTAATCCCTAGTCAGTTTTATTTCTCTTACATACCATAGTAATTTTCACTTAACTTTATGTATATCTGCATGTACGTGGCATGTTCTAGTGGGTGTGGTGGATGTACCAGAAGATAATCAAGTGTTCATTGCTTTTTACCTTATTTTTTGAGACACAGTGAACCCAGTGCTCATGGATTTTGTTAGACTGGCTGACCAGCAAGCCTTAGGGATTCTCCTGTCTCCCCCATCACTAGGATTACGAGTGAACACACCCACATCAGGCTTTTACATGAGTGCTAGGAGATCCAAACTCAGATCCTCATGCTTGTGTGGCAAGCATTTTACCAACTGATCCATATCTCCAGCCCCGACTTAACTCTTTATTGAAACACAATATTCATGTGGTGAAGTGTGCTTACTTAAGGATCCAGCAGAATGAATTTTTACACTTGTATATGCCTGTAAACCTGATATAAAATGTCCTTCCAAAAGTTAAAGAACTTAGAAACCCAAGTTGTGGGTCCAGTCATTGAGAGGTAATAAGACAAGGAAGACTGTGATCAAATGAGTAGACTAATTCACTGCTGGGTTGAGTCTGAGCATTGTCAGGGTGATGATGGAAACCTTCAATGATGGGGGCTAGGTGGAGGAGTAGGTCCACTTAGAGCATGTCTTTGGAGATGAGATGCATGTTGTCCCAGGCCCTTCTCTGTGTCTCTGTTAACTGGCAGCTGTGAAGTAAGCAGCTCTGCCTCACTAGACCCTGCCATGCACCACTTCACAACAGGCCCAGAAAAAATGTAATCAAACTACCATGAACTGACCCTTCTGATACAGTGAGTTAAAGTGAATCTTTGCTCCTAAAAGAAGCTAACACAAATAAACAAATATACAAATATAGGCCCAAATGATGTTTACCTCCTGCTGTCTTGTGGCTATGAGAAGGATTTGATGTACCACAACTGTTTTGAAGATAGGCGGGACCATGTGAGGAATATCCTGAGACCAGACTGTAATGATAGAAAGAAATGGGGGACCTCAGTCCCAAAATCCTCAGTAACCTTCTACTCAACAAAAGTCACCACTATTAGGATTTCAACATAGTAGCTGAGTTTGCATATTTCAAGCTCTAAGTGGATTCACATTGAACCATACGCTTTTTATTGACTTCCTTCATGCAACATTATGTCTATATGATTCATCTTTATTAGTGCACACAGCAGTGGGTAATTTTTAGTTAATGATGGATAACACCTCATTAATGGTTTTATTCATCATTCTTGAAGGACAATTGTGTCTAATTCAGTTTGGGGTTGTAATGAAGAATGCCGTCATTAAGTATTCTTGCATGCATCTTTTGGTAGATATATGCACAATTTCTCCTAAGTATATTATCTAAAAAAGGAAGTACTGGCTTTGAGTGTATATATATACACTCAAAGCCAGTACTATATATATATATATATATATATATATATATATATATAACATAAAGACACACATATGTGCTTTATGTATACATATTACACACACACACGTGCAGACCCATGCACACACATTGCCCAATTTTCAAATTCACCCTTCCATCATAGTATATGTGATTTCCTGGTGCTCCACAACTTTACAATGAATTTTCATTTTAGCCATTTTTATGTGTCACACCTCACAGCTTTATATTCTTCTGTGATAACTAACCATGTGCAATGAATATTTGGATATGTTTTGGTGAAGTCTTCAGTCCCTTTCTCATTTTTTTAAAGTTTTTCATTTTTAAAGGCTTACATGACGAGTATTTTACTCACAGAGCCCACTATAATTTTTATGTATGATTTTTGGTTGTACTTAGTATATAGACCATATGACCCACTTTGGGTATTGACCTTGTATTTGGCAAACTTGATAGATTTACTAGTAAATGTTATTTATTTATTAATTTTGGTTTTTCGAGACAGGGTTTCTCTGTAGCTTTGGTTTCTGTCCCGGAACTAGCTCTTGTAGACCAGGCTGGCTTCGAACTCCCAGAGATCTGCCTGCCTCTGCCTACCGAGTGCTGGGATTAAAGGCGTGAGCCACCACCGCCCGGCTAGTAAATGTTATCTTAAGAGTTACTTATTTGTACATTCTCAATATCACCTCTGAGTGATGAGTTTTCTTACTTTGTCCTCATTTTATGCTCCCTTCTTGACTAATCAAACTTTCCACAAGGTTGAACTGGCAACAGCGGAATGTCTGTGGCTAAGAGGAAGACATTTATCATGTACTCATTCAGTGTGATGCCCACTGCAGGCTTCCTCCAGAATATCCTCTCATTGTTAATCTGCAAAGCAGCAAATCTGCAAGTCTGTGACCTTCAGGATGACCTTTCTACCCACTCGAGATACTTGGGAGATCTGACAACCCTTGGCTCTGTTCCGCATCCTACAAACTCATGCATTCAGTCCTCAGAGTGTAGGTTTAACTATCTCCATCAGTGACTACTATTCATGAATCAGTTTTGTTTACAAGAGACTTTAGATTTACAAGGACAATAGACTAAGCTTTAAAATATAGATGTATATAAAAGTATATATATTTATTTATATGAATTAACCTTGTGCAAAATATAGCTAGCGTACAAAAATACTACTAAGGCAGGGAATGTGAGTTCATGCAGCTCATAATCCACATCATCATTAAATTCACACAAAAATTTTTATAGTTTTTAATCTAATATGTTGTATGTTTAATATTGACTGCAAGAAATAATCATATCAATTATTCACAGACCATAGGAATTTCCTAGCACTAGGATTTGAAAACAGCAGAGAAGCTTCTTTAGTGCACTCCTGACTATCACATAGGTCATGGAAAGGGCCTACCCAGGACGCTGAAGCACAGGAGGAGGTTGCTGGTGACTGCTTACTTTGTTTCCCTTTGGTAAGCAGAGAGCATAATTTCAAAGCAGAAGTCCAAGCTCCCAAATATTTATGCTAGGTATTCTTTACTAATGATGGTCTTCTTCAATGCATCAGGAGTATGGGAAGGGACATTCATTTCCAGGAATGGTCTTAACTTCTTCAAACACATGTGTAAGTCTCTAGCTAGAGTTGGTTTTATTTTTCTAGTGAGTTGTTCAATGGACACTACTTAGGTTTAATTTCTAGTAGACTTCCTTAATTCTTGTGATGGACTAAAGACGGTCACAAATTGCTACACACTTTCCATATGCAGTAGTAGCTTAATTTTCTTCAAGTCTGGCTGGCCCTGGGTCTGCCTAATTCATAGACTGTGACTCAAGTAACTTATGGCAGTTCTAGGGGTAGCATTCATGAGGACAATACCCCCTTCTTTCTTTGGCATCCAGCTCTTCACAACACAGACACGTTGGAGAAGCCTAAGCCAGAGAGAAACATCAAATGCAAATATTCCAGCTGAGATGCCAGCCAGCATCAGATGCCAGCCACATGTGTGAGTCATTATGGAAGGTCCAGGTCCACCGAGTCCTAAAAGCTAGAGCCTCCCTTGACATCACAGGGAGAAAACGCAAGTCTATCTGCTAGCCAGTTCTATTCAGCAAGATGGTGGAAGATGGTGATCGATTAACTGATGTTTTAAACCACCAAGTTTAGAGTTTAGGCTTGTTTATTAACTTGTGTACATAACACAATTCACAGTAGCTTTCCCTTTGGTAGAAGACCTATACGATGAATGCTAGAATACCATGAGACACAAACAAAAGGACAAAATAAAATCTAATTTCTATAAATATCCAAAATCTCAAGAGACAGTTACACACACTGTAAAGAATAAAATAAAGCACACATATAAAGACTTCCTTAAGTAAAACTCAAAGGAAGGGCTAAAGGATCGTGTATCCCCAAGTTTAAATTTCACATAAGACAAAAGTCATTATGAACAAAGCTGAACACAGGCACCAGACAGAAACATGAAAAAATGCAACAAACGCACTCACTTATACTACATATGAACTTATAAAAGAATTTTAATAGAAGAGCATAGCATGACTAGAAAGCCAGCAATATAGAAAGGCAATCCCAGGAAAAACACAAATAACTAACGGACATGGAACTCTGTGTGGTTTTAGTAATCAGGTAATACAGTCGGGTGCAGTGTGAAGATTTATACCTTTTAGGACATGGACATGAGGCTGACCCTGTGCCTTAATGTTGGCAATAAGGCTGTACAGATATTTCTGGAGTGCAATTAGCAGCATTAAATTAAATGTGCTCCCTTCCACCAAATAATATTACATTTAGGAATCTGTCTTGGGTGTGCATGACCATGCAAAGGTACAACCTACCTGGGCCCAATCTCTAATATTCGACTGATTTTCATTGCAAAAATGCTTTTAAAAATCAGGGTCTATTTGCTGGGTGGGGTGGCACACTCCGTTAGTCCCAGAACATGGGAGGCAAAGAGAACTCTGAGTTCTTCAAAGTGAATTCCAGGACGGCCGGGGCTACACACAGAAACCCTGTCTTGAAAAACAACAACCATAATAGGGTCTACTAAGAATGGAGAGGTGGCTCCATTATTAAGAGCTATACATACATAAATGCAGGTAAACACACAGACAGAATATCTTTAATTAAATTAGTATATGGCTTTTTGTTAGTGAGATAAACAATATCTGGCCTAGTACATAATCATTTTCAATGAATGGGTGAATAACACATACTATTAATGCCCCTATTTCATTATATGTTGTTACTTTGTGCAGCTATATGTAATAAATCATAAATAGAAATGTCCAGCAATGGCAAATATATCTATAGAAAACAGCATCTATTTATCACCCCACATATGCACTTATTTCTAAAACACTGAGTGAACGAAATAGTAAAATTATAAAGTATGCATTTATCATATTAGAGAAAGTCAAAGAATAAACACTGTCTCCTCAAATTGTTGGTCCAGGATGCAATGGAGACCGCCTCCCCCCAATACAATACAGACCATTGCCATTGTTCTTGGTCACCCTCCAGATTTGATGGTAAGACCCTATTGCTGAAGGCACCATGCACAATGGTCACTGAACATGCAGAAGCCAAGCTGGTACTAAGCAGGAAAGTTCTGTTATGCTAGCTAGCTTTATATTTCTGGAAAGTGCTATATCGGCTGCTGGGGGGAAATGTCACCAACAGTCTTACCCATCTAAGACTCCTGTAAACTACAATAATGGCTTGCATGCCAACATTGTCAATGGGTTCAATAATGGCATGAATGCTTTGGGGATAACCAAACACTTTGTGATTTGATTTAAGGCCTGCTACATAGAAAGAAACACATTGGTTACTATTCATCTGGCCAAGAACTTATGACTGTTGAAGCTCATAGGCCCCAAAATTGAACCTATTGCTATCATTATGCTACTGGGACATAGTATCAAACTGCCTTCTAAATATGTGTCCCCTCTACTCACAAATTGGTGCAGCTCTCAGACCTTAGTAGAAAACACTCTGGCCAGTGGATGGCAGTTTATGCAGGAAATCACAACTGGTCAAAGTGCAGGGAATAAGTGTCACTAGAATTTCCAGCCACAAATGGAGCATCTATAGCATACCCTCCCTGAGAAGGCTCAGGGACCAGCCCAGAACAGGGGACAGAAAGACTGAAAGCACCCGAGGTCAGGAAGAACCAGAGCAAAGCGGCGTTTTCCGGACAAGAACTGCGGCTCTCATAAGTTCACAGCTGCTGTGGTTGCCTGCACACAACCCAAACGTGGTCACGTCATCAACATTTTAACACAGAAGGAGAAGGGGTTCGCAAGCCCCCAACTCTAGGTGAGAAGTTATGGGCAGTTGATGGCTTCTCAAGGAGGGAAAGTGAGGTCCCCAATAGGTCAAGCACACTCCAATGCACTTCTGTGGGTGGCCCCACAGGAAGGAGTGTGCAGGAAGCACAACTTGGGTTATTAAAGATTCTAAGACTCAATGGGTTATTTTAAAAAGGACACAGAGTAAGAAGTGAGGGTAATAGGATAGGTGAATACAATCAAAATATAGTACATGAAATTCTCAAAGAATTCATGGTATTTAAAAATAAAAATATCATTGTTTTATAAGAGACTAAGAAGACATGGAACTGCCATCAACACATCGAGCGTTGACACGAAGGGAAGAGCTGAAGAGGAACTCAGACTTGCTTTCCTGTGTCCTTCATTGCTTTAATTCTGTCCTTTCTAAACAGCCAATAAAGCTCCATGATCTCATTACAGCCAGCAAACTATGCATCCAACCACAACCACTGGGCCATTCGGCTTCAGTCATTTCGAACCAATCTACTTAATCAGTTTTTCGGGTTGGAAATAATGGGGGATGTTTTATGAACTACATTTTGCATATAGCACTTAGAATTAAAGAGATTTGCATTTATTCCTTAATGGGGATGGTAGACAATGAGCTGAAATTTTTTTTTTAAGAAAATCATCTTATTGCTGGCAATGACAGATTAATGAAGCATTCTGACCAAAATTATTTTAGCAGGTTCTGATTAAGGAACTCATCATTTGAGAAACCTTTAAAATCATTTTAATCTTAAATTAATGATTCACGAATTATTAACAATATGAGCACTGTACTGACAGCACAGAATTTTCTAAAAGGGTTCATAGGATAATCGTCCATGGGGTTCCTGCCAGTGGGTCAAAGTCCCCTCTGATTTTCCGGGCAACACTGCTGTGGGCGGAGGATGGGATGGCTAGGAAACCCTCGTCACACAGCTGCCTGCTCAGGTTTCATATCCAAGCCCCAGCAGACACCACCGCATCTCTACTACATGTGGCTGATGAGTTTGTAAAAGCATGTCACAAGAATCCAATAACATCCTAAGATGTTCTCTGTAACTTTTAAATTTTGTTAAGATTTAAGACGTACATCTAAGCCTGGTGGTGGAGGGAATGCTGTTAATCCCAGCACTCGGGAGGCAGAGGCAGGCAGATCTCTGTGAGTTCGAGGCCAGCCTGGTCTACAGAGTAGTTCTGGGACAGACATACACAGAGAAACCCTGTCTTGGAAAACAAAACGACAAGAACAGAAAGTAAATCTATTTATTTGGGGAGTGGTTCAGGTGGCTCTGCATGTTGAACCTAGGCCCTTGTACACACTAAGCATGTATTTTACTACTGAGCTACAACCCCAGCCAAAACATGTATTTCATCCCTAAATATTTGTAACTTTAAATGAGTCCATTTCGTTCACTTTAAGATTAGAAGGTTGTAGAGGCAAGGAAGAAAGACAGCTCAGGGGTTAAATATTTACTGCCCTTTCAGAGGACCTAGGTTTGGCTTCTAGAACCCACGCTGTGGCTCACAATCATCCACATCTCCAGTTCCAGGGGAATCAGATACCCTTTTCTGGGTCCTTAGATACCAGGCACACACATGAGGTGCACATGCATACATGAGGCAAACACACACATTAAAAGAGCAATACATCTTAATGCTATGTAATTACTTTGTAAAACGTCTGGCGTATGTTAATGTCAGAAAAACAAACAGGATTCCAGGCTTTAGAGACAATGTTATGTGGACAAGTTTCAAATAAAGTTGCAATTTTGTATAAAGTTGATATCTGGTGTCCTTCTAAAACCAAATTCTCCAAGCTGAAAACTGTTTAGGTTGAGTTTTGTTTTTTGGGGTTTGTTGTTGTTGTTGTTTTGCTTTACTTTTCAGCTCACTTGCTGTAAATTAATCTATTGGTTTCTTTGTTCTTAAGATTGGTTTCTGTTGTGTTTCAGTAAAGTTCAGTTAAAGTTTGGCTCAACAGAAACAGGTTCTAAGCACATTAGTGAAGGCACAGGTCTATTCTACTTTGATCCTATTCAGTTCTGGTTCTCTGATACTATTTAGTTAACAGTACCACTATGTAAAGAGTTTTTTAATTGATGCTTTTTATTTCATACCATTGAATACAATACAAAAAAGGACTTGATTTCACTATTGTTGTTTGTCTTTAAAACCATACACAACATGTCTTACTGCTTCATGGTGTGAAAATATTGTTTTCTAAACTTAAAACAATGATGTTCATTTTGACAAGAAACATGAGGAATGGCCATAAAAATGTGAATTTTTCACTCTGTTGTGTCCATAGACTACAGCATTTGTAAATCATCTTTCCCTGCCCCTCACCTGATGGTTTTCCACTGCCACACTTCTTCCTTTTCGTTCTTGTTTTTACTTATTATGGTGTGTATATGTGTGTGCCTGTGTGAGTTGGGCAAGCATTCTACCACTACATTAAAACCCTAGTGCTTTGCTTCCTTTCTTCCTTTCTTCCTTTCTTCCTTTCTTCCTTTCTTCCTTTCTTCCTTCCTTCCTTCCTTCCTTCCTTCCTTCCTTCCTTCCTTCCTTTCTTTCTTTCTTTCTTTCTTTTTGAAACAGAATCTCACAGTTACCTAGGCTGGCCTTGAACTCACTCCATTGTCCAGCCAGGCTTTGAAATCAGTGTTCTTCTGTCTCCTCCTCCCTAAGTGGCTGTTACATCATAGGCCAGGTTTCTGTGATGTTTCATAAGGGCTGGTGGAATGACGTCACGGTCTGCACCACAAGCCTCACCTAACACCTGGTAAGAGCACACATTTCTGGCCTCATAGTTACCGATGCTTTCTCCAAGGGAAGGACTCCAAGGTGCTCAAGCTAATCCTTAACTTACAAAGTATGGGCCGGAAGCAGCGCTACTGCCACTGTCCTCGAAGTTAAACCACAAAGAGGCTTTGAGATCGTTTTAAAAATTTAACCTTGGTGGCGGCACACGCCTTTAATTCCAGCACTCGGGAGGCAGAGGCAGGTGGATCTTTGTGAGTTCGAGGCCAGGCTGGTCTACAAGAGCTAGTTCCAGGACAGACTCCAAAGCTACAGAGAAACCCCATCTCGAAAAACCAAAAAAAGAAAAAATTTAACCTTACAAACTGCATTTGAAAATGAGGGGAGAGGACACCATAATAAAAGACAAAAGAAAACATATTTTACAGTCATCTCAACCTTAAACAAAACATTAGCGTAGTGCTGATAAGGTAGACTATGCAGTGATGTAGAAGAGTATGGTGTAGTCAAGAACACTCAAGCAAAATCAAAATGCATTAATTATGGAATTTTACAGAGTATAATCTAGTGGCATAAAAGTCAATAAAAATATTGCATTAAAAATTTGCCAGGAAATTGCACATATGTAAAGAATTGGGCGCTTTTTCATCACTTAGACATTAATGCTCATGCACTGCACCCCTGGCACATAAATCTGGTTAAAAAAAGATTCAATGCCTTATTCCACAAATTCACAAGCATCAGAACAAAAGGTTTTCTAAAGAACTGGGTGTGGAGGCACACACTGTAATCCCAGCCCGTAGGAGCTGAAGCAGGAGAGTTGTTGAAAGTCTGAGGTCAACCTGGGCCACACAGCAACACCCTCTCTCAAAAACAAGACAATGACTTTCTCTAATTAAAATTATTATAGGAAATACTCTGGAACACTCTGGAACATTCTGGTACAAAAACCTTAACACATCAAAGCTTGGAACACTGAAAAAGAGGAAATGTTCCTACCAAAAGTTGCATAAACTGATCAAGGAGAAACACTGTGCAACCCCCAAAATGAAGGACTTTCTACAAATAACTGTCCTACACTACTGAAAAACATCTAAGTCGTGAGGAGCCAGTGACATGTCTCCAGAGATAAAGGTATTTTTCATGCAGGGCTAACAATCTGAGTTTTGTCCCTGGAACCCACATAGGTATGGGAGGAATTGGATCGGCAAAATTGTCCTCTGACCTCTGTACGCATACTGTGGCATGTGTGCCCACCTCTCTCTGTCTCTCTCTGTCTCTGTCTCTCTCTGTCGCTGTCTCTCTCTCTCTCTCTCTCTCTCTCTCACACACACACACACACACACACAATCTAAGTCATGAAAGCTGAAGACAAAGTAAGGAACTTCTGTAGATTAAAAGAGGTGACAACTACATGCAGTCCTTGAACCTGCCTCAGAAATTGAGCCAAAATGTACACACGTGCCTGCACACCAAGACCAGAAACAGTGGTAGATTGCACAAACATATGACATCGACATTGGTTGCCTAACTGTGACCACTAAACTGAAAAATTGTAAGAAGCGTTCCTAGAAAATATACAATAAGGAAATTAGGCACTGACGTTTTCAACTTACTATAAAATACAGAGAACACTGTGGTAAGTGAAAAGGAGCCACCGATGGAGAATTCCGTGAAGACTTTAAAGGGCTCACTATGCTGCCCTTGCAGCCTGCCTGTAAGTTTGAAATGATTTTAAAGCAAAAAAAAAACAAGCAAAATATTCTATAAGCTGACATGAGAATATTGAACATTTAAAACCTTTAGGATATTTAAGCTACATTTCTGAAGGATCCATTTTGTCTTTGTATTTTATACAATCATACCAAAACATGAACAAAACTAATTTTCCATCTATGAAATGCCTTCCTCCCTCCTCCATTGAGCTGTTGGGGGAAATTCTTTCATCCGTATACTTTATTTGGGGGGTGGCATCTGTGTGCTACTGCAGATGTGTGGAGGTCAGAAGACAACTCTGACGCAGAGTCTATCTCGTTTCTACCATGCTGTGTTCTCCAGGTTCGTGGCCTGGAGCTGGCAGCTGGATGTCCCATTCCTGTTTCCCATGTAGCCACAGGGAATGCTGCTGTGGTAGATGCATGCCACTCCCTCAGGATGTTTATGTTTCCAGGGATCCAGCTCAAATGTTCAGGCTTGCACTGGTGGCATGCTAGCCCATGGTGGCATGCTAACCCATGGCGCCATGCTAGCCCATGGTGGCATGCTGACCCATGGTGGCATGCTAACCCATGGCGGCATGCTAGCCCATGGTGGTATGCTAGCCCATGGCGCCATGCTGACCCATGGTGGCCAGCTAGCCCACGGTGGCATGCTAGCCCATGGCGCCATGCTGACCCATGGTGGCATGCTAGCCCATGGTGGCATGCTAACCCATGGCGCCATGCTAGCCCATGGTGGCCTGCTAGCCCATGGTGTCATGCTAGCCCATGGCGCCATGCTGACCCATGGTGGCATGCTAGCCCATGGTGACATGCTGACCTGCTGAGCTTCACTGCTGCCGTCTGCTTCGTTCGTCAGTTCTATGTATAATCCAGACCTGCAAGCGCGAGTCAGGAAAATATCTCGGCAGCCCAGATACTAGACTGAAAACACTTAAACTGTTGTTCTTTTCACGTATCCTTTCCTTCCATGGTCCCTTAATGGTTTATTTCTTCAGCCTCCCAACTGCTTTTCAGTTTGTTCTACAGTAGCTCAAATACAGGATGGTGGCTAGACACACGGAACCAAAACCTTGCCACACCATCATACTCGCAACACTCTGTATTTGTTAAAGTATATATAATAGTCTACAATGTGACCTAATAATTCTACCAAAGGGCTTCTGTGCAGGACAGGGAAAAACAAGACAGGGCTAGTTGCTCCCCACAGTACTGAGCAAGTAAGAGGCTCAAAATAATATTTGGCTATTATTAATAATAATCTATCATTAAGGATCTGTACTCAGGCAGTGTAGTGCATGCCTTTAATCTCAGCATTTGAGAGGCAGAGGCAGGACAGCCGAAAATACCATGTCTTAAAAAATGAAAGAAAGAAAGAAAGAAAGAAAGAAAGAAAGAAAGAAAGAAAGAAAGAAAGAAAGAAAGAAAGAAGAGTTCTTTCCCTGAAATCCATATAAGGTAGGAGGAATCAGAGCTGCAAAACTGTCCCCTGAAACCGTTTCTGGAAGGTTGCTCAAACCATGTGGTAGCAGCATGATAAATAGATGAACAGAAACCTCGATATGCAAAAACACCTCTGAAAGTGAACAGATCTCAGGCAACAAAGGCTTTCAGTGAAGATGTGATCATATTTATTTTGCCATTTTTGTAAGTCGCAACTATCAGGGCTCTTTACTATACTAAATCAGCATTAACACATTGGAAATCTTTCAGTTTGCATATTATATAATTAATCGAGCTATCAAGCTTACATCAGAATTTTAGTGACTGTCACCAAATGTAATCAAATGTTGCTAGTATCAAAAGTTCTCAGTATATATTTTTCAAATGCTTATAGAATTCAAATTCTATTTGATTCAAGCCCTGGTTCACAGGTTAGGGTGATTTCAGGAGAAATTCACAGATCCAGTCACAGCACAGTGAATTTCAAATAGTTTTTTTTTTTCTCCTAAAATCAAAACAGCATTTAGCACTTAATGCACAGAGTGTCAGTTTAAAATTGCTTGACTCTAGGGGATAACAAACTAAATCTAAAGCTTACATATTTTAAGTATATTAATCTAAGTCACCAAATAGTTTAAGAATTCATGTTTTATTAAAGTTAGTTATAATTCCTACTTCAGGATAGCCTATAACTGGAAGTGGGGAAGTAGTACAGCTTCTTGGCGGGACTGCAGATTAAATGAATGTACACTTTAGGAATATAATTGAAGACATTTTCATAAGAGAGGCATTTATAAATGTGAATGTCTCACACCAAAGTGGGGAAGTTCCCAAAAAAATTTCTTCATCATAAAACTCAAGATGAAAACTGACCAGGCAGTGTCAAAGCAGAATGGGGAGAAGAATTCGTGACCTAGTTCACAGTGCTCATTCAAAGTCAGCAGCAGAGGAAACATAAAGTGCAATCCAACAAAAATAGCACCTTTGAAATGAATCAAGTCATTGACAACAAACCTGAAAACCTGTTCTGAAGGCCAAGGCACTGTGTGAACTTCCTGTGGGCGCCGGCCGGTTCCACACAGACAAGCCACTCTGGGCGGAGTGGGCTAGATGTAGACAGCAAGTACACACGACACAGAACGCTTGCAGCCACAACGCATCTGCGCAGCTACCGTGGCCAAAGTGCCTCTTCCTATCACATCTGCAGCACCTCTAACGTCAACCAATACATTTTACCACAGGAGGGAAATCTTTCAGGACCATATTTAGTAAAAGCAGAAGTAAAATATGCTCCACACGTCTTTCTGTTAAACATGGGGTCGGGGGTTTTATCATGAGACTTTTGCTCTTCAGTGTAATTCAGGAGAAAATGAATGTTTCAGACGATAGCAAGAAATGCTTAGTTATAAAGTACCACAGAGGTTCATCATACCATGCTTTTATAAGATAATTCTACGGGTCAGAGCAGTTTTTTCAACTAAAACCCCAGAAACAATTAATATGATCATATATGCCTGTTAAACAGTAGGCAAAATAAACATGTGCGGTTTTTCCAACCTCTTCAAACCCTGACAATTGAGAAAGCCGTCCTTGAGTGACTAACGCAAATAAACGTTAGTTTGCTCAGTAAATGATGCCAGCGGTTCAGGAAAATCTTCCAAGAATGTTTGCCTGGAGCGGAGGATGCCACTGGATGACAAAGCACTCGCCTGGTGTGCACAAGAGCCTTGGCTGTGTCTCCAGCAGCCATAACGCCCCCCCAGGGGCAAAGAAATGTTTTCCATCTGTGGCATTTACTCTGATTACTTTTATGTTTCTATTTTACATCAAAAACTTAACATAGAAAATCATGTCCACACTTGCAGACATTGCTATCAATCTGAAATGTTCACCTACAATTTGAACCATGAATTGAGGGTTCTGATACATTATTAATCACTTGTTACAATTTTGTGTTGGCTTTCATTTATAAATGAAATATAAATGTCATTGGTAGGTATCATGTTAATGAAACCAATTTCTACCTATTGATTTTAGAAGCCTCGAGTGTATACGTTGTAAAATAAAGTAGTAAAGTAACAAAAAGTTCTTTTCCTCAGGTAATATATTCAATTGTTTTCTAAATGATTCGCCCTCACCCCTCAACCACCAGCTTCAATTTGCCATTGCTATCAAAACTAGACGCGGCACAGCACGAAGACAAAGACTGGCAAACACCATATTTTTCCTTATATTTCAAGAAACAAAGCGATCCACGGTATTCACGAAGTTGTTTATTCTTGTTATTAAAACTTGGACTCAAGTAATCCGGTTTTCCTGGAAGAAGCACCTTGTTTGTAGGGTCATTTAATCGTCCTTTTCTACAGTCATCTCGCCATGAAGCACCTTTCTTCTTTGACGTAACATATGAAAATAGAGTTGCGGAAACACTTCATTGGAGAAAGAAAACAGAGAAGGATAAGGTAGTGCTTTAAACTATGCATGAAACCTGTAGACTGTGAGGGCTCAGCAATTTATGTAGGATAACAACACATACAACCACCCCAGTGCTCACGGAGCTCGTGCTAAGGACAAAAATAAAGGTCACATGCTATGTAATACATAAACTGCTGGGGGTCTTTCTGTCCTAGCAAGTTCACATACCTTGATAAATATATTTTCCATAAGAACTTAAATGATCATGTTTATTTTTATTGTTTATTTTTAGAAATCAGTAACACTCAACTATATCAGAGCCAAGGACAGCAGGCCCCACACTCTGCTTTTTTCTGTATCTGGCTCCATGAGGGCCTACACACACACGCATGTGAATGTCCCAACATGCATCTCACCTTCATCCAAACCCACTATGAACAGCTGCTCCCCACTCTCAGGACAACACACATTAGTGACACGGTTAACCTTTGGTTTAGGGAAGAGATTGGCCCTGGGCTGTGGTCCCAGATGTGGTGTCTAAGGAAGACCCATAACAGGTTCCACAGCTGGCCCTAGGGGCTTCTGTCATGCATACACATACACAGACATGTGCATAGATCATACCAGTTGGGTACATGATCATCTGTGCAGCAAATTTGAAGAAAATTTTGAGCCAGTATGAATCAAGAATGTTTTGCTTTTTCAAGATGGTTTTATTGTGTAGCCCTGGCTTCCTTGAACTCACTCTGTAGAGCAGGCTGGTCTTGAACTCACAGAGATCAGCCTGCCTCTCCCTTCTAAGCGCCGGGATTAAAGGTATGCATCACCACACCCATCCGAATCAAGACTTTCAATCAGAACATAAAGCATAAAGCATGGTGGCTGAACAAAATATACACCAGCTATAAAGTCAAATGTAAATGTAAAAATAACCCAAAATGACCAAGCCAAGGAAACTGATCACAAAACTTTCAGTATCTTCTTCAGGAAACTTTGGGGGGAAGAAAGGAAAGAAAGAAAGAAAGGAAGGAAGGAAGGAAGGAAGGAAGGAAGGAAGGAAGGAAGGAAGGAAGGAAGGAAGGAAGGAAGGAAGGAAGAAAAAAGGTCAAATACTGTAAGAATGTGAAATAGGTTTGATTTTATTTATGAACTACTTCCCGTCTTAATAAATGCAGTCATAGTATATCCAGAGGCCTAAACGTTCAGGTGATGTATATTTAAAGCAAACTGAGCAATTATGATGAATTCTTCTATAAAATCCTGAGTAGTTTAATAAAAGGCACTGTATCCTGGGTACTTCTTAAACTGTTCACCGAAACTCTCCCATCTGGTATGCCCTCACTGGTAAGTGAGAAACACATTCTCAGTACTAAAATAAATACCCAAATGCTACTTTTAATTATCAAAGTAAAATCAGTTGATATCTGTAGTAGTATCGGTAAGTCTCTGACAGACTGATCTTGGGCAAGTGGGACCTCAGTGACCACAGGTACAGTGAATGAGCTAGGAAGCTGCTACAGGCAGAGGTCAGACTTAACGTCTCCCAGGACACCTGAAAAGCAGGCATTCGGAAGTTAGAGGTTTGATGCTTCAAATCACCTTCTCTAAGGATCTTGGTTTCTATGGATTATCCTTAGAGGTCACAAGAGAGGTGGCCCCAGGAGAGGTCGCCCCTGTGGCCACAAATATCCCACATGACTGCTGATTCTGTTGGCGGCACATTGTCCCCACTGAGACTCTTAGAAAGTCAGGGGTGTGACAAACAGTGGCTGATCATCTTCCTTAGCTCACCAGCACCGGCTAGGTGGTAAATCAGACAGAAGGAAAAGACAAGGAGGAGGCATCCTCTGAACTCCTGTCTATTTGGGTTTCAGAAAAGCACCAAAGTTGGAGTCTCATGCATGGGCTGGCCAAATCATAGGCACATCCCATGAGCCAAACAGCCTCACAGCCAGCCCACATAGAGCTCAGAGTCTGTAAATTCTCACTTTACTTCCCACTGGCACCCACCTCAGTTTCACTGAGAGGATGAATGAGTCTTCTTTTCCTCTTTTATTTGCTGCTACTGATTAAATAAAAAAATGACTTAAGAATGAATGAATCACTGTTAGTACCTAAAAGAAGAGAACGGAGTCTCGTCGACTCGTTGAAGTTGTGGAAAGATGGTGAGAGGCTGAATTATTCAAAACATTTTAAGAAAAGCAGCTTTCTTCCTGTCAAGTACATGGAACAACACAAACAAGAACAAAAAAAAAGCACTTGTAATAAATCTCCAAATGGATAAAAATGATCTCAAGTTTTCTTGACGGAAGGCTTATGATGCATTCACAGAAATCTAAACGCTGTCAACAGTTCTAGTGACGCATGCTCTTGGAGTGATTTAGTTTTTCTATTAACTGTACCAGGCATATTTAGATGCTTCTGAAAAAGCGATCCCTTGAACATTAGTTAACTTACATTTCCACATAATTAGCTAAAAAAACAACAAAGAAAGAAAAAACTCTGACTCACTTCCCCTGAGTTATTCTAAAGATAGACGTGTCAATGCATTTGTGAGCAGTTATCCCCACTTTCTCTTGCTTTTTAAATTAGCTTAGCATGGTATTCCAAACACTCACATATCATACGTTAAATTGAAGTACTAATAAGCCTATACTTACATGGTATATATGAGGCCATGGTTATGAGAAGAAAGTAGTAGTAGTCAAAAGAGACATTGTATTTGTTGGGAAGCCTCACTGAAAACATTCCTGACTTCTTCACGTAAGGCAAGGCGGCATATATTGTGAGAAGTTCCCCAGCAACTCCAACCGGATATAAGATGATAAAAAAATTATATCTGGAGAAAGAAAAGACAGACGATTGTTTTTCTAGACCCACTTCCTGCATTTTATAGCACATCTCTTCCTTTGCTATTGTACTCAAACTTAGAAATCTCTCTGTATGCGTTTACAACATTGCACACAGGCTGTTGATTTTCACATGCTTGCCAACTACCATCCTTTTCCTAAAAGTAACTCCCATTCTACATCACAACATAGCAATACAATAAACCAGTTTATATAGTATTAAAGTATTTTTATAATTTAAAGTATATATGCATATTTTGTTGGTTGTTTTGAGATGTGAGAGTGTTGTGTTGGCCAGGTTGGTCTTGAACTCCCCCTGGCCTCAAGAGATCTCCTGCTTCAATCTCCAAGTGATTGACATCACAGATAGGGTCACCATAACTAACTATAAAGCTTTTTTTTTTTTCATTTAAATCGTTAAAAAAATGCTTGTTTGGGGTATATAGTTGTAACTGCTCCTTTTTTTCCCAATAGCTGGTCATTTACTGATGAATGCTGAGTCTAAAAAGGACCAGTTAGGACCTAGTTTGATAGTTTATTTGGAAAGTTGTGATTACTGATTAAATATACTTACTACTGAAGGAAACTGACAATGTGACTTCAGTCACCAGCCACTAGTAATTAACACACTGGGTACAACAAAATTTGTTTTTACAGAAAAATTGCCGGCATTTTATTTACTCCACCAGTTGACATGAAAAAAAAATCTATAAAGAAGAATGAATAACTCAGCTGGTCGAGTTATTCAGAGCATGAGGCTCTGAGTTTGATCCCCAGCACTACAAAAGCCAGACATGATAAAGCACACTTGTAATGCCAGTGCTTTGGAGACAGAGACAGAAGGAGCAGAGATTCAGAGTCATCTTCTACACACTGAGTTCAAGTCTAGGAAGCACAACCTGGGTGTATGTGTGTCGGGAGGGGTGTGGGCAGTGTGTTGAGAGACAGACAGTGAGACAGAGAAAGAGAAGGAGATAAAGATAATAGATACATAGATGATAGTAGATAGATAGATGATAGACATAGAGATGCATAGATAGACAGATAATAGATGATAAATAGTAGACAGATGTTAGAAAGAGATAGACAGACAGATAAATGCACGGATAGATGGAAAGATGGATAGAAGATAGATAGATGATAGATAGATAGATAGATAGATAGATAGATAGATAGATAGATAGACAGATGATTGATAGATAGATGATAGATAGATAGATAGATAGATAGATAGATAGATAGATAGATCATCTGATTCCCATGTACTATAGACATATGAAGAGCTGTGGGTAGAGCTATAGAGTAAAGAAGGGAAGAGAGTCCTTTGCTGTTGCTACTTATTCTGCCCTTGCTGGGTTATCTTCTCATGCTCTTTCCAGTCTTGTATAATTTTTGTTTATTATTTAAATCAATACTTTCTCACTTTTGAAATCCTATAACCAAACATTTATAATCCCTTTTCAAACAAAATATCTAATCTAATTTATTTTCTAAACCTCATGAAACTCTCCAGTGATTTTTTTTTTTTAATAGTATTCTCCAGGCTGGTAAGATGGTTCAGTGGGTAAAGGTACTTGCTGCAAAGCCTACTGTGACAACCTGAGTTCAATCCCCAGAAGCCACACAATGGAAGGAGAATGCTAACTCATTGCAAGTTGTCTTCTGACCTTCATAGGAGCATCTGGAACGTGCAAGCACCCAAACACACATACACTCAATAAAATGTAATTACATTTTTTTTGTAAATTATCACTCCTTTTTGTTTGGTTGGTTTCAGGTTTTTTTGTTTGTTTGTTTGTTTGTTTGTTTTAAGACAGGGTTTCTTTGTGGAGCCTGGATTGTCCTGGAACTCTGCTCTGTAGACCAGGCTGGCCTCAAACTCAGAGATCCGCCTGCCTCCTCCTCTTCCTGGGATTAAAGGTGTGCATTACTACCACCTGGCCATCACTCTTAAATTAAATAAATTTTAAAAATAGTTAAAATCCTTAAGGTCAGTGAAAATTCATGAAATGGGAATAAACGGTGTAATTTATTTTACCTTACTTGCACTAACTATGTGATTTCTTGCTATCCCAAAGTTCCCAGTTGTTACCTAAAATTTCTTAGAGGAAATATACATCAGAAATTAAAATAGAAATCAGTATGAAATCATAACCCAACAAAAAATTATTCAGGAACACTTTCAACTCATAAATAGAATCAAGGTAGTCAATCACGATAGTAGGTCAATCTATAAATAGAAAGCCATTTCTAAAGTGAAGTTTTATTTGAGGATCAAAGCTTCCACATTTGAACTGAAATTGAATATTATTTTAGGCTGTTTAATAAAGTTGTAAAAGGCTAGCATGGTCTACATAGTAAACTCTAAACCAGCCAGGGAGTCACAGTGACACTCTGTCTTAACAAATATCATTGATGATTATAATTAATTGGTACATACATGAGGACACATATTTCAATGTTAAACGATTTTATGTAAAACCTTTTGTTGTTGCTATTGTTTTAAATGGTCTTCCATAATGCAGTCTCAACTTTGAACTCACTATGTAGTAGAGGCTGGCCCTGAACTTCCAATCTTCCTGCTCTTCTTCGCAAGAGCTGGGACTATAGGTATACATTGCCATGCCCAGATACTAAACCCTTAACAGTAATGAAATGACAGATGTTTTCAACGCAGCAAGTTGAAACATGAATTAGAAGAGTTCTGTACTTTTCTAGAAATTCACAACATGCAAATACAATCCAAACAAGAGACCTAAGACACTAAACACTAACAGTCCTTACCTACGCAAACATGCGGTGTACACTTACCTTCTTCGAGCAAACTCTGCAAACACAACTCATGTGCTGAGTTAGTAGGTTTAGAAGAGCCAGGGGTTCCAAAGACTACCATGGAAATGGTGCTGACATGCACTCTAAGATTAGGCCCAACTGCACGCAAAGCTGCAAACCTCTTCAAAGGCCTAATCCTTACATGGGAATATATTTTCACGTAGAACAAGAATAAAATTAACCTAGCACATAACGCTGGAACCTTCTTAAAACAAATGATGAATAAAGATAGAATTTTAGAGCATTTTATTGTATGTAAAAGGAGAAGGCACAAATGAAAGCAGCCGGAAGAATATTTTAAAAGTCTAAGAGTCTCAAAGAAACAATCAACCGTGGCACTCCTGTGTGATGGGATTATGAAATTTTTTAAAATTTTATTTCCTTCTTTGGCATTTATTTATATATTCTAGAAATGTACTATAGAAATGATCCCTGAAAGTATAGTCTTTATATATTCTAATTTATTACCATTAAGTATGACTATTACATGAGTTTTATTTATTTTTTTAATGTGCATTGGTGTTTTGTCTGTATGCATAAATGTCTGTATAAGGGTGTTAGATCTCAGAGTTACAGACAGTTATGAGTTGCCAATAGGTGTCGGGAATTGAACGCGGGTCCTCTGGTAGAGCAGTCAATGCTCTCAAGCACTGAATCATCTCTCCAGCCCCAATACATGAGTTTTAAAAAGATAATTATCTAAGAAAATGTTAGGTTATAATGCACGGGGACCTAGAGCAAGTATTGAAGCAGCTAGCTACTAAGCATACATTAACACAAATGTCAGAGTTTGTTTTGTTTTTAAGACAGGTAGTGCTGGCAGGCTGGGGACTCCCTAGTTTGATCAGGATGGCTTTGAACTCACAGAAACCCATCTGCCTCCACTTCCCAAGTACTAGGATAAAGGGCATGTGCCACCACCTGGGCTTAAATATCAGCTTTTTAAAAACCGAAATAAGAGATATGGTATTGTCTCTAATATCTTGTGGCATTACTTATCAGAGCTGGGAAGGATCTGAAGCCTATCAGTAGAGATGTCCCACTGTTCAGTCACCGTGGAACACTGTGTGGCAGTACCGGGTACTGGAGGTGAAGTGTTAGACTGACCCTCACTCACGCTGATTGAAAAATGTGCAAAGGAGGGGCTGCCTCAGTAGCTAAGGTGCTTGCTGCCCTTGAAGAGGACCAGAGCTTGGTTCCCAGCATCTACATCAGGGGGCTCACAAACACCTGTAACTACAGCTCCAGGGGAATCTGACACGTCTGGCCTCTGACAGCACCTGCACTCACACAGATACACAAATACGTGTATATTTACAAATAAATATATATTACATCATATATATATGATATATATATATATATATATATATATATATATATATATATATATTTGGATTTTTCGAGACAGGGTTTCTCCGTAGCTTTTGGTTCCTGTCCTGGAACTAGCTCTTGTAGACCAGGCTGGCCTCGAACTCACAGAGATCCGCCTGCCTCTGCCTCCCGAATGCTGGGATTAAAGGCGTGCGCCACCACTGCCCGGCTATTCACATAATAATATTTTGGAGCAATCAGTTAGCTACATTTCGAGTAAATTTTATTTAACGTAATTCCCAAAATGGATATGATACTTTCCAAAACAATAAATGATCATCTGAGATTATTTAAGGATATGATTAGTTGAGAGGTGTTTTTACATAAAATATACTGTGGTGTTATTTGCCTATCACCATTACGGCAGCATTCTGGCATCATGGAGCTGTGACGCAAACAGTAACTCTCCAGGGTTAGCTCAGCAACACCAAGGCAGCATGCATGGGGCATGGGGAACTCAAGGCAAGATGCTGCCACCTGGCCCATTTAATGAAGTGCGGCAAGTGGTCGAGAAGACTGAATGTGTAGAAGGAATAGCGAGTGATCTCAGTCACAGTCCAGGAGACCAGAAAAAGCACCACGCTCTCCTCGTTCTGGATCTGCGGGTTAGAGAAAGCCACAGTGCTGTTGGACCTTGGGCTTTTGTTCAGTGAGATTAGCATTTTCTTTCTATTATTTGCTGTCTTGTATTACAATGGAACACAGGACACAATGAGGTCATCATTAAGTAATTGTTTCCAAATATGAGCCTTAACTGTGTCCTATGTTGGAGAGGCTATTGGCTTAGTGATGTTTTTCCTCTTTCATTTCTCAACACAGCCAGTAAGTGTAACATCCCAGGACACATGGCCCTGAAAGCTGAATGGCCACAATTGACCCTTCCAACTTCCTATCGGTCATTAAATCAGACAAATGCTTCTGTGATACCACGGGAGTCTGAGTGATAATGGCCCCCATAGGCTCATATATTTAAAGCTTGGACCCCAAATGGTGGGATTGTTTGGGAAAGACTACAAAGTACGCCCTTGTTGGAGTAGGTGTGCCACTGGGGAGTGTAGGTTTTGAAGTTTCAAAAGTTCATGCCAGGCCCAATGTCTGTCTGTCTGTCTTCTCTCTGTCTGCGGCCTAGCAATCAGGATGTAAGCTCTCACCTCCAGCCATGCCTGTCTGCTTCCTGCCATGATGATAACGGACCAACCCTCTGAAACTGTAAGCAAGCCTATAGTTTTATTGAATGCTTTCTTCTATAAGAGTTGACTTGGTATGGTATCTCTTTACAGCAATAGAACAGTGACTAAGGCAGATATCAGCTCTCTAATATGGCCATTCATCTTTATCCTGAGTGTTCATATTTCACTTGGGACCTTATAATGTCTTGGCTGACTATTACAACCATTTCTTAAGTGACTTCTCCTTCCTTTATTCTCCTCAGATAAAAGTTTTCTTAAAAATAAAACAAATAATAATCAAATCAGATAAGTCATATGACTTGAAACTTAACCTTGATCTCTCATTGTTTAACAGGATAACAAGGTACATTCTAACACCTGAACACGACATAAAAGTCCTTATAGCCTGTGCTCTGCAGCGACTCAGCCCTCCCGGTTTCTCACTGTGCTGATGCTCTACTTTATGTGTTTCCAGATTGTGCCATGGAGGTTCCGTGTCTTTATGCATGCTGATCCCTCTAATTAGAATTATTATTTCCTATACAATGCCTTTCTCATCTCTTAAGACCCAGCTGGAAGATCACAGTTCCTGCAGACTTTTCTGTTATAGGTTAAATTTGAAATGTCCCACATAGGTTCATTTGTTGAACATGCCCAGTGGTGAAACTACTTGGGGGTGGCAATGGAAACTAGCAGGTGGGATGCATCTGGAGGACATAGGTCTCTGGGGCTGGACCTCTTAAGGTTACTGATGCGGGATGTCCTTTTGTATATGTGTTGCTTTTATTGGTTGAGCAATAAAGCTGTTTCGGCCAATGGCTTAGGAAAGTAAAGCCAGACAGAGAGAGAGAGAGAGAGAGAGAGAGAGGGAGAGAGAGAGAGAGAGAGAGAGAGAGAGAGGAGAAGAGGCAGAGGCAGAGAGATGTCATATAGCTGCCAAAGGAAACAGACACCGGATCCTTACCAGTAAGCCACAGCCTCATGGTGATACATAGATTAATAGAAATGGGTTAATTCAAGATATAAGAGTTATCTAGAAATATGCCTGAATCATTGGCTGAACAGTGTTGTAATTAATATAGTTTCTGTGTGATTATTTATATCTGAGCACTACTCGGGAAACGAAGGAGCACTCTCCGTCTACAAAACACTTGATTCCTGGCCCTTTACTCTCTCTCTGCTGCCTGTCTACTATGAGCTAAGTGACTTGTACCATGTTCCTGCTGCCAAGAGGTTCTCCCTCCTCAGGGCCCATAGTCAATGGAGCCAAGGACTATATGCCGAAATGTCTAAAACGATGAGCAAAAATGAATCTCTTCGCTGTGAAGTTCAAGTATACTGTCCCTGTGACATAGTCCTAACATATGTCCCAGCCTGTCTCATGTCTGCTCAGCTTCTTGTTCATCTTCCCATTATGACATTACTTTTGGGATTTAACACTCATCAGTCTGAACCAACTCATACACACCAGTCAGTGCTCAGCTTACATAAACCTTGTCTATGGAAGCCTTCGATCACTTCCTAGAAGAGACTAAACTCTAGGTGCATAATGTAATTCATGCTGTGCTCTTATCTCAAAACATGCAAATGCAATTAAGTCAGCATTTGCATAACTGTATTTAGTTTATATCTCCGTCACAGGCTCCCATGCTGGCACCACTGACAGTCACATCCTCAGCACAGTATCAGGCACAGAGTGGCTGCACAGCTGCTACCTTCTGCATGACCACTGTGTCCCGACATCCAGCTCAGTGACAGCTGTAATTGCCTTATTTATTTTTGGAAGTCCAGGAATTAGCACTTCCAGATGTACAGAATATGCTCAATAAACGTTTGTTGACATAATTACAGAGTTGTTGATAAATGTCAATTGGAAGCTACTGTTGGATAAAATCAAGTAGTAAAATCAAGGCATCGAGTCCCTGGGGGAATGAGAGGACCAGGAGGTTGTTTTTCTCCTTAGGAGCTCCCCATTTCTAGCTTCTCCTTAATAGTGCCCCTCTAGGCAGTGCTGCCTACCCGACTCTGTCTTTCTTCTCCCTTCTTCAGATTCCCTGGAGTTCTGGCTCAATTATTATACGCATTTCCTTACTGGGATCATCTTTCTGCTGCTCTGTCAACGTGGTAGCCCTGTGTTTAAACTAGTAAGCAACGCTAGTGAAACCTTTGGTCTGTGTGTACTGCAGTCCTGCTTAGGGACAGGTGGCTCAAGTCAGCTGAATGAATGATCCCAGTCAAGAGGGCTGAAGTGCAGAGTACTGAGAGGGCACAAGGTCAGCGATCTGTCCCCACCCAGACAGGAGGCCAGCGGGACTCAGAGGAAACGGAGAGGAGGTTAGGTGTCAGTCCCAAAGCACAGAGGAGACAAGAAAGGAATCTGCAGGATGGAAAGGGGGCCAGAGATCTGTCCTCAAGTGGACAGGAGATACGAACGCTGTCAAGAAGGTCGGGAGGGTTGAGCTGAGAAATGTTTCTGACATGGGCTTAAAAGGCCCAACATCCTCAGAGAGACTTGCACAGTGTTTGTTTTGTCTACATGGTTGAGAGCACTAATTAGATTCAGTAATTAGGTCTGTCTCCTGTCATGCCTCCACAAATAATGTGTCTTTTTTCTCTGAGATCCTCAACTTTAACTTTCAAATTTTATTTTAATTGGCAAATTAAAACTGCACATATTTATGGTACATAACGCGCTGCTCTGAAATATGTATGCACTTCAGAATGGCTAAATGAAGCTAATTAACTTGCACTTTACCTTGGCATAGTTCTCCTTTATTTGGGTAAACACTTAAAGTCCCCTGTCAACAATTTCCAAGTAGACATTGTCAGCATCTGTAGTCACCACATACAACAGCTCCCTTAAATTTAGCCTTTCTGTCTGAGATTTTGTATCTTTGGATTTAAAAATTACAACTTTAATTCAGGACTTTTAGGCTTGTTCAGGTGTGAGGAACCACATTTACTTTTGCCTATTCCTATAATGCCTTGTGCTAAACAAATGAGTCGTTTATACTGACAACTTCAAAAATAAAATAAAAAAATAATGACTTGCTTAAGAAGAAATGTCATAGATAAGCAAATATTCAGTTGGATGGAAATGAGCGTTCACTTTAACATCCAAAAACACAGGAAGAAGAGATGCTATGAACAGAAGATGACGAAAGAACTGCTCGTTCTGCGTCAGTGGAGAATATTTAAAGCCCACCTCCTCTGTGCCCAATCATTCTGCCCCCCAAAACATGGCAGTATCAATACTTTAGGTTTCTAAGAACGAAAAGCTCCCCTGTGACTCAAGTAGACAACATGTCTGCATCACTTACGGGTTTTACACTGTGAGTAACGAGCCATACCATGAAGATTCTTGAACTCACTTGGACCCCTGTCACAAGCACAGAAGTGGGTACGATTCCTAGAAGAGAAATCAAGTTAATGATTGCCTCAAAGGCAGCTTATCACAATAGGATCAAATTAAGACAAAAACTCACCAATCAGACAGTGGACTACCTGTAGGGAAATTGAGAAATCACAAGTCAATAATATAAACATTAAACACCCACCAGCAGTGGGAGTAAGCAAGCCCACAGTTCTTATGTAATTAGCAAATTAGAAGTTGCATTGTTCAACTGAATAAACATCATAGCAGACAAACAACATATTGAAAATCTTACCTCGAGCAAAGCAAACGTTTGGAAAAATTTAAGTGTCTTCTGAATGTTTTTATATAAACCTCTGTGTGTTCCTTTTTCCATATAAAAGCGTACCATTGCAATAGCTAGAACCAACCACCTAGAGGAAATAAAAGTATTTAACAGAGTTCTATCAAAACTGATATTTTTGATAATGTGCATGCAATTATAGCAACATTATTTACTACTAGCAATAGCTAAAAGGGGGAAGCAACCGAGCTTCTGTGACTGAACAGATACTTTGTGTGGTCTATCAATACTTTGCTTATGTTTCAGAGTCATTCTTCTACAACACTAAGTCAATCTACAATGATATCTAAAGTCACGCCCACCTTTTTCCCCCACACATTTTGCCTTCTGAAACATACCAATATTAATATTTTAGATTCCTATCCATGTGAAGCTTTCCATTAGGCCCAGAATATTACTTTGTCTTTAAAAAGAAGGACTTCAATACATGTGATGACATAGAGGGACCCCGAAGTCGTTGTACTGAGAGAAATGAGGCAATCACAAAAGAGTAAACGCTGTACTCCATTTGCACAAGGCACCAAGAGTTATCAGAGTCCTCGACATGGAAAGACAGGAGGTTGCCAGGAGCTGGGAGGAACGGGTGATTGGGAGTTAGTGTTTAATGGGTACAGAGTGTTTCGTGGGATGGAGTTAGGGATATGAACGGTGATGACAGCTACACAAACTGTGAATGCACTTAATGTCACAGGACTATGTATGATTCAGAGTTTAAGATGGTCCATATCATGTGTAAACATACAACTGTAAACACCCCAACTGTAAAAACTCACTAACCCTCTTGAAAAGAAATGCCAAAAACTGTACAATAATATTGGTGTTTTATCATTCTTAGTCATTATGCTTTAAAAAAAAATAAGCAGCCCAGAGGGGGAAGACAACAAATAGTATTCTATAGAATGTACAAATTGCCAACTACTCACAGAATAATGGTTAGGATTTTTTGCTTTCAGCAATTAAACTGACAGACTAACGGAAGTAGCTAGGTACTGAAATGAGATTATCAAAGCCTTTTTAATTATACACTACTGTGGCCCAGATTCTTCCTATTTCTGTGATAAAACATTCTGATCAAAAGTAACTTGGGGAGGAGAGGATTTGATTTGGCTTATATTTCCAATCATGGAAGGAAATCCGGGCAGGAACTGAACAAAAACCCATGGAGAAAGGGCTCACTGGCTTGCTTCTTTGCTCATGCTCAGAGCTAGGTTTTTTTCTTTATAGAGGACACAGACCCACTGGCCTAAGAACATTACCACCCACAGTGGGCTAAGCACTCCCCCATCAATCATCAAGTAAGACAATGCCCACAGACAAGCTCACAGGCTAATCTGAGCCAGTCAGTTCCTCAGTAGACTCTTCCTCTGCCCAGGTGGAAGTTGACAGTGAGTAAACTTAACCAATACAAGTCTCAAAATAAAGATCTGTCAAAAGCTGTATTCATATAAAAATATAGTATATAATTTACATAGGTGCACATGGAAATCGTTAATCAGAAACATTTGTTAATTTTCACTGCACAGAATGAATGGTTATGATACGGAAGAGAGCCATCCAGACCAAGTGTAAGCTTGCTTCCAAAGAGTTGCTGTTGCTGGGAACAGGGTCTTAACATGTAGGCCGCCTGTTCTAGACCTCAAGATGCAGACTAGGCCTGCCTCAAACTCAAGAGCTTTGTCTACCTCTGTCTTCCATATGCAATGATTAAGGATACATGCCACCACACCCGGTCAAAAGTTGATATTTTTAAAAGAGAAAAGAAAAGAACATATATTGGCCCTTGTCAGTTTAAAGATGTATGTTAAATACGCAGTCTCCTCCATGAACTAACACCTAACAGCGACACTGTGGACAGCAGCTTTCCTGAACACACCGCTCACTCTTCCTGTAGTTCCTGACAAGAGCTAACTTCTTCCTGGTTTCCCTCTCCACTCCTAGTGTGTTTAAGAAAGTTGCCTTACCAGTAGCTTTTCAAAGCCTGGAATACTCTATCCATGGACATGAGTCGCTATGCTAGGCTTTAAGATAGGGAGGTATCAAAGCGTATGGTCCAGCAGATTTCTTTTCTTTTTTTTTTTTTTTTTATTTTTCGAGACAGGGTTTCTCCGTAGCTTTGGAGCCTGTCCTGGAACTAGCTCTTGTAGACCAGGCTGGCCTCGAACTCACAGAGATCTGCCTGCCTCTGCCTCCCGAGTGCTGGGATTAAAGGCGTGCGCCACCACCGCCCGGCTCCAGCAGATTTTTGAACTATACGATTATTATAGTTCAACTTTTTTGACTAAATGGCTTAAATGAATTCCTACAAAGACAATAGAGACTAATAGAGACAATAGAGACAGTAGAGACTAAGTGGAACTTGACAGAAGCAAAGGACAGAGTGACACACACAGGATCACTCTCCCTTCCCCTGCTCATCATAGAGCGCACTGAACAAAATGATACAAGTCTGAGGAAATGTCAAGAACCATCAGACTTGTGAGATGCAGAAATATCAATGATTACAGCAGAGACAGTGAGTGGATCTTCAGACCCATGTTTCAGCTGTGACCACATAACCCATGTTGGGTGCTTCTGGAGGATTATTCTCTTTTCCTCCGAGGAAGCAGCCACAGAGGGACACACAGCTTAGTCAGCTAGGACCCAAAGGCCCCACAAAGCCCAGCCTGCTCCTGAACCACTGCGATGTCACAGACCGGCTCCAATCACTATGATCACAGAACAATTCATGTTTACCTTACATCGTAAAAGTCATAGAAAGATACTATGCTCAAATATTTTGATTTCAAAAAAGTCTGCAGGCCACTCTCTCAGAGTCAAGATGTTAATTTACTCAAGTTTAGTACTGAGGACATAGCTCGGCGGTAGATGTATGAAACCCGAGACTCAGTCCTCTGCACTTCAAAAAGAAAAAGGTGCTGAACTTGGGGTGAGACAATGGACAGGACTGGAAGGGATCCTGTGAAGTCCCCAACCTCTGTCCTACCACACCACAGCTTTACTTGATTCTGCTCATGATCCTGTCTTCTGCAGGGCTATTTCTGGAATCAGCACTGAGCTGATCCTAAAACGATGGTTTGACGGTGGTTTTGTGTTTCAGGTACCTTCCCAGTTCAAACTGTAAAGACTTTATTCATCTCCATTCTAAGTCCCCACGGCTCTATAAAACCAAGAGGTTAGTGAAAACACATTCATCTACATTTTCCACACACCTGTCTTTTGGAGGCAGAGACAACTTAGACACCTTTAGAATTTAAATTTGAAAGGCAGTTACTAAGTTAACAGAAAAGTCACCAAAGCATTAACTGTACGGCACATTTTAAACATTTATTTTTGTGAACCACCATGTAGTTTGCTGGGATGAACTCAGGACCTCTGGAAGAGCGGTCAGTGCTCTTAACCACTGAGCCATATAGACTGTTAGCTTCAGAGTTTATGATCTAATAAGAACATCTAGTTATAATCTATTTATAATTTCAGTCCTTTCCTATGATAAACAGACATGTCACCCATGAATCACAGGGGAATTTTCTCCTCAGTCTTTTATTTTTTAAGAAAGTATCTTTGGGTTTGAGCTCTGCATGGTATCAGTTTCCAGTGGAGGGAAAGAAAGAAAGGGTAGAAAATGGGATGTTGCAAAGTGTGGAACATATCAGAGCCCCATGAAATGGAGAGTACATTAATACATATCTAACTGAAAATGGGAAATCTACATGCAGTTGGGAGTTCATTGCTGAGAGGCACACACAACTCATAACCATGAGCTAACGCAGTTCTGATCACACCAAACCCTTCTATTTCAAGTTAGAAAGCACTGAGATGCGTCCAGCTATGCGGTCTAGTCAGTGAGCAAAGGGCTCGCAGGTCATCTTGGCATACTAATTAGTATCATTAGTATCTACCTACTGCCATTTAAAAAGAGAAGAAAAATTCTAGAAGCCTTTTGTGACTGAAACAGTGCTATCAAAGAGAAACTTTAATAGTTATGGTCAGATTATGTCCACCTGGATAAACTTCAAAACACAGGCTTAATTTGTCTGTACACATTATCTAAAATGGAAAAAAAAGACTATCTAGCAAAAATACCTCTGAAAATCATTTGTTTTACTAGATTCCTGAGAAAAATATTTTTAATTTTTTAAAATTACCTTCCTTCCACACCCTAATAACCCTCCTTCAAAGTTGCTTGTAGTTTGAAATTGAAGACACCGCATTTTATGCTGTTGGTGTTGATGTGACACTCCTAACACTAAAGCATAAATAATCCTCATGTTGTAAATTTATCATGTAATACAAATGAAAATCATTATTTAATGACTTACGATCTAACCATATCTAATTTCAATACAGTTATGTCTATCTCTGTAAAGCAAAATTAAAAATCATAATCATATATTCCTGTTGAGACTATGAATGCACTGATTTTTTCCCTAATCTCTGTCTACAGATGACATTGCATGTCATTATATAGCTGACCTGGGATTTTAATGTGTTTACAGTACAATTCTCCAGTTATTGAAATGTCAACGCTTTGGCTTTGCTTCCTGTGGTTCCCGACGGTTCTTCGCACCTTGAGACTCACTTCTGTGCTCTATCATTAATTTTACACAATGTAAGAGTCTCTTATATAAACAAAAGCAATTCAGACTCAGCCCACTGACTAATCAGGTCCTGTGTAAAGACATATTGAAGCAAGGACTCCACTGTGGCATAAGGTTCCCTATTTCCAAAGATGCTACTACCTACCTCTCTCTTGCTCTTCACCTATAAAATGCCAAGCAAAATTCAACCTTGAAGTGGAAAACTGGAATTGAATACTAATGTTGACATTTTTAACCTGATTATAAACTTTTTAACTCAAAAAAAACAAAAACAAAACAAAAAAAAACAGAACATTTAAACAAAAAAACAGCATTTATGTGGTATTTAAAGTCTGATACTTGGTCCCATAGGTGGCAGTATTGTACCAGCTACACATTACAGAGCGCAAAACAAATGACGGTGCTGGCTACGGAAAGGACCACGGGGCATTTATTCTGACTCCATCCGCTTTTCAGTAAACATGACCAAGACCTTAATAAACTAATCAGAGCTCGTTTTCCAAGGATACCGTCACAAAGAATGTCCAAAGTCTTTCTAAAGATCAACTTCGGGTGTCAGTTTAGTAATAAAAAAAAAGAAAGAAAGAAAGAAAGAAAGAAAGAAAGAAAGAAAGAAAGAAAGAAAGAAAGAAAAGAAAATCCATAAGCAACTGGAATTTCTCTCATTAGGAATTAGTTTTGGGGTGTTCTGTTTTGTCTTGTTTTTAATTGTGCCAGGGATATGGATCACATGAACTCAAATAGATACAATCAGCCCTTGGCAACCCATATTCTCCAAGCCAAGTATAATGGTGCACGCCTATACGGCTAGCACTCCAGATGCGGAGGGAAGAGGACAGCTTCAAGTTCAAGGCCAATTTGGTCTATGTAGCAAAATTCAGGCCAGTCAGGGCTACATAGTGAGACTGTCTCAAGCAAACAAACAAAACCACCAGATTCTCTTTGGGGGAAAAAAAACAAAAATTGTTTCAAAGAATTTTTTGCTTGTTTGGTTTCACTCATTCATTCATTAATTCACTTTTCAACAAGAATTATTAAGACAGGTAGGTGCTAAGCCAGATGTTTGGGACTAAAGATAAATAGAACATGATTTCTTTTGCCCTGAGCACCAAATTAGGAAGTAGAGATAAAAGGACAGCGCTGTAACAAGACGCTAAGCCAGGCCCTACACAATGAAAGCGCCTTTTATGCCACTCTGGCTACAATGTCCTTGAAAGGCTTATCGATTTCTCCAGCTATTTTCTAGCATCTCCTTTTCTTCTAGATTTTTTAGACACAACACCTGTTTGAAACACTTGGATATCTACATTCATATCTCCTTTGGAAGACTTCCATTACAGTTTTAATATAAGCAGCCTCAAGCTAACAGAAAGTTACAGAGAATGATAAATGATGTCACCAAGTGCCTACTGCCCAGCCTCAAGGATTACCACAGTGGAAAATGTTGTTTCACCCAAGCCCCTACTCCTTCTGCCCCTCTGAGTAACTTGAATTAGATCCATGATACTCTCTGAAATAGTCCACAACATTTTATTGCATGTCTCTAAAATCATTTTCTTTATAAGCAAAAACTAGAATCCCAGTTCCCTACATAAAAATAATAGTTTCTGGTTGTCACAAAACATTGAGGGGCTAGAAAGATGGCTAAAAAAGGTACCTACCACTAAACCTGGTGACCTGAGTTTGATCCCTGAGAACGGACTCCTGAACATTGTCCTCTGACCACATGAGCACGCGTGTACACACGTGTGCGCACACACGCACACACACACACACACAGAGAGAGAGAGAGAGAAGAGAGAGAAAGAGAGAGAGAGAGAAAGACTATTAAATGTTATTTTAATTAAAAAGAAAACATTGAGCTAAGGTAAAAATTTCCTTAACTATCTCATTTTTTTAAATCATGATTGAAACAGAATTCATATACTAATTATTTGGTGTGTCTCGTTACTCTCGAATCTACAGGTCTTCTTCCCGTCTCCTTCCCTTCATCCTCCTCTTTCAAATGGAACACCGGGTGGCTGGGCCTGCAGAGTGTCCCACTGTCTAGATCTTGCTAATTGGATACATGGGGTCATTTACTACGTTCTGCCTCCTACAGTCCTGAAAATTGGCAGTTAGTTCTAGGGGCTCCATCAGACTCTGGCAAGGGTACTTAACAAGTTGTCGGGTGTATTTCTAAAGGAGCAAACCATTTCTGGCTGTCCTTTCTTTGCGACGTTAGTAGCTGTGGATGCTCACTGCCCAGATCCACCATTTCAACCATTGTTGTTAAATGACAGGCTGATTTGAAGTTTCTTCTTTGTACCTCCTTTAAGCTAACAATTAGGCCTGCAGGAGGGATAGCCTCCAATTCTCACACAGCTGTGCTTTCATATTCAATCCATTAACACCTCTTGATTGCATTTCCTAGACTAATTAATACTTCCTTTTGCAGCCAACACTTAGTTTCACCGACTGCAACTAAGCACTCCTGCCGACAGAGTTAAACCGAAGGGTTCAGGGAAACTGGACTTAGGACCAGCTGCTCTTTGAGAGGCACTGTTAGAAGATGAAAGACAGTTGCAAGCAGGAGAAGATATTTGCACATCACATACCTGGCAAAGGGCTACTTAAAGAATTCTTAAAAGTTAATATTAGGAAACCAAACAACTCATCAAAGGAAAATAATTGGCGAAAGATGTGAACAGACATTAAACCCAAGAAGACATACAAGCTTGCCAGGGTGTAAGCCATGAAAACATATCCAGTATCCTGGTCATAAAAACGAAAATAAATTCACAGTGAGAATATGCAGAATATACTCACGGGGTGTGGTGGCTCGTTTTAGGTGGCACAGCCTAGAGCCATTTAAGAGATGGGAACCTCAATTGAGAAAACGCTCCCATAAGATCAGACAAGCCTGTAGAGCATTTTCTTAAGTAGTGACTGATGGGGAACATGTGACTACTCTATCATGGATCCACTACACTTGTAGATTTTTATTAAAAAAAAAAAATGAAAGCATAAATCCACACACTGACCTGTACCTAAATGTTCACAGCTTTATTTATAGTAGCCCCAAACTGGAAATACCCACCAACAATATGGATAAACCAACTGTGGTATAGCCATTCACTCCATCTACCGCCCTTAGCAATCAAATGTTATCTAAAAGATAGGGCTATTACTTAACATTTTCGTAAATAAAATTGGAATTATTGTTCTGTCAAAGCAATTCAATATAACAGTGAAAAAAGCTCAAATAGTTTTTCTTGTAATTCCAGATTAACCACTAGGGATTGAAATTCGTATTCCGAAGTGTCCACTGTCCATCAAACACTTCTGCTAAGAACTTCAGATCTAATACCTCTTGACCCCTTGCCATAAACTAGCAAAATGATAGCTTTACAAATAGTGTTGTTCCAGTTTTACAGATGGGAAAACTAAGGGTCAGAGGTCAAGTAACTTACCCAACTTTACTCCCCTACAGAACAACACACAGAACCTTTAATGAACCATTTTGTCGTGTTTACAAAATAAAAAGCACACATCAGCAAGGCACCTGAGGCCTTGCAGTGGATGGGCCAAGCTGCCTGTCCGTCTGTCCTTCAGGCCCACTGTTGTTGCTTAACCGAAGTCCCCCAACCCATATCTCCATCCTAACACACGGCCGTGTCCTCATCCACATTGGTAAGTCCTACCCTTCAAAGACCCACTCAAGTGCTTTCCTCTCCTTCACAATGGTCTCTCTCAGTCTCTCCCTCCTCCTTTGTCCTCGGGCACCTGTTTTGTATACACTTATCCTAGTCTATCTTATTGCAGTTACCATCTGTGTATAAATGCCCAGGCTGTGCTTCCTCCAGGATGAGTCTGGAAGATTTGCCTTATATTCCCCACTGGACCTAAGACAATGCACTAGCATCTACAGGCTCCAAATTGTTTGTTGAAAAGCAAAGCACAGGTGCTCACGGCTCTAGTCAAGACCTATTATGAGTAAACCATGTACGTATCATAAAAATCCTTCCATCCTTCAAAGGAGCCCCCAACTCTCAATTTACCTAATGCCACTAATTCCGCAGGTCAGAGCAGGAGGACTTTAATGTCCTAGGGCCTGACTTAATCTGTGATTATACATTACTTCTATACGGTCTTATGTAATAATGAAAAGTATAACTATGAAAATCCGGATGACTTAATTAAATATTAAATGAAAATAGGAGCTTACACAGTAGGCATTCATCACCAATACTTCACAAGACATGCATCGACTCATTCAATAGGTATTTATTACTTCCTGGAGCGTGCAATGAATATTTAATAAAATACACGGTATTGCTAAATGACAGTAAGTGGGACAGAGAAAAACCAAGCAGTCAAGGTGTGCTAAGATGTCCATGAAGGTGGCCAAGTCAAGTCTCCTGAGGATAGAGATTTAGCACAGACTTCAAGGAAACCAGACACTCAAACTAGAGTAAGGAAAAATGAAAGGCTATCTAAACGAGGCTTATAGAATTACACGGATTCATCTGCCTTGATGAAAAGAACACTGGACCCTCTCCATACAAGCAGACAGACACATTTAGGATAAGCACCGGCTTGCTGGAAAGGCAGAGAAGGAGTGTGTGAGAACACAAAGCACGAATCATCTTAGTTTGTCTCCCATGAGGCCAGGGGAACCATAGAAGTTCAAACAAACTGACTTAGTCACCAGAACAAGGATGACATTAAATCCCTGGGAAAGTGAACAACCTATGCAAAGATGGAAAGTTGTATGTAAAATGCACACTGAAAAGTGGTGAGTTGGGGATTTTAATCGCAAGAAAACTGGAAAGATAAATCGGGGAGTATGCTGAAAATGGCCCTCAATGGAGGCAGCCCTGGGTTCCTGAGGACAGGCTAGGGTCACTGTGGCCATTGAAAACTTTGCATTCGGGATTTTAAACTGGAATTATGAGGTGAGTTTTCACTTTCCAAACAGTAACAAGGCCTTAAAAATGGAGAGAGGAGGGCTGGAGAGATGGCTCAAGAGGTTAAGAGCATTGCCTCTTCCTGGAGGTCCTGAGTTCGGTTCCTGTCAACCACATGGTGGCTCACAACCATCTGTAGTGGGGTCTGTTGCCCTCTTCTGGCCTGCAGGCATACACGCGGACAGAATATTGTATACATAATAAAAAAATGGAGAGAGAGCCGGGCGATGGTGGCGCACGCCTTTAATCCCAGCACTCGGGAGGCAGAGGCAGGCGGATCTCTGTGAGTTCGAGACCAGCCTGGTCTACAGAGCTAGTTCCAGGACAGGCTCCAAAGCCACAGAGAAACCCTGTCTCGAAAAACCAAAAAAAAAAAAAAAAAAAAAAATGGAGAGAGGACTGGACAGGGATGGGGCAGCCAATCAATTAACATGGGGTGGGTATCCCCAAAACATTTACTAACTGGATGAGACTGTCTCAGAGGAGAAGTGAATCTCTCTATCCCCTGCTGCATTTTAAGGCACCAGAGCATGATGGGCACTGAACTGTCTACCGGGTGTTTCAAGCCTCTTAGTTTTCTGAACTATCAAATGTGATGGAATCCAGGGCAGCAGGAAGATGAAGCTGCACAGTGCTGGAATCAATCTCGGTGAAAATGTACGCTTGACACTTTCTGATTGTGATCTCCAGACAGTGACTCAAGGTCTCTCCTTGCCTCGCTATAAAATATTGTTCTGTACCCCTCACAGGACTGCAGAGAACAAAAATGAGATTATATAGCCAAAAGAATTAGCACAGTCCCTGGCACACAGTAACCCCCAATAAATCCATATTTATGAACGATATTTGTTGTTTAGTATCATAAATATATAATACATTATCAGCAGCAACATTTGTTAAATAGGACAATCTCATTTTTCTCCAATTGACCAAGAGGTCAATTCAAACACACTTTTCCCTATAAACCTCAGAGACGGTTTAAAATACCAAAAGTTTCCTCACATTCATGTAAGTTAAAACTTCCAAGCATTTTGAGAAAGTAGCTCTTTCTAAAGGCAAGATACCAGAGGGCATTTTCATAATGGTTTGAGTCACGGTAGATACAGAAGTCATTTGAAATCTTTTTGAAGACTGATTTTGTATAAATCCTAACGTCCTAGTCACACTAAGCCTGGGTAATTTTAAAAAGGACGGGAATTTGTGAAAAGGATAAAACCTTAACGATGCTGGACACTTGCCCTGTCCCAATCAGGTTAGGTGTTCTAACAAAGTCCCAAGTAAGCATTCCTAAGTGCCAAGCTTAAAGAGAAATAGTAGGTGAAGACACTGCCCCGCGACTGCAGTACCAGGAACCACACGCCCGGGGTCCAGTGTGCACTGGCCGCGGACAGCTCCCGGCAGGGGTGAACAGATCCCAGCTTTTCTTCAACAGCAGCGGGAGGCGACAGGGGCGGTCGGGCCAAAGTCGCCTCCCCCGTGGGTCAGCCCCGCATTCCTGCCCGGGTCTATACTTAACCTCCGGCCCGCGCCCCGAGCCGCCGCGCCACGCCGTGCACCGTATTAGGCAATGCCCAGCGAGCCGCGGCCGGCTGCCCCGCCCCGCTCCATTCAACCATGCCGCGCCCCTCCCCCATCGCCCCGCGCGCCCCCGCCGCGCCGAGACCCCCCAGGGGCCCGGAACGCGCGCTCTCGCTCTAAGCGCCCCGGACGCGCGCCTAGAATGCTCCGGGTCGTGCACCTGTGCTCTCGCTTCTTGCGCGCCCTCTGCACCGCGACCCCCAAACCGCCCAACACGCACGCTGTCGCTCCATAAGCCCCCGCCCCGCGCCTCCGCCTCGACCCCTCAGTGCTTTTCCCCCGCGCGTTCCCGTTCCAACCCCATGCGCGCACCCTCGCTGCGGCTCGACCCCCGGCAGCCCCGCGAGCGCGCGCTCCCCGCGTCCCCGAGCCCGGATCGCCGAGCGATGGCACAACTGCGCGCGGAGCGTGGAGGGACCTTCGCGCGCACGTACCCGGCGGTCATGGCGATATTGTAGAAGGTGAGCCAGGCGGTGGCCAGGAAGCCTAGGCGTCTCCGCTTGCGGGTGGCTTCCTTCTCGTCGCCGGCCTCGGAGGCGCCGTTAGTGCCGTCCTCCTCACTGGACGCCATGGTGACCGTGCACGCTGGCCTGGAGGAGCAGCACACAGGAGCGGGAGGGACCGGCTGTGCGAGCCACTGAAGCGCCGCTGCCCGTTGCCGCCGCCGCCTCGGCCCAGCGCTCCATGTGCGACGCGCGGGGGGTCGGCGCCGCCAGCCCGGCCGCCCGCGAGGGGGAGGAGCGCGCCCCCGGCCGCGCGCCCCGCCCCGGCGCCGCCTCTCGGGAGCGCGCACTCGGGGCCCGGGCCCCGGGGTGGGCCAGCCGGGGTCAGAGCTTCGAGGCGGTGCTGCGCAGCGCGCTCCCGCAGAAGAGCTGTCCGCGCTGGCTGCGACCTCTTCCTAGAGAGACGCGGGCGACGCGCGTCCTGGCAGTGGGTGCTCGACTGGTACGCCTTGTCCAGACAGAGCGAGCGCACCTGGGGTGCGGGGCTTCTGCTCCAGGAGCAGGGTCTCCCCACCAGAGTCTCAGTCTTCGGAGCTCCGGGAGAAGCAGCACCTGCCTCGCCTTATCCCGTGTTAACTGCTAGGCCAGACGGGTGTGTAGGGTTGTAGGGAGTCTGCTCTAAAGTTGCAAAGAGAAGCTGGAGGAAAGGACGTAACGAAGCCAGGATAGATGTTAGGGTTCATACAGGAAACCCAGACACAGAGTTAGCAAGTGTTGGGAAGAAATGTTCCACTGCTCTCCACACGTGATCTCTCATTTTTCTGTCGTTCAAAAACCACGCTCCGCTCCTTTCTGAGCACGTGGATAAGAAAGCAGGCTCCGGAGTCACCTTACAGAAATTCAACCCCCAAATTCCTGCCTCCACCTGTCTGTGAATTGGTAGCTTATATATGCCTAAGTTTTCTCAAATGAAAATAAAATGATGTGCCTCAGAGAGATGTAGGGTTAAGTAAAATATCCATCAAAAGCAGGCACTGACATGCCACAGTTTGTCACCTCAAATATGCGTGCATATTAGTATTTTTTCTGGTGACCCTGCTTATAATCCAGAGAAAGAAATTTTGCAAAGGGCAAGCAGTTCCTGCACGGGAGTCTAGACACCGGCGAGGGGACCAATGACTCTACAGGCCAACCCATGAGCTTTCCTCGATGTGCACGTCATCTTGGGCATGGAATAGGACCTGGGAGAGCTCATCATGGCCAGGAGCATTACCTGCCCCATTTGGGAAATGGGGGTTGCAGGGGGAAGGGGGGGTCAGGTAAAACCTTCCAACAGGAAAGTATCATAGGGCTAAGTTACTAGGTCTGGGCACTGAACAGTACATCTCTGCCGCAAGATAGGCCTCGAGCTCTCAATGTGTCAGAATATCAGTTCTCCCCAAATGCCAGTGGATTTTATTTGAACAGGCTAAAATCTAAAAATCCATGAAAGTGTATAGGTATGTACATTGTCTATTTTAAACCTGACCATGAATACAATCTTCAGCACTTCATAGTAAACAAAAGGGAGGTGTGAACCAGTGTGACTGCAGAGTCCAAATACACCAAAGGCTGAGATAATTCACTCGGGAATTGTAATCTTCAATAAGCGGAACAACTAACTGGACGACTACATAAAAATGAATCTTACGCCACAGACACGTGTTGACTTCAAAGTCATAGAATTAAACACAGAAGCTAGCACTATGCATCTTCTGAAAAAAAAAAAACAACAGAATCTGTGAACTTAGGAACGACTAAGACTTCTTAGGTGTGGCTACCAAAAACAAACAAAAAAATTACAGGAAACCCAGCTGCGAGGCTAACAAACTCCTATCCAATTGGGAAGAAATACCCCACAGTTCTCCACACTTAGCTCTCTTAATTTTTCTCTCTTCTCTTGTTCTCAAGAACCATGCTTCTGGTAGCCCCCTTTCCCTTTATAGTGTGCGGCCAAGAAAGCAGGGGAGAGTAGACACAGACAGAGAGAATAGGACTCTAAAGAGAAAACAATTGAACATGAAAATGTAAAAATCTAGTCCAAAAACAATTTTAAAAATGAAAAATATTCACAATACATTCATCTAGCAAGGGAGTTATAGCGAGGTTATATGATGACTTCATAATTCAATAAGCCGATAAGGTAGCTCAGCAGTTCAAAGTGATTGCTGTTTTTCCAGAGGATCTGAGTTTGGTTCCTAGCATCCAGGTAAGGTGGTTTACAGCCCTGTAACTCCATCTCCTGGGAATCCAAATCCCCTTTCTTGACTCCTTGGATACACATACATATGGCATACACACACACACACACGAGTAAAATAATTTTTAATTCAACAAGAGGGTCTGAACTTTTAGCAAACAATGTAGACCACAAGGGGAATGTGGAAATAGTGGAACATGCAGAGAGGCTTTCCTCATTAGTTATATGGGAAATTTGAATTAATCTAAACCCACAGAGAGAGCAACAGCACTGTTAAAGTGGCTAACATTGCAAAGCATTGGCTAGGGTGTGCAGCATTTGGCGATTGGCCTTCTCCACAAGGCTAAAGGGAACACCGCTTTGGAAAGCAATTTATCAAGTTATTTAAAAGATCAACACCCTTAGTTGTCATATGGCCCAGCAATTTCCTCCTTTGTGTTTAACCAAGGCAAATAAAAACATATGCCCACACAAAGAATTAGACACCGATATTCATAACAGCTTTAGTCATAGTAGCCCCTAACTAAAAATAACCCTCATGTCTGCTAACACATGAATGAATAGACAAATGGTAGTGTTTGGTTTAATAGGATATTACTCAGCAGTAGAGAGATAAGCAGCCGACTGTTCAGCACAAATGAATCTCACACACTTTATGGTGAGCTAAAGCAGCCAAACAAAATACATAATATATGATTCCTTTTTTAGGAAACTAGAAAGGAAAAGCAGTGACAGCATTGCTTGAAGCTAATGGTGTCCTTGGGCAGGATGGACTAACAGTAAACAGGGACCCTGTTGATTGAGATTTCAGTTTTCACACTAATGAAGAATGGATTCATTTAGGTATGAATTATTACTTGGAGTTGATCTTAAAATACCTTGCATAATATTTTAAATGTACATTTACAAATTAGTCATGACATGAAGCCCAATATTATGGCAGAGATGTTTTTGTATTGGGGTTAATAATCCCCTTCCAAATAACTCTTTAAAGCCCTGAATTTGAGCCACTTCTTAACCCTTTGGCTGAGATCAGTATGAAACATGGAACTTGACATAAGATTGTACTTCGTTTTCCCAATACTGATGTTTCTTACAAAACTCAAAATGTAACATTTTTGAAAAAGCATTAAATTCTTAGGAATAATAACATCAGCAGATTTATTAAACTGTCCCTTTGAAAATAAGTAATTTGTTGTGTACTATTTGTAAATAGATTATACCGATGGGTGAAAAAATGAGAGGATAGCCTCATGAAGCAGAAGTTTAGAGGCATAAGGAAAAATAGTCTTGTAAGTAAACAAGGTCTATTCTCTATCTTGGAGTAATAAAATGTGCTAGTTGCATAACCCCCCCCCCCCAGGGAGACGATTTCATAACCTCTTCATCTCTTACGGATGACAAGAATAAGCCCCCTTAAGTCCTAGAAAGAACCTAGAATCTCCTTTAGAATGGAATCAGAAATAGAGATTGATAACCTGAGAGCTGGAAACCATAACTTTCTGGGTAAAAACCATGTGCCCTATAGGTATTTTGTTATAAGAACTTTGATCTAAATAATTATTTCATGCATAACAAAATCAATCGTTAAAATATTCACATGCTGTGATAGTCTTTCTGCATGACTGAATATAACCTCAGAAAAGTATTTTATTTTTATTTATTTTTATCTTTAATTTATTTTTATTTATATTTTTATTTTACTTTTTGACTCTTGTAAAGGCTATAATGTGGTCCATTGAGTCACATTTTCCCCCAAGCCCATCTTTTTTATAATTGTTTTTATTGAGCTATATATTTTTCTCTGTTCCCCTCTCTTTCTCCCCACTTCCCTTCTACCCTCTCCCATGATCCCCATGCTCCCTATTTACTCAGGAGATCTTGTCTTTTTCTACTTCCCATGTAGATTAGATCCATGTATGTCTCTCTTAGTGTCCTCTTTGTTGTCTAGGTTCTCTGGGATTGTGAATTGTAGGCTGGTTTTTCTGTGCTTTATGTCTAAAAGCCACTTATGAGTGAGTAAATATTATATTTGTCTTTCTGGGTCTGGGTTACCTCACTCAATATGATGTTTTCTAGATCCATCCATTTGCCTACAGATTTTAAGATGTCATTATTTTTTTCTGCTGTGTAGTACTCCATTGTGTAAATATACCACATGTTCTTTATCCATTCTTCAGTCAAGGGGCAACTAGGTTGTTTCCAGGTTCTGGCTATGACAAATAATGTTGCTATGAACATAGTTGAACACATGTCCTCATGGTATGATTGAGCATCCTTTGGGTATATACCCAAAGTGATATGACTGGGCCTTGAGGTAAGTTGTTTCATAATTTTCTGAGAAATTTCCATACTGATTTCCAAAGTGGTTGTACCAGTTTGCACTCCCAGAAGCAATGCAAGAGTGTTCCCTTTACTCCACATCCTTTCTAGCATAAGTTGTCATTGGTGTTTTTGATCTTGGCCATTCTTACAGATGTCAATGGAATCTCAGAGTTGTTTTGATTTGCATTTCACTGATAACTAAGGATGCTGAGCATTTCCTTAAATGTCTTTCAGCCATTTTAGATTCATCTTTTGAGAGTTTTCTGCTTAAGTCTATATTCCATTTTTTATTGGATTATTTATTCTTCTCATGACCAATTTCTTGAGTTCTTTGTATATTTTGGAGAAAAGACCTCTGTCTGATGCAGGGTTGGTGAAGATCTTTTCCCATTCTGTAGGCTGCTGTTTTGTTGACCACATCCTTTGCTTTACAGAAGCTTTTCAGTTTCAGGAGGTCCCATTTATTAATTGTTTCTCTCAGTGTCTGTTCTACTGAGGTTATATTTAGGAAGTGGTCTCCTGTGCCAATGCATTCAAGTGTACTTCCCATTTTCTCGTCATTGAGATTCAGTGTGGTTGGCTTTATGTTGAGGTCTTTGCTCCATTTGGACTTGAGTTTTATGCATGTCAATAGTTATGGATCTATTTTCATTCTTCTACATGTTGATATCCAGATATGCCAGCACCATTTGTTGAATATGCTTTCTTTATTTCGTTGTATATTTTTTTTGCTTCTTTGTCAAAAATCGGGTGTTTGTAGGTGTGAGGATTGATATCCGGGTCTTCGGTTTGGTTCCATTCATTCTCCTGTTTTTATGCCAATACCAGGCTGTTTTCAGTACTGTAGCTCTGTAGTAGAGTTTTAAGTCAGGGATTGTGGTACCTCCAGAAGTTTCTTTATTGTACAGGATTGTTTTGGTTATCCTGGTTTTTATTTATTTATTGGTTTTCCATGTAAAGTTGAGTATTGTTCTTTCGAGGTCTGTGAAGAATTTTGCTGGGATTTTGATGAGCATTGCATTAAATCTGTAGATTGCTTTTGGTAAGATTTCCATTTTTACTATGTTAATTCTACCTATCTACGAGCATGGGGGATTTTTCCATTTTCTGGTGTCTTCTTCAATTGTTTTCTTCAAAGATTTAAAGATCTTGTCATACAAGTCTTCTGCTTGTTTGGTTAGAGTTACTCCAATATATTTTGTTATTTCTGGCTATCATGAAGGGTAATGTTTCTCTGATTTCTTTCTCAGTCATTTATTATCTGTGTAAAGGAGTTATACTGATTTTTTAAAGCTTATCTTGTATCCTGCTAAATTACTGAAGGTGTTTATGAGTTGTAGAATTTCCTTGGTAAAATTTTTGGAATCACTTATGTAAACTATCATATCATCAGCAAATAGTGAGAGTTTGATTTCTTATTTTCCAATTTGTATCCCCTTGATCTCCTTTTGTTTTTTTTTGTTTTTTTTTTTTGTTTTTGTTTTTGTTTTTTTTGTTTTTTGTTTTTTTTTTTGGTTTTTCGAGACAGGGTTTCTCTGTGGTTTTGGAGCCTGTCCTGGAACTAGCTCTTCTAGACCAGGCTGGTCTCTCCTTTTGTTTTCTTATTGCTCTAGTAGAACCTCAAGTATTATATAGAATAGATATGGAGTGGGCAGCCTTGCCTTGTTCCTGACTACAGTGAGATTGCTGGGAGTTTCCATTTAGTTTGATGTTGGCTGTTAGTTTGCTGTATATGCCTTAATTATGTTTAGGTATGTTCCTTGTATCCCTGCTCTCTCCAAGACCTTTATCATGAAGGGATGTTGTATTTTGTTGAAGGCGTTTTCAGCATCTAATGAGATGGTCATATGTTTTTTTTTTTTCTTCAGTTTGTTTATATGGTGGATTACATTGACAGATTTTATGTGTTGAGCCATCCCTGCATCTCTGGGAGGAAGCCGACTTGGTCATGGTGGATAATTTTTCTGATTTGTTCTTGGATTCTGTTTTCCAGTATTTTATTTAGTATTTTTGCATCAATGTTCATGAGTGAGGTTGGTCTATAATTCTCTTTCTTAGTAATGTCTTTCTGTGGTTTGGGTATCAGGGTAATTGTAGCCTCATAAAAAGAGTTTGACAATGTTCCCTCTGTTGCTATTGTGTGGAACAATTTGAGGAGTACTAGTATTAGTTCTTCTCTGAAAATCATGTAGAATTCTGCCCTGAAACCATCTGGTCCTGGGCTTTTTTAGGTTGGGAGACTTTTAATGACTACTTCTATTTTTTTTTTTTTAGTAGTTATAGGTTTAATAAGTTTAATTTGCTTTCTGGTCTTGATTTAATTTTGGTAAGTGATATTTATCCAGAAAATTTCTCATTTCCTTTCAGTTTTTTTTTTTTAATTTTGTGGAGCACAGCATTTTGATGATTCTCTGGATTTCTTCCATGTCTGTTGTTTTGTCCCCCTTTTCATTTCTGATTTTGTAAATTTGGATATTCTTTTTCTGCCTTTTGATTAGTTTGGATAAAGGTTTGTCTATTTTGTTGATTTTCTCAAAAGAACCAACTCTTGGTCTCATTGATTCTTTGTATTGTTTTCTTTGTATCTATTTTGTTGATATTATCTCTCAATTTGATTATTTCTTGCCCTCTAGTCCTCCTGGGTGAGTTGACTTCTTCTTCTTCTAGAGTTTTCAGGTGTTTTGTTAACTACATAGTGTGGTATTTTTCCGGCTTCTTTATGTAGGCATTTAGTGCTATGAGCTTTCCTCTTAACACTGTTGTGTGGTCATTTTCATTGAACTTTAGGAAGTATTTAATTCTTTCTTTACCTATTGGTGATTCAGGTGAGCATTGTTTAATTCCCATGTGTTTGTAGGCTTTCTGAAATTAGTGTTGCTGTTGAATTCTAATTTTAAGCCATGGTGATCCAATAGGATGCATGGGGTTATTCCAATTCTTTTTGTATCTGTTGAGGTTTGCTTTGTTACCTAGTATGTGGTCAATTTTTGAAAAGGTTCCATGAGGTGCTAAGAACATGGTATATCTTTTATATTTCAAATTTTGATAGATGTCTGTTAAGTCCATTTGAGTCATAACATCTGTTAGTTCCCTAATTTCTCTGTTATGTTTCTTTCTGGCACACCTGTCCAGTGGTGAGAGTGGGGTATTGACATTTCCCACTATTAGTGTGTGGGGTTTAGTGTGCGATTTAAGCTTCAGTACTGTTTCTTTGATATATGATGGTGCCCTTCTATTTTGGGCATAGATGTTCAGTATTGAGATTTTCTCTTGATAGATTTTTCCTGTGACAATCATGAAATGCCCTCTTTGTCTCTTTTGATTGATTTTAGTTTGAAGTCTATTTTGTTAGATATTAGGATAGCTACACCAGCTTGTTTCTTAGGTCCATTTGACTGGAAAAATTTCCCCAAACCTTTACTCTAAGGTAATGTTTGTCTTTGAGGTTGAGGTGTGTTTCTTACAGTGGAAGGATGAATTCTGTTTTTGTATCCAAGCTGTTAGCCTGTGTCTTTTTATAGGTGAGTTGAGTCCGTTAATATTGAGGGATATTAATGACCAGTGATTACTAGTCCCTATTATTTTAATTTTGTTGTTGGTGATGTTATTGTGTTTTAACCTTCTTTGGGATTTGCTGCTGTGAAATCATCTATTGTCTGTGTTTTTGTGGATGTAGCCAACTTTCTTGGGTTGGAGTTTTCCTACTAGTACTTTGTGTAGGACTGAGTTTGTGGCTAAGTATCGGTTAAATATGATTCTATCATGGAATATCTTGTTTTGTCTATCTATGGTGATTGAATGTTTTACTTGGTATAGCAGTCTGGGGTGGTATCCGTTGTCTCTTAATGTCTGCATAACACTTGACCAGGACCTTCTGTCTTTCATTGTTTTCATTAAGAAGTCATAATATTAAACAGCTCTTAATATTCTTTCTTTATTCTGTATGTTTAGTGTTTTGATCATTATGTGGTGAGAGAACTTTTTTTCCCTTGGTTCAGTCTAATTGGTGTTCTGTAAGCTCTTTGTATCTCCATATGTATATCTTTCTTTAGGTTGGGAAAGTTTTCTTTTATGATTTTGTTGAATATATTTTCTGTGCTTTTCTACTTGGACTTCCTCTTCTATCCCTATTATTCTTAGGCTTGGTCTTTTCATGGTGTCCCATAGTTCCTGGATATCTTGTGTTAAGCTTTTGTTAGATTTAATGTTTTCTTTGACTGTGATGAGTCTGCTTTCTCTATTGTATCTTCAATGCTTGAGATTCTCTGTTCCATCTCTTGTATTCTGTTGTTTATGCTTGCATTTGTGGTTCCTGATCATTTTCCCATATTTTCCATTTCCAGAATTCCCTCTGTTTCTGTTTTCTTTATTGTCTCTATTTCAGTTTTCAAGTCTTGAATTGTTTCTTTCATCTGTTTGATTGCTTTTTCTTGGTTTTCTTTAAGGGATTTGTTGATTTCTTCCTATTTTTGTTTGTCTTTTCATCCATTTCTTTGAAAGAATTTTTTTGTTTCCTCTTTAAGGGCCACAAACATTCTCCTAAAGTTATTTTTAGGTCATTTTCTTCTGCTTCATCTATGTTGGGGTGTTCAAGTCTTGCTGTTGTAGAGCCACTAGCTTTTCCTGGTGCCATGTTGCTTTTTGTGGTGTTGATTGTGTTCGTATCTTGTCTACCCATCTTTTCCTCTGATTGGTGTAGTTGGGGCTGTGATCTGGTGATCAGTCTTCCAAGTGCCAGTAGATCCAAGGCTCAGATGGTTGCTCCTCGTGGTGCAATTGGGGCCACAGTTCTAAGCACTCCAGTGGTCCCTCAGTGTTCCAGGAAATCATTCGGTGCACCCTGGGGTTGCTCTGCAATCCAGGGGTCGTTTGGGCCTGCTCCCATGGAGATTACTTGCTTGGGCTGGTCCCGTGGAGGTCACTGGTTCAGGCCTGCTCTGGTGGAAAATGCTGGCTGGGGCCTGTTGCTGTGGAGGTCCCTGTCTTAGGCCGTCTCCCTCAGAAGTCACTCCCTTGTACCTACTCCTGTGGAGGTCACTGACTGGGCCTGGTCCAGCAGAGGGCACTGGCTCAGGCATGCTCCGTCAGAGGTTACTCCCTTGTACTGGCTCCTGCAGAGGTTGCTGACTCAGGCCTGCTCCAGCAGAAGTCGCTGGCTCAGGTCTGGTTCTGTGGAGGGCGCTGGCTCAGACCTGCTCCTGTGGAGGTTGCTCTCTCCTACAGCTGCGGAGGTTGCTGACTCGGGCCTGCTCCAGGGGAGGTCACTGGCTTGGGGCTACTCCCTCTGAAGTAGCTCTCTTGTATCTGCTCCTGCGAAGGTCGCTGGCTCAGACCTGGTCCCACAGAGGTCACTCTCTAGTACCTGCTCCTTTGGAGGTCGCTGGCTCAGGCAGAAGGGGTATTTTAAATCTTCCTTTAGCGATTATGTTCAAATAAGTAGAGATTAAGTTCAGGGAATTTTAGAATGTAGATGCTTTTCTTCTTGTAAAGAAGCAAGTGTCTGCATGTTTTAGTGTTAAACATTGAATTCCTTTCAAAACTGAACTTAATTTTTAAAAAAAAGCTTTTGCGAGGCAATTTGCTTTGGAGAAGCAGATTCCTTGGTGAGGTCTTCTTTACAAAGGTCCTTCATGGTGTATCAGCTGCAGACCCAAGCAGTGGATCACCTAAACCCCGACTATTTGGTAGATGCTGGTCATCCACCAACCAGCCCTTGGCAGTTATAGGTGTTAGATGTGTTATGGAAAAAGGGAAAGTCCCAAGTTGAACTTCTATAAACTGGGGAAGTTTGTATGTATTATAAAACTATCTTTGGCTATGAAGAGATTATTTTCAAACTTGGACGTTACATACATTAGTTAAACATTCCTCACCTTCTCCAAAAAGACCATGTCAGAAGCAGCAGCTATTCAAAAATATCTGTTAGGAAAGAGAAAGCAATCTAGGGATGAGAGTATGGTCTCAAATGATAGTTTTGAATCATGATTAGCAGGGTACTTTTCCTCCGGTAATTATTAACATTTTTCTTGACACAGAAAACCACACAGCAGTGTTAAATATGCAGTGTATACAGAGTGTCTCACAGGTGAATGCTGGCAAAAGTAGTAGTTTATTTCAATGTTTTCCTTTCTTATCTTTTAATATTTTTATTAAATCTTCAAGGATTTCATATGTGCTTTGATTATATCAGTCTTCCAGATCAACCAGTCTCCAAACCCATCCAATTTACTGTTTCTTTTTTAAACTTATTTTATTCTTAATCAAAATATAACTACATCTATTCTCCCTTTACTCACCTTCCTTCTAACCCTTCCATGCCCCACTGCCCTGCTTCCTCTCAAATTTGTGACCTCTTTTGTTACATATATATCAAAATAAATATAAAAATATGACTTACAGAGTTGGTTTTGTGTTGCTTGTATGCATATGTTTCAGTGCTTGCCACTGGTTTTGGAGAACCAATTAGGGAGAACATCCTCAGGGATGACTTACTTCTCCTTTTTCCCCAGATGTTAATTCCCAGTGGCTCTTCATCTGTGGGTAGTGTCCCATGAAATTTCACTGCATTCATTTAGGCATTATAGCTGGTATTGCCATTGTTGAGATTTTATGAGTGTAGCTTCCCTGTCATAGTTAGAAGACACAGCCTTGGAGAAGGCTTCCTGATTTTCTGACTCATAAGATCTTTCTGCTCCCTCTGTCATCATGACCCCTAGGTCTTGGGGATAAGAGTTGTGTTGTAGATGGGTCAATTGAGCCTGAGAAGCCCACAGTTGGTTGTTCTCTGTATTTGGCCCAATTGTGACTTTTTGGACTCGATCTGCTACAAGGTAGAGCCTTCTTTGGTGCTGGGTGAGACTGACATTTACTTCTGGGTATAAAGATGAACATTAGGAATGCAGTTAGGAATTAGGTAATTTACAACAGCAGTAGCAGTAGATTCTATTCGAGGACTGGATAGGTGTTTTAGTAAGGGTTTATTGTTGGGAGGAAACACCACGACCACAGCAACTCTTGTAAAGCAAAACATTTAACTGAATAGCTTACAGTTCAGAGCTTTAGTCCATTATCATCATGGCAGGACATGGCAGCGTGCAGGCAGACATGGTATTGGAGGAATAGCTGAGAGTTCTACATTTTGACTCATAGGCAACAGGAAGTGAACTGAGACACTGGGCAGTATCTTGAGCATAAATGAGATCTCAAAGCCCATCTCCACAGTGAAATACTTCCTGCAATAGTAGGAGGTAACTTGAGCATGTATGAGGCACACTTCCTCCAACAAGGCAATACCTACTCCAACAAAGCCACACCCTGTAATAGTGCTTAGGGACCAACTACATTCAAACTGCCACATTCACACCCTGTAATAGTGCCGCTCCCTAAGAGCTTAGGGGCCAATTACATTCAAATTGCCACATTTCACTCCCTGGTCCCCATAAGCTTGCATCAATAACATAATGCAAAATGTGTTTAGTTCAACTTCAAAAGTCCCCATAGTCTATCACAGTCTCAACAATGTTTTAAAGTTCAAAGTCCCTTCTGAGATTCATGGAATCTTCTAACTCTAATCCTCATTAAAATCAAAATTGAAAAGCAGATCACACACTTCCAACATATGATGGCACCGGATATACATTATTATTACAGAATGCAGTGAAGGGAGCATAGTGAGCAAATACTGGACCAAAGCAAGACCAAAAACCAGCTGGGCTGACTCCAAACTCTACATCTCCATGTTTGATATCAAACCGGTCTTCAGATCTCCAATTCTGATGTGAGATTTCCCCTCTGTATGCTATAAATATGTTTTGTTACCATTGATTAATAAAGAAGCTGTTCAGCCAATGGCTTAGTAGAGTAAAGCTAGTCAGGAAATCTGAACAGAGATATAAAAAGATAATAAGCAAAGTCAGGGAGATGCCATGTAGCTGCCAAAGGAGAGAGATGCTAGCCACCAGCCAAAACCTTACCGGAAGGCCTCAGCCTTGTGGCAATACACAGATTAATAGAAATGGGTTAATTTAAGATGTAAGAGTTAGCTAGAAATATGTATAAGCTATTGGCCAAACAGTGTTGTAATTAATATAGTTTCTGTGTGATTATTCACATCTGGGCAGTCGGGAAACAAAAGAGCCATCTCTGCCTACACAACTCTGTTCAGCTTTGTTGACTGTGACACACTTCTTTCTCTTGGGCTGGTTTGACTCCCTGATAGCTTCTTTCCTCAGTAGGTATCTCATGACACTGGTGTTTCCAGCACCTTGGGGTCTTCATGGCAATCCATACTTCAACTTCACAGCTTCACACAATGACCTCACTAGGTCTCCATTCAGGAACACCTCTGACACATGCTTGCCCTCAATAGCATTACTTAGTTATGGAGGCAAATTCCATAATCCTTTCTTCTGTCTTTGACTCTAAAACTAGAACCACGTGGCCAGACCTGCCAATTAACGCTGCATGCTGGGGCTGGAACATGGCCCCCTCATTCAATTAAATCTTTACCCACTTCCAGTTTCCCATGATTTCCTTCACTGCCTAAGTTTGACAGTGAAGCTTGACCATCCTAGAATTGGTCTGTCAACCAGGCTGGTCTCAAATTTAAAGATCCACCAGCTTCTGCCTTTTAGTGCTGGGATTAAAGGCTTGTGCCACCACATCCAGCTCTAAGCTTTTCTTTAGTTCCTTTTTACAAGTTGGAAATTAAGATGGGTGGGACCTTGCCCTAACATCACCACTCCCTTTCTTCCATCTCTTAATCTGTTTATCTTCTTGAACACATAATTTAGCTCCATTTCACTTTCTGCTGCTTTTTTCCCTCATATATTTCCCTTTCCAGCTTGCTCCTTTTCATTGTATGTCTTCATTAACATCAACAATAATAACCACACAGCAAAATCTATATTATGCTATTTTGAGATTTCCTCTGCCAAGGGAATTAATCCCAAACTCTTCACTTCAGCCTCAGGTAAACTTTTTGTACAAGGGTGAAAAGCAACCACATTCTTTACCAAACACAACAAGAATGATTTCTAGGCAACATTCTAAAATTCTTCTCTGAAACCTCTTGAGCCCGCCACAGTTCAAGTCACTCTTAGCACCACTGTCTTCCATGCTCCTACTGGTGTGGCCCATTAAGCAGCACTTAAAGCATCCTATCTACTGCTTTCTTAAACCAAACTCCCAAAGTCCAAATTTCTCTAAACAAAAAGCTTGGGCAGCCCTTTCACAGCAATATCCCAGTCTTTGGTACCAACTTCTGTCTTAACTAGGGTTTCTATTGTGGTGAAAAGACACCATGACCACAGCAACTCTTCTTATAAAGAACAACATTACACTATGGTGACTTGCTTACACTTCAGATATTTAGTTCATTATTCATGGCAGGAAGCATGGCAGCATGCAGGCAAACTTAGTGCTAGAGAAAGCCCTGAGGGTTTTTGCATTTAGACTCACAGGCAACAGGAAGTATTCTAAGACACTAGGAGGTATCTTGAGCATATATGAGACCTTGAAAACCATCTCCACAGTGACACACTTCCTCCAGCAAGGCAATACCTACTGCAACAAAACCACACCTCCTAATAGTGACACTCCCTATGAGCTTGTGGGGACCAGTTACATTCAAACTACCACAGTAGGTTACAATACTAAGTATGATTTTCTTTGTGTTGAGTGAACTGTAAGTCCAATTAAACAGCCGTTCATTACCACCAAGCTATGAGCATCACTATTGCACCTTTAGGGATAACTTGTAGTCCATAAGTATCACAGTGTAGTAGAACTGTTGATTGCTTTCTTCCCTTGGCAGCTTGCATAGCATGAAAACTAGTATTTATTTCTTTAGTCCTGTATATGATGTGAAACTTGGAGATTCCTTCTTTCTCCAGTTATGATGGCTAAGATCAAGAAAACTACTGACAACAGGTGCTAGTGAGAATGTGGGGAAAGGAAAGTTCATTGTTGTGGAATTGCAAAATGGTGCAGTCACTCTGAAAATCAGCATGGAGAATTCTCAAAAAGCTAAAATAAGTCTGCCACATGACCTTACGAGACTACTCCTTGACCTATGCCCAAAGGACTGGACATCTGACTCCACAGATATGTTCTTTGCCACTCTATTTACAATAGCTAGTAAATGGAAATAACATGAATAACTGGTGATTACATAATGAAAATGTGGAATATATACACAACGGAATGCTATTTAGCTTTAAATAAAAACAAGTAATGATGAATGGATAAAGAACATATAGCATATCCATTAAAAATGAAATCATGATGATTAAAGGTAAATGGATAGAATGAGAAAAAAATAATCCTGACTGAGATAACCCAGAATCAGAAAGACAAACGTGGTATGGATTTACTTATATGTAGATATTAGCTGTTGAGTCAATGATAACCAAACTACAATCTATAGAACCACAGGGATTATGTACAGAGTAAGGGGCTAGGGAAGGGAGGAACAGATAGATCCTTAGGAAAGAGAAATAAAAAAGGTAGCTATAAACAGATGGAGTTGAGGGGGCTGGAAAGGGAAGACCAAGTGGGGGTGAGGAGGAAAGATGGGAACAAGGGAATTTGGGGAGAGACAAATAAAGTTAATGGCCCCTTGGGGAGTAGTATGGAAACCTAAGACAGCAGAAGCTCCACTTTGTAGCTCAGCTGTCCACATACTGACTGGAGGAGTTTTGGACTCATAAGCATGTCTACCATGTGCAGTTTGGAATTTTATTGTTAAAAATACTTATAGGCAAAAACATAAGCCATCTGTCTACAAAGTTGAATTTGTTCAACTTTAATGAAGAGGATTAGGGACTCACTCCAGCCAGGAAAGCAGATCAGTATCTTGTTGATCTGTCATCAGAGGAGTTGCTAACTGCAGCAGATGGGAACAAATACAGAAGCCCACAGCCAGACAGTACACAGAGAGTGAATGAGAGACCTTGGAACACTCAGCTCTAAGTGAGATGTCTCCATCAAATTCCTCCCCTCAGGCCTCAGGGAACCCTACAGAAGAAAACAAACTCAACTGCATCATTGGAGTGTCCTTGTCTCATAATGTTGTGTGGGGACTTTATTTTTATTTTACTTTTATTCTTCTCTCATATATTACACCCCAATACAGTCTCCCCCTGTCCTCTCTTCCCAGTTCCTCACCCCTGCCCTCTCCCCCAGATCCACTTCAACTGCATTTCCCTTCAGAAAAGGGCAGGCCTTACAGGGATATCAAATATGGCATATCATGTTGCAATAAGACTAAGCATATACCCTTATATTAAGGCTGGACAAGAAAATTCAGTAGAGGGCCCCAAAATCAGGCAAAAGAGTCAGAGAGAGCTCCTGCTGTTAGGTGTCCCACAAAAATGCCAATATACACAACTGTACTATATATGCAGAGGGTCTAGGTCAGACCCATGCAGGCCCCCTGGTTGCCAGCTCAGTCTCTGTGAGCCCCTATGAGCCCTGGTTAGTTGGTTCTGTGGGTTTTCTTGTTGTGTCCTTGACCCCTCTGGCTCTCATAATCCTTCTTCCCCTCTACATAGGATTCTCCAAGTTCTGCCTCATGTTTGGCTGTGGGTTCTGTACCTGCTCCCATCAGTTGCTGGATGAGGCCTCTCTGATGATTATGCTAGGCTCCAGTCTACAAGTACAGCAGGGTATCCTTAAGAATCATTTCATTGACCCCCGCCCCCCAACATGTTTGATTCTGTCCTGGTTCTTGGCCCTCTAGGCAGTGTCGGGTCTAGGGTAGATCTAGTGGCATGGGCCTCAAGTTGGACCAGCTATTGGTTGGCCACTCCCACAGGTTCTGCACCATCTTTAATTTTTCTCTTTTTTGTTTTATTTTATTTATGCACTCATTTCTCTCTCTCCTTTGTAGTATGAGGTGAATGGGCCGTGTCTTGTCACCTGGCTAGCTTAACCCCAAAATAATCACACAAAAACTGCATTCATTTAAACACTGACTGGCCCATTAGCTGTAGCCTCTTATTGGCAAACTCTCACATCTTGATCTAACCGATTTCTAATAATCTGTGTAGCACCACAAGATTGTGGCTTACCGAGAAAAATTCTAACCTAAGTCCATCTCGGGCCGGAGCTTCATGGCGTTGGCCTGACTCGGCTCTTCTTTCTAGAATCCAGTTCTGTCTTTCCCACCTACCTAAGTTTCTGCTCTATCAAAAGGCCAAGGTAGTCTCTTTTATTCAGTCAATGAAAGCAACACACAAATAGAAGAACCTCCTACACCACTCCTTCTCTCTCTCTCTCCCCCTTGTCTCTCCTATAGGTCCTTTGTGTAGTGACTATATCAGGTCTTCCAGTTTTGTGTTCTATAGGATTCCTGAGTGTGTGAAGGACAGTAGTAGGTTTCTGCAACTACTTTTCTTCTGCATTTTCTTGGACTCTTTTCCTTGTGTTTGCTTTGTACTATTCCAATGTGTTGGGTTTTGTTTTATCTGATTGTACTATTAATTATTTATTATTAATATTTATTTTTAAAAATAATGAAATTTACAGGTAAATGAATGGAACCAGAATAAATATTGAATGAGCTAGCATAAACCTTGAAACACACACACACACACACACACACACACACACGTTCTTGCTCATCTGTGATTTCTTAGCTCTAAATCTTCAGATGTGAGTATATAACCTGAAGTAACCACAGAAACCTGGAAAATAAAAAAGGACCACGGGGTGGAGAAAGGAGTTTTAAAGAGGGGACTTGCACTGTGGCCAAGGACTATGTTAATATCTGTGGTTTGAGTTGCTGACAAGTGGATGTCCATGGTCTGGGCTGTTGCCAGAACCATATGGAAGTCCAAGAGCCACGCTGCCGCTCATTGTTAAGGGCAAAGAAGCTTCTTTTGCAGTGGTATTGATGACTGCCGACTCACAGTTGAGATGAAAGACGCTGAAGGCTTCTGCGACAACCGCCCCCACACACCACCAAAAAAAAAAAAAAAAAGTCTTGACAGGAAGCCACTGAAGAGAGCTCTTAAAAATTGTGATGGGGGCCGGACAGTGGTGGTGTCTCAGCACTTGGCAGGCAGAGACAGGTGGCTCTGTGAGATGGGGTGGGGGGAATGTGATAGGGATGCTGGAAGGCTTCAGGTGGGTGAACGGGAGTGGGGAAGGACTCAGTTTCCTTTAAGGGGCTGCCTACTGGGAGTCGGACCATGCTTCAATGAATATATGGTTGACATAGCTGGGACTTGGTATGATTTATTTTTCTTTTCTTTATTTTTCTTCTTTTGGGAAGTGAGGACACAAGGGTGGAGGAGTGGACTGGCAGGACTGGGAAGCAAGTGTGATCAGGGTGCATTTTGTGAAATTACCAAATAATCAATAAAAATGTTATGTTTAAAGGAAAAGAGAGGAATAGCAGGCTATAGATGATACAAAGGAGGAAATGGGAAATCGGGGGGGGGGACTTCAATCGGGTGGAGATAGGACAATACAGAAGGTGAGAGAGAGAAGATAAACATTGTTTGTAAAAGCGAGTCATTATTTTATATTTACCTTAAATTGCATATAGTACATATATATTGATATCTATTTTATTTATTTATTTATTTATTTATTTATTTATTTATTTATTTATTTATTTATTTATTTTGAGACAGGGTTTCTCTATGTATCCCTGGCTCTCCAGGAACTCACTCTGTAGACTAGGCTAGTCTCAAACTCGAAACTCAAACTCAGGTATCCCCTGTCTCTGTCTTCAAGTACTGAGATTAAAAGCATATGCCACCCCATATATATATGCTATCTAACAAAAACCCTAGTGCCAGGTATGAGAAACCTCTTTCAAGCTGGTTAAAAAAATCCCAAGATTCTCAAAACAATATACGTGATTGCTGTTGCCCTTGGTTGCCTCTCAGAGGGTGAAGATAAGTTCCTATTGCTAAAGACATCAATGTTTTAATTTAAAAATTATTTTTAGTTGTAGTATAAAACAGTAACACTTTCTACACAGAAAACACTGTAGTTTGATCACATCAGCTCCTGCATTAATCTCTGTGTGTGTGTGCACGTGCATGCGTGTGTGTTTATATATGTGTGTAGACACATGTGGTGGCTTGATATTGATGTTAGTTGTCTCGTTCTTATTCCACCTTAATTTTTGATGCAGGGTCTCTTAGCGAATCTGGAACTCTGAGCTCCAGGTGCTGCCTATCTCTGCCTCTTCTGAACTGGTGTTATAGGTTAGATTTTCCCATACCAGTGTTTAATGTTGATTCTGGGGACCTACAGTCGGGTTCTTCCTGTTTAGAGACAGGGTCTCACCCTTTGTAGCTTTTACGGGCCTTTAGCAATGTAGATTAAGCTTGCCTTGGACTCACAGAGATCTGGCTCTGCCTCTAGTGCTAGGATTAAAGTCCTGCACTACCATGCCAAACCTTGATTGATTAAAGAAGTAGTTAACAGAAAAAAAATACAGGAACACAAATCAAAGCAGACTGAAAAAAGTAGAAGCTTAATTATCTGTAGAAAAATAAAAAACAGTATACCTTGTGTGAAGTATTAAAGCAAAACTCCAGGGCCCTCATGGGATTATAAGCACACACTGCAATACTTGCTCTTTATGTAGATTTTGGGGAAAGAATTCAGGTTCTCACACTTGCACTTTATCAACCAAGTCATCTCTCAAACCCATGCCATGGTATATTCTTGTATTAAAAGTGAGTTCCTGGTAGTCTGGTAATTTCTGATTGGATTGGACATTATTTTACTTTGTTATTTGGTGTAACTATGATTCATGTACTCAAGACTTTGGAATATCTTGCCACTTTTGTACTTTACTTAATTTTTTTTTCTTTTGCTTGGCCTGAATGTATTTCTGTGTGAGGGTACCTGATCTCCTGGAACTGGAGCTCAAACAGTTGTGAACAGCCATGTAGGTGCTTGGAATTGAACGTGGATCCTCTGGACGAGCAGTCAGTACTCTCAACCACTGAGCCATCTCTCCAAACCCCACTTCACCCCACCCATCACCCTGAGACAGTTTCTCTGTGTAACAGCCCAGGCTGTCCTAGAACTCAATTTGTAGATCAGGGTGGTCTCTGCCTCCTGAGTGCTGGGATTAAATGCATGCTGGATTAAATGCATCATGCCTGAATTGGTTTGTTTTGTTGTTAATTTGATTTTATTTTTCAATACGGAGTTTCTCTGTGTAGCCCTGACTAATTCCTCTGTAAATCAGGCTGGCTTCAAACTCAGAGATACACCTGCCTCTGCCTCCCAAGTGTTGGGATTAAAGGTGTGTGCCATCATGACTGGCTGTCTCTCTCTCTCTCTCTCTCTCTCTCTCTCTCTCTCTCTCTCTCTCTCTCTCTCTCTCTCTCTCCCCCCTTTCTTTCTTTCCTTAAAACTGGATCTTACTCTGTAGTTCATTTTGCCCTCAAACTCAAAGTAATTTACTTGCCTTAGCCTCCCACACTGGAATTACAGGGGTGAAACACCAGCCTTGTTTACTTATTTATTTTTCATTTTCTCTGGAACTTCACACAAGGTATACTTTTTAAAAGTTTTCTACAGATAATTAAGGTTCTGACTTTTTTCAGTCTGTTTTGATTTGCGTTCTTGTATTTTCTTCTGTTAACTACTTCTAATTTAAATTTTTTTATAGACTATTTTCCATTTCTACAACTTCCATGTGATTTTTTTGATACCATTTCTTTTACTCCTTTCTCTCTATTATACTCGCTTTTCTGTAAAGTCTGGAATACATGGAACATAGATATAACACTTCTTAAAACATTACTGTGGCAGCCAAGGCATCCTGCCATTTTGGGGTCTCTTTCTGAAAATTGTTCTCTCCTTATTCTTCTGTGACATGGGTTATGAGCCATATTTTTCTTCACATATTCAGTAATTGTTTTCTTTATTGAAACTTGGCCACTACAGAGGTGTCCATTAAAAATTATTGCGTACTTTGGGCTCTACAGTTTGGGCCATGTATTCCCCAAGTGTCAATGTGTTAAAGGCTTGGTCCTCAGCTTGAAATTATCAGAGGTGGTGGAAATGTTAGAAGTGCAGTCCACTGAGAGGAGATAGTGAAACTCCAGATAATTCCTGTCTTTTGCTTTCTTACTATGAAATATGTGATTCTGTTTTGCCACCTGCTCTTGCCAAGATATGCTACCTCAAAAAAGAGATGAATGAATGAGCATGGGCTGAAACCTCCAACCTGGTTACTAGTCTCTTGGCCTCCCCCAATTCTGATTTTTTTTTTCTCTTCAGTACATTAGACCATTTTGGATTACTTTTGGGGTCTAGCCCACAATTCAGAAACCAGTTCTGGGCTGGAAGCTATTGACTGTTATGTGGCTCAATGCACATTTCCTGCCTCCTTGGAATTCATTTTATACTGCTATTGACGCATGCTTGAAATCAATCATAACTTACTGCGTTACTTTTTCATCACTGTGACAAAATGCCTGGCATAAGCAACTTAAAAGGAAGAAATATTTGTTTTGGTTCACACTCTCAGAGGTCTCAGCCCATGGCTAGCTGGCTCTACTGTTTCTGGCTGTGAGTAGCAGAACACAAAGCTTCCACTGTATCATGAAACAGAGATAGAGAGATAAAGAAGGGATTTTGAAGATATATTTCCTCCAGTTAGATTGCATTTCCCATTCAGCTATAAGCATTATCCATTGATGAGGTTAGCAGTTAGATTGCATTTCCCATTCAGCTATAAGCATTATCCATTGATGAGGTTAGCATCCTCATGATCTGATCATCTTCAATAGCATCACCAGTGTGAATACATGAACCTTCAAGACACATTTCATATCTAATCCATAACATATGTATTTTTCCCACCTTTCTTTTCCTTACAATAAAGTAAGTCCAGATTTCATTACCTCCTTATGGCCAGTAATAGTAGTATGACATTTTAATCATAGCAGATTGCATTTATTCTATTTAATAAATATCTGTGGAACAATTAACTATAAAGAGCCCATACATATAGATAAATAATTCAAAAGATAATGCTTACATAAACATAGAGGTTACAATATTGTGGTAGTATTTAAACATGCCCCCTACCACAATTCCCTAAATGCTATTTTATCAAAAGGCGAGTTTTGTTCTCAGTTCTTGAATGTAGACACTGTGACTTCAGTGGGGCAAAACTGGAATGATGCTATCCCCATTTCCTGGTCCACATCTTAAGGAATTGGTAGCTTCCTCCTCTTGGCTCCTGGAATATTCTGACTTAAGTTCATCCAATATGCTGGGAGAAGCCAAGCAGACACATAGCAAGTTCTGTGCAGTTGGTGTGGCTGACAGCCCCAAACGACTCAGTCAACTTCCAGCGTCTATTGCCAGATACGCACTGAGTTCTCTAGATACTGAAAATGTGCTGTGGTCATCCCAGGCATTCGCACTCCTCCTGTGGGTGCTGTATGGAGGAGAGGTAAACTGTCCATGCTGAAGTCTGACCAAAGTGCTGATTTGTAAGCAAAAGAAATCATTGTTTTTATTCTAAGAGGTCACATTTAGACGGTGTTGTGAAACAATCAATACCTGGAACATACATTACACCACTGAGTGCTGTGATAGAAGTGACCGCTCAACCAATTAATCAACAAAAAATTATTATGTAGTATTAACTGGTGAGGTGTTGAGTTAGGAAAGGCTTTTGTCAGTGAGATCTAAGTGAAGGTCCAGAGATTTCTAAGTAGAACAAGGGGGTGACAGTTGTTTGCTTCAGGTCATGGAAGGTAAGGGACATCTGGACAGCTGTGTAGTCTGGAAAACACTAACGTCCATGAAGACACAGGGTGATCAGGACCAGTTCATTAAGGGCTTAATCAAGATTTGCTATTCCTCCCTTGGAGTTCCTCCCACTCTTAAACATTCTTTATCCCCGTTTCTGAATACATCTATATTTGCTCTACTTTAAAAATGTGGATTAATTTTGAAGGCAGGGGACTCTTTACACACCTATAATCAGGCAATAACTTAATTATTTAAGGACTCTCTTCTTGATGTGTATCCTATATTTCTAGCATATAGATACCTGAAATCTATAAGAAGTTAATACTTATCGAATGAGTGACTGACTGAGGAATCATATAAGAATTGTAAGGGAATGACATCACATTCATATCTTAGTAAAACCACCCTGGCTGCAGTAGAGAGGACGGTTTACAGATCGCTGGGTTAAGTGTATTAAGCAGGATAGTATAACAACAGAAATTTTTCTGAAAGCAGCTTCATTTTACACACAGGTATCTTTATTTTTAATATAGAATAGTTTTAAAAGTCCAACAGAATAAAGGAATAAAACATTTCAAAATTAACCATGGAATTTATTAAACACATCACAGAAACGTGCAACCAAGTCTTTAAAATGTCTTTTTTTGGGTATTAAAAATAAAACTAGCAATTTCAATATTTTAGATAATATGACAAGTTAACCTCAAAACACAAACTCATGCCACCTTTTATAACTGGCTTTTCTTGTACACATAACATTCTTATTTTTAAAACCTCTACTTTATAACATATTACATCATAAAGATACCTAATAGCTAATGTCACTCTTTTAGGTCAGAACACATTAATGTTATCAATACTAACATATGTTATTCCCAATACTCGCATATTCATGATTAAAGCTTGAGTAGTAGCTTTTTGTTAGCAACACAACAATTCAGTTTCATTTCTGGAGCATAAGGCATGCCCAAATATATTTTCATAACCATCTGGCTCTGAAACAGAGCAGTTATGATAAGGTACCTACGGTGTAGTCCTGTCATTGTTAGTGGATAAGCTGACACCTAATTCTGTCAGCCCAGTGACCAAGAGCAGGTCTACTGACAGCCAATATTCTGCTTCCCATACAATAGTAGAAAGACTTTTCACTTGTCATAATGACATACACGCATCTGATTATTAGCCTTTCAAAATGTTAAAAGAATGGTGGCTTTAACACATGAAATTTGTTATATTGTATTTTAACACCTGCCCACCCCCTTTGAAAGAAAAAAAAATTTATGAACAACAACAACAAAAAAATCCAGGGTGGTATTGTCCAGAAATAACCATGTCATTCATATTTTCGTTCAGACTGTTAAAACTTTGCCGGAATTTATTTCACATGTATTTGTAGACTTTTTTTCAGCGCTAAGGACTGAACTCAGGATCTCTTGCATTTTAGACAAGCTGCATCAATGAGCCACATCTTGAGCCATTCTTTACAATCTTTTAAAATTTTATGTACTCAGATGTCTATCTATGTAAATACAGATCTTTAGTGTTACCTTCAATGGCTAAATAATTTTTGTATCACGGACACTCTGATTTATTTGAGCAACACAATCCTAACTATTGGTTGCACTAGAGTGCTTACTGTATGCCAGGCAATATTAGAGCGGATTTACTTTTGCTAATTTTTTCAATCCTCGATAGTTTTTTAATTTGTTTCTTATAAAGGAACAAACCTAAGAGATGAGTTTGTTCAATCTCTTCAATGTCAGCCGTTTTAGTGATCATCAGTGCTTTGATATTATAAACAATGCTGTCATTAAGATCTTGGTTCATGTTTTTTAAAGAATGTCTTTAAGTTCTAAACATCAGAATTGTTGGAACCAAAGCATATTTTCCAAAGCTCCTTATATACCTCCCATTGTTTCTCTTAGGAATACTGTTAATTTGTACCTCACCCAGCAACTTTACAGTCCCCACTCCTTGGATTCTTTTATCTTTGGTTTGTTTGTTTGGGACAGGGTTTCTCTGTGAAGCTGTGACTGTCCTGGAATATGCTCCATACATCAGGCTGACCTCAAACTCTTCTGCCTCTGCCTCTGCTTCTTTAGTGGAGTGCACCACCACCGCTTGGGGGATTCTTTTCTCTTTAAATGACTGAAAACACTAACCACGACTTTAATTTGTTCGTCTCTTTTCAAAATTGGACTTCATTTTAAATTGAGTTTTGTAAGCAAGCCTTTTTCTTGTATTGTCATGCCAATCCTGTTGTCGACATGTAACTGTTTATAAGCTACATTTATGTTCTTATTTGGACATACTTTACATGATTTCCCTGTATGTGCAAGACGAGCTCTCTAATTTTATGTAATATTTCCAAGAGATGATCCTTAATATTTCCACATGATTTAGAGGGCAGTGTGTGTGTGTGATACACATGTACGAACTAGAGCACCAAATCAATATTTTAAGTTGCCAAGAACCAACGTCTGGTTCCATTTTTCGTTTTGTTTTTCCTGCTGTTGGGTGTGTGTGGTTATCTCGGGCTGCGAAGGACTAATCTTCCAGTCACTGCAGAGGCCAGTGACAGCACGTTTAGTCAGTCGGTGCCGACACCCAGAAGCTTTCCTCTGATGTCAGGCTGGGGAAGGAGCCAGCGTTAGCGGTTGCCTCAGCCTCTCCTGAGGCTGCGCGCCTTGACACTCCCCTCCAAGGGATTCCAGCCAGTTCCACCAGCTCACATGACTGCATCCCAGCAACTTCCTAGTCCCCTCACACCGAACATTTTACTCGGATAGCCCGAAGGACCGTCTGACCGTCTAGAGGGATTACTACATTACAACAACACACCGAAATGAACGCACGGAGTTAAAACTAAGGGCTGCGCTAGACCCAAAACGAACCCTCTTTTCTTTCTCAGTCTCTGATTCTCTCCAGAGGTGCTTAGTCGGCCTCGGCGCGCCTGAAGGACCTCGTCCCCCCGAGACGCCCGAGCAATGGAAAAGCCCAGAACATAGCCGCTAATCCCACGGACCTGTGGGAAGTCAGCAGAGGAAGCAGTAGAGGAGGCTCCTCGCGTGGGTCTCGGCGGAAAGGCAGGGTTCTTGTCCCAGCTGGAGCAGGCAGCGCTCAGGTCGCCTGGATTCCCGACACGCCCCGCGCGGGGGCCTGCGCCGCTTCTCCGCCGTTGCCGCCGCCGCCTCTGTTGCTGGGGTGGGAGAGAGGAGGGGCCGAGGAGGACCCTGGACCGCCCGTCCCCGTGGCTGTGTTTGTACCTGAGCGGCCTCCTTTCTCTGTCGTGCGCTGACGGCCGCGGTGTCGAGGGGCAGTCCCTGGGGACACCTCGGCACGCAGCGGACATGCCTCTCTTTGCCACCAATCCCTTCGACCAGGATGTTGGTAAGTGTTTTCCCCGTCGTCCGTCCGTTCCCCGCCAGGCTGCGAGCCCAAGCCGCCCACCCCTCGCCTTCCTCCCGGGCTGCAAGGCCGAGGAGCCCACGTTCTTCTCTCCGGAGCCGGGAGAGGGTTGAGGACTTGGCTCATCCTCTTGGAAAGAAATGGGGCAGAGAACCTCCCTAGTGGGCCTCGGCACGGGACTCGGGGGGCTTCGAAGGAATTGCTTAAGGGATTTGGGGTAGAGGGTTGCGTCGGGAGGAGCAGCCGACGAAGCCATCTGCCGCTGGGGCTCGGCTTCTGGAGAAGAGCGAAGGGCTGGGGCGTATCTTGGCTTGAGCAGATTGCTTAGAAGCCCTATCGCCAAAGTATTTGCCTGGCCCAATGGAAAGCTCCGGGAACTGGCAAAATGCTTCAGGTCAGGTTACTTAGGGTTTTTTATTTATTTATTTTTATTACTTTTTAAATCGCTCTTATAACGGTCCCTGGAGGCCTGGATATGGGTAGATTGAAATATTGAGAGAGATGAAGATGGGCCACTTGGCAACAACTGAAACAAACGCCTTTGGGATGCCTTCCTCAGACTGGGCCTCTGCTGTGGGGAAATGTGGGAGAGGATTTTGCATCTAGGAAGGGTCTGAAATGTTGAATTTTTGTTGTTTTCTGAATTATTGGTATTAGGTATCTATCATATCAGTTTAGCAGACTGCTTCTTTCTGGCCTGAAGGTCATAATGGAATTTGAATTTCTTGAAAGAGAATTTTGGGGTGACTTGAATTCACGTAGAGCTACGCTGGCAAGAGTGTAGAAGGCAAACCCAACACCATCGCCCGTCCCATCACTATAGTAAAAGAATGTCAGGATAACTTGTGAGAGTTGCTTTATGAATATTGTTTTTTGAGAGGTAAATTTTAAGTTTTGCACTTTGAACTCTTCATAGCATCTCACTGGAAATCATATTACTGCCACTTCCTGCTTGGTCCATAGTGATTTAAATGAATGTCCCGAATCTGAGCAGTGGATGGAACGTTAGAAATCATCAATAATGCTAAATAAGTAATGAATTGGAAAATTGTGTTTGCTAAGTGCTTAGCACCCGTTCTTACAGAACACAGTGTTCACTGACTTAAGACACTGAACTATGAAGACCATCACATGGCTGCTCGTTGGCCTGCTTATAATGTACTGCATCAGTGTCCGGGACAAATGCTTATAATGAAACATACTTGGTGCTTCTGTTCCCAGCACTTACATATCTAGTATTTATTTGTTTTTTTGTTTTTCGAGACAGGTTTCTTCCAGGGACTGGGAGGTCTGCGCCACCATGCCTGGCCTAATGGACCTAGTTGTAATGGCATCTTACTTCCTGCTAATCAGTCACATTTATATTCTCCTGGCTTGTTTGTTTTCGTGGTGTTAGGAATGGAACCCAGGGCCTAATATGTGTTTCTTCTCATTTTTCCGAAACTACATGTGCACTGGATTCCAATAGATTTCTTAATGCTAAACCTCTTCTTGCTTCCCATGCCACCAGTTTCAAAGACAAGCCCTTTCTTGCCTTTATGCTTTTGTTTCTATTATTTAATTCGTCTTTCTGCATATATGTCTCGTGCTTTAACGCCAGCTTAGAATATGACTTGTTCTACCTAAGTTATCTGAGTCCTGCCGCGTGGAGTTTCTCATAGCAAAATTATTGACATTTTGAGACAGATAAAATTCTTAAGTGGGCTTATGTTCTATACAGTGAAGAGTGTTGGCTTTTTAATGTCTCTTGGGGTGTTTAAATACTTTGTGTTTCAGAACTACTGTGATGTTCACTTTCCCCAAACTCCTACAATTTTCAACCTTTTTGTCTTTCCTAAATTAAGCATTAGGCCATTGTGTTCTTTATTTTGCTCCTTGTTTGATTGCTGCTACATAATCAGCTTTGAATAAATGCTTGTTGAGTTGAAACTGTGTTAAACCTGCTAGACATGGATGTTTAAAAAATTCAGTTTGAATTATAAAGATAATTTATACCATCAAGTTCCCTACTGATTTGTATTTACCAATTCCAAAAGTCAAGTTCTTCATCTTTTTTTTTTTAAATTAAAGTCTTAAATTTTTCTTCTGTGCTTTATCCATAGGTTTCTAGGTCACCAAACTTTTTCTAGTTTTCTGCTTAGCTTTTTAGTCTTTGTGTGTGTGTGTGTGTATGTGTGTGTATTTTCTCCCCATATCTAATGTTAAGCAACCTGGACTCAGTGTAAAACCTCTGCTCCATTGACACTTTGTTCTCTTAGAGCCTTAGGAGGCTTAGTGTTAAGTAGAATTTGGAGTAATTTGCTTCAATTCAAGTTTCAGTTTAGCTGTTTAGCAGCAGTGTGTGGCTTTGAGGTAGTTGGTTAGATATTCTGTACTTTTGTTTCCTTGCCTTTAAATAAGGAGTATAAGATTATAATGTTTCTTAGCTTATAGGATTGGTAGAACTAAGTCAGTATTTTAAAAGCGCAGAGAAAAGTCTCTGTTTTTTTGTAATTTGTGAAGTGAGATTTTAAAACAGCAAAAAAAAAGTTACTCTTTTAGCTTTAAACACTTCATGTAGTCCAGTGACTCACAAGTTTAAATAGTCTTGCTATGTATTGGAGATTTAGGTATCCATCTACTCGATATTTCCAGTGGATTTTGATAGGAGTCCAAAAACAAGCATGTCAGAAACCTGTTTCCCTCTAGCTTCTCATTCTGGCATCCTAGCCCATCTCAGTGGATTGAGTCATTGATATTTCCTGTTAGTCAGTTCTGATGTCTCAGAGTCATCCTTGATTCTTTACCACTCCATTCTGTCAGTAAGGTCTTTTGGTTCTACTTAACGTCTATCCAGAATCTTGTTACCTCAGTATTGCCATACTTAACCATCTCAGCTGCTTTAGACAGAGACTGTGGCTGGGGCTCTGGGGTAGGATTTCTCGTTACTCTTTTGTTCCTCCAATAAGGTCTTATTTATAAAAGTCATTAGTCTTTGAAAAGTACTGGATAAGGTCACCCACCTGTTCAGAAATCTCTGTTAATTTTCTATTTATCCACATAGAGGGAGAGATGATTGTGATCCTTGGACTGACTGTCATGTCAGGCTTCTTGGATCTGAGCATTCTAAGCATTCCTTCCTCTGTAGCTTCATAGGTCATTTTCTTTGCTTATGTTATTTAAAGTTGTGATGTCCATCACATCACTTTGGGGCTCTATTCAAAATTCATGTTCCGAGAGGGGCTTTCCTCACTGCCTTCTCTTAAAGAATCTGTCATTTTCTACTCCCTGCTGTTTGTTCATTTTCTTGATAAGTTCATCAATTGATAGTCTTGTGTGGTATAAACTTCTTAAAGATGAGAACTTTTCGTTCTTGTTCCTAGTACCTTTGGGGCAATTCCTGGAACACACTAAACACACAATTTATCTAGTAATGAATTACTGATAATTTTCTAGATTGTTAGTTTGATATTCCATTACCACTTAAAAATCAGTCTATTAGAAAGCTGAGCTTACCTTTCCATGTTGTTCTTTTCTTTCCTTGATTGGTTCATAATGCTCCATTTTTCTTGACTATTAAAATACAAAAGTGCTGGCCTCTTCCCTCCCTTCAGTGCTGGAGATCTAACCAAGGCCTTGCAAATATCAGGGAAGCACGGTTCTTCTTACCTATACCTTGCAGTTTCTGGCCTTGTTATCTTGAGATGGGGGTCTCACTGTATCCCAGGTTTGCCTAGAACTTGAGATGCTCCTTCCTCTGCCTCCTAAGTCCTGAGGTGACAGGTGTGCAACAGTAAGCCTAGTGCTGTAAGAAATGTCTTTGAATCATTCCTTTGTCTCTGCTAAATTTTGATTTTTATAATAATTTAGTAGTCGGTGGCCCACTCCTTTAATTCCAGCTCTTAGGAGGCAGAGTCAGGTGGATCTCTTTTGATTAGAGGACAGCCTGATCTACCTAGTGAGTTCCAGGCCAGCCGAAGGTATATAACAAGACCTTGTCTAAATAAAAATAAATAAGTTAATTATTTTTTTAAATCATTTTTAGTCAAACTCTTTTTGGCCAGTGCATATTCGACCCTTTAACACAGTTAGTTCCTCATGTTGTAGTGGCCCCAGGCATAAAATTGCTCATATTGCTACTTCATCACTATAATTTTACTACTGTTTTGATCATAATGTAATATGTTATGAACATGTTAATGAATCATAACGTAATATTTTTTGGAGAGAGGTTTAGCAAAAGGTCGTGACCTGCGGGTTGAGAACTACTGTCGTAAAGTGCAGAGATCTTGGCTTTTGCGAAAATATTGCACATTTAGCTTATGAAATGTAAAGTCATAGTTATGATAGTAGACAGTTTGCTAAATTACTATTGGTGAATGGGAGAACTTTGTATTGGACCAAATCAAGCCCCTTTGAATTTACTTTTCAGTATTGTAAGTAGTTATGAAAATATCTCACTCATAGGATTGCTATCAGGGTTATTTGTGAAAATACTTGATATTCTGATTCTTTACTGGTGTTGAATATGCTTCATATACCTCAAGTTCAGTATGTTCAAAACTATAATGAAGCTTTTTTCAATTAACATTTTTCCCTTTGTTTTTTTATGACTGGACATCAGTTGTTTACATTGTTACACAGGCCAGTAACCTATGTGACATTTTGACTTCTATGATTATAGTTCTCTCCATTCCTAAGAACAAATATGTACTGTTGACTGTGTTATAGACACACCCACCATGCTCCTTCAGGATACTGGTTTAGTGTGTATGCTTTGAATCCATCCCTCTATTCCTGCAAAGGGGAAGGTATTTACCATTGTAAATACCTTTTAAATTAGTACAGAAGCATCCCTTCTTTTCCTCTTTCTCTAGTGATGGTTCATCCAAGTACACTGGAGGCAGAGGCAAGCAGATTTCTGTGAGTTCAAGGCCAGCCTGGTCTACAGAGCTAGTTCCAGGACAGCTAAGCCTACATAGAGAAACCTTGTAAAGAATATAAATGTAATTCTTTTGATTAAAATATTTTAATCGAATCTAAAACCTCATATGAGCTTCTTGTGATGGCTTATAATAACTCAAATCTTTTGGCTCATTTCTGCCTTGCTGTGAAACCTTGGCAGGCCGAAGTGCTTTATGTGATGCAGGCTGTACTTTGAAGCAATCCTCCTGCCTCTGCATCTAAATACTGGGATTATAGGTTTGGAGTTCCTGTATCTGACTTGCCTTCTTTTTAATTTTTCAGTCTCATCTGCGATACATATTCTATTCCTTTCTTAAAGGTGTATTTCTATTCCTTATTGTTTTTATGCAACTATGTTTGGTCAGATAGAAGAAATATGGTTTTCTTCACTAGCTTAGTTCTTTTTCTTTGAATGTTGAGTACTGAACCTAATGTCTAAAACTAAACCTATCTATTACCATGAAGCCTCAAGCTCCTTTTGCCCAGTTTTAAAGAACTGTAGCATCCTGAAACTGACTGATGACAATCTGTTTCACTATGGAATGGTTGTTAGAGGAAATTATCCTGTCTTATTTCTTTGCTTTCTCAAATGTTCAACAGTTGTTTTAGAAAATCAGAAATAACTCCTTCTCAGTAACTGTTAAGAAGACTTAAAATGCAGTTGAGGTATTGATGTGTTATCCTTTTGAGTACTGTTAGAAAATCCTTACCTCCTCTTTATGACTGTTGTCTTAGTCGGTGTTCTGTTGCTGCGAAGAGACACCATGATCACAGCAACCCTTAAAAGAAAGCATTTAATTGGAAATGGCTTACAGTTCAGAGGTTTAGTTCATTATCATCATGGCAGGAAGCATGGCAGCATTCAGGCAGACATGGTGATGGAGAAGGAGTCCAGAGTTCTCCATTTGGATCAGCAGGCAGAGCCCACCCCCAATGACATACTTCTTCCAACAAGGCCACATCTCCTAATAGTGCCACTCTCTATGAGCCTATGGGGGCCCATCTCCATTCAAACCACCACAACTGTAGAGATAATCTTTATTAATAGTTTTTATTTCATTTGCTGTTTATAAAACCATTTTGAGTTGCTACTGGTAGGTCTTTTGGTTTGTTGTTGGTGGTGGTGGTGATGTGTGCGTGCGTGCTTGCGTGCGTGCCTGTGTGCGTGCCTGCGTGCGTGCGTGCGTGTGTGTGTCTGTGTGTGTGTGTGCGTGTGTGCATGTGTGTGTGTGTTTTAAGACAGGGTTTCTCTGTGTAATAGCTCTGACTGTCCTGGAACTTGCTTTGTAGACCAGGCTGACCTTGAATTTGTAGAGATCCACCTGCCTCTGCCTCCAGAGGGCTTGGATTAAAGGCCACCACTGCCTGGGTTATATTCTTCTGATTTGGGAAATAGTTATTTTAAGTGTTGAGAAGAATTGTGCCACTATTTGGTTGATCTTAAGGCAGCATCAGAAATGATGTGATCAGTTCAGAGTTGTAAATTGCATTGTTGGTTTTTTGTTTGTTTTGTTTTGAAACAAGATTTCTCTGTAACCTTGGTTGTCCTGGAACTTGTTCTGGAAACCAGGCTGGCTTCAAACTCAGAGATCCACCTAATTCTGTCTCCCGAGCATTGGAATGAAAGACATGCACCCAATACAAATTTGAGTCAGATGTTGATTGTATACATAGGAAGTGAAGAAGGAATTCGGTGTTCAGCATGTTTGCTAAGGATTATACCATATATGCTGCTTGCAAATTTTTTTGGGGTGTGTGTGTGTGTGTGTGAACTTAACTGGGATATGTGAGCCAAATAAACCTTTTCCTCCCCAAGATTTTTTTGGTCATGGTGTTTTATCGCAACAATAGAAATGAAACTAAGATGCCATATATTCTTGGAAATATCATTAATTTAGGAAATATGAAGTCATAATTATGGTGATAGATAATTTATAGTTTATCAAAAATAGGTCTATTACTTTTAGTTAGCTAGTAACTTTAAAAAATAGGTTTCATTTTGATCACTTAGATGTATTTTTAATTAGGTTTTAAGATTTAAATATTTTAATTACATATAGGCATCTCTTTGAAAAATAGCCTGCTTGACTACCAGTCCAAGATGAATTAAATATTAAAATGTACTACCAAATCAAAGTAACAACAGGTTCTCCTTCCCAAAGATGAAGTAAATACTAGATTGGGAGATACCTGTTCAGGCTGACTGAGTCTTTTTGGGATGCAAAACAGTGAGTACCCATCCTACAGGGCTTTAGATACTCAACTTTTATCTGTGGGGCTTTCTTAACATTTGTTTGATACTTAGGCTGAGAGCATGTTTTTTTTTTTTAACATTTAAAATAGAGCTGATTATTTTCAAAAAATCTAGAGTATATTTTGGATGCCTGAATAATCGCAGGTAGATTTGAAACAGTTCTGACCTGGTCAGAACAAAACCAAAAAGCAGTTTATAGTTGCATTCTAAACAGCCAGCATAGTTATTACAGTCACATCAACTTGTTCACATTTTCTTTCTTATAAGCTCTTTTTATATTGGTAGGAAAAGATTCTTTTTCTAGCAACTCATATTTGATTATATTTTTGCTTGTTCAGTGTTTTTTAAATCAATACAAATACTTCTAATGTGTTACATTGTAGTGTAACTATGTCTTATTATTTCAGCTTTTTCCAAAGTGGTCTGTATAACAGCCAGTGTGGATTCATTATTCTGCTTTCCTGTTTGTATTACTTTATGCTTTATCGCTTAAGTAGAAAGAAAGGAGGTCTTTCTATTTCTTTTTAGTTTCTAAATATATCCAACCTTTTTGATTTTTTTTTCTGTCTTCATCACCACTTTCAAATTGTTTTGGTCTTTATAATTTCTGTGACACCTTTCCTATCACATGTTAGGTGTGTATCTGTTAATTTTGTTTGTCATTGTAGTTGTAAGGCACTTCAAATATGACCTGGAATGGGATTGAAATCCCTTTTTTTTTTCTTGAATATGTACTGAAATTTTATAGTCTTCTATAAAATCAACTTATCAATGTAGGTGAGATAGGTGATCCTATTTTTGAGACCGTACCGTGGTCTTTATTCTTGTATCAAGACAGATTAAACTGGACATGGTGGTGTTTATTGGTCTTCTTATCATTCAGATGGCTGAGAAAGGAGGATTATGCATTCAGAGCCAGCCTGGGCTCTATAGTGAATTTAAGGGTTGCTTAGACTATGTAGCAAGACCCTGTCTTAAAAAGGAACTCAATTAAGACAGATTATCCAGAGATACACATAACAAATTGATATATCATAGTTTTTTTTTTTAACATGGGAGCTGTCTAATTTAAGTCTCAGACATCTGGGATGTTCTGTTCATTTTATGCTTAAATTTGATGTTTCCAGAGCTATGTAAAAAAGTTATTGAAAAGAAAGGCTATGAGCTAATGGTAATGGCCTGAGTAGAAAGACCTACCAAGACCCAACCGTTGAGATGATTCTCCTCGGTGTATAGCAGTTGTTTCTCCTGAGTGTAAGCAGGACACCTCTGGAATGAGGGTCTTATTTTTTTTTTTCTTAGTGGCCAGCTCCTAGACAGAGGAATATTAGAGAAATCCTAGTTTTTACTGCTGATTGTGGAAAGAATGACTTTTAGTTACTGTAACACACCCTTGCAAAGAATAATTCTCGTTTTATGTCTTTGGTTATGGGAGAATGTAGGACAGAACAGGAAGGCAAGAGGAAAAAAAGCTTCATATGAGGCCTTTACTTTGAGATACTACTTTCTGAGCCAAACAGTGACATTAAAATGCTTTGAAAATTGTGTATTCTTGCATAGGAATTAATAAGTTGCTTTTGCTATTTTACTTATTAAAAGATTGTACATTGTATTGTATTGTATTGTAGCTTGAATATGCCCCTCAGGTTCATGAGCTGGAAGCTTGGCGCCCACTGTGGCAATGTTGAAAGGTGACGGGATTCTTAAAAGGTGGAACTTAGTAGGAAATAGTTAGGTTATTGGAAGTACCAAACCATTGGAAGAGATCATTGTAGTTCGTATGGAACCTGGACTAGTTTCTATAAGAACAAGCTGTTGTTTTTATAGTTTTTAAAGTGAGCCTGTTCTCTAAAATCCTATGGCCTCCTGTTTTATGTAATTGTGTGACTGTTGTGTTAAAATCTACTGTGAGGTTTTTATTAAAGGCTAGAGCAACCAGTCTGAGATGTTTTGTTGTAACAACCAAAGCCTGATGGTCTAGACAGTGAGGCTAAGTCCTGTGTGTACGAGTACCTGTGTGTTACTGCCTTTCTTGCTAGGTGTTTATTCTAGTTGTCCAGTGCTAGAGACTAACTTAGTAAGCTATGCTATGTTCCTGACAGCTATGATATCGATCATTTTGTAAGTCTGCAAAGTATTTTATGCTATTAAACTTTCCAACACCTGTAGTATGTCAAATAGAGAATTTTCTTGAATTAGCAGGGCACTGAGGAGGAGAAGGAAGCAGGGGTTTTATTGTTAACATGATTATGATAAGCTACTACAAATAAGAATATTGGTATGGGTTGATTAGTCTCAGGTTAAAAAAATTAAACTTGTATTGAAGGTCATAATGATATTACATTACTTTATCACTGTGTCCTAGACAAACCTAACTACTTTGTGCTTCTGTGCAGCCTTGACCATTGTACATAGCTTCTGTTTAACCTAAATTGCTTTGTTCTGTTTTCTTTTTCCCAGTCATTTGTGTTTTTCTTAATCTTTCATGTTAGAAGATTATTCCAGCTGTTAATCCTTGGCCGAGTGCCCCTGGTTAATACTTGGAGAAAAAAAATTGAACACACATTGGAAGTGCTGATAACATAATTCAATTTCTTTGATCTTGACCTTCATCAAGGGTTTTCTGGTGGTTTGTTATTAGAGACTTTCCTCAACCTTCTGTGTTTTGTTTATAGTGTCCGTCTTTCATAATTGAGCAGAACAGAGCACACAAAGAAGTGTTGTAAGCCTGTCTCAGAAGGTGTTAGTCTTGATGTTTAGTCAGCCTCGCACAATTAGTACAGATCTCTCTTGGTCAAAGCATATGCATTTTCTAAACATTGTTGAATTCAGTTTCTTCACATTTTGCTGGGATTTTTTGCATTTATAATTATGGAAAGGATTTATTCATAGTTTTCATGTTAACATTGTTGCCTGGCTTGAGTATTAATAGTAACAGTGGAAATGTTGGTAAGTTAGGAGGCATTCTCCATGCTTTTGTCTTTTGCAAATGATTGTGGAGAATTCCTTTAATATTTTTCCTTAAATGTTTTGCAGAATTCACTTATAAATTCAATTGGGTCTGATACTTTGTGGTTTGAAAGATTATTAACTTTCTTAATTTGATTTCCTTAATAGATAGCCTGTTTGGATTATCTGTTTTCTTACCTAGGCATATAACCTTGAAACAAGTTGGCTTGCTTCATCCAAGTGATCAAATTAGTGGGCATAGAGTTTGTAATATTTATTTTGTAATATTCATGAAATTCTCTCTCTGATTGCTAGTACTAGTACCTTGTATTTTTTCCAGTTAGCTTCCCTAGGTGCATATTGATTTCGCTGATCTTCAGCAGTTGTACTGATTTTTGTAAAACTTGCTTTTCTGTTTTCAGTTTTGTCAGCTTGCTTTATATTTCATTTTTTTCGGAGGCTGTCTTAGTCATTGTTTTATTGCTGTGAGACACAGTACCAAGGCAATTCTTTATTTTTATTTATTTTTTGGTTTTTCGAGACAGGGTTTCTCTGTAGCTACGGAGCCTGGCCTGGAAACCAAGGCAATTCTTATAAAAGAAAACATTTAATTGGGAGCTTGCTTACAACTTCGATTTCCATCATGGCGGCAAGCAGGCATGGTGCTGGAGAAGTAGCTGAGAGCTGAGTCCTGATCCACAAGCAGGGAGACTAGGCTTTTGAAGCCTCAAAGTCCACCCCCAGTGACATACTTCCTCCTCCAAGGCTACACCCCATAATCCTTCTAATCCTTTCTAATAGTGTCACTCCCAGATGACTAAGCATTTAAATGTATGAGCTTATGGGTACATTCTTATTCACACCATTACAGAGTCTTTAAACTATTTTATTCATGTTATTTAGAAGTATTTCGGGCTAAGAGGTAGCTAAGTTGGTAAAGTGCTAGTCTAGCATATATAAAGCCCTGGATTTTCATTCCTAGAACCTCATGAACCAGGTGTGATGATGCACTGGTAACCCCAGCACTGAGAAGTAGAGAAAAGCAGATCAGAAGTTCAGGGTCATTCTCACTACATTGTGAGCCCAAGGCAGCTTGGGCTTAGGGCCAGTGAGATGAGATAGTTTAGTGGTAATGGTGTTTGCATGACTTGAGTTTGATTTCAAGTATCTGCATACATATAGAACTGACTCTGCAAATTGTCCTCTGATTTCTCATACATGTATGTGTGTACATAAACACATAAACAGATTAATAAAAATAAGTGTATTGTCTCCATGTATTTAAGGATTTTTTAGTTATTGCTTACTACATTAATTCTTTAGTGACCTGAAAGCAAACACTATATGGTTTGTATTTATAGTACTTGTCTTAATGTATATTATGGTTTGGATGTAGTCTATATTGGTGAATTTGCACATGGGCTAGAGAAAAGTGTGTTTTCTATTATTGCAAAAAGTAGTTCATTGATGTTACGGTGAATGGCCAGTAGGCCCTAGAGACCCATTTACCTCTGTCTCCTCAGTATTGGGACTATAATTATGTACCACCATGCCTAGCTACTTCTGCTTTCGTTGCTCTTTCTTCTTTCTCTTCTTCTGATAATATGATTATGATTATTACAATTATTATTATTTTGGTTTTTCTAGGCAGTGTTTCTCTGTTTAACAGCCCTGGCTGTCCTGGAACTAGCTCTGTAGATGAGGCTGGCCTTAAACTTACAGAAATCCACCTGCCTTTGTCTCCTGAGTGCTGGGATTAAAGGTGTATGCTACCACTGCCTGGATGCTATTATTATTATTATTGTTATTATTATTATTATTATTAAAGTGTATATACTGGGGATCAAACTCAAGTTCTCATGAATGCATGTCAAACAGCTTTATAGACTGAGAAATTTCATTAACCTCTTGTCTATGATTTTGATGTTTAATATCCACTTTTATCCTTAGAATTTTTATCTGCTTGTACTGTCTGTAGTTCTTGTAGACAGTTCTTGCATATTAATCATAATTTCAAAATTCTTAACTCCAGTATTCTGTCATCTATCAGTCAGAAGCTTGCTTTGTTTTTCAGATTGCTTTTGTCTTTTAGCTTGATTTGTAAACTTTTGCTAAAATTCCAACATTGTTTACTGGAGAATAGGAATCCATGCTAGATCTTTAGTGACGATTCCATAGGCCTGAGCAATGTATCAGAGAGGCGTGGCGGCATGGTGATTACATTGATGAGCCTCTGCCTCTGGACCATGAACTTCACAAATGCTTCCTAGTGTTTTCCCATCACGTAAGGCAGTGTGACTAGGGTGAACTGTAGTTGGGTGCTCCTCTTCCTTCAGGCGAAAAGCTTGAGGAAGGTAGAATTGGGATGTTTCCTACCTCAAGTGAGTTTATCTCTCCTTAAACTAATTTGGTTGGTTGATAAAATGTAGACCTTAATTATTCAAAGAAGAGGCTGTAATAAGAACTGAGTTCTCTAGGGTCTTTGAAAATTGTTTCATTTTTCCTCCTAGCATTTCTTTTGTACATTCACTTTGCACCTGGTGTAATTCTTGCAGTAAAAGCTTGTTTTGTGTGTGGATCCTTGTGATTTCACCCCTGGAGTTTAAACGTGGGGACTTGTCCTCACTGAACTCTTCCAGTCTGTCACTTAGGTTTGGGTCCTCCAGCTTGTCATTGGTTCCTATGGAGATGACTGTGCTAGGTTGGAATTCTTTCCTTTTGCTTCTCTGTGTAGTTTTTGGGTCAGCATTTGGTGGTAGATTCCCTTCGCTGAAGGATCTAAAAAGAGTTAGGTTTTCAATGTATTCAGCTTTTTGTTTGTTGGGTTGGAGGGATGACGTCATTTCTCTTTACATGCTGAACCAAGAATTAATACTTTATTTTTATGCCATCTCTACTATTTTCATGTCTACTAGTCCAGAAAAGCCTTGTTTGATCTCCAGAAAGCAAACATTTCTGGAGATGTAGTTGCTAGAAACCTTGAGTAAGGAAGGCAGTTAGTGACCAGCCTCCATTTCAAAAGGCTGCTATTCATTCCTCTTTTAAAATGATCTTTTCTCATTTTGCATACCTATCCCAGTTCTATTCATTCCTCTTAAAGCTTTATTTTTTTTCTCTTGAGACAGGGTCTTACCTATCTGACTGGCCTGGTACCTCCTGTGTAGACCAGGCTGACTTTGAATGTAGAAATTACCTATATCTGCCTGCTAAGTGTTGGGATTAAAGGTGTGTGTCCCTATAGCTGGCATTCATTCCTTTTAAATCTTCTTTGCTCACTTTCATTTCTAGAGTTTCTTGATGTTGCCAGTTTTTGAACTTCCTTGTAATGCAGTAATATAAACAAGCCTTGTTCTTAAGGCTTTATTATTCCTATTTTGATTCTCCTTTTTTATGTCTTCTCCATAGGTTACCCTGTATATCTATATTGCTAGAATGTTTGCTGTCAAAAACTTGCTGTGTTTATATTGCCCTTGTTTTTAAAAATTAATCTACCTGCCTCTATTAATGTCTTTAATATACCAAGTTTTAAATTTATTTTTACTGCATGTATGTATGCATATACATGTGTGCACAGGGCAAATTTCAAGAGTCAGTTCTCTCCAGTGTAGAATCCAGACGTCAAACTCAAGTGTGGCAAGTGCTTTACTCACGGAGCTATCTTATAGGAAAAAAATAGTAAAAACTTGATTTTTGGGGGGAGGGGAACCTTCTTTCCTCTCCATGCTGACAAAACCAAATCTTCAAATGTAGCTAAATAACTTAATTACATGAAATATTTTCATAGAGATGAGTGCTTAGTCCCTGTCCCTTTCATTGCCAAGTAAAGCTAAAACTTTTCTGAAAATGTCTTTCTTTACTTTGTCTGTTTGCAGGTAGGGATAGACTGGAATGGAGAAAAATCAATGGCTTCCATATGATGCCAAAAGCAAATGAAGTGTGAATAGGGAAGATTGTGATAGATTGAACTTGCCCCTTTGAAAGCTGAACATCAAAATCTGATTAATCATAGTGCTGGCAACTGTTTGGGTTTGGTGTTGAGACTTGATTAAGTTTCGTGATTTGAATGTGATGTTATAACAATTTTACTTTAATGTTTCTGCAATTCTTTTATAATCTACAGAGAAAGCAACTAGTGAGATGAATACTGCTGAGGACTGGGGCCTCATCTTGGATATTTGTGATAAGGTTGGCCAATCTCGCACTGGGTGAGTGTTCAAATATTCAAGAGTTTTTGTTCATCCTTCTAATAATTAAGACAAATTAGAAGAGCAAAGTATATCACAATTCTGAATTAGTTTAAAAAGATTTGAAGACTTGACCCATTAGTTTACCTTATTGTGGTTAGAATGCGAAATTACCCCTTAGTCTCCTATGTTTGAAATTTGGTCTCCAGTAGGTGGTGCTGTTTGGGACTCTTGTAGAACCTTTGGCGGTGAAACCCTGTTGGAGGAATGAGTCACTGGGGATGTGCCTTCAGGGATTATCGTGGCCCCTACATCCTGTACCCTCTCTGCTTCCTGAAGTCAGATATGATCAGCTGCCTCTTGTTCCTTTCATTTTGTCTTCCACACCAAAGTGAACAATACCCTTCTCAAACTGTAGCCAAAATAAGCCTTAAATTGCTTCTGGTCTGGATATGGTCTTGGCCATGAGGAAAGCAACATGCATGTCACAACTAGACAACTTTGAGGAGTGAGTTCTCTCCATCCACCTTTACATGGGTTTTTGGGACTGAACTTAGTTCCTTAGGTTTGTATGACAGCACTTTTACCCATTGAGCCGTCATCCTAGCCCTCTGCCTCTTTCATCTTTATATTTATTGTATTAAGACTGTTTTCTGCTGGGCGGTGGTGGTGCACACTTTTAATCCCTGCATTCAGCCCCCAGCAAAGCTCAAAACAAAGCGACAAAAACAAATCTTATTTGTATATTTTAGTAATTTATGTAGTAAATTTGTTTAGTGCATTTGTAGATCGAATTGTTTGCTTTTTTTCTGTATAGAGGAAAGAAACAGGTAACTCGGTGGTTGAGAGCATGGACTCTGAAAGGACTCTGGGTTCAGATTCTGGTTCTGTTGATGCTCTATCAAAGTGCTTGGCACTTGGTTAAGTGTACACCCTTGATTAAAGTCCTATCTGGTGTTTGTCCACTTAGGACTGGATACCAAACAAGATTGGTCCGGTGTATTTTAAAAGTACAGCTTTATCTATTGTCAGCAGTTATGAAGTCTGTTCTTTCTTCTCACTGTTTTTCATTTTTTTTCTTTACTTTAGTGTTCTTTTTTCTGTAAGTACTTTTTAAAAAAAATTTGGCCAAGTGTCTAAAATCACAAATACACATTCTCTTTCATTACTAGAAATGTTTTCTATTTTTCTGGTTGAAAATCAACATGAAGTTTTGTGTGGTGTCTAATGATGGAGAAATTACGTCACTTTTTTCATTGTATTAACATTGTACCAGCTGTAGTCATTATACCTTTTTTCTTATATATCTGAAATTTACTAATTTTTTAGCCATAAGAATGTTTTTGTCTGCATTTTGTCTTATTCAGCACCAGTACGTTTAGGTACATGCTATTTAAAAAAAAAAAAATCAATCCACATGTTTTCCCCTCAGTGTATCCTTGACATTTGAGTTATTGTTTGGGAATTTGAATTCGTTATACTAAATCTAGGAATTTATTTAGGAGATAATTCCATCTTAATCAGGAATGGTTTTCTTATTCATCTGCTTTTGTTCATTTGTGGTTTTTTTCCTCCTCCCTTCCCTTCTTTCCCTTCTTTTTTTCCTCCTTCTCCGCTCCCCAAAGAATTGCTTGTCTCTGGTTCTTCTAAGCCAATGGTTTTCAACCTTCCTAATGCTGCACCCCTTTAATATAGTTCTTCATGTTGTGGTGACCCCGACCATCAAATTATTTTTGTTGCTACTTCACAACTGCCATTAAGAATCATAATGTAAATATCTGATATTTGGAATATCTGATATATGACCCCCAAAGGGATCATGACTCACAGGTGGAGAACTACTGTAAACCATCATTTTCTAAGCATTTATTTGCTTACATTCATGAGGCATCTTGTTAGAACCTTTGCTAATGGTTTGGAAATCTAAGTAGTAATGGAGGAACTGTTTTGGTATTATTGAGGTTTAAAAGTCATGTGTGGTATCTTCCCTGGCTCAAGACTTTTTTGGGAACCAGAGTTGATGGCCCATCCCTGTAATCCCAGTACTCAATAGGCAGAGGCAGGAAGATTGATGGGCATTCATAGATAGATTGTGCTACATACAGAATTCTGGGTCTGCCTGGCTTACACAATGGTAAGTGAATGAGTGAATGAATGTATGTATTTATGTTTTTTGTTTATGTATATACATGTGTTTCTGTTTTATTGTAGCATCTCAATATTTTCATTACAGAAAATGAAAAGCATAGGGTGCCATTCAGACTTCCCTGGCCCTAAGGCAGTTTTGCTTTTATGGGATACTTTCGTTATTAAAAAATATATATAAATTCAGCATTTTATCACTGAATTGTTATGAAGAAATTTCCATATATGTTTAGCCATTTTAATATAAAGATTCTTTTTTTAAAATTCTTAAGATTTTTAACATTTTTGTGTGCCTCTAGAATTACTGTGAGCCAGAGATGCCATTTGTCTACAAGACCAAAGGATTAGCATTATAGGAACATTATAGGTTCCCAGATCAAGTCTGTAATAGAAAAATGTTAAGCTTCTTTTTAAAATGAGAGTTTGACTTGTGTGTTGCTTATGCTTGTGTGAGATGTATGCCTGCTCACATGCAGAGCCAGAGAAAGAGGTCAGGTGTCCTGCTCTATCACTGTGTCGTATTCTATTGCCACAGTGTCTTTCATAGCAGGTGCTCGTAGCTGCTGAGCTAGCACTCTCTCCCATTAAGTTTTTTCAAGAGAGCAGTGAGTTCAAATACAGTATGGCCTTGTGCTCTTCATCTTCCTGCTTTCTCCTCAATCTCAAGTCCTGGGGTTTAAGCACATATCAGCATACCTGTCTACAAGAGGAAAAAATACTCACCTTCTGTAGGTAAAAAGATTTTAATCTATATTTTTCATTGTATCTTTACACAAATATGATTGTATGTTCTCTGCTCATATATAATAAGCACATTGTATACACTGTTTTGTAAATGCTGTTTTGTAATTAGTACACAATACCTTAATATAGCCAGTCACTCTTAGAAACTTGTTTTTCTAATGTTTATTAGTATTGGATTAAATAAAAACATTTTCTAATTTAACATCAATTTTGGTTATAAACAGTATTTAACAAAGTTCAATCACTGATGAATAATCTTCAGTAATAGTATCAGCCTTGAAAAACTACTCATGTTCTCCCTACTTTCTTAGATAGGTTATATGGCTTTTATAAAGATAAGACCAAACGATTTGATTGTATTAAACATAAAATCTGATGTTTTGAAAGATACTTCAAATTTCTCAAGATACTCACATGATTTTTAGTGTGCAGTCCCAGTCTATGAGTCAGTGGTGAAGAATGCCAGCTAGGTCATATGATGAACTAAACAGCCTTTGTTTGTTTAGAAGTCAAACGAAATTACAGAATGACATCAGTTTTCTCTAAAAATGTCTTCTTAAGTAGTTTCATTTGTGTGTTAGTTTTATTAATTGTTCATGTAATCGATGTGGAGGTAGGAATTTGTCTTAATTGGGGTTTCTGTTGTTCTGATAAAACACAGTACTAAAAGCAGCTCTGGGGGGAACGGGTTTACTTTGTTATCACTTCCACATCACAGTCTGCCACTGAAGGAAGTCAGGGCAGGAATTCAAACAGGGATGGAACCTGGAGGCAAGAAGTGAGGCAGATGCCATTGAGGAGTGCTGCTTACTGGCTTTCTTTCTTTCAGTATTCAGGACCAGGTGCCCAGAGGTGACCCCACTGACAGTAATCTGGGTCTTCCCCTATTAATCATCAATAAAGAAAATGTGTGCTTGCGTTGGCAGCACATATACTAAAATTGGAGCGATACAAAGAAGAAAATGCACCACAGGCTTTCTCAGAGACCAGTCTGGTGGTGACATTGCACTGAGGTTCCTTCTTCTCCAGTGACTCTAGCTTGTGTCAAGTGGGCATAAGAATTGGAGAACACAGTATTGATTATTCATATTAGTTGAAGTTGTATAATTGATTCTGGATTAATTGGTACTTTTTTGTTTGTTTATTATTTCCCTTTAGTTATAAAGAAACTGGAAAACATGATACCATTCTTTAGTTGGCTAAGGATATACTTATCTGCTAAGTCAATCTTAATATTTTTGAAACAGAATTAAAAGGTAAAATAATAGCCATTTTAGCTGATATTTTGTGAGAAATAAAAATGTAATTTTTTGCAAGTTTATTAATATATTGAGTAAATGCCTAGGAACTTGAATGTGTTCCTAAACATAGGCTGTATTTAACTTGGTAAGAAGTCACCACACCGTCTCTAGTCACTGCATTATTTCATCTTTTACATTGAGGCCTTTGGTCATTTATTGCAGCATTTATGAAGCACTATGAGGAATTGTTCCAACTTTACCTTTCTCCATTCAGCGTCCACAGTGCAGGTAGTTTCCAAGCACAACAGTACCATTACTGAAGAATCCTATTTTATATCCTTCTGATTTGAAATACTACCTTCCTATAGTACATTCCATCTGTATTTAGATATATTTTTAAGTTTTTTCTTTCATCTCATTGATACTGTGTGTGCTATGTGTGTATTACTTATGGATTTAATTGTAAAGCTTTGTGGTGTGTTTTAATACTTGGTAAGACTAGTATTCTTCTTTGCTTTCTTTTCTTAATTTTTAAATTTTTAAAATTTTAATTAAAATATAATTGCATCATTTCCTCCTTTCCCTTTTATTCTTCCAACCCCTGTCATGTTCCCAAATCATGGTCTATTTTTCTTTGTTGTGTGTTACATGCACACACATAAAAACTGCTTACTGTTTAATGTTGCTTGTATGTATATGATTTCAGGTCTTACCACTTGTTTTTGGATAACCAGCTAAGGGACACTTCCCTGGGGAAGACTAATTCTCCCCCTCTCTGGCATTTAATATTCTTTAGTTGCCTGTAGAATGCAATTAGGAAATATGCTGGTCTAGTAAAACAGTGATAGTAGGGTCTCCTCTAAGAACCATCATCTCATGACCCTCGGTAGTTGGCTGGGTTTCCAGTAATAAACATCACTTTCCTATTATGAGACTTAAAATCCAATTTGAGAGACCTTTTGGTTTCCATTCATGAGTGGTACTATTGTACCATTAGGATATCTTGCCATGTTTGGTTATTGTTGTGATTAATAGAAATCACAGCTGGGTAGGACTATTGATTGCTTCCCTCTCTTGGCAGTTTACATAGAAACTTCTGGCACTATGAAAATTGTTCCTCAAGGAGGTGGTATTTAGATCCAGGCTGAATCTTCCAGGTCCTGTGTTCATAGAACATGGTATCTTCAGTAATAATAGGGACTTATCTTCAGTAATAATAGCGACTTACCTTCAGCCTCTGGGAGGCAACCAAAGGCAACTACAGTATTACACAGTATCCTGTATCGTTTTAGGAATCTCTTGGACTTTCCTTACCAATAACTCAAAGGGAGGTTTCTCATGTTGGGTGGTGGGGTTTTATTAGATGGTCCATGGCACATTGTTAGCTTAAGTCTCATAACTTCATTTAAGACACACATACACACACACACAAATATAAATGTTTCCTTAAGATGTTTTCAAATTTATCCTTTTTCCCTTTCCTGCATTATTTTCTTTTCTCCCTAATTAAAGCCTTCCTTCCCACCCCCCTTCATATCACTTGTATTTTATTCCTCGCTCTGTTTTTCACTTTTCTCTCCCGTCCCCATATACAATTTGGAATTGGCTTGAATACTTTAAAGGCAAAACTTTGCCCCATGCTTATTCATTAAATTTGTTCTTTGATAATTTCTTGCATGTATATAATGTATTCTGATTACTCTCACCTTCACATCCCCACACCTCATTTTGTCCTTTGTTTGACCATTCTGTTTTGTATAAGGCTCTCTGGATGTCCATGACATTGAAAGTATTCATTAGCCTAGTGGTTCACCAGTAGGTACAAAACTTAAGACAGTGACTCTTTCTTGTAGTCTTATCGATAGATCAGCAGTAAGGGCACAGTCCCCTTATTGTCCCTCCACTCACAACTGACTGTTAAGAGGACTTGTCTTATACAGGTCCAATGCGAGTAACTGTATCTGTTGGGCGATCATAATTTCATTCATGAATAGAGGATGAGAAATGAATTGTTAAGGTCTGAGCCTCTCATCCATTACTTACTCTTGGCATGTTGAGTCTCTTGCATTCACCACTGTTTACTGGAAAGATAGGCTTCCCTCATTAGGGTTGAGAGTAGCCTCTAAGGGTAAGAATATAAATATTTAGAAGGCAGTTTAACATTATGTCTATTTAGCTTAAATTGACATCAGTAGTAATTTCCCTCATAGAACCTATGACTTCCTAAGGCATGGATTTTCTCTTCTGTGGAGTGGACCTCAGATCCAATCAGAAGTGGTTGGTTAACTCCACATGACAGTTGTGCCATTATTACCCGAGAGATTAGTATTGTGGTAAGTGGAGTTCACTATTGAGTAGGATTGTTGGTCCTTCTTTTTGTTTTTTCTTTCCCCAGTAACCTGTATAATCTTCTCCTGCAGTTTAAAAGCTAGCTATCATGGAGCTTTCCAGCTCAGTTTTAGCTTGATTTCTTTGTATCTTGCAACCAAAATGTATAATGTCTTAAACAGTAAATCTTGTTCTGGTGGGCAACCAGGTGGAAAGGCAGGAGACTGTATTGTTTTGGGGCCTCTGGAGTCTCATATGAGATTTCCTACACTTAACACTAGGATTTTGGTTCTGTCTTACTATACAGGGCATCATCCTTCAAACGTTTTTATTATTAGTATTTTTAATTAGATCAGAAGATTGTAGGTTATAATATGGCCCTTTCATACCCCTGTATTTTTTTAATCTGTTCTGTCCCCATGTTCTCTCCACCTCTTCCTTCCCCTTCCTCTTTTAACCCTTCCTGCCTCCACTAATCCCCTTTTATATTTTATTTTTACCTGTGTTCTGCAGTCCTCCTAAGGCCCTGACCTCTTTCAGTTTCGTGGCTTCTGCAAGTACTCCAAGTTAAATACAAAAAGCAAGACTTGAAGCTAGGATCCTTTATGAAAGAGAATATGTGGCGTCTGTCTTTCTGGGTTTGGGTTACCTTACTCAGTACTCCCGCCTACTCGTTTCATTCATTTACCTGAAAAATTCAAAATTTAAGTTTTCTTTTCAGCTGGATAGAATTTCATTGGGTGTATATAGCACATTTTCCTATTCATCAAGATGGGCGTCTGATGCCATTCCCTGTCTTGACTGCAGGATAGAGGTGAATGTGGATGAGCAAGTCATAGGACATAGATTACTTTGGGATGCCCAAGAGTGGCATGGATGAGTTGTGGTAATTTTATTTCAAGTTTTTTGAAGCCCCTCCAGGTTGTTTCCCTAAGTGTTACACTGCTTACATTTCTACCAACAGTGTAAAAAGGTACTCTGTGCTGCACAAGCATTTGTTGCCATTATTCTTGGTGATAGCTATTCTGACTGGGTGAAAAGAAATTTTAAGGTAGTTATAATCTGCATTTCCTTTATTGCTAGGGATATGAAGTGTTTAGTAGCCATATGTATTTCTCCTCTTGAGAACTCTGTTTAGTTTTATATTCCATTTTTAATCGACTTGTTTGTTGTCTTGATGTTTAGCTTTTCTAATTCTTGTATAATCTAGTTACTAATCCTGTATCAGATGTATAACTGGCAAATATTTTTTCCCGTTCAGTGGTAAGCCCAATCTTACAGCCTTTGCATTGTTGCTTTCACAGCCTCTCTTTTGAGTTGACGCCCCCTTATTGCCCGAGGCTTACCTTGACATTCATTCCGCATTCCTGGCATCTCTGACTTCCTAGGATCTACATTGTATTGCACCATTTATGTCCCACTTTCAAAGATTCACAAATTACAGTCTTGGCCACTGTAGGAATCTTGACCTTTTCCCTAACCTCCTAGGCATTTCTTTGAACTCTGGAGGGAAGCTTATGTGATCATATAACTCTGACTTTGAGTGTCTGCAAAACCAACCAAGGGCTTCTCCCAGCTTGAAGAGTCTTTGGGTCCCCTTGGTCATACCATAGAAGGCCTTGGTAATGTGGAGGGGTTTCCTGGACTGCTCTCTGAGAAGGATACCCTAGAACTCTCTCTCTTTCTTGTTTTTTGTTTTTCAAGACAGGGTTTCTCTGTGTTAACAGCCCTGACTGTCCTGGAACTCCCTCTATAGACCAGGCTAGCCTCAAACTCACAGAGATCCACCTTCCTCTGCCTCCCACATGCTGGAATTAAAGGTGTGTATCACTATCACCCTGCAAGCTCTCTTCTTTAAACAGTCAAATGCAGGGTATGGTGTGACTCCTCCTTCAGAGTCCTTCAAGTATCTTTCCTACTGTACTGATGTAGAGTATTTGTCTTACTTTTAATAGTTTTTATCTCTTCAACAACTAGTTTCCTGGCCCCAACTTTATCAACAGTTACTTTCTGAGTAAACTGCAAACTTTCCAGGCCTTTCTGTTGTGTTTTCCACTGTGATTCTATGTACAGTTAGCTAAAAGCAGCTAGCAGTAATCATGTTATAGCCTAAATGGCATCTTGGTTTGAAATATCCTCAAGCAGATTAAGTACTCTACTTCTTTGAAGTTCACAAATTCTCAGGACAAGTGTAGGCAAATTCTTTGCGAGAATGTAACAAAAATGGCCTGACTCAATTTCCTGTAGAATCCATAACTCTTGTGCACAGCCTTTACTGTCTATATTCTGTTAGTAGTCCACACCTGCATCTGAATTTCCCATTGAGCTCTGCTTCCAGCACTGTAGAACTCTCTTAACTTGTAGATCACTGAATTTGTGACATAGTCATTTTAGATGGCGTTGAGCAGAAGATTGACCACTTAGCCCAGGTAGAAGTAGATGTAGTGTTGTTTTTTATGTCATAGCTACTGAACTTCCTCTCCATGCCATGCTTCTCATACGTGGCTTATACCTCGTATCAAGCTCCCTTTTTGCATGTGTTCCTCCTGAGACAGACTGCGACTACTCACTCCTGCACTACGGTAAATGGGACTTAGGCTGTAGTGTCCTTATCTGAGTAGACCACTCCACCAAGTCCTGCTGGCTCGGGGACCTGCCTGCTTTATGATCATCACCTTTCTTTTGCTCACAGTTGTATGGAGCAGGTCAAGCTGAGTCCACTTGGGCCAGGACTAGAGGGAGCTGCTGTCACTACCAAAACTATGGGGCAGTACTTCTCAGTACATAGTTCATATGCATGTTCTAGTTTTGTAATTGTTTATAACAGGAATATATATATATATATATAATAAATCTTGTTGAATTTATTTTGTTATGACTTGAAATGTCTTAGCTTTCTGTAGCACAAAAAATGAAAACCCAGAGACAGAATTGGGGTTCAACCTGAAAACCCGAAAAGCAAAACAGCCAAGCCACTAGAGAAGTCTTACCTCTACCAAGGCTAGGCGACCACAAACTAAGCAGAGTAAACCTCTCTCTCCTCTCATTTTATATTCCCTCTAGTTCTAGGATTAAAGGCATGACTCCCTAAGACTGGGATTAAAGGTGTGAACCGCCACCATCTGGTTTGTTTCTGCATTGATCTTGTGTAGCCCAGGGTAGCCTTGATCTCACAGAGATCCATCTGACTCTGTCTCCCAAATCCTGGGATTAAAAGTGTGTGTCACCATTACCTGACCTCTAGTGGCTTTAGCTTTGTCTCTGGTCTTCAGGCAAGATTTATTTAATTATTAAATTACAAATAATATACCTCTGTAACCTTCCATTTTTACCCATATTTTTTATTTATTTATTAAAAATGTCCACTTCCTTCCATTTTCCTCCCACTCCCCCTACTCCCTCTCCCTCTCCAGTCCAGTCCTAAGAGCAGTCAGGGTTTTCTGCCCTGTGGAAAGTCTAAGGTCCTCCCCCCTCCATCCAGGTCTAGGAAGGTGAGCATCCAAACAGACTAGTTTCCCAAAAGGCCAGTCCATGCAGTAGAATTAAAACTCAGTGCCATTGTCCTTGGCTTCTCAGTCAGCCACATTCAGAGTCCAGTTTGATCACATGCTCCATCAGTCCCAGTCCAGCTGGCCGTGGTGAGCTCCCATTAGATCAGTCCCATTGTCTCAGTGGGTGAATGCACCCCTTGTGGTCCTGACTTCCTTGCTCATGTTCTCCATCCTTCTGCTCCTCGTTTGGACCTTGGGAGCTCAGTCCAGTGTTCCAATGTGGGTCTCTGTCTATCTCCCTCCATGGCTGGATGAAGGTTCTATGGTGATATGCAAGATATTCATCAGTGTGGCTATAGGATAGGGCCATTTCAGGTTCCCTCTCCTCTGCTGCCCACAGAACTAGTTGGGGAAATCCCCTTGGACACCTGGGAACCCCTCTAGAGCCAAGACTTTAGCCAACCCTAAAACGGCTTCCTTGATTAGGATAACTTCTTTCCTGCTCCCATATCCGCCCTTCCTCCATCTCAGTTATCCCATTCCCCCAAGCTCTTCCCAATCCTCCCCTTCTCCCTTCTCTCTCCCCATCTCCCCTTCCCCCCAATCCACCCCCACCCCCCTGCTCCCAACTTTTGCCCGACGAACTTGTCAACTTCCAATATCCAGGAGGATAAATAAATGTTTTTCTTTGGGTTCACCTTCTTATTTAGCTTCTCTAGGATCACAAACTATAGCTCAATGTTCTTTGTTTATGGCTAGAATCCGCTTGTGAGTGAGTACATACCATATTCATCTTTTTGGGTCTGGGTTATCTCATTCAGTAAAGTGTTTCCTGTTTCCATCTATTTGCATGAAAAGTTCAAGATATCACTGTTTTTTACCGCTGAGTAGAACTCTAAAGTATATATGTGCCACACCTGCTTTATCCATTCTTCTATTGAGGGGCACCAAGGTTGTTTCCAGGTTCTGGCTATTACAAATAGTGCTGCTATGAGCATAGTTGAACAAATGCTTTTGTAGTATGATTGGGCATTTCTTGGGTATATTCCCAAGAGTGGAATTGCGGGATCCTGAGGTAGGTTGATTCCCAGTTTCTTGAGAAACCTCCACTCTGATTTCCAAAGTAGTTGCACAAGTTTGCATTCCCACCAACAATGGATGAGTGTTCCCCTTACTCCACAACCTCTCCAGCATAGGCTATCATTGGTGTTTTTGATTTTAGCCATTCTGACAGGTGTAAGATGGTATCTCAAAGTTGTTTTGATTTGCATTTCCTTGATCACTAAGGAGGTTGAGCGTGACCTTAAGTGTCTTTTGGCCATTTGAATTTCTTCTGTTGAGAATTCTCTGTTCAGTTCAGTGCCCCATTTTTTAATTGGGTTAATTAGCATTTTAAAGTCTAGTTTCTTGAGTTCTTTATATATTTTGGAGATCAGACCTTTGTCTGTTACAGGGTTGGTGAAGATCTTCTCCCAATCAGTAGGTTGCCTTTTTGTCTTAATTACAGTGTCCTTTGCTTTACAAAAGCTTCTCAGTTTTAGGAGGTCCCATTTATTCAATGTTGCTCTTATTGTCTGTGCTACTGGGGTTATACGTAGGAAGTACTCTCCTGTGCCCATGTGTTGTAGAGTACTTCCCACTTTCTCTTCTATCAGGTTCAGTGTGTTCAGATTAATATTGTTACCCACAATTTTTAATGCAGAATTAGCTTGAAATGCCTCATCTGTATCTACTAAGCAAGAGAACATGATGATACCTTGGAAATTTTAAAGGAACTAGAATATAGTTTTCAGATGTCATTAATAATCTAACTCTTTTATAGTATTTCCCCTTTTATACACTTAAGTGGAGAGCTAGATTTATTATTAATTGTTAAATTTCTCATTTTTTAGACCTAAAGACTGTCTTCGTTCTGTTATGAGAAGAGTGAACCATAAAGACCCCCATGTTGCTATGCAAGCTCTAACTGTAAGTCGGTTCATTTTAAGTAAGCAACACTGCTTAATTGTCTTTCATCATTGAACCCTTTTAATTTTAACTTTATGCTTTTAGCTTCTAGGAGCATGTGTATCAAACTGTGGCAAAATTTTTCACTTAGAAGTGTGTTCAAGAGATTTTGCTAGTGAAGTAAGCAACGTATTAAATAAGGTAAGGGACGTTGTGTCCAGAAATCAGGGAAGCCTTCTTTTCTGGTGGATTTTATTGTTAAGTTCTTCCCATTTTAAATTCCAAAGAATTTGTGTGTCTATGTATATGTGTGCATGTGTTTCTAGATTATAAATAAGAGCTGTGTTTCTGTATGTCTGTGTTTCCTTGAAAAGACTACAAATCCGCATAAATTTTTGTGTTGGTTCTCTTGCAAACCACATTAAAATAGGTTCAGTGTCCTTCTATCCTCTCATCTGAGAAGAAAACATACATTCCTATATATTTAACAAAATGCTACCAATCTACTTTAGGCATTTTTTTGGTACCATTTTTTTTTTTTACACAAAATGTAGAATCCTTCAGAAGAAACTGCTAGAATTTAAAGTCCTGTTGAATGTTCGTCTTATGTGAACAGGGACACTACCTGACTGACCATCACAGGGTTTTCCTATTAAATGACTGTTCTGTTGGGCCAGACCTGTAGATAGAGAAGTTCTTACTAGGGATTGACCCTAAGCCAAGACTGGGCCCATTGTGATTCCAAACTAAGAAGCACTCGATTCCAGGAGTGTCAGCACATAGCACTTGTTAGTGGAACTTAGATACTAAGAACAGCAGAGTCCTCGTGATGGACATTGTAGAAAAGAGATAGTCTCTTCAGATATGCCTATATTAAAGGTGCCTGGTTAGAAAATTATAGGATGATCACACTATGGACTTGAAGAAATTGCTCAAGGCCAGGGTGAATTCTGTGTGTTTAACCACATATTTGATCCTCAGTATTTCAGCCAAGAATTTAAACAAGTCTGGCTTATTTTCAAGTCTATAGAGGAAAACATGTAGCTGTTCTGGTCATATAGGTATGTGTATGTTTTTATCTGGACAAAGAAAGCAAGAGAGCTGTGAACAATAATACTGCATGTCAGGTAAAATTCAGTGTATAAGTCAAGGAGTCTAAATAGAAAAGTAACAGTCTTTCTAGTAAAAATTTCATGTTCTAGAAGTAATTATTTCTGGCTTAAACTATTTGGTATTGTATGTCGAGAAAAAGGCTTTAATGTCTATAGGGTAATTCTTCAGGCCATTGTGTAGTATATAAATGCTTCTGAGTTTTAGTAGGAAAAAAACTTGTACAGAAATGTGAAAGGAAATAAAAATTTTATAGGTCTCAATCATGATTCCCTTTTCTGTTGTAGTGAATCACAATTGTTGTTTTTTAACTAATGAATGAACACGCTTTCCAGTGTTCTGAATGTCCAGTAAAAGGAATGATTGTTTAAGAAGATAGTTTGCTATCATAATTAAGATGCAGGAAAAAATTACAGAGTATTATAAACAGCTGTCTGGAAAGACAGAAACATATATAGAGAGAACTTTAAATGTGTTTAGCTCTTCCTCAAGGGGAGGTGCTCTTTGGAAGAAAGGGAGCTCCTAAGATAATTAGCACATAGTGTGCTTCACCCAGACCTCAGCTAAGAGTCATGGGAAAACTGAAAGGAATAAAATTTATTCTCTCCTTGCAGTTTTTTTTTTTAATATAAATAGCAATGCAAAATAAGTTATTTTTCTTTGTTGTGCTGGTGTATAAAGCATATAAAGTTTTAAGTTACACTGAAAAAACCTGCCCTTCCAACTCCAAAGTAAGTTTATTACATATTCAGTGTTTCAGTTTTGGGGTGAGATGTAGGTATCTTTTATTGTTTTTCATGGTATGAAAGTAATGTTGTTGATTTATAGATGTTAACTATTTTATTATTTTCATAAGTGTAGTCTGTTGCTTTAGGAAATGTATATATTTATAAAGGGCATCTCTTATAGAGGGACAATTTGTGATTTTAAAAGAGATCTGTAACACTTTAGAAGTTTTATATTTTTTTCTTCTTTTTTTTTCCCTGTTCCTAGGGTCATCCTAAAGTATGTGAAAAATTAAAGGCTCTCATGGTTGAATGGACAGATGAATTTAAGAATGATCCACAGCTTAGTCTGATATCGGCAATGATTAAGAACCTTAAGGAACAAGGTGTTACATTCCCAGCTATTGGCTCTCAGGTATTTTCTGCTGCTGTTCATTTTTTTCTTCTAAAGTAGCTTTGTCTTAATTATTCTCTAGTTTTCATTTATAGTTAACTTTTACTGCTGTAGAGTGGTTTATAGTAGAATATTAATATGCTTTAGGCTCTTTTTTCCCGATGCCTCTCCTTCAAAAAGGAGTTGCTTTAATGTTTTGTAATTTAAATTCTTTATTTAGTTTTTCTATAACAAATTGTATTAGATTAGGTAACAATGGACAGTCTTGTTAAATGCTCTTAATAGTGTTATCTACAAAGAATGATAGCTTAAAAATTAGAATATATTTTTATTGAGGGATTTATTAATACCTTTATTTAAATTAGGAGATAGGAGAGGCCAATGGGACAAGAATCAAATGAGACAACTTTTACTTTTTTAAACAAGAGCTGGGTAGATCCTGAGTCTTGCTTTCCCTATAAAAGATACCATTGGCGCAGGGGTAGATTTCCTTTGGCACACACAACTTTCTGTGTAATGCAATGAATTTCTGATTTGTGTCATACAGCAAAAAAATCAAGGGACATCTTTTATATGTCTTTTTTAGTCTAGGTAGCCAGTCCTTAAGTATGTATGCATAGTAATTTTGTATTTTCTCTTTTCCTGCTGTATGGATTGGAACAAATTCTGACAAATTATGTGGGACCTTAAAGCAAACAATCCCTTCTTTGAAGAACTTACCTTCTGACTGTTGACCACATTCAGGAGTCAATTGTATACTTTTGTCTAGAGCTATCTAGATTTTCTTCACAAGGCATTTTCATTTTATTTGAGTGCTCTTTAGATATGAAGACTAAGAAAAATATCCAGGAGAGAAAGTGGATTATTTTCTTTTTGCTTAATAAACTAGTTTTTAAAATTAAGTTTATGTTGATATGTCTTAATATTCATTCATAATTGATAGCTGGATTTTATTAATAATCTTGAAATTTTTAAACTATTGATTTTTGTACAAAACAATCCAAGGTACTATAAATTCCTTGGCAATAGAGACAATGTCTATCAAAAAGTAGATGTACTGGAGAGATAGAGAGCTGACTTAGTGTAATACAATTAATAAAAACCCAGAGAAAGATATTGGGGTTCAACCAGAGAAACAAAGCAGCCAGCCACTACCTCTACCTCAGACTGAAATGGCCATCCTACCTCGAGGAATCTTCAGAATGAAACTGAGCTGAGACCTGTCTTCTTCTGTCTTATATTCCTCTCTAGTGCTGTGATTATACCACCACCACCTGGCTTTATAGCTAACTAGTGTGACTATTGGGAATAAAGGTGTGTGCCACCACTGACTAGTATACATGGCCGACCAGTGTGGCTATTTTTTAACTCTCTAATCTTCACGCAAACTTTATTTATTAAAATAGAAATAAAATATCACTACAACTTAGTAAAATTGCATTTTCTATCCCTCCTCATGAGCTTGTTGCTCCAAATGTGATTCATTGACCGTCATCATCACGATCTCTTCGGAGATTATCAGGACTCCAGTCTCTGAGGTGTCCCTCCACCCCTGTGGACTCATTGTCTCATTTAGTAAGATCGCTGGGTGCTTTTCACTGTGAACACGGAGTTGAGAAGCACTACTCCAGACCACAGCCTTCAGTGCAAATGCAAACACTTCTGATTCCATAGATGGAATTGCCCTTGTAAAAGAAGGAAACGGTAGTGATGTATTTCACGAGGAGCCTCGTTCATTAGTCTAGAATGTTAGATAGTTGCGGGAGCAGCTTCAGGGGTCCTCTAATGTAATCCCGTTGTTTGCACATGAGAGAACTGATTCTGAGAGTGGCTGCAGGAAAGACACCACTAGATAATTCAGTTCATTGTCTTTTTTTACACTACCTGCTCTTGCCTGCTTTCTGATAGCATTTACTTGATGCACTTCTGTTTAGATCAGGCTTCCTGGGGCAAGAAGTGCAGTGGTCACTGCCAAGAGCATTTATTAATGATTGGTATAGAAATTACATAATTCTCTTGTTCACATTATTTCAGATGTGGAAGACTGATACTTAAAACTTTTTATATAGATACATGCAAAAACATTTTTATTATAATTATCTTTCAGCTACAGAAAATTGCATAGAAAGTAAATTGTTTCTGAAAAGCTTGTCCTTAGGAATTATAAAACTCTGTTTAATGAAAAGCAAATGATACAGGTCCAACTGCAGAGTCTGCTCTAGACTTTAAAGCTACTTAGCTACTGAAGTCCTTGCTGCAGTTTCATGAGGCTAGATTTTTATCAGCAGACTTAATAAACGCCTCTGAATATATAAAGATTTATCTGTTTTTTTTTTTATTCAAAGACAGAAGAAAATGATGTAAACATGTTGTGGAAATCATATTTCATACCTGACTCATGCTGCACAGACCTGTTAGGTCCTGACATAGTAGCAGACCACTAGAACTGCTGCCATGCTGACTAGTTAATGATGAGTATCTCAGGTGGTTAATGTCCCTCTTGATAGCTGCAGAGCACACAGTTTAGAAACATGGTTCTTCATATGACTTCTTTCTCCTCAGAGTTGGTAGATGGTTTCATCAAAGAGTATAAAAAGCAGCTTGTTTTTTAAGTCAGCAAATAATGAAAAGAAAATTATATAAATGATAAAGACTGTCTGACTAAGTACACTTCTAACTTGTAGACATGTATACTAGTCACGACAGAATCTAAGACTCTACGTAGGTGATATGGGTCAGAATTAAGAGTGGCTAAAGTTGTGTTTAAATGAATATATGGAACTAGGAAAAACTGCTTAGGCATCTGATAGTGTACAATACAGTGTGGCAAATCTACAGCTATGTTTTGTTGTTATATTGACTGTTTGCCTTGTATTATACTCAACATATATTTTATTCATTGCTTGTAAGAAAGAGTGAGACACATTCCCTGGACTATAGTCTGGTGGGAGAGGCAGAAACTCAGTTACACTAGAAACTGAGATTTATTGCCCCTTGCTGTGTGTCAGCTATTGTTCTGAGTACTGTACATGTGATAATGTGAAAAATTCTTATTCCACTTTTCTTAATTGATTGCAGTGATTTCTTTATTGATTTGTAATCAAGTTAGTGCTATATCATTTGCTGTTTCATTTACTCCCTGTCTCAACATCTCTTGTAGTTTTCATATGAATCACCTCTATATACATTATGGTGAACCCCTCTATATAAATGTCATACTTCTGCTTTGAACTCAGATTGAACCTCCTCTCATCTGATTTTAGAAGCTATACATGCTAACCTGGACCTCTAAATTTGTTGTAATGCACCCATGAGAAACAGATATTCTTATATCCTTACTTTATTGCAGAGCTAAGGCATCAAGGTATCATATGGCTAGAGACACCTGATCTCATGTGACTAGAAAGTATGGTAGATGTCAATCTTATATTTGCCTGATTCTTCAACTTGTGATTGTTTGTTTGTTTGTTTGTTTGTTTTTCGAGGCAAGGTTTTTCAGGGTAACCTTGACTGTCCTGGAACTCGCTCTGTAGATCAGGCTGGCCTCGAACTCACAGAGACTTACCTGCCTCTGCCTCTGCCTCCTGAGTGTTGGGACTAAAAGCATGTGCTACCACACCCAGCATTCAGCTTGTATCACTCATTTTATATTAACTTGTTCCAAATCCTTGTTTAAGTACCAGAGGTCACAAAGAATGTTTAACTAAGGGTTTAGGATTTTTTTTTCTTTGAGAAAGTGATTCGTTAGCTACTTACTATCGAGTTGGAACTTAGTAGGGACAAAAAACAGTGATGGAGCACAGTGAACCAAGGGGAACATTATAAATAGAAGCCAATATGAACCATGGGTGTAGAAGTTGCTGTGTGTAGTCTGCTCAGGAACCACTATTACCTTCTGGAAACTTGCAAAATAGGCTACATTCTGATCTGCATTGAGTGAATGGATAGCCTAAAAGGCCATGAAGCTTAGAAGCTTCTAATTCCAGACATGTGAATTAGCACATATGTCTATCTAAACATTGTCTTGTTTATGATATAATTGTCAACATGACACTCTATCGAAGTTGCTTGTATTCTTGTTTATAAAATGCGGTTTTAAGATTTTATTTGTCTGGGCCATGGTTGAACACACATTTAATCGCAGCACTTATGAGGCAAAGGCAAGAGGATATCTGTGAGTTCAAGACAAGTCTGCTCTACAGAGTTTGTTCTAGAACAGCCAAGGCTACACAGAGAAAGTCTATTTCTGGGGAGGGGGACACTCTTAGTTGTTTTTATAAATATGAGTTCATTTATACATTACTTTTTGCCTTTTCACCTGAAAGGAAACAGTAAAATACAATTACAGAATTTTCCAGAGTGTTTGTTTTTAAAATATTCCCTTACTTTCCTCTCCTGACTGACCTCTCTTCTAGTTCTGAAATTCTTCTAAAATTATAAAATACTGTTTTTGTTTCTTTTCTGACCCCCACATTGTTTTTTAGTTTATTGTCTTTATATTAATCTGAGAAAATGCATATGTCTATCAACCTGTCCAGTTGCTTTTCATTTTCCTATTTCTGATGTTTATTCCTCTTTCAAGTGGAAGGCCTTCCAGACTGGTTGTCTGTCTTCTTGAGAAGTCTATAGTAGACTAATGAGGCGGGTCTTACAAGGTTTTAGGTTAGGTATCCATAGACTATTTGAGAATGACTCTCACTCCTTGTCTATACTTTTACATGTATGTTAGGCTGCCGAACAAGCGAAAGCAAGCCCAGCCCTGGTAGCCAAAGACCCTGGCACTGTGGCTAACAAAAAGGAAGAAGAAGATTTAGCAAAAGGTGAGTGTAGTTTGTAAGTCCTGGAAGGGAGTAAAGAAGATAGGTCTCTGGCTGAATAGCGTTTTCTAGCAATTTATAGATTAAGGAAATGGCTTCCGATGAAGCAGAGCTGCTTTATTTTTTAAATGAAATTTGTCTTTTTATTACTCAGAATAATTTAAATTGAATTTTTCAATAAAAAATGTCAAATTTTTAAAGTTATTTTTATTCTTTCAGTGATGGGTAAATGTATATAGTGTCTAATGATTTGTTATTATATGAGGATATGCACTAGTCTCCTGTTCACTATTGAAAAATGATACTTTCAGTGTATTATTGGCTGTATTCATATTTGAGGTCTTTAAAATCTCATTGTTTTACAGCAATTGAGTTGTCTCTCAAAGAACAAAGACAGCAGTCAGCTACCCTTTCCTCTTTGTATCCAAGCACATCTAATCTCTTAACTAACCACCAACATGAAGGTAGAAAAGTTCGTGCTATATATGACTTTGAAGCTGCTGAGGATAATGAACTTACTTTTAAAGCTGGAGAACTTATTACAGTTCTTGATGACAGGTAATGGTTACTTATACATTAAATACTTGAGAAAATATATTCTATAAACCCTTATTTTAATAATATTTTATTGAGTATAATTATTTACCAAACAAAGTATTGACTAGATGTTTTAGATGATGGTTAGCAGGCTTGCCTCATACTATATTGATTCATTTTTTAGTCTAATTTTCGCCTCATTTATGATACTTAAATTGTTTGGGAAACCTGTTATTTTCTGTTTATTTTTTGTTCCATTTAGTAATTGTTAAATCTTGTAAAAGGTTAAAGTTTCAGAAAATATGGTGGATTGATTTGAAGGAAGTACATGATCTATTGATGGTATCCATACAGGACCATAGATCCATGTAAACATAATAGTTTCATGCTTATGGTGTCATGGGGAAAGAGGTGCACAGCATAAGTTTTTCAAGTTTTTATTGCTTTAGTCTTTAGTGTTGCCAAATACCATTAAACAACAGAAATTTATTTCTCTTAGTTCTGAGATTGAAAAGTCCAAGATCTGTCAGATTTGGCACATGGTTTGGCCTCTTTCAGGTTCAGACATAGCTGTGTGTTCACTTTGGTATCGTATGTGGCAGAACAAGCAAAGAAACAATTGGAAATCTTTTTTAATAAGGTTACAGAATTAATCACTTTTCAAAGATACCCCTTCTGATTTCAGCATGTGAGTTTTAGGAAGACAGACATTCAGTATATTTTAATATTTTCATGAAGAAGCCAAAATAAGGTAAATTTAGAGCTGTTTAGCTGGAATTGCATCATTCATTCTTTGGGGAAAGAATTTATTGCATACTTGCTGACTTTCTGTATAGTGAGCACTGGAGACAGTTCTGTTTCAGGTTTTATGCTGCACGTGACATCATCTATTGTATGTGTCAGGATGGAAGAAGAAACTAGTCCCTATTAGTGTATGCATGGAAGAATAGTGGTGTAGGGATGGAGATGTGGTCCAAGAGTCCACGTCCACATCTTACTAGAAAGAGCTCTTATGTTGAAGTCCAAGGCACCACCTGACACTGATGATCTTAAGCCTAATGACATCTTTTTTACCAAAAGGGGGAGAGTTCATAGTTTTTTATTAGCTTCTCAGAAAATTTATTGACCTTCTGAGGGAAAGAACTGTGGCTTCAAAAACTTTTGTTGGTGGGGTTCATTTTCTCTTTGTATCAGAACCTCACACTAATTGATGATGCCATTGAAACTGTTTGCTTCCTGTTTGTGAATATAGACTGCTATTTCCTTTATTAGATTGATGATTGAGTTGGATTCCAGTCTGGTGATAATGCAAGTTAAATACTATGAACAGTAAAGTCTTACAGAAATAGGTCTCATGGTAAAGCATTCTTTTTTTGTTTGTCTTAGTGATCCCAACTGGTGGAAAGGTGAAACCCATCAAGGCATAGGGCTTTTCCCTTCTAATTTTGTGACTGCAGATCTCACTGCTGAACCAGAAATGAGTAAGTACTTTTCGGTCTATTGATGGTAATCCTTAGTCTTCTTGATGAAAGTTGAGTAAAATCAGCTTTATAGGCAAATGACTTAAACATTTTTGCCTCTAGGTGTTTTAAATAATAAAATTCCAAGCTACGTATGGTGGTGGTGCATGCTTTGTAGTCTCAATTCTCCTGCAGTCCCAGTATGTGGAGGAGTAACTGCTACACAGTGAAGTGAAGGCCATCCTGAGCTACATGACACCTTGTCTCTAAGAGCAAATAAATAAAGTAAAAATCCTTATCAGAAACATTGTAAGATTAAAGCACTATTTCTGCCAGTTTTTGTTCTATGTATTTGCCATAAACTACATGACAGATATATGTGTTAGGAATGAAGAAAAGTCTTTAACAGCAAGTCAGAAATTATAGATCTTTAATAAAATGGTTTTCTCTCATAGCTACTGACTTTTTTTACTTTTGTAGAGTCAGATCTTGATATTCTTTTAACACACTTGCTAGAGCTAAAATAATCATTGGAACTCAAGAAATGCATAAACTTGGGGACTGGAGAGATGGCTGAGGGGATCAAAGTTCATTTCCCAGAACTCACACTGAGTGACTTAAAACTACCTTTAACTTTGAGCTCCAGGGGTCCCAAAGCCTCTGCCCTTCTCAAGTACCTGCAGTTACATGCACATACTCTGAAACACAGACAGGCATGTCTATATAACTTTTAAAAAAAGCATTAAAAAGCCTATGTAAGCTCAGAATGAGAACTTAGATCTCACTCATGCTTGCCATGTAGCTATTTCATCTTTATCTTTCATATAACGATGTAACTGTACTGTGAGTTTTCTAATTCTTGTATGTTTCACTTTGAACAATGTAAGAGAAACAGGAGGATAGGAATCTATGTAATGTAATAATAGACCTCAGATTTAGAAAACATGCTAGGGTCCCTGTAGTATCAGTCTTTTATAGGAAGTAGAAGCCAAATTCACTTGATCTGTCACATAGATACTCATGTTATTTTGGAGACAGAGTTATTGTGAAAATATGCCATTATATATGTAAATAGCATATTCATATTTTGTATATCATATATATTTGGTATCAGTTCCTATGAGAAAAGGGACTGCAAACTTATCCATTATCAGTTCTGTGAAGTCTGTCATGTGTTTCCTTTCGGGTAAGAGCCAATGAATGCAGAGTTGTCCCAGCTTTCTACTAATAGTGCGTGATAACAAGCAGAATGTCTATAACAGATGTCTCTTTCCCCATGGGAAAATGAGTCAGCCACTTGTGTTCTGTTTTTTGATATGTAGAATGTGGCTTTATGGTGACTTGAATGGAATGAACATGTTCCTTACATTTCCAATTAAACAGGCAATACCAAAGCCTGTAACACATGACAACAACAACTTTTCACAGTCGAATCACAAGCCAGATTCCAGTAGGAAGTTAAAAGACATGACCAATTGACATTCATGTCCGCCCTTTCCAATTGATTGTTTTCTTTTGTGCAAGAGATTTTAATCTTTTTAAACCACTTTATGATAAGTAAGTATACCATATAGGATTGATTTGGAAATTCATCAGAGCAAATTAATACTCCATCAAGCACTTTGAGTCGTGTAATAAATAATTATTTCTGTCCATAGTTTCTCCTACTGTGACATCTCCCTTTTCATTTTTATTACTGACATTTTCATGTCTTATTGACCTAATTGATGCAAGGACCAAAAATCCAGAAAAGATAATCATTCTCTAGAACTGTCTATACTTATTGGTGCTATTTGAAGTTGAAGATTGCTTTGGTGAGCAAGAGAAATCTGTTTAAGGCCAGTTGTTTGCCGAACCTTACCATGTTTCTCTTTTGAGTACAGTGAATGTAGAAAATCAGATTTATGTGCTGGCCTGTGCAAATTCCTGCTGAGGCCGCTTACTGGCCTTGATGTTACTCTCTGGGTAGATAGCCTAGTGCTATGCCACAGGACATGCATGATTTTCCAGTTCATTATTTTAGGAATGTGGTGTTGCTATCAAAGAAAATTTTTCTTTTGAATTGTCAGGTCATTTTAAAAGAATTGTTTTAGATTACAGAATTTATTTATGCCAGTATTAAGCTTTATTTTTGTAGAAATTTATTGAATCCTGAAGTAGGTATTTTTTATTTAAGAAGCATAACTTATTTTTAGTAAGATTGCTTATAGGAAACAAAGATCTTTGCAAGTAAAAAATTGAAAATTTAGACAATTTTATCAAGTAGTGTTCTGTCATGTTCTAGGACACCTTCCGTTCAGCTCTACCTTATGTTGAGTCTCTAAAGTCCATGTTCTCTATTAGGACTTAAACTTTTAGATTTATTTTAAGGAGAATATAATTTTTATGTTTTTTTTTTTCAAGTCAAAACAGAGAAGAAGACGGTACAATTCAGTGATGATGTTCAGGTAGAGACAATAGAGCCAGAACCAGAACCGGCCTTTATCGATGAGGTGAGTGATGAACTCTTTGTATAGAAGCTGGATTGCTTGTTTTCTTGTTCTGAAAATGTTAACAGTGTAGACAAAGTGTATAATGTTGTTATAACCTTTTTAGTTCTGTTTTTGCCTTCCTAAGATCTTGTTATTTATCCTGCTAAGAGTTGATGATACAGTTCAGTAGCTGAACATTAGTGTAGCTTGTGTGAAACTTTGAATTGATCTCAGTGCTATAGAGAGGGAATAATGTAAGGTTGAATGCAAATTTCTGTCTAGTATTTTATAGATTGGATCTATATAGATGTATTTGATTATTGGAAACTTAGACAGTTTCCAATTTTAATTGCTATCACAAACAGTATTATAGCGATTTTGTTTTTTGTTTTGTTGTTAACATTTAATTTGCTTTTCTTAGCTTAGATATCCAGGAGTGGAACTTCCAAACCGAAGGATCTATGTGTTTTTCATGTTAATAGGGACTGTGAAATTGTTGAGCAGAAGGGAGATTAACAGTTTTGTTGATGCTCTGTGAGAATACCTGCTTTTTTTATTTTATGTTTTTATTATCATATTATTGAAATTAAACTTTACCTTATATTTTATTAAAAACTTAGCTTATAATGGATAACAAACTTCAGTGTAAATCTGAAATTAAAAATCCCAGAAGAAAGCATGGGAAAATTCATCTTGATTTTAGCCTGGATGATGATTTCTTTTTTCTAGATATGATGCCCAAAACATAGACAATAGCAGCAAAAATAAGCACATGGGATCATACTAAACGCTAGAATTTCTGTATCTTTTTTTTAAGTTGGCAATTTTCTTTTATTAGATCATTTGTAAAGGGAGTTTTCAGAGTTTATTTGAATTATTTCCAAGGAAGCAAGTAAACCCAAATGTGGGAAAACTAAATTATATTGCCTTACTTTAAAGAATCAAATCTTTTAACACTTAATTAAAGTATTTTGGGTACACATTTTAAAATTTAACATGCAGCTACACATATATTTAAACTCCTTTTTTTGAGATAGAACAACTCTGTAACTCAGGTTTCTCTGGAACTCATTGTGTAGTCCAGGCTACCCTTGATCTCAATACAGTCTTCCTGGCTCAGCTTCCCAGTTGCTGGAATTATAGTTCTGAGTCATCATATAGGTACAAGCTTTGTTTACATTTGTTATTTTTAATGAGAAGGTTAAAGGCATACCACAGTTACAATATTATTTTTGTTTGATAGATGTCTTTTTTTTTCCTTTTTATTGAGCTCTACATTTTTCTCTGCTCCTCTCTCTGCCTCTCCCCTCCCCCTTCAGCCCTCTCCCAAGATCCCAATTTACTCAGGAGATCTTGTCTTTTTCTACTTTCTACTTCCCATGTAGATTAGATCTGTGTAAATCTCTCTTAGTGTCCTCATTGTTGTCTAGGTTCTCTAGGATTGTGAATTGTAGGCTTGTTTTCTTTGCTTTATGTTTAAAAACCACCTATGAATGAGTACATGTGATAATTGTCTTTCTGTGTCTGGGTTACCTGACTCAAAGTAATGTTTAGAATTTCTATATTTCAAAACAATCATTTGATAGAATGAAGAGGAAATCTACAAAGTTTGAAGAAAGAGTTGTAAACCACATCTGAAGAAATGTTACTAAACAATACGCATAATTAACTCAAAGAAGTCAAATTATAATAAACAAACAAATGTATAAATAAATAAGTGCTATAAAATTAAAATCCTACCTTAAGGAAATGCCTGTGAAACAAGATTTCCTGAGTTTGAAGTCAGGTTCAACTACTAAATTTATAAATTATTTTCCTCAGTTTTCAGACTGTTTTATGAAAAGTGGAAGTAATCAAACATAATACATTCTTAACAGCTCTGAAATATAATTGAACATTGGTCACCTGCTCTGGTTAGTGTACCACTTCTGGTTAGCATTTTACTTAAGACAAATACATGTTTTACTGAAAATGATGTCTATTTTTGAAAGAGAATATCTGCTTTTTCAGATACTCAACAGTCATTAAAATTGCTTATACATTACAGACTATGGAACACTTATTGTCTGTTGAAAGAATAAAACAAACTTGCGGGTTTTCGAATGGAGCTGTCTTAAATTACTACTGCATAAACCACATCAGTGAAATGAATGTTGCTTCTCCCGTGGATTGAACACATTTGAGTCTTTGGGAAAAGCTTATATTAATTTTACTTTAAATCTGTCCATATGTCATTGTTAATCTGAAACTAATTATTTTCAGTGGTTGTATTTGAAAATACACTTAGTTTTAACTCTAACAGTAGTGTTTGGAGTCAGGTTAACTTGTTGGTATATGTGTTTGTTTTATAGTGCTGGAATTGAGCCTAGGACTTTGTGCTTATAAGGCTAACCCTCTACTGCTGGGCTGTGTCTCCAGCCCAAACTTGGCATCTTCGGAATTCAATTAATATGTCACAATTCTCTAAGCTGATTAGAAATCTTTGCTATTACTAACTACATTTTTATCATGAATCATGTTTGCAGCTGTATATTTTTTAAATTTATCATTTTTATGTGTATTTTGCTTGTATGTAAATCTGAGCAACATGTGCCTGTGAAGGCCAGAAGACAATTTCTGTCTCCTTAGAACAGGAGTTATAGATAGTTGTCAGCTGCCATGTAAGTACTGGAACTTGAACTCTGGTCTCCTGGAAAAGCAACCGTTCTCTGTCGCTGAGCCATCTTTTCAGCCTGTGCTATGTTATATTTTTATATTCAAAGTTATTAATAGTATTACTTGTTTTGAATAGTAATATCAACATTGTATTGAATTAACTTAGTAAATGGTATTAAACGATGGAATTAGCAAGCTATACAAGATGCTGTCCCCAGCAGGCTAAATTTGAAATATAATGACATTCTTATGTAGTTGTATTACATACATACCTACATATGTACTTTCTGACTGCCTTTGTACTAAAGTTACTGAAGAGATCGTATAGTCCTCATGTTTACTATGAAGACAGACTGTTTAAGATTTCAATGAGCCATGGTGGCTCATACTTGTAAGCTAATTGCTAAATAGGTTGGCTGAGCATATGACAGTGCATAACTATAATCCCAACATACAGGATGAGGCAGAGGCAGGAGGTTGCTGCATGTCTAAGGCCAGCCTGTACCACATAGTTAGGTTGTACCAAGCCAGTTAGGAACTTCATTTTCCTGTGTTAGTTTCTTGTATTAGAGGTTGATGTGCTTGAGACCACTTCCTGCCATCATTTTCCACTTTTTCTCTTCTTTTAAAGTTTCTTTCTCCACTATACAGATGAAAGCCTCATCCTGTGCCCATGTTGAGCCTTACTATGATACATTAATTTCTAGCAGCATTTCCAAATATTGGTGGTGGTAATGACAATTCAAATGGTTTCACACATTTTTGCAACAACAACAAAAATGATGAGCAGAACACAGTGAATTACTAGCTAATAGATTATTAAATGCAATTTTTAAATTTTTAAAATTTTACTTTACTTCACATGTGTGGGTATTTTGCCCAGATTTATGTCTTTGCACCAACCACTTAGATGCCTGGTACCCACAGAAGCCAGAAGGAGGCATTGGGTTTCCCTGGAACTGGAATAATAGATAGTTGCATTCTGCCATATGGGTGCTGAGAATCAAATGTGGGTCCTCTGAAAGGGCAGCTAGTGTTCTCAAATGTTGAGTCTTCTTTTCAGCCCCTAAAAGTAGTTTTTAATAAGCTATCTAGTGAGCCCCATCTCCAGCCTGGTCTAAATGGTGGTGCTGCTGCTTTCTCTGAGAGAAACAAGAGTGTGAACGAGTGCTAAGTACTGAGGAGTCCAACTGGGTCAAGGAAAATTCTGCTTGGACAGATTGCATTACAGAAAGAAATGTCTGAGTACTCAGTTGTGTCTCATAGAAACCACGTTGTATTAATAGGAGATGAACATGAATCTTTTACCTTGAAAGAATACCCATTTTAAAATACAGAATTCATTTGACTTAACAGGAGCTTTCCTCTGCTTCCAGTCTAACCATTCCTCTCTCAAACAGTCGAAAGTCTGTGCTTGAGTAATAATTTTACTTAGAACTTGTAGTCTTTAAATTATTAGCTGTGTGTACCTAAATGTTATAGCACCACTATATAGAAATTTGGGTGAAAAGAGTTTGTAATAGTTTCCATAAAATTTGGTAAATTTAAAAAATGTCTCTTGTATAATGCATGGGTCTATTTATGCAACTGCCTTTTTTAGTTTCTTCAGTCCTAAGTACTAAAGGATTCTGAAATAGAGCCAAGTAAGTGGTTTGGGATATTATCCATCTTTTCCCACACACAAACAAGAATAAGCTACAAGCTTCTTTTCTTTTATGACAAACTGAAAGTTGATAGGAAGAGAACAGATTAAATCCTTAGAGCTCCACTTAGAGGAACAGCTGTGAAAGGCCTGGCTCTGCCTGTGGAGCAGCTGTCCTACTCCCTGCTGGCGAGACGTAATGACTGAGTGTTAGTCACAGCAGACTGTCTTGAGAGGGTGCTCCAACTGTTGTGTGCCTAAGCTACAGCTGCTCCAAAACAAAGAGAAATTCTTGAACATGATATGTATAAAAGATTGGGGAAATTATATCCAGTAAGTTTAAATGGATGGTCCTGTTCTCATTTGAACATTTTAAAAAATGCCTACTAGCATACAAGGGTCTGATTTTGCGGGTGCTAAAGGGAATACATAAGATGCTAAACACAGAAAAGGAAATTAACATTCCTGACTATGAACTGTAAAAATTTCTATCTGGGGCTGGAGAGATGGCTCAGAGGTTAAGAGCACTGACTGATCTTCCAGAGGTCCTGAGTTCAATTCCCAGCAACCATATGGTGGCTCACAACTATCTGTAATGGGATCAGATTCCTTCTTCTGGTGTGCATGAAGATGGAGCACTCATATACATAAAAAATACATGAATAAGTAAATCTTTAAAAAAAAATTTCTATCTGAAGGTGGGTGGTGGTGGCGCATGCCTTTAATCCAAGCACTCTGGAGGCAGAGGCTGGTGGATCTCTGAGTTTGAGGCCAGCCTGGTCTACAAAGTGAGTTTCAGGACAGCCAGAGAAACCCTGTCTTGGAAAAGAAAATAAAAATAAAAATTTTCTATCTGTGATTAAGTTAGCAAAGTAAGAACATAATGTTTCATAGAGATTGGTTGCTTTTGACAGTAGCTATTTAATTTCTTTAGGATAAAATGGACCAGTTGTTACAGATGTTGCAAAGTACAGATCCCAGTGATAATCAGCCAGACTTACCAGAGCTACTTCATCTGGAAGGTAAACTTCATTTTCTACCTACCTTCAAGCAAAGACTACCCAGAGATCTTACTATATTGCTCCTGGATGGCTTTTGAGAGTCATCTTAGAAACAAGCATTATACCTTCTTCCTGTATCTGTCTCACCTTTCATGTGCTGTTTAAATCCTGAGTAGGGGTTGAAATCACAAACCTTGCTATTCAGATTATTTTATTCAGCACTTTAAAGTCTTATGGAAAAAAAAAAACCTTGAAATCAGTATTCTTAAACTGTTACCATTATACTTTGAGAAAATGAATTTTGGGTTCTGTTGACCAGATATAATTAATATTTTTATTACTTCACATTAAACTTTTCATTTCTTTAATGAGCATTTTTCAGAAGTTTACTTTCTTTTCTTGTCTTTTCTTATTTCTCCAAAAATTGCCATCTTAGCGATGTGTCACCAGATGGGACCTCTCATTGATGAAAAACTGGAAGATATTGATAGGTAAAGAACTTGTACTGTATTTAAGTTGTGTATCTTTCTCTCTGAAACCATTTCAGTAAACTGCCATTTTATAAAGGTGGTCACATGGTAAACTGCCTGCCACATAACCACAAGGACCCCATTTTGGTCCTTGAAGCCCACGTAAAAAAGCAAGATGTGGTGGTGCATGCCTATAAATCCAGCCAGGGCAGTGAGGGTGGGGAGAGGAAGGAAGAAGTATGGTGCAGATAGGCAGATCCCTGAGGACCCCTGCCCAGCCCAGGTGCATCGATGAGCTTCCAGTTCAGTAAGAGATCCTGTCTCAGAACTAAAGGTAGAGAGCCATAGAGAGGATAACCCAATGTGTCTCAGGCTTCTCTGTGTGCATACAGCTGGGATATACACCACACACAGAGACAGTACTTTAAAGAACCAGTCTTTATTCATTGTTCGTACCTTGATGTGAGGATTTAGACTCATTTGCCCTTTCTTGAAAAGCAAGGCTTCTCCATCTTCCTTTTTTTTAATATCATTGTGCTTACTAAACCGACATCACCAGAGCCCACAGGCTGCATCTATTGATAAATGAAGAAATCTAGACAGTTGCAGGTACAGTCCAGCATGGGATCTAACCTAAAAACATGTTTCTGTCGCCTGAGAGCCAAGGGAGAAGGGTCTTTTTGTCCCATCTGTTGGTATTTAGAGTCACTATTTAGAGCATTGTGTCATTTAGCAATCAAATTATTGTGTAATGTTTCAGAAAACATTCAGAACTCTCAGAACTAAATGTGAAGGTGATGGAAGCTCTCTCATTGTATACGAAATTAATGAATGAAGATCCAATGTATTCTATGTATGCAAAATTACAGAATCAGCAGTATTATATGCAGTCATCTGGTGTTTCTGGTTCCCAGGTATGTTTTGTAAAGCTCAGGGGTTTATTCAAATTCTTGAATATACTTGAGATGGTTTAAAATGTCTGTTTGTGTGAAGTGCATGATTGTGTGTGTGTGTGTGTGCGTGTGTGTGTGTGTGTGTGTGTGTGTGTGTATACCACATGTATGTTCTGGGCCCCTTGTTTGCCAGAAGAGGGTGTTGTTTACCCTATAGCTGGATTTACAGATGATTTTGAGTTGTATAATGTGGGTGCTGGGAACTGAACTTGGGTTCCCTAGAAGCAGGACGTGCTTTTAACTGCTGAGCCACTGAGCCATCTCTCCAGCCTCAAATGTGTAATTTCTTCAGCATAATGTTTACCAAAAAAAGTTAATAGAATTTTTAAATTTGCAAATATATAATACTGAATATACTAGTCTATATATATGTGCATTTTTAATTTTTTCCTTATACAGGTATAAGTAGCAAAATTACCCACTAAGTAGTTTCCCCCCAACGCTTTTTCTTTTAGTAAAGGTGTTTTGATCCTATCCTAGACCTGGAGTATCAAAGCCTTTAAAGTTCAGGTTCATATTATAAAGTTTCAGGCTTAGTGGTTAAATACCACTGGTTGTTCTTCCAAAAGACAGTTCAATTTCCAGCACCCATATGGCAGCTCACAACCGTCTGTAACACCAACTCCAGGAGATTCAACATCCAGATAAAGCACAAATGCACATAAAATAAAACTAAATAAATAAATTATTAAAAACAAACCTTCAGTTTTTCTATAATTTTTTTTTTTAAAAAAAATCTAATATTCTTCTGAGTGTCTACAGTTTTTTACACTGAACTACTTAGGTTAAGTGCTTTTTTGGTTGAGATTTATTTTTAATTTGTGTGCATTAGTGTTTTGCCTGCATTTACATTTTGTATGAGGGTGTTGAATCACTTAGAGTTGAATTATAGACTATTGTGAGCTGTCATGTGGGTGCTGGGAATTGAACCTGGATTCTCTAAAAGAACAGCCAATACTCTTAACCATTGAGCCATCTCTCCAGCCCTGATTAAGTGTTGTTATTGAAGAGGGTGAGAGTCAACCTTGAGTTATGGATATGTTTATGACATAGATTATAATTATGTTTTTAAGGGTGTTATATATTTATCTCTAGCTCATTAAGTTGGATTCACTAAATATATGCAGCCCTTTGTATGTCAATCATGTTTTAGTAGACTGTGATAAAAAGCCCCCAAAGTAAAATGTACCATTTCCAATGACTAAAAAAATTGTTTTAAACAAAAAGTGAATGTTTACTTAGCTGTAAGAGGAGGACCTAAATACACAAGAAAGATGAGAAACTGTTGAACACCTACAAAATATAATATTTATGTGTACACTCAGAGTGGCTTTCATGGGGACGCTGCTCCTCCTTCCATTATCCTACATGTATTCAGCATGGAACGCCTTTTCCTCTTTCCACCCAAGACTGTTTAAGAGCCCCCTGGGCCATCAGTTGAGCAAGTTTTAGGTATAAGTAGTCTGTTTTGTCCACTTATAGCAGCCAAAACTTAGCTCACATTTTCTTTTATGACCCATTTCCCATAAAACAAGAAACTACCATCTTCAGGAGGATGAATTCTCCACCCTCAAGTGGAGAATTAGGAGCTTGAATGGCACCTGTTCAATAGTGTCTGTCACTGGTTTCACATTGAATTTTCAAAGAATAATAAAATGTAGCCGTGAGAACTTGTTTAGCTGTGCTTATAATGGAGACCTTTGGGATTCTGATGTGCATCTGTTACATTTAGTGAAATAGAGGGTGATTGGTTTCATGGTGATTGTGTTAATTTCTTAGCACATGAGAACAATTTTTATACAATGTAGACAGTAGAATGTCTTTTCAAATACATAAACAGACGTTAACAGTAACTAAAAGAATGTTTGAAGACAGACTGTTTAAGATTTCAATGAGCCATGGTGGCTCATACTTGTAAGCTAATTGCTAAAGAGGTTGGCTGAACATATGACAGTGCATAACTATAATCCCAACATACAGGATGAGGCAGAGGCAGGAGGTTGCTGCATGTCTAAGGCCAGCCTGTACCACATAGTTAGGTTGTACCAAGTCAGTCAGGATTGCCACCAACCTTCAGGAAAAAAAAATGGAACTTCTGTCTCTTTACATTTAAATACAACAACAACAAAAAGAACAGCTTTTAGATAAAAGAATTGGCAAACAAACCTAGCCTGCTGCCTGTTTTTGTCTAGACACAACCCCTCCATTTGTCTCACAGACATTTATTTTTGCTTTATAGCTTCATTCTAAACCTATAGAATTGAATACTACACCAGACTCTCTGGACCTTATAAGAGCATTTCTTACGCCATATCTTCAGAAGTTAGTATGTTCTCTATTCATTAAATTAGTTTCTGAAATGTGAGTTGTAAATACAGTCTGGGGCTCTAAAACAATGGATTCAAGTTTTTCATGCAGTTCTGATCGTGGTTTTTTTCTTCCCTAGATCCTCCCACCTCCATACTCCCCCCAACTCCCACCTTCCAAAAAACAAACAAACCAGAATAGAAATTAAAAAGACCTTTTGAAAGACCAACATGGAAACTATATCATTAATTTAATATGGAGGTTATTTTAGTATAAGATGTATTTCTTTACTGCTTCTATATGAAATTAAAATCTGTTCATGTAATACTTAAAAATAAAAATTTGTAATAGGAAATTGGTTCAGTGGGTAAAGTGTTTGCCAGACTGGATGATTCCCAACTCTCTTGTAAATGCCAACTGGGCATAGTAACCCGCCTGTAATCCCAGCATGTGGACATATAGAAGGGATCTCCAGAGCAAGCTGCCTAGCTATAGTACCCAATTAGGTGATCTTTGTGTTCAAGTGAGAGACCCTGGCTGTTAGAAGGTAGAAAATGTTCAGGAAGACATCTGACATCAGCCTGCCTCCTCATGCTCCCACCTACTCATACATACACACACATTCCTGAAAACACACATATACTTTTAATAAGATTAAAAATCATCAGTCTACCAAAAAATGTTTTTCATAAAATTCCAACTGGTACAATAACATTTAAAAGAAGTTCTAAAGAAGCAATGTTTGCTATTTTTGTATTTGAATGCTTCTGCTGAATAAGTTTGGAATAGGCATTAAAATTGTGTAATGGAATGTTTCCTTATCACCTTTTGTAGGTATATTCAGGACCTGCTCAAAGTGGTACCTACCTGGTTACAGGGAGTGCACAGATGAGCCATCTCCAGAGCTACAGTCTGCCCCCAGAGCAACTCTCTTCCATCAGCCAGGGAGCAGTTCCACCCTCTGCAAACTCTGCTCTTCCTAGTCAGCAAACCCAGGCTTCTTACCCAAAGTAATTTGATTATTGGTTATTGGGGTTCATGTTAAAATTCTTTAATTGGTTCCCGTTGTCTATAATCACAAGTCTGGATAAGAAAAACTGGAGGCTGGCATTGTTCAGACTTCCCTGTCTGTAGTGTACAGTGGGTTTTGTAAGAAGCCAGCCTAATTCTTTTCCTTACAGCAAGAAAAGCTAGATTTTAAGAGTTCACTAGCACAGTGTTTCTAGGTAGCACAGGCACACTTTCTAGAAAGCAGTAGTGTCTGCAAATGCTCCTATATGCACCTCACTGTTGTAGCACCATTCCACAGAGTCATGAGCTTTAAAACAGTTAGGTTGTCATGTTTAAGGTGCTAAAGTGACGTTAAGGAAGGTAATGAAGCCTAGAACTCAGAGGCTATGGTGAAGATCCAGTTCCATGCTTTATATTTAACACTATTGACTGACTTACTCCTTAAAATAACCTATGAGAGAGATACATTGGCACCTCCATTTTGTTAATGGGAAACTGAGATATGGACTAAGGTTCCACATAGCTAAGATCCAAAAACAGGCATTCTGGCTCCAGAGATTGCCACATTGCCTGCATACTGAAATTCTTTCTCACAGTGTAGCATGTTTGGAATGATAGTGGGTGTGTGTGCATCATTAATATGCTCTGGGAATGTACTAAATGTCCTGTAAACACTTGCTGTCTCCCTTTATATTGTACTCTTCTCAGTTCACAGTTCCACTGTTTACCTGTTAGCCAAGGCTAAACCCTGCAGTTTATACAAGCTCTGTTTTCTTATTTCTCCTCTGTGTTGTCTGTTTATCTTGACAATTAATATATAACTATTTACTAATCTCCAAGATTAATCTTTTCCATTAATATCTTGATGTTATCCTTGGATACTAATAATTTCTTACCTAATCACCATGGCTGCACAGCTTTTTGTTCATTATGAATCAGTCTGCCCATTACTACATAAAAATGAGTTGCTCATCGACGAAGACTCTGGTCCATTCCTTCTGTAGTCCTCATCATTTTCTCCAGTGTAATCTCTCTCTGATCCTGTCATCCGCAAAACAATGACAGATGTGCAAGCAGGATCTGATGGCACCGAGGAGCAACAGATAGCGATGAAGGAAGGCAAAAATGTTCTAGAGAAAATGAATCCAAGCTAAGAACTAACTAGAGAACAAGAAGCGCAAACATTTAAAGAGCATGCCCTACAGAAAGCACCTGTAGAGTGCACATATGTTCCTTCGGCGGCAGCATTAATGTTCCACTGCATGTAAGGTCAGGCATATAAGGGTGTAGATGCTCATCAGGTATGGTCACAGGTAGATGTGCTGGTAATTGCTGTTGGGGGGGGGTGCCCTTAGGCTGTTCTACTTTTAGGGAAATAGGGAGATGGTCATCTCACTAGTGCATTAAAACTTTTCTGTCAAGATGCTGCTGATGTCCATGTTGCCAGAATCTGTGGTCAATACGCAGGTCTCCTACCCTGCTTTACACATTCCCTTCCCTATTTTTAATGTGTTTCAGGCCATTGTCACTTGGTTTCCCTTTTTGTTTCCTGCTCCTCATTTGCCCTTGCCAAATGCACCTTTATATCAAGAAGTCTTGGGCCCGCCCATTATATGGACTGCTCTGTTCTGCTCAGCCATTTCCTAAAGGTCCTCTGAATGAGGACTCTTGGTGTCTGTTTTGACTCCTGCTCTCCCCTGGGACTACAGACTGTTTTCTTGTGTCTTCTAGACATCTTTCTTGGTGTCCAAACCTTTCTTTCTTCTTGCCCATGCTTCTCTTGTTCCAGTCAGCTATAGACCGAGGTGTTTTCTCCTTTTAGTAAGTTGCCATTGCAATTATTTTTTATCAATTATAAAACCAGACATTCTAGACTACTTGGTCCATTATCAGATTTCAATGGCACTTTCTTCAGAGTAGGGTGTGACTCTTCTTTTCTGTCTCCACTGTGACTCTGGACACCTGCCATTCTCACATCTGTTCCCATTCCCATGAGCCTGTCACAATACATGTTGTTTTTCTCCTCAAAAAACAAGTGTGTGTTTCCCTTCACTCACAAGCATAGCTCTGTGATTTCTAAGGTACTCACTGAATCTTCTACAGCCCCTTCTCTCTCCTGCCACTTAATCTCTTGTGCTGTTTGCTTATCTGCATTGGCCTCCTTTCTGTGTCTTGAACATATCGCATTCTAGAACCTCAAAGGCTTCTTTTCCTTAGCCTAATGTGTTCTTTTCTAGACTGCTGCTAAGGGTTCCTGTGCTTTCCTAAGATCTTTCCTTAAATGACGCCTTAGTCTGAAAGGCCTCCCCCTTGCACCCTACATAAATGAGAATCATTTGTCCCAGGTACCACTGGTACTATTTACCATGCTCTGGTTTCTTCACTGTGACTCTAACCATTGACATACTATAAATTTATTGTCTTTTCTTTCTCCTACCAAAATACAAGCTCTTTAATAGTAGAAACTTTTCTTCCTTCATAGTATCCCAGTGCTTACATAACAGTGTGTGACACTTTAATAAATTATCAAATGTATGTAAGTGGGTGTTTAATAGTTTTCATGTTTATATCTGAATGGGTACACAATTCATTATTTAGTTTAGCTAATTGTTTTCCTCCCTCCACAGTGCGATGGTTAGTTCTGTTCAAGGAAACTCGTATCCGAGTCAGGCTTCAATATATAGTCCTGCTGCTGCTGCTACTGCTGTACCTGTGCCTGTACCTGTACCTATTCCTGCTGCTGTACCTGTGCCTGCTGATGTCACCATATACCAGAACGCAGGACCTAATATATCCCAGGTGCCAAACTATACTTTAACATCATCAGCCCTGCCTCAAGGAGGAGGAAGCCAACAGCCACCTCAGCCACAGCAAGCATATTCTCAGAAGGCTCTGCTATAGGACTTGATGTTCCTCTTGGTGGCATGTTTTCTGCTGAATGCCATTGACAATGTTAAGGAGATTCATTAACATCCTAAGATTTGTTTTTCCTCAGCTCATAGGAATCTGTCTTGGTCAACAAGTTCAAATACTCAAGAAGTTAGAACTATCTTCAATTTGCACTGACTTTTTAGAGGTCCGCCCCTCCCCCAGAGGAATGAAACTACTTACAACATTTATTTCCTTTCATAATATGAAGAATCGTTACAAGATTATTGTCTTGTAAAATTACCTGGTCTGCAACACTCAAAAGTTCAAAAACTGCTGTGGCAAATGTTATGTACATATATTGACATATAACTTCATTAGTTACCATTTGAATTACAATGGTGATCATGTGAATATATTTAACACTGTGTTAAATTAATTTACATTGCTGTTTTATTTTAATCATGAACAACTACCATGTTTGCTAATGTTTTGTGTAAATTTAAGTACACTATCTCTTTAAGCTGCAAGAGAATCAGGTTGTAGCACATTGACCCGAAGGCATTGTTGTCCTGTTGTAGCGTCACATTAAATTGAACCTTTCTTTACTAATTGTGCGCAAAACCTATGTATGTTATGTCTTTCTGTAGCTTCTGCCCACTACTGGCTGTCATCACACCAGCATACAGTAGCCACATTTTTGGTGCAGTTAGAGAATAATGTTCCCTTTAAACTTTTGTATTTTGGCATGATGTTCCAGGTATTGTGGACCATGAGACAAAAATTAGTCTTTATATATTATTTTTAAAGAAGTAATGTGGATTTTACTCTCCCTAGTTGAATGTGGTGATTAGGTTTTAAAGCGGTATTCTGGTTTTTTGGTAGCAGTGACACCAAAGATAGAAGCAATGCGTAGAAAGTTTTCAACTGGGAAGAAGTGAACTGACACTACGTTTTCAGTCTCTTGTAATTTTTAAGATCAAAACAAAATTTGATTCACTTGTCTTACCCCACTAGTTTTTTAAGATATGTCTTTGACACATTGTATCTTTCAATTCTCATTAAAATGGCTATAAGTAGGTGTTTGAAAGTAATTTATATTCCTGACTTTTTTTTAATAGTTTATATATTTATTATTAAGTTTCAAACTGGAGTTTTAAGTTTTTCCCTCTGTCTGTCTCTGTCTCATTTGTAGTTCTATTGACATTGTTTTTGCTTCTTATTTAAGAGTAATTTTAATGAATTATTTTAATCCATACAAAAAGGTTTTCCACTGATATTTTAGTCATAAATATTTATAATTTCCCAGTACTTAATATACCAGTACTTAAATAATCTAAAATATCGGTACCATATTTAACTAATAGAACTAAATTTTCCTCTTGTGAATGCAAATTACATTTTCATTTCCAAGACTTGTCTATTTCCTTTTTTTGACAAATGACTTCCATCTTTGGCAGATAATCTTAAGAGTGATTAATTCACAGGTTCATATTTAAAGCTCTTTTTTACCCTTAATTTTACTTGAGTTTAAAGTATGTCATCATCAAATAGTAAAGTCAAGTTTTTAATTTACATGTCACATTTTAGATATTTTTAAATAAAACCTTGCTAGCAGTTAGACTATAATCTTTTTTTCCAATTTAAATATGGTTTAAGTGATACACTTTCCTCTAAGTCATATTGTATTTTCATTTTAATAAGTTCCTATTTACAACTATATTCCCACTTTAATTTTTGATATTTTTGTGTTAAAACATCAACAAAATATTTTTTAGTATGCTTCTATAAGTTCATTAGTGGCAAAATGAAAAAAGTTACCACTTTTGCAGTGCATATATATTTTTTATCATGTAGTAGAGTGTATAAAGAATTGAATGAGTGATTGACTTTGTCTAAGTGACTTTATTTGGCTAAGCGTGCAAATACTTGGTAGAAAAGTTCCAGTGAAAATGAAGCACTGGCCTTTCACCTTCAAGTGGCACACAAGGGTAGATGAGCTAATTTGGGATCACAAATAGTTTTTTGTTTTAAATCCCATGCAAGTTGCATTTCTAGATAATCTAGATAGTGTGATAAATTATACACTAAGTCTAGCACTCAGAGGTAGATAGAGACAGGTAGATCGCTCTGTGAGCTTGAGGCCAGCCTAGCTGAAAAAGTGAGTTCCATGCTACCCGGCTACATAATGAGACCTCGTCTGAAAAACCAAACAGCAACAACAACAACAAAATTTTCATTGACAGCTGTTTGTAGTGGTCTATTTCATCAAAATATGGATAGCTGTCAATGAAAATTTTTAAATCAAAGTATCTGTAGAGTAAATGTCTAGGAAGAAACTTTTTGGTTTATTCTTTTTAAGTTTGGGAAATGTTTCTGTGAAAGTGATGGCTAAATGAGCAAAGTGTAGCCCTGTCTTGTGCTGCAGGCTCTGTCCTGTGCTGCTGCAGGCTGTGTGCAGCAGTGGATTTGATCATGTCAGTGTGCCTGGTGCCGTGCACTGATGATTTTATAGACATTCCTGACCCTTTATCTTCTGTCACTGTTACCTGCCACCCCCTATTTGGGGATGAACATTTTTCTAATATGTGCCCAGAGATGCCCTTATTAATTACTTCTGAAATATTTTTTCTTTTCTCTTTGTTTTAATTACTTGCTCAATAAATTAGCATCATTCATTTCTAATATAGAGGACTTACATGTGTGACATCTGCCTCATTAAACTTGAAAATATCCTTTGTCCAGTGGTAAGTTTGTGTTAGATTAATGCCCTACATAGTAAACTGTGCAACTCTAATAAATTGTAGGAATTTTTTCCCAATATGAGGTTTATTGGTATAATTGGTCAACTTTTCACCCAAAATACATTAAAACCCTTGTTTTATTTTTCTTGCCTGTTACCTCATTTTACTTACCAATTATATAATAATAATAATAGCTTCCTGTTAAAGCTTTTTATGTTAATAACAAAACTTAAGTTTGAAGTTTTGATTCATTTGTTGTTTTCCAATGATTTTGTTAGGTTTTTAATTTTTGTTTCTTTGGTTTGCTGGGGGTTAATAACCGCCTGTATCTCTTATTGTGAAGAATATCAAGAAGAAACCATCTAAAGTGGTGTTTTCAGTTGTCTTTCTGATAACTACTGTATTGGTGCTGCTGTGGGTGGTGCTTTACCCAGCAGCCGTCTGCACAGAGAAGTTTCAGTCCTATAGGGAGGCTTCTGCACCAAAGACGGAAAGAGTAAAATGTTGACTACCCAAACATCCTTCTTCTACATTTACTATTGCTGCCATTTGCTCTATGTCCTTGTGTGTATTTATGTACATGTGAATTTGTATGTAGAGGTACATGTGTATACACACACCTACTTTATTGAATGCATAAAAATGCTACAAATGGAAGCTGTATGCATGACTACATGTTTTCTATAAGAATAAGGACAGCCTCCCATAAAATGTAAACCACTCTCATGTTCAGGAAAACCGACAGTGATTCTTAAGATATTACCATAGTTACTGTCCATGTCATGTCATGTCATATATATATATGTGTGCTTCATTCTTCAACCTAGTATCCATTCCAGGAATATATGTCACCTATATAATGTCCCTTTACTCTGTTAATTAATTAATGGGGATTAATCTGGATAATCCCCATTGTCATCTTTCTGTACTCATGTTGACTTTTTAAGATCCACACTATATCATAGAATCACCCTCATTCTAGATTTTTTGTTTCTTTGTAGTATCCTTTAACTTAATTTTTTAATGTCCAATGGAAATTTTTATTATTTTGTTTAATTTTTATTCTTTATTATAAAAGCATTGTAAATAAAAACACCAAGGTTATCCATACCAAAAGATCACACAGCCAAATTAGCTCTGTACAGTTAAAATAGGTATTCCAAATGGAAACTGAAGCTTCATGTTGGGTTTTATACTTTTAATATCAAATATATTTTTGTGCACTTATCTACCATCCAGATCTGAAAGTCCGTTCTCATTAAAGTTATTCTTATTCCTAAAGGGTGTATTGATTAATCATAACCCACATGACTTATACATAGACGTAATGAAGCTACAGACTGGGAGATGTCTCAGCAGGTAAGAACATTTGCCACACAAGTTTGAGGACCTGAGGTCAAATCCCCAGAATGCATATAAAGAACTAGATGTAGTTGTGTTTGCATTTACCCAGTACTGTGAGAGGTGGCCGGTCTCGGTAATGTCGCTAGGCCTCCCTGGTTGTCAGCTTAGCTCCGGTTTCAGTGTGAGACCTGGTCTTGAGGGAATGAGGCAGTGAGTGAATGGGAGAGCAGTAGGCTGGTGTCCTCTGGCTTCCCTGAGTGTGCATAAACTACATATAGACCACACATACATGTGCAGGAAGGCAGAGGAATGAATTCTCATGTTCATTTCAGAAACCACATATAAATAACCGTGGTTAACCGTGCAGTTTCTGTCTGCTATGTATAACTGACTAAACTTAGGTCGCTGAGGCCAAAGAGAGCTGCAGCTCTGTTTTCATTTTCAATAGCATTAGAACTGAAGAATATTGTGCTGGAAACAATGGCTCGATTCCCTCATTCTCACCAAAGTGAGCTTTTCTCAGTGATTCACACACCCATTGAACTCAAGTGGATGGCTTTGGGGTAACTTCATAAGTGCTATAATATATATATATATATATATATATATATAAGGACTGTATTTTCAGATATATATATTTGGTTTGTCTGTAAAAGATTTCTCCTTAACCTAATGCCAATACCAGGATGTTGAAAGGGCAAGGAAGTTCTTTCTTTTTAAAAATCAGAAGTATTCATTTCCTCCAGTTGTTTACCAAGTTGGAGTCAGGTGGAGGAAAGCATAGTGAAGTTGCGGACATGTGGAAGATTAATAATGAGTACCATTAGATTGTTAGGATTTGAGGTTAAGTCCTACTTCAGTTGATGGATTAAAAAATACAACTAATTACTGTTTCTTGGATGTATTCATTATAAATGATTGTGTATCTTAAAGAGAAACATGATAGTTGAAAAGGGTTTTGGTTGAATTCATAGTATAGAATATCTGCTAGGTAGGGCAGATCCAAAGTGGAAAATTAATAGAAAACATACATAAGTTACTTTTTGTCTAAACCAAAATTACTGAAAAACTAATGAACACATATTCAAAGGGGTTGCTAAAACTGACTGAAGAAGTAAACAAAGATACAGATAAATTCACTTTTAAGAGGCTTCCTGGTAACAAGTCCATTCATGTAATTGGATGACACAAGGTAAGATAGTGGCATTAACTCACTGCAAGTGTGTCACAGTTTCTGTGTCATAAAGAGCTCTTGGGAAGGAGGTGCTTGATGGTAGTGATAGTACTTTGCATTGGAGATAAGAGTAGATATATTTACATATATATCACAAATATGCACAGTCCATTCCTCTATTAAGTGGAAATTTCAGTTTTTGCCCTAGAAATTCAGAGGACTGTACTTTAACAGAGTTAGAGCTTTTCTCAAGAGAATGACCTTGCACAGCTATGTGATTCCTCCAAGACCTGCCTTCTACTTACTTGGAATTTACAGTGCTTGTGTACCTACAGAATCAATTGTTGTCTCTGCTTCCAATCTTCTACATCTGTCTGAAATGTCCAGCTATCTGTCCTGAGTAACCTACTTAGGCCAGTTAACCTGTGCTAATGTAGATGACAGAGTATGTGTGGTGGTACCAGGTATGGCAGCACTGGGATTGCATATTCTAGCATAGCTGTGGAAACTTGCTTTCTGAACAGCCTTCGGTGATACTGATGCTCTAGGCAAGCCAGTGAGCCTTTTTCCGTGAGACTCCTGCCAGAACATACGCTCTCTGGCAGAAGGCTTTCTTTTTACAGTAGCCCTGTTTTATTGGTTCTGCACTGGCTGTAGTCATAATCATTGCAGTGTAGGGCATTGAGTATTTGTATACTTAAATCACAGAAGAAAGTTAGCATAAGTGTCCTAGTGTGCAGTGTGGTATTCTTGGTCCTCAGACAAAGTGGAAGTAGTGCACTGCACTTCTTCACCTCCTTCAGGTCTTCTGGTTGACAAGCAAGCTGAGATACTCTTAATACTGGGACATTGTTGTTTCTGTCCTTGCTGCTAGTTAAGAATGCATTGAAATCATTCCAGATGAAGCTCAAGATCAGCATACTAAATAACTAGTCAAGAAAAGTGTGACTACATACTATTAAGTCCCAAGTTACCAATGCAAAATTAAATGTTGGCTGTTATATTGTTTCAGTGAACCTTTTTATTGTACTTGTGTCTCACACAATAATTTTAGAAAATACTAGGGTTTTGTTGTGACATTTTCATACTTGTATGTTTGTACTATGCTCATACTCATTCTCTATTACCTGTCCATGCCCACTACCCCCTGGTAGTTTTCTTATGTTCATGTCATTTTTTTTTATTTTTTTGCAGCTACATGAGAATATTTTTAAAGATAAAGTACATTGGTGTTTAATTTACCTCCTTGACTTTAGGAGATTAGATACCTTGTTGGTATTTAAATTTTTTCAGTTATTTTTTGTTATAATGGAGGCCAATAAAGATATAATGACTGATTTCAAAGTACAGATAAACATGTATTTCCTATTGATAAGCAGATGATTGAAGGAAAAAGCTAGATTTCTTGGTTTGGTTTGGTTTTTGTTTTTTTTAGTCTGTAACCTAGGCTGGCCTTGAACTCCAGCCTCATAATCCCTGGTGTGCCAACATGCCTGGCCAGCCCTTTTTCCTTTCTTTGCTTTTTTTTTCTTTTTCTCTGTCTCATTGTAAATTCTTCCAGAAGTGGTCCTAGTATGAATGAAATACTCATGGAGTTTATTTCTTCAGTGGCAGAATACTCGTGTGCCACAGTAAGCGCAGACTTTACCTTTGCTGTTTTTTTCTTTCTTTACAAACAACTTATACTCTAATAGAACTTGGTGAGATATTTTAACATCAAAGTGAATGTCAGGCCACCTTTTATTTGTGTAGCAGTCAAGTGTTAGTTCAAGTGGAGAGGAGTCCTGTGGATTCTCAAGTTAACTTTTGAGGCAGAAGACTGTAGAATGGACAGACCTTGCTACGCAGTAGTTCCAAGTTTTCCTGTACTGGGGAATAGATAAAATGGACGAGTACAGAGTTTTATTATTATTCATGACTTTCATATGTTAATTATTTTCTCAAAATTATTAACACGATGGGAGAAAATTTTGTTTCAGATGTTCATCCAGAGTTTAGAGCGATCGATCTACCCTGATTTGTACATTTGGAACACACAAAAATACCATCTTAAAAAGGTTTCTAAAAAATATTGAAATTTGATTTTGTCTGTGGGAAATCTTAAATTACTTAGTTCATGTTAAATGTTCGTTTTATTTAAATGGCTAAGAAAATTGACTCCCCCCCCACCACCAAAGATGACAAGGAGAGGTTGATGAATGAAAGAAGCTGTGTTCAGATGTGTGGGACGAGGCAGAAGTGGACATCCTCAAGGATGAAATGATGGCAAGCGCTCATGCCCATCACTACATCAAGCATCACTCTATTAAAGTTGAATAACTTAATCTAATTATTGTATTTGGTGTCTTCTTAAAGTGTTATTTCTAAATATTCCCTTTACTTATCTGTGACTTACAAATCAAGTGTTATTTATTACTCCTTAGTTTCTTCCTGTGAATTCCAAGAGCTGTCTTGAGAAATGTACAGTGCTCTCCAGAATGCTTCCAGCCAACTGAAGAGAAACTCATGTTAGTTGTCCTTTCCAGCAACAAGATTTGGTAGATTGTCTTTAACTCTTAACTTGTGTTGACCTGCTGATGATACATTAAGTCCTGCTATAATTCGCACATTGTGTCTTAAAAATGGCTGTGCTGGGCAAATTATGCAATAAAAATGCCTTCGGATTTATGGGGAAATTTGGCTAGAAACACAGCTTTCAGAAACTTCAACAATGAATAAATATGGAAACTTGGTAAATCCAGCACAATGTCTGTCACACATGTTAAATGACTCACATGGAAATATGTGAGCATGACAATAAATTTGGCACCTCACCTCAGCAAAGAGCAGAAGTGTGTCCATGGGAGAGGGTGACAGTCATGGCTTATGTGGAGCTCTGGGAGAAGTAACCCAGCTGCGGGTAAGTGTGACTAAGCCCTCCTGGACTTGAAGTTGCTGCCCAGGGTTTAACGTGTGTTTGCATGAGTGTTTTATGTATTCCAATGATGGCTAATGGTTTCTCACATTGCACCTTTTTTTTTTCCTGGGTGAAGTCATGCATAAGCAAATGCAAATTTGCATTTTGTTCATACTCTTCTACTGTATGTCTGCTTCTTGGATCAAACTTTTGTTTTTATGAAAATACAGTATCAGGACTCTAAAGGTCATGTTGGGCCAGAAGGAGTGGCTCAATACTACTATTTTCTATTTTAGGAAGATATCCTTTATCTGTTTAAGTAATGGGTAAGAACTGTAGATAATATCTAGAATCCAAAATGTTCTTTCCTCTTAGTAGATAAGAACAGCTCCAGTTAAAACATCTGAACAATTAAGAATTATTTTATATTTTCTCCAAGTATAGTCTTGAAATAATACTTGCTAGTACTAACTTCCCTCTCATTCAAAAAAGGGTGGAACAGAAGAAAATTGAAAAATTTAGGATTTAATTTTTTTCCTTACCTAAGCAAGTATGATCCTTACAGTTAGTTATTTTAATTTTGCAGCTGCTTGTTCTTCATTTGATTAACTAGAATAAGCACAGGATTTTCAAGATTCATTAACTGCTCTAAGAATTTTGTTTCATCATTGCATGTCTGCCTGCAAACTGGGCAGTTTAATCATGTCAGAAGCTCATTTTGATATTAGTAGAATGTGAGTGCTGAGTGAATTCTGCCCCAAATCAGTTACGTAGTACACTCTCAAGTCTTTCAAAAGGCCCTGAACCTGGTGTTCCCCGAGCTCATTTTTAGTATAATTATGGATGTTTAAGAATGATGTTGGTATGGTTTAAGTATGAAAAAAATTACAAGTTCATATGTTTGAATAAATGGCCCTCTCTAGTGGCTATTTTGGGAAGTTATCGTACTTTCAGAGGTCAGGGCTAGTTAGAGGAAGTGGGGTTCTGGGGATTGGCACTCGGGTATAACCCTACCCTTCGTTCTGGACAGCTCTACTCCTTGATGGTGTCATGTAATGAGCAGCTTCCTAGTGCTCCTTTACCACCTCTCACCCACCTGCCAGCAGTTCTTCCCACCACCACGTCCTCCCAAACTGTGAAACAAAATAAAACTTCCCAGTTTCCCACAAGTTGTTTCTTGTCAGGAATTTATTCACAACAGGGAGGCAAATTACCAAATAGAGATGCTGAGTTTACAGATGAGGACCCCAGACTGTAGTTTGCACTGTTTAATCCAGGCTTTGTGCAAAGTGTAGCATTGTTTCAATGGTGGTGTCATGTGGGATTCCCCTCCTTATGCTATGAATATGTTTTATTGCCATTGGTCATTAAAGAAACTCAGCCAACGGCTTAGTAGAATAAAGACAGGTGAGAAATCCAAACATATATAGAGAGAGTAGGCAGAGTCAGAGAGATGCCGTGTAGCTGCCAGAAGGAGAAAGATACCATCCGCCAGCCAGAACCTTGCTGGTAGGCCACAGTCTCATAGAAATACACAGAGTAATAGAAATGGGTTAACTTAAGAGTTAGCTAGAAATATGCCTAAGCTATTAGCCAAGCAGTGTGGGAATTAATATAGTTTCTGTGTTACTATTTGGGTCTGGGTGGCCGAGAAACGAACGAGCAGTCTCCACCTACAGTGTTGGGAATGTATATGCCATAAATGTTTTATGAAAAGACACATTTCTAGTCCAAACTGGCTTGCTCACAGTCCATCTCCTAGTGCTGATCAGCAGTTCCATTATGCCCCTGTCTCTAATATTCAATACTAAGTATAATCTAGGCTAGCCTGCTGCTGTCTCCTCTGAGTCCCAGAGGTCAGTCTGCCTATGATTTTGTTGTTGGTGATGGTGGTGGGTTTTGTTTTTGTTTTTGTTTTGCAGCTTCAGATCACACTTTCTTGTTACTTGATCCATTTGATGATTGTGAATGATCTCAGTTTCTTTTCTCAGAGAAGTCAGTCTTAGTTGACATCCTGGGAGTACCACAGTTGAACCAAAGAAGCCTTACAGTCTCTACACACATACACTAAACTGTGATGTTTTCCTTTAACATACTCTCCAGAAGCTTGTTTTCCTGCAAACAACGTATTTATATTCTTAACTGTAGCTGAACAGACCTCTCTATATAATATTTGTCCATTCATGTGACATAGACCACTGGGCCTATGAATACTTGAGCTGATTCTGTAGCTTACTTGGTTATTGTGAACAGTGACTTGGTTCCATCTCGCCCCAGTCAGAATGACTATCGAAAAACCAAACAAAAACAATATTAAGTATTAATAGTGTGTGGCAGAAGGACCCTTTATACATTTCTTGGGGGACATAAATTGATCCAGGAACTATGAAAATCAGTATGGAAGTTCCTCAATAAATTAAAAATGGCAATACCATTTGATCCAACTCTTCCATTCCTGGGTCTATGCCCAGAAGAATCAAGTTGGCACACAGTTGGTGTACCTGTGCATCCAGGTTTATAATGGAGCTGCTCAGGATAACTTTTGGAATTGGCATGTGGCTTGGAAGCACCATAGTGAGCTAGCTCCAACCTCTGTCCTTTTTTAACTCAGATTTGGAGGAAATACAGATATACCGCAAAATGAAAATTTTGCTAGAAAAACATGCCTATTTTTGACATGAAGAGTCCAAGAAGAAAATAAGATGATAAAATACATCTCTTGCTCTGCTTCTTTCTTATACTGCCTTTGAGAAAGGAAATAGAGTTGTCTTTCAATAGAGTGATCGAAAAACCCCTCAAAGCCTAAGACAAGAGAAGCTCTTGTCCTGGGAGCCTGTCCCTGACTGGCTAGTCCGTAGACTTGAAATGATGTCACTCTCCTGAGCTTAGAAAACAAAATTTCCCTTTTCCAAGCTATTATCAAGTACAGATGAACTATAATGAAAACACAGGCACTTTGGGGCCCAGTGATAGAAACATGTGCCTGGCATCTTTGAGGCCCTAGGTTCCATCTCTAGTATTGCCACCACAGAAGACAGGCAACTTGAAACACATTGAAAGTTGAGAGTTGGGCCCAGCCCGATATATTTGGCCTGCAGAAAAGTTAATTTTATAACTAGGTAATTTTTTTCTGAAAAACAGATTTAGTGAGTTTTTTTTTTCTTTTAAGATTTATTAAGTGTCTGGACATATGTACATAAGAGTAGAGGAGTCGGCCGGGCAGTGGTGGTAAACGCCTTTAATCCCAGCACTCGGGAGGCAGAGGCAGGCGGATCTCTGTGAGTTCGAGGCCAGCCTGGTCTACAAGAGCTAGTTCCGGGACAGGCACCAAAGCTACAGAGAAACCCTGTCTCGAAATACCAAAAAAAAAAAAAAAAAAAAAAAAAAAAGAGTAGAGGAGTCTGGACACCAGAGCATTGAGTACACAAAAGGAATTAAAAGCAAGTACATGCCCCTTGACCTGGCATGGGAAGTAAACCAGGTGCTCTACCTGTAGAGCCATGCCTCCAGCCCCTGGGATTTGGTCTCTTGAAAACTCACACCTAACACCATGGTCCTATGTTTCCTACGTCTAACCACTGAGGCCTCTGGAGATCCCAACCAACAGCAACATTATCTGAAGTGGGAAGATAGGTTTTATGTAGAAATCCCTACAACAGGTGCAGACCTGATCTGTGGGGTAGAGCAGAGGGACAGGGTGGGAAGTAGTCAGTGGATGAGAAGTTACCACGTTCTGGACATTTTCAATGATTTGCAGTTATTATGGAACTGAACTTAAATCTTAACTTGAATTTAGAAAGTTTAGAAAATTAATGTAGACGAATGGACTTAACTTGAATTTATAATTGAAAAATTAATATGGGCCACTTGCTGTTTGACAGGACTCGATGTCACTGTTGTCACTGTACCACATAAACTAGCATAGGTGCTGTGTGTTCCTAATGTTTTCTGATACGGCTGCTAGAAAATAGAATCATGTGACTAATGTTCTGGTTTAGGGCTTTTGTTTGCTTTTTGTTTATTTGTTAGTTCATGCTGGGAAAGGAACTCTGGGCCTTTTGTAGGGAAGGCCCTTTTATAGGAGCTTACATGGATTGGTTACTCATGGGAAAAGTTGACAAAACCTAAATGGAAAGATAGAATTTGTTAGGAGGTTGTGTGTCTGAACATCTTGCAGGCAGGAGACACTGACTTTAGCAGCAAGGAACAAACTCTCTTGCAGCTTTGGAAGATGTGGTTAGTGTTTCTGTGAAGAACCAGAGGCAGGCAGGTTTGCTGACATAAAAGGACTGGGATCTCTAAGCTCAGGTCCCTCTCTTGTTCTGCAGCCCATTGCATGTGCATGTGCTGCCTGGCCCTCCTAGTTTTCTGTGCCCAGAAGAAGATGCCAATGTTCTGGCTACTGATGGAGGAGGGTCATCTGTCTATCTGTTGCTTTCATTGGTTAATTAATAAAGAAACTGCTTGGCCTGGTAGGTCAGAACATAGATGGGTGGAGTAAACAGAACAGGATATTGGGTAGAAGGCAGTGAGGCAGCCGCCATGGGGTCAGATGCCATGGAGCCAGCTGCCAGGTCAGACATGCTGAGTCTTTCCCGCTAAGCCACCACTTGGTGGTGCTACACAGATTATTAGAAATGGGTTAGTCAAGATGTGAGAGTTAGCCAAGAAGAGGCTAGATATAATGGGCCAGGCAGTGTTTAAAAGAATACAATTTGTGTGTTGTTATTTTGGGTATAAAGCTGGCCGTGCGGGGCCAGGCAGGACGAAAAGCAGGCCTGCTAGCCTCATCACTACAGGCTACTGTGTGTCTTCATCATCCATCACTGTTTGAAGAACAAAGCTTTCATTTGCAAGTAAAGCCCCAGGCCTTTCAATGGCCTTGGTAGTGTGCAGGGTAATTATATTAAACTCAAGAAATTGCGCATTATACAACAGAAGTTAGCATGCTCATGATTAAACTTTTTCCCAGAATAGATTTGGATGCCTGTGGACTTTGCAAAATTGGGAGGAAGATTTCTATTTTGTTGCCTAATCTTTATCTATTTCTAACTATGCTGTGTCAGTGAAAAGATCCTTTTTGGAGTGAGGCTTTCCTGGCTTCCACTGTGTTCCTCGATTTGATCGTCTGCAAAGTAAGAGGATTGTATCCCTCAATGTCCAGGCACATTACCTCCAAGTGACAGGAAAAGCTCACAGTGCTGATCTCTGAGTACATCTGAACACATGTGCACTCATGCATACATCACATGAGAAAGAGACAAACAACATTTTTATTCAACCCAGTCTTCTCTCTGCTAGTATGAACTTTCAAGAATACCAATGTACTCTTCATCTGCTAGACTAGATCTCCTTTCTCTCTCTCTCTCTCTCTCTCTCTCTCTCTCTCTCTCTCTCTCTCTCTCTCTCTCTCTCTCTTCTTTCTTTCTCTTCCTTCTTTCCTTTCTTTCTCCCTCCCTCCCTCCCTCCCTCCCTCCCTCCCTCCCTCCCTCCCTCCCTCCCTCCCTCCCTCCCTCCCTCCCTCCCTCCCTTTCTCTTTCTTTCTTTTTTCGGAATTCACTTACTAGATGTTGAGTGAATGACACTTTTCAATGTGCTGACCAAGCTGAGTTTTCAGAACACTGTCTCACCATCGGTGCCCTGGAAGAAGCAGAAATGTACTCAGGGTGTTCACATGAGCACCCTTTCAGGAAAAGCTAACTAGAAACAAGGGAACAGGCAGAGAGATGGCCCAGCTGACCAAGTGCCTGCTGTGCCAGCCTGAAGACTCGAGTTTGGATCCCTACACCCGTGCACAAGCTGGGCATGGTTGAACACAGTGGTAACCCCAGTACTGGGCAGGCAGAGGCAGGTGAATCTTGGGGACTTGCAGGCCAGCAAGTCTAGCCTAAGCTCCACATTCAGTGAGTGACTCCTGTCTCAAAGATAAGGTGGAGAACAATAGAGACAGACACCCACGTCTACCTTAGACCTCCAAAGGCATACACAAGAATGAACATAACAGCAAACCACACAGACACACACAGGCTGAGGGAGCATACAGAGGGACACCGAGGCGCCATCACTGTCACCACATCTGGGCCGACTGATAACAGCAGGTATATACTTCAGAAGAGCTGGACTTGAAGAAAGACAGATGGGCAGAATTGCACCAGGCACAGCAGGCAGAATCGAGCTATAAGGAGAATAAACACCCCAACACATATTTCTGCCCTCTGTCCCGTCACTCCTCTCATTGGTTGAGTCCAGCTGCCACACAGAATGACAGAGCTTTCCAGGAGGAAGGAAACAACTGGAGATGGAGGAAGACGTTGGCGGCATGCTTTGATGGCAGCATGCAATGCCGTTTAATGCAATTTTACTTGACACCTGCAAACATGTGAAATGTTCCCTCTGGCAAGTACATTAACATGCACATATTGTGAAAAGCCAAAACACGTAGTGTTTTCTGGTGAATCAATATGTGCATTGCTAGAATTTATTTAAAATACTGATTTTAAATTATCAGTAGGTGGTGCTACTGAGATTTAAATGGAAAGAATGCAAAGGAGACATTAAGCTAGGCTTTAGACAGGCTGCCAGAAGAATCCGTACATTTACTAGTCAGTTTATTTCCCATCCATTGTTTTATAGTGTGGCATTTGAAAAGCGCTGACTTTTAGAATTTTGATTTACTTAGTATGCAGAATATTCTAGATTCGTCCAACAATCAGAAGAATAGTGACTTAGACATGTCTGTTCAGAATCAAAAGGGTCATGTTATTGAATAGTTGTACTTTTCTGACATGATGCAGTGTGGATACCTCTTGTCTTACATCTTACTCAGAGATATCCAATCAATGAATCAGCATATATGTGAGGATTTGCATTAGAGTTTGACTTCAGTTTGAATTTCCTGGAGTAAAGAATAGCATGCATGCAACTTCAGGGGTTTGTCTTCCGGCAGCCATCACAGGTGACCCTCTGAAGGACCATTTCTTTATCAAGACAGAGAAACTACTACATATCATCAGGAATAAAAAAGTCTGCCCATAAAAATCACAGTTTTGCAAAATGTTGAACCTGGTAGAGATTTTCAGGATGTTAGAGTTACTGTTTTTAAAACTGCATCACAGAGATTCTTGATAAAAAAAAAAATCCCATGTAGTTTGCATGAAGAACCTGATTTAATCAACCTGGGATGGGGCTGGAAGACGTCATTAGTGGGTATCCCAATAGAGGAGCGTCTGGGAAAACATGGCCCTCTTTAGCCTCTTTGAACTAAGCTTCCTTATCCGTTCTGTCCAAGACTTAACAATCCCCTTTGAGTAAAGAAAGCAATGGATTCCAAGAAATCCCTTAGATTCTGCCTATGTAACTTACATTATAAATCAATTTAAAACTCCAGCCTAGATCTCAATGTTTCTCTCTATCCACCATGGTGCCTTGGATTTCATTGTCCCCATTCTTGGCAGAGGCTGTGGAAATGGACAGCTTTGACAGATTATGTTCCTAAACAATGAGAAACTTGAAACCAAAATAACCTGTGTGGTTTCCTTTAAGTGTGTATGTTTCTCAAGATAGATAGCCGAATATTTTAAGTATATCTTCAAACCAGGAATTCATGTTGTACAGTCACTAGAAATTTCCAGGAACTGAAGGCGGAGGCTAATCTTTCATTCTCAGCTGCCCAGACCTGAATAATCACACAGAAACTATATTAATTACAACACTGTTTGGTTGATGTCTCAGGCATATCTCTAGCTAGCTCTTACATCTTAAATTAACCCATTTCTATTATTTTATATTTTACCACAAGGCTCATGATTTGTTACCTCTTGCTTCTTGGGCAGCTACATGGCATGTGCCTCCTTTGGCAGCTACATGGTATTTCTCTGACTCTGCCCACTCTCTCTCCATCTCTTCCAGTCTGGTTATATTCTGTCCTGCCATAAATCAAAGCAGCTTTATTCATCAACCAATAAAAGCAACACATATACAGAAGGACATCACACATCAAGGAACAAGAGATGATCATAGTCCGTCATCTACTGGTAGTCTGTCTCACCTGTGAGACATGGCCTCCAGGTTTTAGAGCACCATTTGGAACCAACAAGTCTCATTCTTATAACTCGGTTTTGCTTTACAAATGCTCACCTTATAAGTTGCCAAAACATCTTTAGCATCAGCAGGCCTGGATCCTACAAGAAATCAGATTTTTTTCAGTCACTCAACACCAATTTGAAATCACCACACAAGATTAGAAATTAGTAATAAAAGTACAATAAAAAGAAATTAAGATTAACATGCCTTTAGATCAGCGGTTCGCAACCTATGGGTTGACCCCTTTGGCAAACCTCTATCAACAAAAATGTGTTCATCATGATTCATAAAAATAGCAAAGTTACAATTAGAAAATTCCCTGCTCCCATATCCGTCCTTCCTCCTAGATGAAACTCTATTATCTCTACAAGAATCACACCTTTAGACTGATCATATATTTATATATATATTATATAAAAATTATATATTATAATGTATATATTATATATTTATTTGCTATATGTAATATATATTTATATATTATATAATAATTGATTGCCGAGTGGTGGTGGCACACGCCTTTAATCCCAGCACTCGGGAGGCAGAGGCAGGCGGATCTCTGTGAGTTCGAGGCCAGCCTGGTCTACAAGAGCTAGTTCCAGGACAGGCACGAAAAAGCTACGGAGAAACCCTGTCTCGAAAATTCAAAAAAAGTATTGATTATATCGTTTTAAGTTTTTTAGATTTTTTTTTTCCAGTGCTGAAGTGTAAATTTGGGGCCTTGCACATGCTTAGCATGTGTTGAAAGAGAGACTATTTCCTAGAACCTTCATTTTTTTAAAAAAAAAGAAAACCCTGAATTTTAGAGGATCAGCTCTAAAACCTGACTTGAACAAAACCAAATGCGCTGCCCCCCAGTGGTGTTAAAGAGCAGTGCTTTATAGGCAAACTGCCAGGAAGTTGTTTCAACTACATTGGTCAAATTACTGCGTGTCTTTGAAGTCTGTGGGCAATCCTGCCGAGTGCTTTCAAGATTTTTAACTTAAACAAAAATTGAATTAATTAAGTCCTCAGCAGTGGGGATTTGGAACATTTAGGCACAAACATCCTTATGTGTTTGGAAGTGAATTTATGTTAATTCATTAGGGATGCATGCACATTTGGATACGTTTTGATTGTTAAATTCATTACACTGAAGTTCTAAAAGGCAAATTAGGTCATTTTCCTAGCTTGAAATGTAGAATTTAAGGGTCATTGTAAAGAGTAACTTCTTTCTTTCTTTCTTTCTTTCTTTCTTTCTTTCTTTCTTTCTTTCTTTCTTTCTTTCTTTCTCTCTTTCTTTCCGTATTTCATGATCTCTAGCTACCCCCTCTGCAGTGGTGTGGATTATGTAGTGGGATGCGAAGGCATTGTTTTAGAGTTCCCCTTGGAAATCTGGCCAGTGTGAAAGGAGATCATTTAAAAAACAAGGTCCTTCCAGAGTCAAGGAGAAGACATATAGCTGCCTGCAGGAAACACATGCACTGGAGCCTTGCTGGTAAACTATAGCCACATGGCGATACACAGATTAATAAAATGGGTTAATTAAAGATATAAGAGTTAGCTAAAAATATGCTTAAGCTATTGGCCAAACAGTATTGCAATTAAACAAACAAACAACCCAACAACAACAAAAACCAAGGGCCTTAGGAAGAGTAAGTTTCAAAAGGGCGTCCTAAATGAATTTATATTGCTCTGGTTCTTCCACAGTAGCTTAAATAATTTACTACCTGAGTGGATGAAGTCATGCATGATCACGCATTGAATTTAGTACAGTTATACTATGTGATTGTAACCTTGGTGGAGGGGCAGAGACACGGCGTCATAAGCTGATATCAAGATGACTTCCAGTGATTCATTTGGTCCCACCTGCTTATGAGGCTCAGCAAGCTTTACCAATTGTAAATCAGGCCCAGGAACATGGTTCAACCTCCACCCTAGTCTCTCTGCAGATCCAGCTTGATCCCAAGAGCAGTATCACTGTTACCAGCTCCTGACTTTATGCACTTCAACACCACGCGCCAGCCAGCACAGGAAACAAACTCCAGACGTGCCAGAACATCCTTGGCAGTTTGTACATTTTGTTTCATGGGCCTGCTGAAAACAATGAATGAACCTTGAGATTACAAATGCTCTTGCTAACAATTTTAGAGACTTTCAATTTTTGACTTCCTGCCTGCAGGAAGGAAATGACAGTTGGCAGTGTGGACAACAGGTGTTCCTCTGGATGGAATGGAACCTTCTGCTTACTAAAATAAAAAGCCCTGCCTCAACACTCCTACATGGAAGTGAACTCAAACCACAGGAGTCGGTTTCTCTGCTACACATCCAGCTTCAGAAACCAAATGTGTTTTCTATCAGGAAGTTCTGAAACCCAGCCAGGCAAGGGCAGGACAAGGCACAGGCCGCTCAACTCGGTGTTAAACTCTTTCATGTACAGTATTCGGGGTGTTTGAAAAGGGCCCTTGCACACTTCCTGCTTGTTGAAGTGCAGTTGCATGACGGATTGGTCAGGGAGATTAAGGGGGAAGGCAGCAGGACTGGAGTTTAGGTCTCCACTGGAGGGCAGGTGACTTTTGAAGCTCTCTTGCTTCTTGCTTTGTCTTTGTCTCCAAGTCTGGTCCTGTCGTTGTTTCTTCTTCATAGCGTAGTGTTAGCACGACTTTCTTTTCCTTTGCCAGGCAAGCTAGTTGCTTTGTTACTCCTTCAGATGTTTTCTTCCCTGCCTGGCAGCCTATTAGTTACAATTCCAGAAGTGAGACAACGAGATACAAAGACCGACATCTCTGAAGGTCGTGCCTTGGATGAGACAAACTCCTGGCAGTTCTTTTCTAGTCACTGTTGTTATGGTTCAGAGGTACACAAGTTGGGAAAATTTGGGAAAGATACTGTGGTGCCATTGTCTGGAAATGGCCAGAATCATTGCCTAATATTAGTTATGAAATTACTTGTGTAATCCCCTAGACTTTGTCTTCCCCCTCTGACCCTAGGACCCCAAAGAATCATGTGATAGAGGAAGGAGACAGAGTAGGTGTAAGTATGACCAAGCAAATATATTGATCGTGTGCGTAGAATGAGTGAATTACCAGGGGGCAGATGGCTGTCTCGGTTTCTCCTGGAAGACAGTGTAGAGAAGAGCATCATTCCCTAGGAATAGAAGAGCAGTTAGCTGTGGCTGAAGGCTGCGTTTTCTACAGCTGCTCTGGGCTTCCCTTTCTGTCTCCATTCATCCCTTCCATGAATCTGTGCCTCAGCCCGTTCTCTGCTGGATTCTGTGCTGAGAAATGATGACACAAAGATGAGGGCAGATGTTTCCTGCTTTCAAGGAGTGTATGTGCTTGGTGGAGCTGCAGCCTGCAGGCCAGGATATAGATAGACATGAGTGTGGCACAAAGGGGGAAGTGTGTCATCCCACTTGGAGAAAGTGACTGGAGAAAGGCTGGACAGGAGAAAGGTGAGCGCCCAAGGTTGGAGGCCAGGCTTCTCAACTAGTCTGCAAAAGCAGGAGCCAACAACTCAGTTCTAGCCAGGAAATGGTTTTCCAAGGCTTTCTCCTGCTTCGTGTTAGCTTGGTGACTGTTTGCTTCTTCTTAGTTCTTCCATTCAGAGGTTAAGTGGAAGTGAAATTCGTTTGTTTGGCTTCTGCCCAAGGAAAAGCGAGGGAAGTAAACTGGCAAATTAAAGAGTTACAAAATACAGTGCAACCTTTTTAAAATTGCAGTTATTTTAAAGTTGTTATTTATTTTATGGGTGTGAGTGTTTGGCTGCATGGATGCATGTACACCACAGGCAGACCTTATGTGCCTGGGGGCCAGATGAGGTGTCAGATCCCCTGACACTGGAGTTAACTATGAGTCATCACGTGAGGACTGAGAACCAAATCTGACTTATCCGAAGAGCAAGTGTAGTCATTGTTGGGCCATCTTCCACCCCAATTGCAAGGATTTTAAAATACATTTGCTTAGTCTAACATTATCTTCTAATCTCCTAGGTTCTTGAGATATTTCAGTGATGGCAATATTAATGAAATGAGTTGAGAAAAAAGTTCTTCTTACACCACTCTCCCCGTTTCCCAGGTACAATACTGCTAGTTTGATGGGTGTCCTTCTGAGTTTGGAATTTATGCGACTATCTATAACTACGATATTTTAAAGCAAAAATGAAGTTATTTCACTGAGAGTGTAAATCATAGCCTCTGCAACTTGATTCTCCCCTTCTCCTCTTTTAGCTCTGTTTGTAGAACATTGAACAGTTAACAACAGTTTTCAAAAGGGAGGCTTTTCAATTCCCCCGTGCAGAAAAAATGCTCCAGCGATAAGTAGATATTTCTTTGAGTAAAAAGAAGAGGGGAAGAGGTCCGTACTCAGCTTTGAGGACGGTCCTCTGCTTTCTACACTTTTCCCAGTCATGCTTTCGGAGTCGTCAGCTTTTGCACGTCTGGATATATTTATCCCTTGCACCTAAACCTCACTTCTTTTTCTTAATATTTACAGTAAGCTTTGTGTGTGTGTTTGTGTGAATGTGTGCATGCACATGCATGGGAACATACATGCAAAGAACAATGGCTCCCTTTTGTATGGACAGTTGAGGCATCCCTAGAGTGGATGTTACCTGGTGTGCTTGCTTCTTCTTAGTCTCAGTCATTTCCCTCTCTGGACTAACATCATTCTTCTACTAAGTCTTCTGTCACCTCTGCACCTGGCTTCTGCTTATTTGTTCATTTATCACATAGCTACTGTCTTAGTTAATTTTTCTGTTGCTCTGAGAAAATACACTGGCCAAAGCAACTTAAGGGAGAAAGGGTTTATTTTGGCTCACAGATTAAGGGTATGGTCCATCATAGAGGAGAAGTCATGGCAGAAGGAGCTTGAGACAGCTATCACATTTTGTTCACAATCAGGAAGCAGAGAGATATTATTGTGGTCAGCTGGCTTTCTCCTTTGTGTTCAGTCCGGCATCCTGAATGGAGCTACACACAACAGGCAAGTCTTCCCAGCTCGCTTAGCCTAATTGAGATAATTTGTCTTCGTTAGGATTTCTATTGCTGTGATGAGACACCGTGACTACAGCAACTCTTATAAAGAAAGACATTTTATTGGGGCTGGCTTGTAGTTTCAGAGGTTTAGTCAGTCCATTATCGTCGTGGCTGGAAGCATTGCAATGCTCAGGCAGACATGATGCTGGAGAGGGAGTCAAGAATTCTATATCTGGATCAGAGGAAGCAGAAAGAGCGAGAAAGCCCAAAGACTTGGTCATTTGAAACTCTAAAGTCCACCCTCAGTGACACATTTCCTCCACCAAGGCCACACTACTCCAACAACAGGTTTGGTTTGGTTTTTTTAATTTCAACTTTAGACAAACTGGGTCACCTGGGAAGAAGGGAACCTCAACTCTGAAAATACTTTTATCAGGTTTGCCTCTCGGGGCTGAGATATTGCATGGCTTCCAGGGACTGACCTGACAGGGACAGCAAGGGAAGGAAACAATGGTAGACACGTGGACTCAAGGACACAAAAGGCTGGGACCTCTGAAGGAGAAACCACACAGCGTGTTTAGTATATACAGTTGAACAGGAAGACAGGGTTATGGCATCCAGCTGAATAAAGGTAGGAGCAGTCTCTTTAGGGGAGCAATCTTCAGGCTGTAAACATCCAGGGAGGGTCCTGGAGAGAAAGCTATGGTGGACATTGTCTGCACACACTGTCAGCCTCCACACCTGGACCAGATGTGCCTAGTCATCCCCTGAGCCTCATGCTGTGGGGGGAAGATTTTGCATTTGCCCATGGATCTGAGGCTATGGTCCTTGACACACCATGACCATGTCAATGACATGTTCACTCAGGCCTTTACACGCTCAGGGCTTCCTTTACTCTCCACAGGTAGACAAGTCCATTGGGGACATTTTATTGATTCATGATTGGTGTGGAAAGGTCTGGCTCACTGTACCCTGGGGCAGGTGGTCTTGAGAACCCTAAGAAAGAGTAGCTGAATATGAGCCTGGAGCCCAAGCCAATGAATGGCACTCCTCCATGACCCCTGCTTCAAGTCTTTCTTCCAGGCTGCTGGCCTGGAGTCCTTTCCCTGACTTCCCATTGATGGATTGTAAGCTGTAAGATGAGAGACTCCTTCCCACAAGTTGGTTTTGTTAGTGTTTTATCAAAGCAACAGAAACAAACTAGATCTCTCCCCATGTTTCTTAGTTCACTTTCCTGAGGGAAAGAATCTGATGAGCCGAGCGGACTTCAGGTCTTCGATAGATTGCTGAATGTTCCATGATTCCGTGCCCTTTGTTCAGGCAGATAGGGCTGGAGAAGGGTGGAGGACTTGGACACCGTGACTCTTCCCATCCCTGATCTGTTCAGCATCTTCTAGAAGGATTTCCAGGTTTTACTGTGCATTTGTATCATCTCTCACAAGACTGCAGTGATTTATTTGCATGCATTAAATATTCAGCAGATATTGATATAGTCAACACTTATTTCCATGGTATTGGACTTTCTGGGGGCAGAGAGCAAGAATGAGAGCTGAAGAGATGGCTCAGTGGTTAGGAATACTGCTCTTACAGAGAACTCTAGTTCAGCTCCCAGAACCCTCATCAGGTGGCCTGTATTGCCTGTGTTCCAGTACACACACATGAGAGAGAGAGAGAGAGAGAGAGAGAGAGAGAGAGAGAGAGAGAGAGAGAGAATTTAAAAAAGAAAACCGATTTTTTTTTTTTGTAATAAATTCTTTCCATGTCACTGCTCTACGCTTACAAGCTATTTCTGTCGGGACTCAGTGGAGTATTCTAATGTCACCTTCTGCTAACCCCTGCTCTACACGGCTGGCTCTTGCTGACCATTGCATCTCTCTCCGTGGTTTTCTGTCTGAAAGTGTCACCAACATCCCTCCTCATCTTAGTCATCCTTTATCTTCTCTTCCCTTTCCCATGGCCCAAAGACAATGTTGTCTCCTGCTTTAGCTTTATTGGGTCATGTAGTTTACACCTTTGGCCCTTGCTCTCTGATGTTCTTTATAGCCTTCTTCTCTCTATTGGACTCTGAACACTTTCAGAACGGATATCCCTGTTGCTCATCATCACCCCATAATACCAAGTACAATGAACATCCTGGAGCCTCAAGTAAATTTTATGCTTCACAGATGGATATGCATTTTACACATTGTGTGTGATTTTTAGGCAACATACAGAGTTCCGAATGCGGAAATCCTGATAACAGGTTTCTGGCGATATCATGGCAGTTTGAAGAACAGTGTAAATTTGTGTTGCACACCCATAAGCATTCAATAATGAATGGAGATAATATCAGGTGGGATTCAGGTTAGGAAGCTGATAAACTGAATCCCTTTTTCAGAACTTTGAAGAATTATAAAGAGTCATTTTGAAGATGAAGACTTCGAAAATTGAGTACCTCTCTGATCAATTTACTTATATATAAAAATGGGACTGGAAGCATAGATGTAATCTTGTAAATTTTAGAATTTTAGAATGTCAACTTTAGAAGTGCATTATTCTAATGATTCTAACTAATAAGGGTTAACTATTATATAGATGATATGTCAAAATCACCTGCAAACATTACATTAAAAAAGCATACAAAAAATTCCTCTGTTTTTACCAGTGTTCCTTGCTTGAGAGCTCTTCTGACTTCTAATAGGAGATGTGTAAATACATTTAATCATCACTTCCACCGTGGTTCTGTTTCTTTAAGAGACTGTGGTTGTTAAGTCAAAAGATCATTGAAGCATATGAGGGTCAATAAAAGAATAAAACTACTGGTTAGCGATTCGAGTACAAGGAACTTGATCCCAGTGTGTGTTCGTGTGCTGCTCAGAGTCAACAGAGGAGTGCCAGAGCCTTGGCTGCTTGCTGCTGCTCTTCAGGATGGTTTCTGGCAGAATAATTAAGCTGGTGGTTTTTGAGCTTCTTGAGTTTGCTGCCTTCTCCGTTCCTACCCTTGTGATAATGGAACAGTTTGCTGCTGCGTATCAGAAAACAAGGAACGGAGCTGAAAGAACGCACTATTGGCTCATTGTTTCCTGCTCCATTGCCTATGTGGCTGCAGTGAGTCTCTTGATCTGGGTTCCGATAAAAGTTATCTTATTCAAGAAGTGGCATCTTTACAAAAAAATTGTAGGATGGTAAGTAAGAGAGCTCATTAGCAGGAAGTCCCTGCCATGTTTTTAATGCATGAATGTGATGTGTACATGTGTGCCAAGCATATGAACTTAGCACTAATGTGTGTTAGACTAATGATGACATTGCACTTACTGTCTTTAAATGTATTGATGTTGTGGTATCTTTTATATCTTCTATATACACATATTGATGTTGTGCTATTGCTATATTTTCTATGATCTTTTCTGTTCTGAATAACAAATTGCAAGATATGTTGGTTTGAATGTTGCCAATACTTCTCAGCACATTGAACTGTACAAAGTCTCCAGAGTTGCCCTACAGACATCATGATCAGAAGATTAGCAGACAGAATTTCACTTTTGTGTCAAACTGAAAGTAACATCTCTTTCTAAGAGTTTACATAGTACTTCGTGGGTCTAAGGCACAATTTGGCCGATCATTAACTGAGATGTTTTAGGAACTTGATTACTAAGATTAAAAAATAATAATAAAAGAATGCTTAAAGTGTTGGTAAGTCATATTAACCCTTGCAGGGAAAGAATATGTTTGTGGTAATAGAGAAGCATCTTAGATAAAAAGTTGATGTTGTTAGGTTCAGTGGCATAAGCCTATACCCAGCGGTCAGGAGGCTGAGATAGCACAATCCAGGGGTTCTAGGTCAGGGTGGGCTACATAACAAGACCCGACTCTCAAGAGAAAGAAAAGGAACACAACAGCAACAACAAAGTCGCCTTACTCTGGCGTTAACTGTCAGCTTTGACTGGTGAGCTTGAGAACAATCCCTGTTCTTACTGCATTTTTCCTTGTAGGTCTTCAGATCTGGTTCTCACGTCTGGGAATTCTTTATTTCCTCTGATAAGTTAAATTCTCTTTGCTACTTTGTTGCTGATCCTTGACTTTACAGGTGGGCAGTGTAGAGAGAATTAGAAAAAGGAAGAGCTGAGCACTGTGATATAGTTTTGGGCAGCAATATAAAAGCCTTGCATGCAGCACCAGAGTGATCTTTGGAAGGATGCTGACACAGAGAGCTGAGTTAACCCCGGGCCTCTTAGGTACTGACACTGGATGTGGCTCCCTGAACCTTGCCAGGGCACTTTCTGTTCCCTAAGGCAAAGGGTTCTCAGACCTAAATCATTTTGTGTTTGGCATCGCTTTTGTCAGTGGAAAGCAGAGACTTCCAACCCTAGCTGAGGTTCACAAATGGAATGCCTTAGATGTGGACCATACACCCCAGTTTCCTCAAACTGTCCAAGACTGTTAAAGGATTTTGAGACCATAGTGGCCATTCCCAATGATAGCGAGAGTGAAGTAGGACAGTAGCCCACTGCAGGGCCTCCGTCCCCTGATGGCTTATTTGGACCTTGGCTCATTTCTCTAGCACCTATGCTCTTAATGTCATTCAGATGCCCAACTTTCACATATAATTTATTATCAGTATGATGAGTATTAAACTATAATTGCTTTTTCACAGATCCTGTGTGTTGAGGATGTTATACATAGATTTTTATTTCTTAATTCTGTGCCACCTCCTACAAGTATTTTGCCTCAAAAGGTAGATATTTTTAATGAGCATATCAGTATTCCCAAAAGGAAACTGATACTCAGAAAAACTTAGCAACTTTCCCAAAGCCAGTCTAGTAAGTGATAGAACTGAATATTAGACATTGGCCTGTCCCAGTCCACACCTGATATACCAGCCACTATTGTAGACTATCTCATGAACTTGGGTCTCTAGGGCAATTGAGATTGAGGAGAAGTCTATTGCTCCTAGTGTTCGATGCATGCTGTATTCTCACCCCTTCCGCCGTCTGCTCCAACTTCATGTTACACGCCTGTCCCGAGTAGTCCATACATCAAAGGGTCTTGGTTTGTTGCCACAACTTCATCTCTCAGTGATCTCTTCTGGGGAATCCTTTCCCTGTCTTTGGTTTCTGTTTGTGGGTGAGGCTGGCCCCAGGTGCTGTAAATGGCTTTACATAGATATCAGTCTATCTGTAATTTCAGTGAACTCTGCAACTCTTTCCTCATTGGCTCATTCATGCACTCTATCTAGTGGTGACCTCTTAGGGCCATTAAAGAGAAGAAACAGCTCATGAAAGAAACTTGTAGGCATTTTATATGCTCAGCAAAGCTAAATTTAGACTTTATGGTAGCTCAGTGAAGTTAGGTGCCGCTGTCCTCATGTTCTATCTGGAGAAACAGAAACTTATAGTGATCGCTTTGTTAAGAGATACAGCTGCCTTGAAGTGGGTCTGGGATCTGCAAGCCCAGAGTAGTCAAATTCTGGGCAAGTTCTTCTGTTTTCAGAATTTTTTTTTTCTTTCTTCCTTTTGATTTTGAAGGCCAACCATGGTTTACTTAAATAACATTAGAATATATTTCTCCAAAAGATGTACATTTCATTAGTACTCATGACATGATTTCCAAAGATATTTTATCATTTGAACACATGAGAGGCAGCATAGTGATACCATTATAACCTCAAAGTTGTTTTTGTATTTATACAAGTGCAATCATATAAATCATATAAGGGCATTAAACCTTAGTTGCTATGTGAAGATAGCTTTAAGAAAGAAGATAGTTTTAGCCAGGTGTGGGTGGTGCATGCCTTTAATCCCAGCACTTGGGAGGCAGAGGCAGGTAGATTTCGGAGAGTTCAAGACCAGCCTGGTCTACAGCAGCTGGTTCCAGGACAGGCTCCAAAGCTACTCAGGCTCCAAAGAAAAAAAGGTTTAAAAAACAGTAGAGGGGATCACAAACATTATTGTTTTAATTTATTCTTTATTGTATAATATAAGACCCAGTCAAAGCTCAATAGAGGCCTGAGTCTCAGTAGTTTTTCCTAAGACAATACCTGGTTGCAAAAAAGACCATAAACAGAGACTACCTGGGCACCACCCAGGAACAGACCATCCAAAGGAAATTCCTAACGTTCCAACCATTGTAGATAGCATCACCTGCCAGCACACACCCATCACTTTTCACCAGGACACCCCTAGACAAATGCCAGCCAATCCGGATGGAACCTGTCACCCCAAACCCTGCTAATGTAATTTTTCTGGTTCTTGCCTTTAAATAGTGCTCTCTAGAAGGGTGGGGTACCTCCTCTTGCTGCTGTGTTCACGAGGTCCCTGACAGCTGGCTTGCAATTATGTGCATGATAATAAACCTTGCTTTTGCATATAGGTGAGTCAGTCTCTCTGGTGGTCTTTTGGGGTCTCCACAGACTGGGCACAACAATTGTTGAGTAACTAGGTAGATAGTTGTTCATATAAAGTTTCACAGATCCTTAAATTCATAGGTTTGATATTGATGAGACTATTTGAGAAAATCCCCCAAAGGCCCACATGAACCCTACAAAACTAATTGTCAGAGAGAGGGACCAGAGCACTGATAAGAATCTGTCCAAAGGACATGGGTAAGAAAGAGCAGACATGGACTCAAACCTCAGCTTTGACATTGTCTTATGCGAGTTATTTATATTCTCTAAGCTTTAGTTTTCTCAAGAACCAAACAGGGACACTCCTAGTTTCCATTTGGGGGATTAAAAAAAAAAGACAAAAAACAAAACAAAAACAAAAACGTAAGATTGTGTATCTAAAATGGCTATTCTGGTGCCTCGGAGCACTATGGACATCAGTGTTAGTGACTCCCCTGAACTGGTTAATTCCATTTAAACTGTGAACTTGTTTAATCCATGGAGTAATCATGAGAAATGGACGACGTTGTGATAGAACTGAAGCAAAGTAGATGCTGTCTGTGGTACTCACTCCTAGAATCTGAGGATTTTTGTTCGTAGGATCTTTTTGTCATTTGAGCATGAGAACACACATAGTGATACTCTCAAAAGCAACTTTTGCATTTACACAAGTGCTTGGAGTTTCTCTTTCTCTGTGACCCACCGGACGATGCTCTGAGATGACCAGGTGGCTATAAATCTTTTATAAAGAGGAAGTGAGTCACAGAGCTGAGGACTTACACTAAGTCAACAGCAAAGACTGAACTTTCACTTGTGCGAAACACTTCCTCATTCTTTCAGAATCATTGTTCCTTTCTTCACTGCCTGTTGTCATTCATATGGATTAGGGAGAAGCTGGGTGGAATAGAGAAAAGCATGTAAGTAAATACCCAAGTGTGTCTGCCAATCAGTAAGAGAGATCCTATTCTAGGCAGATCAGAAGGCTCACCAGGGACAGGGCAGCTCTGGAGGATGTGTGGAAATTCCCAGATTGCCTCAGGATCCAGAGCTGTGTTCAGGGATTCTTCCTACTCTTCTTCACAAGAGGATTCTTTCAGACTATGATGTATCAGCAGTCTGTGGGCCTGCAAAGTTTCAAAGGCCATACTTTGAATGACATTTTAGTTTGCCACGATTTTGCTGTCGCTTTTTTAGGTAATGGGAATGGTAGTGGTGGTAGGTGTCATCATAGTTAAACAGGAACCAACACTTGATCACTTGCTAGGTGCCATGTGTACTTCCCCAGACATCTTATCTACATCTGTTCAGCCAACTCCCTAAACTTGATACTTAACAAGCATAGCTCCCCTCTTATAAACGAGGAAATTGAATCACAGAAATTAACAGGTCACACAAACAAGAGGTGCAAGAATAGCCGTTGGATGACTGTCCGCAGGGCCCGCTGGTAAGACACACAGCACCTGCGCATCTGTGCTGCACTGCACAGACTGGCTAACCTGCGGGGAATGCAGCCCACTCTTTTCAGTAGGGTAGCAGCAACCATTGTGTTATTATTATTGTTGTTATTATTATTGTCTATGATTATGATGGTGCTTTTGAGGTAGGACCTCATGTAGCACAGAAGCACTTCAAACTTTGTGTGTAGCTGAATTCTTGAACCTCTTGCCTCCTCCTTCCAAGTGCTCGGATCATAGGAATGCACACCCACTCCCAGTTTTGTGCAGTGCTGGGGATCCGAACCAGGACCTTTTGCACACTAGACAAGCAGTCTGCCAACAGAGCTGCGTCCACACCTTCATACCAGTACTGGTGCCTTAGAGTAATTTTCTTTACCAGTGTTCCCATGCGGCTGCCACTTTCCTCTCTAGGAAGAATCAGTGACTTTATCATTCAAGTCTGTATTTCCTTCTTTACTCTATCCCATAAGTCAACAAGAGTCACTCTTTTGGCCTTTACCCACCACCATAGTCCAGCATTTCTCCTGTGAACCAGTTCCCTGTTCCTGTGACTGTTTAGCTCGCCCCAGTTGAACTTTCATTTCCAGTCCCACCGAGGATTTGATTTTCTGGCATGGTTATATATTCAGATGCAGCCTCAGGTTCTTGTCCTGAGTTTGTTTAAGGAAACACAAAGAACATTTTGTTAATTATGGCTAGGGTTCTAAAGTCTGTTCATCCCTCAATCTTGCCAAGTCCTTTTTAATATCACAGTGCAGTCATGTGTGTTTAAAGATGGAATACCTTCTGAGAAATGGGTTTCTTGATGCTGCAAGAAGTAAGCGCTTGAGTCCTCTACACACACTGTGTACTGTTGAGGGTATTTTTATTTGTTTGGAGTACTGAGGATCAAACCCAAGGCCTTCTGCATGCTAGACTGGCTAGTCCTCTATCACCGAGCTACACCCCAGTTTATTATTTGCTTTTTATACTTGAGGCCTAGAAATCATTATATCCCTGCATCCATCTCCAAAGTGCTAGAATTAGAGGTATGTACCACTATATCGAGAGAAAGAGAGTTTTTTTTAATTGAAATATTTGAGTGTATTTTCTTTTTTTTTATTTTTTTATTATTATTTTTATTCTTTTTTAATTAAAATTTCCACCTGCTCCCCGTTTCCCATTTCCCTCCCCTCCTCCCAAATATTGCCCCCTCCCCCCAGTCCCCTCCCCCTATCCCCCACTCCTCTTCTCCTCCCCCCACACCATTCCCCCTCCCTCTCGATACTGAAGAGCAGTCCAAATTCTCTGCCCTGCGGGAAGACGAAGGTCTTCTATCTATGTCCAGGAAGGTGAGCGTCTAAACAGGCTAAGCACCCACAAAGCCAGTTCATGTATTAGGATCGAAACCTAGTGCCGTTGTCCTTGGCTTCTCATCAGCCTTCATTGTCCGGCATGTTCAGAGAGTCCAGTTTCAACCCATGCTTATTCAGTCCCAGACCAGCTGGCCTTGGTGGGCTCACAATAAATCAGTTCCACTGTCACAGTGGGTGGGTGCACCTCTCGTGGTCCTGACTTCCTTGCTCATGTTCTCCCTCCTTCTGCTCCTCATTTGGACCTTAAGAGCTCAGACCGTTGCTCCAAATTGAGACTCTGTCTCTACCTCGATCTATCGCCAGATGAAGGTTCTAATGTATTTTCTTTTAAATTCTCACATAATAATGATACCCATTTTGGAGGCACACTGAGGCATTTCAATACATGTATTTGATGTATAAAGAGCAGGTTAGGATAACTAGCATATATATGTATATGTCTTTAGATGTCTTCAACTTTGCAGTGGAAATATGGAAATAATAATTTTCCCTTGTATGTGAAATACTCAGCTAATGCATTAACTGTGCCATCCTATTGTTATCTTTCCCATCAATCTGCACCTCTGTACCCCTTCACCATCCTTGCTCCATAAATTCCACCTCTGCACTCCTCCTGCCATGCCTAGAAACTTGTTTAATAAGTAGCAGTACAATATAAAACAATAATAAATGTTTTGGGTAGTAAATGCGGAGGCTACTACCATGCTTATCATCATTTTAGTATTATATACTGTACACAGATTGTATGTGATCTACTTTATGATTGGCAGCACAATACATTTGGTATACATCACCACAAAATGTGTGAGTAAATCCTTGTTCTAGAACTATAATCTCACTATGACCTCACCAGGTGAGAGGATTTTTTTCACTCCATTGTCATCTTTTGAGATTACTGTTAAATATGTCACACATTGTCTGCATCCTCACTTTGTGGCCTGTGGCTGTATTCCTCTTGAAGAAAGGTTTTCTGAACATCAGCTTTGCCCCTTACAAATCAACTTGGTGGCTGGAAGAAATCTGAGAACTCAGTGTCTAGGCTGTTTCTTACAAGATAGATAAATGGTCTACCTCCCCTGACTCTTTAAAACAGGGAGCTTAGTATGTTCTATGGTTCTCTAATTACCAGGATGATATTCAGTCCTGGTATTTATCAGACAAAGCCTGCCACCATGTAGAATCCCTCCTGATTCAGTTTCAAGACTTTGCCTCTCTTTATATATCAGTGGGCTTGGCCATGACCAGGATGTCTGCCATCATTCCCCAACACCTCCTCTCTATGTTCCTTAAGCTTATTCTCCATTGCCAAAAACATGAGCTGCCATTTCTGTGATTTGTCTGCAGGGCAACTTCTATGTGTACACTGTATCTATCTGTCCCAACATTTTTCAGACACAAGAAGCATCATGTCACCCCACTGTCCTCAGATGTGACCCTAGCTAGCCAAATTCAGTTTGCAGAATTCTTACAGTCTTCTTGCCCCATAGTTCCTGTGGGCTTTGTACAGTTTTGGAAGTCTCCTTTGGATGCTGACTAGCTTTCTAATGACTGGATATCATATCTTGATGTGCTTTTGATGAAAATGCTGACTTCAGCCATCAGTTCAATACCATTGACTTCATCTGTAGTCATACCACTAGCTTTATAACTAAGGGTCTAGTCAATTGAAACTTCTAGAAGATTTGCTTCAAGGTAGAGACTTCTAAAAGACTAACTTCACAACAACTACAACATATATGCAGAGGACCTAATGTAGACTCATGCAGGATCTGTCTTGTCAATTCAATCTTTGTGAACTCTTTGAGCCCTGCTTAATTGATTTCTGTGGGTCACATTCTTGTGGTGTCTTTTACCACTCTGAATCCTACAATCCTTCCTCCCTCCTTTTTGATTGGGAGATCTTTAATGACTGCCTTTATTTCCTTAGGGATTATAGGTCAATTTATGTTGTTTATCTGATCTTTGATAAGTGGTATCTATGAAGAAAATTATCCATTTCTTTTAGATTTTCCAATTTTTTGGAGTACAAACTTTTAATGTATCACCTCATGATTCTTTGGATTTTATCAGTGTTTGTTGTTATGTCCCCCTTTTCATTTCTGATTTTGTTAATTTGGAGATCTCTCTCATCTTTTAGTTAGTTTAGATGAGGGTTTGACTATCTTGTTGATTTCCTCAAAGAATCAACTGTTTTATTGATTCTTTGTATTGTTTTATTTGTTTCTATTTCAGTTTGACTAACTGCTGTCTACTCTTGGGAGTGCTTTTTTTATTCTAGAACTTTCAGGTGTGCTGTTAAGTTGCTAGTATGAGATCTCTGTAGTTTCCCTACGAAGGCACTTAGTGTTGTGAACTTTCCTCTTAGTGCTGTTTTCATTATGTCCCATATGTTTGGGTGTGCTGTGAATTCATTTTCATTGAATCCTAGGAAGTCTTTAATGTCTTTCTTTATTTCTGTCTTTACCCAGCAGTCATTCAGTAGAGAGTTATTTACTTTTCATGAGTTTGTAGACTTTCTGTTGTTTCTGAAATCCAAGTTCAGTCTGTGGTGATCTGATAGGATGCAGGGGTTTATTTCAGTTTTCTTGTATGTGGTGAGACTTTCTTCATAATGGATTATGTGGTCACTTTTGGAGAAAGCTTCATAAGATGCTGAGGAGAAGATGTGTTCTTTTGTGTTTTGGTGAAATGTTCTGTGGGTATCTGTTAGGTTCTTTTGGTTTATAATGTCTGTTAGCTCCAGTATTTCTCTGTTTGCTTTTTGTCTGGATGACTTGTCCATTGGTAAGAGTTGGGTATAGAACTCTCCCACTATCAAAGTGTGTGGGGTTGATGTATGATTTAAGATTTAATAATATTTCTTTTGCAAATGTGAGTGCCTTTATTTGGGGGCATAGATATTAAGAACTAAAGCATCATCTTGGTGGATTTTTCCTTTGATGAATATGAAGTGTCCTTCCCTGTCTTTTGATTAACTTTGGTTTGAAGTCTATTTTGTTAGATATTAGAATGGCTACACCAGTTTGCTTCTTAGGTCTATTTGCTTGGAAAAGCTTTTTCCAACGCTTTACTCTGAGGTATTGTCTATCTTTATTTTGAGGAGTGTTTCTTACATGCAGCAGAAGGATGGATCCTGTTTTCACATCCACTCTGTTAGTCTATGTCTTTTTTTTTTTTTGAGACAGGGTTTCTCCGTAGCTTTTTGGTTCCTGTTTTGGAACTAGCTCTTGTAGACCAGGCTGGCCTCGAACTCACAGAGATCCGTCTGCCTCTGCCTCCCGAGTGCTGGGATTAAAGGCCTGCGCCACCACCGCCCGGCAGTCTATGTCTTTTTATTAGAGAATTGAGACCATTGATAATGAAGGATTTAAATGACAAAGGATAATTGCTGTTGTTTTGTTGGTGGTGGTAGTGGTAGTATGTGAGTATGTGTGTGTGCGCATGTGTGTGTGCGCATGTGTGTGTGCGCGTGTGTGTGCGCATGTGTGTGTGCGCATGTGTGTGTGCGCATGTGTGTGTGCGCATGTGTGTGTGCGCATGTGTGTGTGCGCATGTGTGTGTGCGCATGTGTGTGTGCGCATGTGTGTGTGCGCGTGTGTGTGTGTGTGTGTGTGTGTTTGTGTGTGTGTGGTTTCCCTTTGGGTTTCGCTGGTGTTTTCATGGGTGGAGTTAAAAATCTCCTTGAGTTGGAATTTTCTTTCTAGTATTTTCTGCAGGGCTGGATTTGTAGATAGATATTGTCTAAATTTGATTTTATTGTGGAATATCTTGTTTTCTCAATCTATGGTGACAGAAATTTTTGCTGGGTACAGTAGCCTGGACATATAACTGAGGTTTCTGCAGCCTGCAGGACATTTGTCCAGATTCATCTGGCTTTTAGAGTTTCTGTTGACAAGTTGGGTATAATTCTAATAGGTCTGCCTTTATGTTACTTGCTTTTTCCCCTTGCAACTTTTAATATTCTTTCTTTTGTTCTGTATGTTTAGTGTTTTGATTATTATGTGGAGAGGGGACTTCTTCTTTGGTCTAGTCTATTTGGTGTTCTGTAGTTAGGGTTTCTATTGCTGTGAAGAGACAACATGACCACAGAAACTCTTATAAAAAACATTTAATTGGGATGACTCATTTATAGTTTCAAAGGTTTAGTTCATTATTGTCATGGCAGGACATGGCGGTGTGCAGGCAGACATGATGCTGGAGGAGCTGAGAGTTCCACATCTTCATCTGCAGGCAGCAGAAGGAGAGACTGCCACACTAGGCATGGCTTGAGCATATGTAAGACCTCAAACCCTGTCCCCACAATGACACAGTTCCTCCAACAAGGCCACACCTCTTAAGAGTGCTACTTTCTATGGCCAAGCATTCAAGCTCATGAGTTCATGGGGTCCATAATTATTGAAACCACCACAAGTATGCTTCTTTTGCCTTTATAGGTATTTCCTTCTTTAGGTTAAGACAACTTTCTTCTATGAGTTTGTTGAAGATATTTTCTGTGCCTTTGAGCTTGGAGTCTTCTCCTTCTTCTATTCCAATTACTTTTAGGGTTGGTCTTTTCATAGTATCCCAGATTTCCTAGATGTTTTGTGTCAGGGATTTTTTTATATTTAACATTTTCTTTGACTGGTGAATCTATTTCTTCTATTGTATTTTCAATGCCTGAGATCCTCTCTTCCATCCCTTGTACTCTGTTGGTGCTTTTATCTGCGGTTCCTGTTTAGTTATCTAGATTTTCCTTTTCTAGAATTCCCTCAGTCTGTGTTTTCTTTATAGTTTGCATTTCCATTTTCAGGTATTGAACAGTTTTATTAGCGTCCTCCAACTGTTCATTTTTTCTTGACTTTTCTTAAAGAATTTATTTCTTCCATTTTCTTGATCATCTTTTCCTTGATTTCTTTAAGTAATTTATTCATTTCTTCTTTAAGGATCTCTATCATCTTCATAAAGTTGGTTTCACTGTCTTTTTCTGTATTTTAGCTGTGTTGGAATATTCAGAGCTTGCTATAGTAGGATACCTCGGCTCTGGATGTTGTTTATTATGTTTTTATGCTGGCATCTACACATCTGGGTTGGGGTCATTATAGGTCTAGGTGCTGATTTCTAGGTGTATTTTTGTTGGATAGGTGTTTGTTTGGCTCCTTGGTTTTGTTTCCTCTCTGGTCTTCTGGCCTGTGTGGCCTGCGGTTAAGCAGGGGGTCTCTACCTGAGTTGCAGAATGGTACATGTCAATGAGAAGAGGGGAGAGGATCCTGGGATTGGGTTTGGGGCGGGGAAGCACTGAGAGTGTAGAGGAGATCTACAGGAAGCCATTCTACCTAGAGTTCTGGTGGCTAGTATGGCCTGCAGTGCAGCAGGGAGTTTCTACCTGAGTTGGGGCCTGGGATACGGTGACAAGAAGGGAGGGGGTTAGTAATATTGTGGAGGAGCATTGAGAGAGTGGGGGAGGTCTGTGGGAAGCCCACCTGGTCTTCTGGCAGGCATGACCTGAGACAGTAGGGAAGTCAGCAGGCGACTGGCCTACCTGTTAGTACTTTACTCGTATCCCTATTGGATATAACTATACCCGTTTATTTAATCATTTCTCTATTCAGTGACACTTTTAACATCTTGATAGTATCACTCAGAGTGATAGCCTGACTATATTTTGTGTTGTCTGCAAGGAAGTAACTTTCTTAACTCCTGCGAAGTTAGATAAATTGTCTGAGCCTAAATATATTACTAGAAATTCTTCAGGTTCACAATAATCTAACAGTCTCTTCTTCTGGCTTAAGCAAATGAGAGGTTTACATACATAATGATAAATTCAGCTATCTGAACTTCTTTGTAATTCCCATTTCTCATTAGTGCAATCCTCTTCTAAATAAACATTTACAGATTAGTCATTCGCTGCCTGGCAGGTTTGTTCCCAAACTGACATCCATGATTCTAAGGATCATATCCCAGGATTAGCCTTGCATTCAAGACTGTTTACCCTCTAACCTCTACACACCTCTCCAAACTATCTCATTACACAAATTCTTCATTCAGTTCTTGCTAATTCCAAGCAACTAAGTCTCTCACTACACTGGGTACTGCATCCTTCCTAAAAGATTTGGGCTCTGCTCTAGAAATTGCACATTTATGCAGGGAAAATATTGATGTAACACTGGCCAGTTATGTGTGTATTTGTGGTATATGTGTACATATGTGTTGCAAGGAGAGGTGGTTTGTTGTTTGTCCTGGCTGCCCTGCTAGCTTACACCCGAAATAAACACACAGAAATTGTATTAATTAAAATACTTGGCCCATTAGCTCTAGTTTCTTATTGGCTAATTCTTACATCTTAATTTAACCCATTTCTATTAATCTGTGTATCGCCACATGACTGTGGCTTACCAGCAAGATTCTAAACAACGTCCATCTCAGGCAGAAGATCCATGGTGTCCCTGTGACTCTGCTCTCTTCTTCCCAGCTTTCAGTTTTGTTTTCTCTGCCTACCTAAGTTCCGCCCTATCAACTAGGCCAAGGCAGTTCCTTTATTCATTAACCAATGAAAGCAACACATGAACAGAAGACCCTCCTATACCACATATGTGTGCACATATGTGTGCATGTGTGAACCCGGGAGGTTGATGCCAGGTGTCTTTCTGTATTGCTGTCTAATTTTTTTTCTTGTTAGATAGAATTTCTCACTAAACCAGGAATTTGCTATTTTGGCCTAGAATGGCCTGGGATCCTTTGTCTGTTTCTGCCTCCCTGGTGCTGAGCCTCGCAGGAACACTGCAGTGCCTGGCTCCTTTACACCTGCACAGCAAGCGCTTTCTAGTTCCTTCCACACCCTCTTCAAAACTTATTCTTTATGCCCCACCCTGTCTCGCTCCGTCATGGTGCCTTGCATGCAGCAGATTTTCAGGTTTGGGTGTGTGTGGCCACAGAGTAGAGAAAAAGCTCACAGTGTAGAGTTTGAGCTGAACTTGGAAAGATGAGGGTAGAAGACATCCCCACAGGTAAGGGCATATAATGTACTGACAGGGAAAGAAGCATGCATGTTTTAAGGGTGGTAGGGGATCAATGTGTTATGAAAGGAACTAGCAGAAAGAAGGAGCCGGGTAGCATCACGGTCATTGGGAATAGGAGATTTGAAGTCAGTACATCTTGGATTAGAACTCAGCTTTTACATCCTAGGGGATGACGTGGAGTAAATTAACTAAACCTTCAGAATCAGCTTCATTGTCAGTGGGAGGCTTTGTGTGGCATCTGAATGATGGAAACACCATGTTTCACCATAGTGTTTGGCATTCAGTAGCAACTTAGAAGAAGGCAACTTAGAACAAGAGTGTTCTGTTTGACGGCATTAGGAGCAGATTCAAGGGAGCCTCGGGCAGGAAACTTTGATTTAGGGAAAAGAAAATCTTACAAGTTTCTGAGCAGAGAGTCATTTCCCAAGTAATTATCTGACCTCTCCCCCACCAAGCTTCCTCCATGAGTAATCTTAGGGCAAGAAATTGCTGCACAAACAGGAAGTTTTAACCCACTGTGGCTGAGTTTGTCTTCTAATCATGGGCTCATTTCCTGGGAGAGTCTTCTCATTGTTCATTCAGCGATAGTGGCTGTTGATGTCACGGAGCATGCGCTTTTCCAGCATGCACCTGTCGCTGTGCTCAAAAGTTTCCTTTCCCTCCAGGCTATATGTAGAATAGTGGTATTCTGTTAGTTTAAACATAAGAAGACATTGAAAGATTCGCTAATATCTCTAGCCGAAATTCTCTTATTTTGCAATATTCTAGAATTGCTAGAGCAAAGTGTTTAAGCTTGCTGATATAGCAGAATTTGCTGTCTCAAAGTTTCAGAGACTTAGGATTCTGCAGCCGAACCATTAGCAAGGCTGTTCCTTCTGAAGAGTCAAAGGGGAGTGTTTCCCATGCCCCCTGGGAAGTATAGAGTGGGGACCAGCCATCTAGCCACTCTCCAATCTTGATTTCCATGTTCACATGGCATTTTCCTGATCTTTACTCTCTTAGAAGTCCTTTTGTGCTTGTCTGCTTTCAGAAATGTTCCCATAATATTGACTTATAATCTATCCTGATACGCTATTTTAACTTAATTACTTTAGAAAAACATTATTTCAAATAGCTTATCTTTTTGAGGAACTAGAAAAAGAATAGGGATTCAGTCATAACTGGGGTAAAAACTTAACCCCACAGCATCCCATCCTCTGAACCCTCAAACTTCATATTGTTTCCTTGCAGAAAATGCATTCATTCTAGTATCTCAGAAATTCTTATTCATTCCAGTATCAATTCTGCAGTCAAGAGCTCTTCTAAACATCATCTCAAAGTGCCCCAACTCACCATCTATGAACAAGGCTTAGGAATATGGTCCTGGGTCAAAATTCCTTTCTATCAGGGACCCATGAGAAACAAATGAAAAGTGGGCTACAGGGCCCAGGGAGATGTACTGAGAATGCTTGGTTCTCTTGCGGGAAACCTAAGTTCAGTTTCCAGCATCCAGCTTCAGGGGATCTGATGGCCTCTTCTGTCTTTTTCAGGCACCTGCACAAACACACACACACACACACAGACACACACACTTGTTTATAGATTAAAAAAATACAAATTTTTAAAAAGTAAATTGCTTCCAATGGTGGCAAAGTAGAAATTATCATTTTTTGACAGATAAATAGGGAAGGGGAAAGCAATGGTTTCCAATAAAGATCAAGCCTAGAAAGGAAAATCCCATTCAGTTTGAAGTCTTGAGGATGATTTTCTGTTGCTGAATGTTCTGTTCTCTGGATCTACCTTCTAGGCCCAGCTATGCTGACTCCTGGTTGATGGCCTCTGCTTTCTGAATTCATAGAGAAACCTCAGCTTGTTCAGTCTCTGACCCGTCAGAGCCACTCTTCCCTCTAGGGGACATGTTTGGAGCCAGATAGCTCTATCAGCTCATTTCTTCTGTAGAGTTTCAGAAGCCCAAGAGCCAATGGTTTCTGCTGATGTGGTGGACTGAACTCACAGCCACAATCTTAATTGTCTCTTCTGAATATGTTACCCTTGCCCCCGCCATATGGCTGGGGTAAGAATTTTCTATATAGTAAAGTTCTAGTGTCCTTCTTCTCACTTCTTTCTTCAATTTATTGTTCTTCAGCTACATTTTTTACCACAAACAAGAGGGAGGAGACAGACTACACCTTCAGTTCTCTGCCGAGTGATGTCCTCCGTGCTGTGTCTGGTTCACTTCTTGCTAGTTGTTGAGGTTTGAATCTGGGAGGTTCCCACAGGCTCATAGCACATGGTTCCCAACTGTGAGGGTCTTAGGAGATAGGGGTCTGGCTGCTGGAAGTAGGCGACTAGAGATCTGAAGGGCAGACCTGCCCGGGTTCCACTCTAGGGCTTTCTGCTTCTTGTCCGTTGCCGTGTGAGGACTCTCTACCACGCCCTGCTGCCATGAGCTACAGCGTGCTTTGTGCATTACGAGGGTCTGAAACTGCAGCCAAAGTGAACCTTTCTCGCCCACGTTGTTCCTGTCGGGTATCCTGTCATGGTGACGGAAAAACAACTAACACATAATTCACCTGTCTTCTGCCACCATACACAAAGGTGCAACCCTCCTTCCAGGTCCCAATAATACACCCCTTGTCTCTACCTCACACATCAGAAGGACCTTGCCGGTCAAACTTCTAGCAGTCATCTGTTCACAAAAGTGTGTCTTTTTTCTGAGATGATACATTTTTTTTTTTTTTCTGAGCCTTCCTCTGCCTTTTCTGAGCTGTTCAGAATCTCCCATCTGTCTACGTTTCCACCACCAACCTCTCCACGGTATTCTGGGCTTTTCTGATGCACAACTCCCAAGGTCCCCATCACTCACTTCCAGAGCCATGCCTGCTTTTTCGGATATTTCAGCCGCATCTCCCCCAATGGCATAGCTCTGTTTTCTTCCCTGTTCGCTAGAACAGAGTGCCCTCAGCTACATGATATATGCAACACAAGGTTACCGTTCACTGGACTAGAGTCCAGGAGCCCGAGACAAGGTGTCAGCTGGATTAGTGCTGGGGAATCTGAGGGACCTTTATTACTGACCTTTGTTCTAGCCTCTGCTGGGTTTAGGTAGTCCGTGGCACTCCTTGGTTAATATGGAAATCACCAAGATTTTTGCTTTTACTGCCAGATGGCATTCTTCCAATGTTTCCATGTCTTTTTTCTATGCTAGCCTGTATATATAGATTATATTAAGTTAGGGCCCACCCTAATGATCTTTTATTAATGGGATCATTCTGTATAAAAATTGATTTCAAAATGAGGTTGTGTTCCAAGATACTAGGGAGTTGGAATTTCAGTGTATCTTTTAGGTAAGTACGTCATTTAATTCATGTTTCTTACTAATAAATTATAAGCAGGACCTAGCCATATGTGAGCATTTTAAAGAAACATAAGTAGGGATTGTTGTTTACCTATTAGCAATCCCATTAGTTTATATGTAGCAGAAATTTTACAACACCATACCAAACTAATGGAATAGGTAATCAATAAATATCTTGTAATTGAAAGCTAGCTAATATAAATGTTGGCAACACCCTATAACACTGTGACCAGGAGCCATAACTTACCACATGAACTATTCGTGTCACACAGTAGGTGCAGCAGATACTTTAGAATCTGGTACGCAATAGTGACTACATTGATATTATAAGTGATTACAGTTCCTATCAGGTTTTAAGTATTCCACAGCTGGGGAAATGCATCAGTAGGGAGGTACGTGCATTACTGTGCTTAAAAATCTGTAAGAACTCGAATCGAATAATTCTATGTAATTCTGTAAGAAAGTTGAGGCCTATGGGATTATTTTAAAAAGAGTTATAGATAATTTCAATTTAATTTGTTATGAAAGTCTGTATTTTATTTTACTCATTTAGATTTTATCCCAAGAGGATACCTCAGGATTCACTAGACTCTCAGCTGGCTTATATACGTTAAAGGATTCAGAAACTGTATTTTAGGTGCTGGAAACAAAGAATAAGCCATTTAAGTTCAGTTAAGTGATATGAAGGAAAAGGAAGAAGGCAAGCAATAAAAATAGAAGAAAAGATGGGTGTTGATGACACACGCCTTTAATACCAGCACCCAGGGAGGCAGAGGCAGGTGGATCTCTGTGAGTGCAAAGCCAGCCTAGTTTACAGAGCTAGTTCCAGGACTGCCAGAAATATACAGAAAAATCCTGTCTCGGAGAAACAAACAGACAAAAAAACCAACCAACCAAACAAACAAACAAAAAAAAAACCATACCACCACTGCCACCACCACCAACAAGTAACAGAAGAAAACCAACAGGATTTCAAGTTGTCATCAAGGTCAAGTACACAAATCATGTGCAGAAGGAATGTACAAAAACAGACAAAGTTGGAGAAGTAGGTGACAGTGCGGTACCAGACTCTACCGAAGCAGGTTGGTAGAGCGCCCCCAGCAGGAAGAACAGATGATAGTGTGAAACTCTAGTCAGACTGAGAAGTCCTCATGGAGAGGTCCTGAGATAACCAGAAAGCTGGAATGGCTGGAGTTAAGTAGTGGGGAAGGCAGATCGTTTTAAAGGCAGAAAATAGGAGATCAAAGAGAAAGGATTTCTTGAAGTTGTGGGCGTGGGTGAGAAGACTCCATTGTATTCCAATTGCATTGTGCATCCATTAGCGACATCTGTGATTGTAGTAAAATATACATAGCATAAAATTTATGACCTTAACCATTTTGTGTACTGCCCAGAGGTATTAAATGCATTTGTGTTGCTGGGCTACCATCACTGTCAGCCATCTGTCCGTAAACCTTTCTCATCTTTCAAGACTGAATCTTTGTCCCCATTAAACACAAATTCCCCACCCCTGCCCCTAGCCTCCTATCTTTGGAGATATAGTGACAAAATGAGTTTTACATTTTAAATGTGATCTCAGGGATGAGATGGAGAAGGGTGGCAGCATGAGAGACTGTGTTTGAATCCCCAGCATTCATATAAAAAGCTTGGTATGGATTCCTGCGTGTACCATAACTCCAGCATTGTGGGGGCTGAGACAGGCGGGTACAGAGAAATCACGGGGCTCAGAGTCTAGCTGAAACGGTGAAGTTCAGGCTCAGCAAGAGTCTCTGTCTCAAGGTATAAGGCAGAGATCAGTAGAGGAAGGCACTCTGGTTTCAGGAACGGGAAACTCTATCAGGAAATCCTGTTAGAGAAGCACAGATGGGAGACGATGGTGAATGGACTGTATGAGCAGAAGGTGGGTTGGCCTTGGATTGCAGCAGGAAGTCAGAGAGGATGGGGTGATGTGTGAGAGTGGCTGTGGGGAAGGACTCTTCTTGTCATTCAGACGCATTTAGTCTGAACCGCCTCTGTAACATTCAGATAGGGATGCCAGTTGGTACACTATGTATTGAGTGTCTGAACCGCCTCTGTAACATTCAGATAGGGATGCCAGTTGGTACACTATGTATTGAGTGTCTTGCGAAAGTAGGTTAATAACTACAAACGTAAGAATGAGGACAGTAATCGAGGGAGATTATTTAGAGAAAAGTTCAGGTATATCCTCTGTACATTCTCCATTTTCAGAGGTCAGGTTATAAGGATGAGAACCCCATGTATGCTTAGCCATGGTCTCTTAGGTAGCCTCATGTTGCAGGAATGTAGTTCTGGTCTGAGACAGAAAGAGTAGCAACCAACTTCCTTCTCTATATTTTACTTTACTAAAAGGAACAAAATGACTAGTTTATGATGTACCAGCTTTAAATCCCATTGTAGCTAACATTCGCCATATGCCCTGGGTGTGGCTTACAGAGGGATGCTGTCTCTCTTGTTAATTATGCCTGTGTCTAAGATAGAGAGGCATGGCAGAAGTAAGGAAAACTTGTTAACAACTCAAAACTATTCAATAGCTCTTATATTGTGGGGCACTTTATATGAACAGAGTTAATTTAAGGTGTTCAGGGAAAGAGGAGCTAAATGTTTTATTGTAACAAAAAAAAAAAAAGATTTACTAGGCTGGCACCATGACTCACTGGCTAACGTGTTTATTGCTCAAGCATAAGGACTTGAATTCAGTTCTGTAGAACCTTTATAAAGGGCCAGACTCTGTTTTTATGGGAGTTAGGAGACAGGGACAGGAGACTCTCCAGAAACTCATGGGCTAGTTCACCACACCCAGTGTTAAAATAACCATAAACCCTACCTCAAACAAGGTGAAGGTGAAGCCAATACCCAAGTTATCCTCTGACTTCCACACACCTGCTGCACTGTATATATGTTTGCACACCCCAAATCTCTGACTATCTTTTGTCTTGTTTATTAATTCAAGATATTAAGCATCCATTGAGTCTTCCCTGTCATAAAACACAGTGTGATATTTATTTCATGTCTCAGTCACTAGTTTACTAACTATTTGGGCTATTTGGAAATCTCTCATCCCTTTGTTGGAGAAGAGAAATCTGTTCTTTATTTTCTGCACACATTACTTTTTGCCATACTCAAACATTTGGGAAATGGAAATAGGGAAGCAGTGAGCTTCTTAGGAAAAAAACATAGATGAATGAAAGAGGAACTATGAAGTCAGCGACATCTAACAGGAACTGTCAATGTGCTGTTATTGCTGTTGCTTATTTTTTCTCCTTTGCTAGGAGACCTGTTCTGATGATGTGTGTGGTGCTCACCACTCTTCCCAGCTTCAGCTTTTCCATAGCAGCCACTGAGGTATGCAATTTTCATTTCTTCTACTGCGGGATGTCATGGTCTTAAAATGCCGTGGTTTTGATTCTCAAGAGTGTAGTATGCCCAAAACATTTTCCAAAGTTTATTCCAATCCAATCTTCTTCCAAATTGAAATCTATGTAGATATACGTATAATCCTTATTGTAAGATAATTATTACCTCTGTGATTTGAGGGATAGTTTGGCATTTTAAACACATATTACTTCTGTACTTACATATATGACAGAAGAGTATATTTCAAAGCCGCAAAGAATAAAAATCTCAGGCAATCTACTGTCTTACACAATGTCTTTGGTAAGTTACCCACTGATAAATATTTTACACATGTTAATTATGCTGATAGTCTTTTGTTCCAATAAATGAGAGCTCCAATAGGTTTCCAGGAGACAACCAGACCATAGGACAGAATGATTAGAAGCAAACTTCACAGTGTGAAACAGCCTCCCTTTCCACAGAAGTCAGCAAAGGCCTTACCAATGATGTCATTCACTTGCAAGGTGTTGGGAAAGAGGACAACATCATCAGCTTGGGGGGAGGGAGCTGCGGAGGCTTTCCCAGAAGTTCTAATTTCAGTTCATAAAATGATGGTATATCTGGGATATGGTAGCTGTTTTTCGTTATATACTAAGTGATATCATTCATTGTATAGTTACCTCTCCTCTTTTTATTGCATTTCCATTAAAGTGCTTGAAGCATAAGTGTATAGTATCAATGGAATGTCACAAAACAGATCCTTGTGCCAACACCACTCAGGTCAAGAAATGCATCCTGAGCAGCTGCAGCCCCACAGGTTCTGTCTCCCTTCCCTCCCTCCCTCCCTCCCTCCCTCCCTCCCTCCCTCCCTCCCTCCCTCCCTCCCTCCCTCCCAAGATTACTTTGACCATGACTTCTATAACAGAGCCATTTACCTATATTTTGAATTTTCTGTTAGGGGAAGTCAAATTATAACCACATTTATTACGGTTATAATTTATGATTATAGTGTATGTCTTCTATTTTATTCAAAAGTATGATGTGAAGGCCATTCATACTTTTATGTCTAGCTATAGGTTCGTGTATTTTCATTGCTATAAGACTCAAGTATTTCATTTTAAAAGCTATTGCAGTTTATTTCTTTATTTATGGCATTGGGATTGAACCTTGGATGCTAAGCACATCCAAGGTTCGCCAGCCTAGCCTAAAGCTGCAGCTTACACTTTAGTTATACAGTTCCATTGTGTTGTTACTGCTGCTGCTATAGTGAGGACTGAACCTGGGGGCTGGACATAGAAGGCAAGCTTCTAGCACTGAGCTGCGTTCTCAGTTCTATCAGTACTGTTCTCTTTTTTAAAAAAATGATTTATTAATACATGACAGTCACAATTTTCCCTCCCTCTTCTCCTCCCAGTCCCTAATCCCTATCTCGACTCTGTCCCCCATCTACTTGTCCTTCATTTCTCTTTAGAACAGGGCAGGCCTCCCATGCATATCAGCCAAACATGGCATATCAAGTTGTAGTAAGACTAAGCACCTCCTCCCTTATTAACTGAATAATGTGATCCAGTATGAGGAATAGGGGTTCAAAAGCTGGTAACAGAGTCAGAGACAGCCGCTGCTCACTCTTAGGAGTCCCACAAAAAGACCAAGTTACACAACTGCAACATATGTGCAGAGGGCCTAGGTCAGTCCCATGCAACTCCCTGGTTGTCAGTTCAGCCTCTGTGAGCCCCTACAAGACCAGGTTAGTTGATTCTGGGGGTTTTCTTGTGGTGTCCATAACTCCTCTGGCTCATACAGTCTTTCCTCCCCATCTTCCATAGTATTCCTTGATCTCTGCCTAATGTTTGGCTGTGGGTCGCAGCATCTGTTTCCACCAATTGCTGGATGAAGCCTCTCTGATGACAATGGGGCTAGGCATCAATCTTTGGGTATAGCAGAACACCACTAGGCATCATTACACTGATTTTTTTGCAGTCATGTTTGGTTCTGTCCTAGGTCTCTGGGCTATCCAGCCTCTGGATACTAACCTATCTGACAGTGTCAAGGCCAGGTTCTCTAGGGCGTAGGTCTCAGACTAGACCACAATTTCTGTTCCTTTTTACCCAAGCTCGTCTTAAAGGCAGAGCAAATTGTGGGCTGAAGGTTTTGTGGCTGGGTTGGTGTTCCAATCCCTCCACAGAATTTTTGCCTGGGCACAGGAGATGAGCAGCTCAGGCTATGCATCCCCTATTGCCAGAAGTCTGCTACCCAAGCAGTTCCACTAACTCAGGAAATAGACAAGGCTGTCCACTCTCTCCATGTCTACTCAATATAGTACTTGAAGTTCTAGCTAGAGCAATAAGACAACTGAAGGAGATCAAAGGGATAGAAACAGGAAAGAAAGAAGTCAAAGTATTGCTATTTGTAGATGATAGGATACATAAGTTACCCCCAAAATTCTACCAGGAACCTCTTACAACTGAGAAATACTTTCAGTGAAGTGGTAAGATATAAGATTAACTTAAAAAATCAGTAGCCCTCCTATATTCCAACAATAAATGTGCTGTGAAAGAAATTGGGGAAACAACACCCTTCACTATAACCCAAGCAAGTGAAAGACCTGTATGACAGTTCTTTTCTTGACAATAATATTAGTTGTTTCCATTTTGAGCTAATGTTGCCAGAAACTTGCCTAAAAATTTTTGTAGATGTGATTATATCAGTTGATTTAATGCATAGGAGTAGAATAGATGGGTTATACAATGTTCAACCATCCAATATAAAGAAACATGCTTTGTCAAGCATGTTTCAAGAGAGACTGTGATGATGTCCCCGTAGAATTCAATAGCAGAGAGTGGATGCGTCCTCAGCTTCATGTTCTTTACAAGAACTTGTTCTTTGTTTTAGCTAATCTGAGGGATATGTTTTTGAAACTCATTGTACTTCAAAATTTCTTCTCCACAAAGATGGTGTTTTCATCTTTGTTTATTTAATCTTTGCTTCTCCTTTAAATTTGATTTGATTTACAGAGTGAACAGGTTTGTAGCATAAATAATAAAAACCCAGAGACAGATACTGGGGTTCAACCTGAAGATCAGAGTAGTAAAGCAGCCAACAACTGGAGAGCTCTTCCCTCTAAGAAATCCTCAGACTGAAAGAGAGGGAGTTCCTATCTCATCCCACCTTATACATATTCCTCTCTAATACTGGGATTAAAGGCATGTGACTCCCTAGTACTGAGATTAAAGGTGTGAGCTACCACCACCTGGACCTGTTTCTGCAGTGATCTCGTGTAGCCCAGGGTGGCCTTGAACTCACAGAGCTCCATCTGCCTCTGTCTCCTAAATCCTGGGATTAAAGGTGTGTGACACCACTGCCTGGCGTCCAGTGGCTTCTGGTCCTCAGACAAGCTTTATTCATAAGACAAATAAAATATTATCATACAAGTTCGATTTATGTATGTAGGAACACACACAGAGACGTACAGAGAAAAAACATTAACGGGGAAGAGGTCATAAATTTGAAAGAAAGCAGAGTGGAGCATAATGTGGAAGAGTTTGGAGGGAGGAAAGGGAAAGGGAAAGGATGTAATTATATTATAATCTCAAAAAATAAAAAACTATTTGAAAAAACTGTTTGAAAGTGCTGTTTACACATTCAAATTGCAACTCTTTTAAAATGTAGGTACCATAAATATGTTCACCCTGGAACTTGCCTTCACACTTTTACTGATGTCTTTTGATAAGAAGCTTTTTGCTTTGAAACAGTCTGCTTTATCAGCTTCTTTCATCTGTGTAAAATGCTTCTGGTGAAAGAATTAAGATTTCAGAATCTAAACTGCAAAGTCCTAAAGATCTTATCTTATCATGAACTTATCTCATGTTTTAGAAAATGTATTTCTTAGCCGGGCGGTGGTGACGCACACCTTTAATCCCAGCACTCGGGAGGCAGAGGCAGGCGGATCTCTGGGAGTTCGAGACCAGCCTGGTCTACAAGAGCTAGTTCCAGGACAGGAACCAAAAGCTACAGAGAAACCCTGTCTCGAAAAACCAAAAAAAAAAAAAAAAGAAAAAGAAAAGAAAAGAAAATGTATTTCTTCTCTTTATTTTAGATCCACAGTCTGACTTTAATGGTGGTTTGTTATGTCGTATAGGGGTGGGTCAAGTTTTTTTTTCTATTGAGCAGAGAACCATGCTTTAAAAACTCCTTTGTCTGCTTTCTCTTTGTTATAAGCCAGGTGTCCATGTGTTTGACCTGTCCCCAAGCATCTAGTGTCACCACTTTGCCTAGCTGTTTGTGCTGTGCTAACTCACACCTCACGACTTATTCTATAGCTTTATAAGTGTTCTACAGAGCCAGAGAACAAATTGTTCAACCTTCCTTTCCACCTATAACTTCTGCCCTTCTTATTTCCACATACATTTCAGAATATGCTTTATAATTGACATGCTGATTGAAGTTGCAGTTAATGGTTTTATCTTTAAAAAAATCTTATTTTTGTTATTTTGGCATTAGGAGTTAAAAAGAATAGATTCATTTGGGAGCATTTTCTTCATATATGTTTATACAGGTTATGAAAAGTGATGTTTAATTTTTCTTTGTTTTTAGTAAAGTTTATTATTTTTTTTCTGGATTTATTAGACTCTCTGAGATATCCAAGACAAGTTGACTAGCATTGGTTACAAAGGTATCTTTGTCTTGTTTCTGAGAGAAAACTTTCAATGTTTCACCAAGAATATGATGCACCCAGGCTTGTTTTGCTGTGTTGTTTATAGATACCATAAGCAGATGCAGAAGAAAGCTTAGCTGAGCTTACCTGGTACTTTCAGGACTCTGTTTAGAAGTAGAGTTGTGGCGCACGCCTTTAATCCCAGCACTCGAGAGGCAGAGGCAGGCGGATCTCTGTGAGTTCGAGACCAACCAGCCTGGTCTACAGAGCTAGTTCCAGGACAGGCTCTAAAACCACAGAGAAACCCTGTCTCAAAAAACCAAAAAAAAAAAAAAAAAAAAAAGTAGAGTTGGAAGGAGTGGTCTATTTCCCCTTTACTGAGAAAACAAACCCACCCATAGACACACACACACTTACATACATATACATGCATACACATCCACACAGAGAGACACACAGACACATGCACACACACACACATTCACACAGACATACAGTGTATTAGGATTTCTACTGCTGTGAAGACCATGACCATGGCAACCCTTATAAGAAAAACATTTAATTGGGGAGGCTAGCTTACAGTTTCAGAGGTTCAGTCCACTATCACCATGGTGGGGAGCATGGCCACATGCAGGCAGACATGGTGCTGGAGAAGTAGAGAGTCCTACATTTTGCAAGCAACAGGAAATGGTTTAAGTGTTACACTGAGCGAAGCTTAAGCCAAAGAAACCCCAAAGCCCACCTCTACAGTGACACACTTCCTCTAACAAGGCCACACCCATTCCAACAAAGCCACACCTCCTGTTAGTATCACTCCCTTGGGGCTTTTTTCTTTCAAGCTACCACATCCACACGCAGAAACATAGACACCCAGACATAAACACAGACACACCAAGATACACACACACACACACACACACACACAGAATGAGGATCAAATTCAGGGCCTCATGTATGCCATGTAAGTGCTATACCAACTGAGTTATATACATAGTCTTTTATTATTGTATTTTTCATTCATCTGGGGGTCCTACTTTTAATAAAAAATGATTCCACTTGTGTGAAATCCCTTTGCATATTTAGATGTGGTTCAAAGCCTTGGGTTTAAAACCTGAGAAGCTAAAAACAGAGCTTTTAATTTTTCAGTAAGTATATTTATGATAAATTTAGTACTGTCTGCAGACTATTGACAGAATTTAGAACAAATAAAGCAAACTAATTAAATGCACTTAAATGACTCTCTGAAAACAGGTTCAAAAGAATGGCACCGGAACAGTTCCAGTTTTACCGACTGGTCCTTTCCTTGACATGCCAGTGTCTCTGATTCTATTGTCTCTGATCGTGGTTGATATTATTGAGAGACTCAGGATATATCCTCTAAGAGGGCATCAAATGAGTAAGTAACCCTTTACTTATCTTTTATCTTTCTGCTATCCTGTTGTTTAATGAACAATAATTACAGTGTTTCTTAGGGGTAACACCACTGAGAGAAGATTGATAATGAAGATACCTAGACATAAATATTTTAAAACATACTTTGATATCAGTCATTATTACTTATTATTGTATATTATTGTATATTGGTAGTGCCTATAGATCTGTAAAATAATCAAATATTTAATACCATTAAAGCTTAATACTTGCTCTAGGAAGAAAACATTGACATATTATTTTAGACATGTTCTTAAGTCCTTAAATTTTAAAGAATAAAATAAAATTGAACCTGGTTTGATGGCACACACCTATGTTCTCAGCTGAGGTAGGAGGACAAAGAGTTGAAAACCAACCTAGTTACATAGACAGATCCTTTCTCAAAAAACAAACAATGGAAGTAACAAAAAAGTCTCTTTGTTTGAATACGTTTGCTACAAGAATGAGTATAATAGCATAAATCCTACTTATGTCTTAGAGAATTGCCTATTATGGATTTTAAAAAAGGCAAATATTCACATTAGTAAAACAGAGACAAACCACATTCCTACTAAGTGAAAAGTTGAAATTAAATATAGATTGGCCTTTAAAAATGTATCTCATTAGTTGATTACTCTTTGTTCAGACATAAATTCTTTTCAGTTCCATTTATTTTATGTGCTGAAGTATGACTTGCTGTGGAATAATGTCACTATGATTGGTTTAATAAACAAGCCGACTGTCTGATAGCTGAACAGGATAAAATTAGGTGGGAAAGCCCAACTGAGAATGCTGGGATGAGGAAGGGCAGAGTTGGAGGAGTCACTAGTTAGACAGAGAACAAGCCAGACACACAAAATGGGATAGAGGTAAAAGCCACAAGGTACGGGGCAGCGCATAAACTAATAGAAATGAGTTAAGTTGTAAGAGCCAGTTAATAACAAGCCTGAGCTATTAACTGAGCATTTATAATTAATATTAAGGCTCAGTGTGATTATTATGAAGGGGCTGCTGGGACACAGAGAAACTCCGCCTACAGTGACTGACATGCTGTATTATAAGAATCATCTTTTGTTGCGAGAGTATGCTGGAAATGAGCGGATACTGGGAGATAATCCTGCAACATGGATGAAGGCTTCACAGTGACAAGGATAACAGCAGAGACAGCCAGCCATTTACAGACCACACAGAACCATTGTGCAGTCACTCTTGCTCTGGACATTGAAAGGTAGATTGTCCTGTTTGCCACCAGGAAAGCAGAGTCTTTCATCTTCCACTCTGTCCTTGGGTAGGAGATTGTGTGCCATTATGTTCAAAATTATGCTGGTGACAATTCATTAGTAGTCCAGGGGCCGCCTGCTGAGGAAAAGTTCTCCCAAGCTCCAGCTTCCCTCTAAACCCAAGTGTCTTAGTTAAGTATTTGGGACATCTCTAGTTCCTTAAAGCTGCAGATCTGTTTTCAGATTTTTCTATTCCTGAGGACTCTGTATTTTGCATATTGGTGTGAACTTTCTGCCCAAATGAAGGTTCTTTTTTTTTTTAAATGCACCTACATATTTTTTTTAGTGCAAGTTAATGGCACTTTATTGTCTATAGTGATTATTGGAATGTATATTCTGTATCCAACAGTGATAAAAACTACATAAAGGCTTTGAAAGCAGTCTTGGAAAGGGGACTAGAACAGAACAAAGTTCTGCACTTCTTAGTTGAGACCCTCCTCCAGCCCCTTTCTGCCCAAACTTAAGAGGGTTGACTAAAATATATTGTATTAGCTCTGCAATTCGATAATAAAATCACACTTTAAAAGCTAGAACTTGTTCAAAATGCCTTTACAAATATTAATGTCACATATATTTAATATTTATGTAGATTTTGAACTCAGATACTCTACCTTCATTTCAGTATGCATATTAGTAGTATTAATAAATCACAAGCCTTTTGAGTCAATAGTATACTCTCCTTTATCCTCTGAAACTTACTGCTTAAACACATTGGTTTTAAAAATCATTTTTGCAAAGACAGGCTAGCTGTGTAGTCCAGGCTGACCTTTAGCTCCTAATCTTCTTGCCTCCATCACCCGAGGCTTTAATTACAGGTGTGCACCAGCGAGAATGCTGAGGTGTCCAATGATATGACAGCATGGTTTCTAAGGGCAGTGTTTCACCTAAAACGAACCCCCATGGGAGTAGTCTGCAGGCACAGGGATCTCTGTGTGTCCAGATATGACAACAAATGACAAGAATGCAAAAAAATAGCCCAAAGCTCTCATTTCTAGCTGACTCTCCTATTAATGATGGCACTTCTACTTCCTCATCCTCTGCCATCTTGTTCTTGCTCCTACTTTAAAAGAAGGCTCATGCTGATTCTTTTGTGCTCTTACTCGTGGGTCCAGATAGCTGAGTATCAACCACTTCTACTTTGCTTTCAGTGGTCATCTTGTTCTTGTTCTCATTTCAGATCCCAACTCCTTCTAAGTCTCCTGTGTTCCTCTTTGTTCAGACTAGTGACTGTTCCAGAAGTCCCGCTTTTAGCATAGTTGTCTTTGGCGTGTGGTTGCTTACCCTGCTCAGATCCAAACAGGGTTAGCCCCGTGCTTAGCATCTGCAACTGTAGGGATATAGCCCCACCCATTGGGGGCGTGTTCGCCTCGGGCTAATGTTTACGGATAAATCTGCCGGGCGTGATCCCAGCAGCCCCTTTTTCTTCTTTTGCTCCGCTGTGCTCTGCGGGAACCTGTGGTCCTGTAAGTCTATTTCCTTATTAAAGCTGTATATATCTATATGATCTGTATGCATTCATTTGAGCCACCACATTTTGGTGCCCAACGTGGGGCTCGAACCCACGACCCTGAGATTAAGAGTCTCATGCTCTACCGACTGAGCTAGCCGGGCGGTGGTGGCGCACGCCTTTAATCCCAGCATTCTGTTTACTCCACCCACCTAAGGGCTGGCCTATAAATGGGCCAAGGCAGTTTCTTTATTAAATGAAAGTAACTCCTCCATCATGCAACGAGCCTTGGTATGCTTTCTGTATTTGGGTAGATTGTCTCTTTTCCTGCCAGCTGGAATACTGACTTCTTCCACCAAAGTTTACTTTTCTGGAGAAGCTGCAAACAGAAGATGGGAAGTTTCATTTGGAAACACAGCCCATTGGCTGTAGAATGTACAGGTGCTAACATGTTGCCTGGGCTTCAGGGATTTCAAACAATACCCATTACTTTCGACTGGACAACATACTATTCTCCCCTACCAAAAGACCCGAAACTGGATCTAGTAGAGTCAGATTTCATTTGAAGTAACTTTTCTAGAGGAGTCATAAGTCTCCTTACTTCAGGATTTATAATAGATATTCCATCACCTGTATCCTAGTGATATATATCATTTGATTCCTCCTCTGTCTCTATCAAGATCTCTCAACCCCATAGAAACAGGAAGATGCAAACATAAACACAATAATATCAATGGCGAAGTGGGAGTTTTTAGTCCTATCAGCCTAGCTCAGCTAAGTAGAGTTTGCAGTCTAGTTTGGAACCTATGTTGCAAAATGTTAAGAGTATATTGTTAAAGTGCTAGAGAGTTTGTGTGTAAATACTATGTTGGACTACAGGTGAAGGAACACTCAGGTCATATAAGGGTCTAGAGGCCAACAGAGACCAAGGGAGAGGTCTGAGTTTTGCAGGTTTGTAGGTGAGCAGAGAGGAATCTTTCGCCATTGACCAAGCTCAGACCTCAAGGAAGTCAAGAGTACATGTAACCCATGGGCGTGCTCCAGAAGTAAAAGTAACTTGGTTTGATGTTATACCATCAGTCAACAAACCTTTTACTGGAACAGAAGTTGCCTTCTTAAAACCATCTATGACTAGTCTGTCAATTTGTCACTTTGCGAACCTGCAAAACAGCTTCAAGAGGTGCCATGTAAACTCTGGGGGAGAGGACTTGGAAAAGGAAGTAAAGGAGGTTTAATAAGATCAAAGGTCTCAGTCACAGTCCCTGCTTCAGCCAGACAACAGGGCTTTTGTTTAGGAGATGTTTTACATAAAGTTCTGTCTGGAGATAACAGGAGGTTTTTCTTCCAAAGGTTTGAAGACCACTAATCCAGGAGCTTGTTCCTAGACTGAGCCTCCTGTAGGGCAGTGCAGTGACTGAAGCAGCCTGGTTGCTCTGTAGACCCGGCTCCCAGGAAAGCATGGCTCTGTACCATCTAAAGGCATAAGGAGCCCCACACAAAGCCTGACGGTGGTTCCTGATGCTCAGAACCTACACCTACTTAGCCTGTAGGCCCAGCAAGCCTATTCTGATGGAATACATACAGTCGAGGCACAGTGCTCTTGGAAACCACACAACTTTTTCATTACAATATTTTGAATCTTTCATTGTGACTTTTTTTCAAAAACAATATATATTCATCTAAAGAAGTTATAATATAAAGGTTCTAAAAAGAAAAACAAATTAACCAACTATAACTATATGATACAAATTAGAGATTTATGACTGATGGGCTCTTGTTACATATTCAGTTAAAGCAACTTATCTTGTGATTTTTCTCCTACAGTGTATAGTGAACTTGTTGTTCTTGTTATTTTTATCAATGATATCACCATTTTTGTTGGTCAAAAATAACTCCATTATATTAATGATTTACATTGCAAATCTTGTTGGGCACCTAGATTTGTGATTTATTCTTTTTAAAAATCTTTCTATTACAGGCATTGTTATTACAGAAGGAAAGGGGCGTGGTTAGAACAAGTCAAGCAATGTTTGTTTGACCCGGGAAGGAGAAGACACATTAAGGGCAGAACACATGTATAGTGCAATGCAAGTAATCTGATTTAAAGTGACCCTGCACTGCGTGGGGGAATTAGAAGGCTCTCAGGGAGGTGAATGGGCAAACAGAAGCTGGGAATGGAAAGAGTTAAGCACCTCTGGACTGTAGCCTAAAGATATCAGGATGATGACTGCAGAGTGTCCTCAGAAGACCCGGAGCATCTGTTCATGCCCAGACTCCTTGGCAACCACGTTGCCAGAAGACAGAGACTACTACAGGCTGGCGGCTCACACAGGGAAATATAGAAGGGGACGGGAAGCCAGGACGGTGTGTGGCAATAGTGGCTGGACTGCATTCGAGCTTTCTGCGTACTCAGAGGCTTGCTGGGGATGAGGTCAGTAGTCTATTTGAGTGGAAAACCTCAGCGCTCTGCAGAGCGAAGGTGGTGCCAGGTATGATGTTGGCAGGGTAAGGTTTTCCAATAAATCTGCTCACAAGGGCCCTAGTCCAGCTCCTTCATGCCTTCGTTTTGACTTACAGCCAGAGGCTAAGCACTGCAGGGACCTTAGTAGCTCAGGTGAATATTTCTTTAGGTTACATGCTCCTGTGTATGATTTCTGATGCAAGGTCCACATAAGATTGTAAGACTTTTAATATATGTAGCCAAATGACTCTCTCCAAATGCTCTAATTAATTTCCTAAGTAGTAGGGCCAGCACGCACGCTTGCCTTCTCAACTTTGTCCTTTACCCTGTTTTTGCCAATTTCAGAGGCAAAATGTATCATATGACTTTCAGAGTTTACATTAGTTAAAATTATAGTGCTAGTCAGCATAGTTTTGTTTCATTGGTAACTTTTAGTTCTTAGTAATGAAGTATGATTTTTTTTCTACTGGGTGGTTATGGCATGAATGTTGGGGAAGCTAAGCTCTGGCTGCCATGGCTACAGCATCAGTGCCTTTCAGTTCTGTCATGGTGGTTCTGATAGAAAGAATTTTTATTTTTTTCTTGGTTCAGGCTACCAATTTCTCCTTATTGGTTTGGGTCTTTGTCATTATGGTTAAAAGTTTTCTTTTTTTCTACATGAAAACTAAGTCTGATGAAGTATAATGAGGAAAAGTTGAACCTGGGTCTGACGGCCACCCTTGCAATCCTAATACTCCACTCTCAGGCGGGAGAACCCTAGGTTGCATGTCAGTCTTTGCTACATAGGGAGACCCTGTCTGTTGAATTGTGTATAGGATATAAATTTGCTAATTCATAAATAGTTAATAAATTAAGTAAAATAATACATTAATTTACTTGACTCAGTAGAGGTTTTCAACTTATGCCTCCTCTATTTCTACTTTTCTGATGAATATAGCATATAAAATCACCTACAGCAGTTGGGAAGATAGGCCAGTAGGTAAGAACACTTGCTTCCTAAGCAAGAGCGTATGAGTTCAAAGCCTCAGCACCCACATAAAAAGCTCGTCATGGCTGTTCGTGTGTTCATGTGTCAGGGAGGCTCCTCATATGTCTGTAACTACAGTACTGTGGCCTATGAGACAGGAGGAACTTGGAGGTTAATGGGAGCCAGCCAGCCAGCCAACTTCAGATTCAGTGTGAAGCTCTGATTTAGGGGCCTTAGGCTGAGTGTGATAGATACTCAGTATCCTCCTCTGTGCTCTGCATGCATGTGTATACTACACACACACACACACACACACACCAAATGAAATTAAAATAAATTCCTTAATAGAGTACATTAAAGATATTAGAGCTAAGTATTCCAGTGGCTGATCTGGAGCTTCTGGGGCCAGATTGAATGCGTGTAGATTGTTAAACAGAAAACCTCACCAGATGAGACTTTGTGTGTCTTGAATTAAGAGCAGCTGTATTCATCCCCAGCTATCTATTAGAATCAATTAAGGGGTCTTGTGTTTTTGAAACCCAGGCTGCATCCAGCGACAGCTAATATGTATTTTGAGCAGCAAGGCTGTGGCTATAACAGTTGTTTTAGAGGCTATATATTATTCTGTTATTTAATGTTCGTACACAGGACTAGTGACTTTTAAAGCTTCCTAGATGGCTTTCAACTGTGAAAATAAGAAAAGGGAGAAATAAACCATGGGTAACTGACCGCGGTGTTGTCACAGCTTCCTCATGCAATAGGATGCACACTTAGTGTGGAGAGCAATAGAGATGGCTGGAGGGGGAGCGTGCAGTTAGGGAAGACCTGGGCTCATGTTAGGGGGAACAGGGGTGATGTAGGCAAGGAGGAGGTTAACAGGATCATGAGAAACTTGTTGGGAACAATGTGGAAAGAATTTCTTCTGCTTCCGATTGGCAGTAGGTGACTTTGTTCAGCAATGCTGAGAAATCTGTACATCAGCTGTAGAAAAGGTGGAATGGGCGAACTGATCCAGCTTCAGCAGCTTGTAGGGAAGGGAGAGAAGCAAGAAAGGAACCCTCCCTCTGGCTGTCTTTCTGATAGGGTTTATCAAAATGTAATTCCCATCTCTCTCTCCTCCTGACTCTCCTCCTCCTTAAACTCCTCTTCCTGTTTCTGAGCTATAGAGTGAACCTATGTCCTTGTATACACTAACCACATGTTCTACCACCAAACTAAATCCCCAGCCCCCAAACATCAAGTCTTAACTGAATGACAATGGTAATACAGTGGGACTTTTAAGTTATTTGTGCTGAACCCAAAGCCACCTGTTAACATATATGAGGGGCCTTAAAAGTCAACCCAAGAGAGTCTCTTCAAGCCTAGTATGCATGTTGCATGCTATACTCTCTCCACTTGGATAGTGAGGCAGGAAGACAGCAAGCGTGGACTATATAGTAAGACATCAAAATAAAAAAACATCTTAAGTGGTGTTTGCTAGACCTCTTCCTTCAGGGCTCAGGGATCTATGCCAAAGAGGAGGCAGAAAGATCGTTAAGTGCCAGACACAACAGGGCTGATGCACAAGGGAACGCACAGGAATTACGACAACACACCCAAGACCTGCACAGGTTCAAACCAGACAAAATCCCAGAGCTGAGAAGGGGAAGTGGACACAAAGTCCCACTCCCACACAGGAGGCTCTCTGTGACTGATACCTTCTGCCAAGCCAAGTGTTTTCTCTAACCGAGTGCCATTGGGTATCTCAGCTACTCTTGAGGGCAGGTCCTGTGCCAAGGAGTAGTTGGCTAACCCATGTTTTTTTTTGTGTGCACTTTTTGTTTTATATTAGTTTGTCTTATTGGGTTTTTTCATTGTTTACTTACTTTTGATTTCTGTTTTTTGTGGAGTTGAGAGAAAGAAAGAACATGAAGCTAAGTGGAGAGGAACTGGGAGGAGCTGGGGGAGGAGAAAGAATATAATCAAGCCGGGCGGTGGTGGTGCACGCCTTTAATCCCAGCACTTGGGAGGCAGAGGCAGGCAGATCTCTGTGAGTTCGAGGCCAGCCTGGTCTACAAGAGCTAGTTCCAGGACAGGAACCAAAAAAAAAAAAAAAAAGCTACGGAGAAACCCTGTCTCGAAACCCCCCCCCCCAAAAAAAGAATATAACCAAAATGTAGTGTGTATGAAAAAGTGAATTTAAAAATTGAGAGTACATATGTACTCACTGATTCAAACACAGGAGGCAGACACACTCTGCCCCCTGTAAGCTTTTGAAAGCGCCCCAGGCCACTGAGTTTCTACTCTGATGAGACTGCCTGGAGACAGGAAGTAGTGGGGATTATGGCAAATACCACTTCAACTCTGAGGGACTAGATCCAAATCCAAAGGACTTAATTACCTCCCAATTTTTTTTAGAATGCAGCTCATCCCACCTTAACTAAATTGAATATAAAACACGTGGTTTTATTTAAAAAGGTTAAAAGAAGCAAAGTGAGAAAAGGTGTCATTTTCTGTTCTGGTGCAGCCAGTGGGGATTCAGGAAAGAAGAATGGTGTCAAAGTGAAGGATAGGGATACCAGAGGGCAATGGGGTGAATATACTCACAATAGATTGTGTATACGTATTAAACCCCCACAAACAGGAAGGGGCACAGGTTTTTTTTTCTGAATAAAAATGCCATTTTGAGTTCCTCTTTGCTTCTTCTTAAGGAATAGCTTATTAAACAATATGCACACATACAGTGTGAGCTGGGTTTCTATCATGTGTGGTTTTGCAATTGCTTGGGACTGAGTCTGAGGAACACTGTGTTCAGGGCTATGCCAAGAATGAGTCTGTTTCCTTCCTTGCTGTCCCTTTGCTACAGAGAAGGAAGTTTCAGAACACTGTAGTTCTAGGATATTTTTTTTTTCCTTTTCTGGAGAAATAAGTGACCATTTCCAGGACTATGGGGGAGAGTAGAGTGACATTTCTGATTTTGTCTCCTAATGACGCACTGGCTGTCAGTATGAGAGCTCCAAGCATCGGCCTCATGCCAGCAGACATAGGGCATTAGTGCTAAATTGCCTTGAGTTTAGGCTCCATTTGATTAGGTTGGCTCTGTGTGTGTGTGTGTGTGTGTGTGTGTGTGTGTGTGCCATGCGTGCACGCACACAGGCATGTGTCTGGAGGCCAGAGTTCAATCTTCTCTGTTGGTTCTCAGGAACTGTTCTCCTTGAATTTTGAGACCTAGCCTCTTACCGGCTTGGGGCTCACTAACTGGGCTAGGCTGGCTTGTTAGGAAGTCCCAGGGATCTGCCTGCCTCTGACTTCCCAGTATGAAGATTAGCATGCACCAACTCTTCCCCAGATTTGTATGCTGGCATTGGTCAAATTCAGCTCCAAATGCCAGCAAACACGTGCTGTGCCCCCTGAACCATCCCCACAGCTTCAGCCTTAAATGCTTTGAACAGTGTGTTACAAAATGCTTACTTTTGCCTACAGTGGGCAAAGAGCCATAAACAATTATAGCATAGAAAGCAAGACTACAATATACTTTGCCATATACTTTGGAAATAAATATTAAGATTTTCAGAGGATTAAAAGTAAAGGGATATAAAGAATGCAGTGTGTATTCCTTTACGATAAAGAGCAAGCCCCGTTTTCTACAGCTATATTAGCCGAGACAAGTTTAAGATGCCAGGCTCGGGCTATTGAATTTCCATGTCTCCATGTTCTTACCTAAGACAAGTGGGGACTGTTTGCACAATGAGCACATGTTCGCTCCTTGTTTATGTTGTGTGCATGTGGAAGGTGGCATCCTATCTCTGGAAACCTTGTTTTCCTTCTGCTCTGTTTCCACCACAGCACCCATTTCACTGGGTGTGTATAGTTGGTCTGGGGGAAATGAGGAAAAGCTGCTTTCTATGAGCTTACAGTCTTCTGGGAATAGTAAACACATCAGCACTTTCATTCCCTGGCTCCAGGACCCTCAGCGCTGCTCGAATCTGAGAGGCCTCTGCAATCGGGTGAATGACAGCTGCTGCCGGTGGAATCTCTCTGTCTTCCTGGGTTCTGTGGGGCTATACAAATGCTGCACTATGCTGTTGTTCTTTTCTGGGTCCAAGTCCCTGCCGCATCTCTCACCACAGAGCTACATAGTTTCTCAGACCACTGTGCCAGCTTTTCCTGATGTTCTCAAGGGCTTGAGAAGGGACTCAGTCATACAGCCTGTGTAAGAAGGGGCCCGGGGCCGATCTGAGTGATAGAGACTATGCAGGACTCTGGAGTGCTTTTGTCTGCTGAGTCAGGGGCGTTGTTTTTGGACCATGCTTTCATGCTTTGGCTTGCTACCTTACTGTGAGTTGTTTCTTTCCCAGGAGGTTCGTTGTTCCCCGGTGCTAACAGACTCCAGAGTATGTGTAAATAAAGCTGAAATGGGTACTCTGAAGGCAGGGAATGAGTTCATTTTCCTGTGTGTCACCATTTGTCACTCAGATTGGGGCTCCTATCAGCATTTCTAACTCTAGTCTCTGTCTAGACACTTGAATCCCCCAATTATTTGCAACAATACAGGACATACTAAGTGTTTCACCTTCAGAGGTTAAAAATACTTGGCACGCTATTTTACATTATATATATATATCATATTTAGGAATACATATGCTATAAATGTATACTATTGTGATTTTTCTGTTTATACACATAGTAAAGCATCCCTATTTTCCGACCTTATTTTAATTGTGGAGGAAGGCCAGAACAGCCTGTATGAGAAGCTAGGGGCTAGGAAGTTCTGATCTGGAAGCTTTTTCAACATTCAAAAAATGGAATCCCTCTTTCCAAACACGGTTGCACCAAGTTTCAGCAGTTCTTGGTCAGTGTTAGACCCATCTAAACCTCCAACCTTCCAGTTGTACCCTTAGATAAGAGTCCCTTTAACAGTTCCCACTGCCTAAAACCCAGAGATGGCACATGCTTTTATGAGCAGTCTCGTGCAGTGCTCAACAGGGAACTGAAAGTGGACACTGGGCTTTCTGAATTTTCTGAATAACAATGCATCCTCTGTTGCATGGAATTGGCGCAGCTATTTCACAGCTAGGAATGTGTGCTCATGAGCCCTTCCCAAAACCATGGTGGGCTGGTTGCCCTGAGTTGTTGCTCCTTTTCTTCATTGCCGTCATTCTCATGCCTTCTTCTTCCTCTCCTTCTCTTCCACCTCTTGCTTTTCGCTCTCCCCCCCTTCATCATTTCGGGGGAAATTTCACATGGTTTTGGAAACAGTCAATATTGTGTTGGTCACTTTTTATCCAGCTGCTCTAGAACTCTAAGTGGGGAAGCTGACTTCTAGTTTTGTGTTTGTGTGTATATACATGTTCATATGTATGTGTGCATGTGTGTATGTGTGTGATTGTGCGTAGGCACATGTGTGTGTACATGTGGAGAGCAGAAATCAATGTCAGGATGTCCATATCAGTCATCTACCTAGTTTTTTTTTTTTTTTTTTTTTTTTAGACAGGGTCTCTCACTAAATCTAGAGCTTGCCAGTTTTGCTAGACTGACTGGCCAGTTTGACCCCTCATGATTTTCCAGTCTCTGCCTCCCCAACATCCTTTATGTGGGTTCTTGGCATCAAAACTCAGGTCCTCCTGCCTGCATAGCAAACACTTTAGCTAAGAACCACCTCCCAGCCCCTGATTCATAGTACTTGCCAGTTTCTGTGTTGTAAACATACCTACAAAAAACAATGCACAAACCAAGAGGAATCCCTGACTACTGATCACAGAATTGGGAGTTGGTACACACTGTGAACTCTTGTTGGAGGGTATAAGCTCTCTCTACTCCAGATATTCTATCTGTGGGGATCTGGGGTGCATTCTTCTTTGTGGTGAGGATGGGAAAATACAAGGAATCATCTCATGATGTTGTTAAGACAGCCGTGTTACCCTATTTCTCAAACTTTTGGACTTTCCCCATAGGCATGAAGCTACCCACAACCACAATGTAACAAGCTTCTACTACTGTTTGTTTCACCTTCTTGATTTTCTGTTCTTCTCCAATATTTTTGCCTTTTGTTTTTAAACACATCTATAGCTGTTGTAGGGGTCACACACTAGTCAATATTCTTAGACATCGACCCAGTCCTACTTTGAAGGGGCCTTGTGAGGTAGGAGGCACCCCCCATCATTGGTTAGTTGGCATTATTGTTTGTCTTTCCTGCCTCAAGGAGTCTGTAGTGTTAAACTCGCAATGCCCGTTATTTCCTTTGGCACACACTCAAATATGTTGCCTTCTTTTCCTCCTGTCTTCTAAAAGTGTTCTGAAACAAGCTTTGTGACTGCCTGTTTTTTCTTAAAGAAATATTAAAACAACAGTCAATTTTCTGTAGTTTCTCACAATATTCTGTGTGAATCATAGATTAGTTTTCTTTAGAATGTGTTATTCTTGGAGAAAAAAGTTTAGAGATTGTTGAAAGACTAATACCATTTTTTTTTCTGAGTAATTCTTTGTGTCTGGATAATCAAGCTCTTACTGTCAGTTGTGCCTTTGCTGACCTCACTGGTCCTCTTTGACCTCTTTTCTCCTTTATGTGGGCTTTCTCTCGCTCAGATCCTTTTTTTAAAGTTTCTACTACCTAATTCAGAATAAAGTCTGAAACATTAATCTTGGCTCCAAATGTTTTATTTAATCTATGTCTACCACAGAGATTGTATATAGTTTTTACGGGATTGGGACTCTAGTTCTGTTCTTTCTGCTTGTGGATTTTGTGACACTGGAAATAGCACTTAATCTCTCTGTATCCTACTTCACTCACCATTGTAAGGCGAAAACAATGTTCTTCATATGGTTGTGTTTTTTCTTTTTAAAACAAAGAGCTTATTCAGTCACAGTCCAGCTGGCCTTGGTGAGCTCCCAATAGATCAGACCCACTGTCTCAGTGGGTGGGTGCACCCCTCGAGGTCCTGCCTTCCTTGCTCATGTTCTCCCTCCTTCTGCTCCTCGTTAGGACCTTGGGAGCTCAGTCCGGTGCTCCAGTGTGACTGAAAAAGCATGGGATAAAACCGGACTCTCTGAACATGGCGGACAATGAGAGCTGATGAGAGGCCAAGGACAATGGCACGGGGTTTTGATCCTACTTCATGTTCTGGCTTTGTGGGAGCCTAGACAGTTTGGATGTTCACCTTCCTAGACCTGGATGGAGTGGGGAGGACCTTGGACTTTCCACAGGGCAGGGAACCCTGACTGCTCTTGGGGTTGGAGAGGGAGGAGAAGAGGAGTGGGGGGAGGGGGAGAGGGGCGGGAGGAGGGGGAGGGAAATGGGAGGCGGGGAGGAGGCGGAAAATTTTTTTCAATAAAAAAATAAAAAAAAAAAGAAAAAAATACAAAGAGCTTAGAATTGTGCCTGATGCACAGAAGAAAGTAAGTCAGCTCCCCACGGCATTTCTATTCTGCTTTTCCAGTCTCTCAGCAACACGTTTCATTTCTGATAACTGAAGGATATTCCCATTTCCTGTCAAGTTCCTTCTGCATCTGTCACTGCTCAGAGGAGCTCTCCCCTTGACTCCTGTGGCTATTTGGAGACCCCCATGATTGCATTTCATCACAGACTATACAGTTGCCTGTCTTCCCCACCAGCCATGGTTTCTGCTTCTACAGATTCATCAACCTTACATCAGAAATGTTTGAGAGGTCTGGGGTGATGGCTCCGTGGGAAATGTGCTTGCTGTGCAGGCAGGCAAACCCAAGTTTAAACCCCTAGAATCCATGTATAAAAAGTCAGGGACTTGTAATCCCAGAGCTGGGACAGTGGAGACGAGAGAATCTTTAAAATTTGCTGGCCATTAGTTCTGGCTGAATCTGTTAGCTCTAGGTTCAGTGAGATATTCTGCCTGACAAAAAAATAAGGTAGAGAGCAAGTGAGTAGGGTACCCACTTGCTAGTGTGCACACACGGGAGCACAACTGAGTACAACACCCATTTGCTAGTGTGCACACACAGTTCGACATATCAAAAAGCAAATGCCTGAGAAAAACTACAGGTGCATTGACCACACACTGAATTATTTTTATCATTCCTTAAAAAATATATATCATAACAACCATAGGACATTCTTGCTGTATCATATTTACTAGGAATAGAGAGAAGATTTAAACTCTACAGGAGGATATAAATAACTTATTTGTAAATGTTGCATCATTCTTATCACGAGCTAGAACGTCCTTGGATCTGGCATCCCGTGAACATTCTAGGAACCAATCCCATGGGATGACTGTACTTTCCTTTTCAAGTTTCACCATCGTGTATTATTTTATCCTAGTTGCTTTGACTACAGGAGACTCAGCGTCTTTACTTTGAGCTGCATTTCCATGCCATTTGCTTCATTATTTTCTAAAGTCTAACTTAGGCCTGGTGCAGTGATTTTGTTTATCTGGTTGCCCTTTTTACTTTTTGAGACAAAATCTTGCAGCATAGATTTGCATTGCTTTTACATTGTTACATTGCTTTGCAGACTGCCCTTGAATTCATGGTGATCCTCCTGCCTCAAACTCCTAAGTGTTAGGATTATGAGTGTACACACCATGCCCAGCTGCTATGTGGTTCTCTAACATTTGTTTGATCAGAAGAGGCAGTTGGGTGTCTAATTTGTGACTTTTAGTATTCACTTCATTCCTGGCTTTTTAAGTTCCCTTCCCCATGCTCCTCCTGATCACTTTTCTTCATTCTATGTACATAATGTATTGCCTTCTTTTCTTTGTAAGAGGAATACATATCACCTAAAAGTGCTTCACTACCAATTTTCTCTGGTGTATCTTATTTTCTCCACAAAAGCCTTCACAGACATCAGGGGAGTAAGTGAGAAGCAGAAATAAATCAATACAAGTAAACGGTAAAGTAAAGCAGGCAAAAATTACACCTGGCCGGGAGGTGGTGGCGCACGCCTTTAATCCCAGCACTTGGGAGGCAGAGGCAGGAGGATCTCTGTGAGTTCGAGACCAGCCTGGTCTACATGAGCTAGTTCCAGGACAGGCTCCAAAACCACAGAGAAACCCTGTCTCGAAAATCCACCCCCCCCAAAAAAAAATACACCTGAAATGTTTCGCTGTTATCAAAATAATGCTGTTTAATTGTTCATTTAGTACAGTGAAGACAGAAAGCTATTTCAGCCACTAACACAAATTCACTATGGTTTTCAATTTGTTTAGGGCACCTTGAACCTCCCAGGGAATGAGTATATTGTATTCTCTAAGCTTCATTATGCTCATACACATACAGCTTTGACCAAACAGAACCAATAACTACAGCAAGAAAAGGAATGTCAGCTGTAAGAAGACATTTAAGCAGTGTTAACATGGGAAGGATGTTAGTCCTGGGCCCAGATGTGAACTCACGGTGTTTCTGTTCTTGGTAGTCCACTGCTCCTCTGCTCCAATGGCCCAAATGATTCTTGGCCTTTTCACCCCTTTTACCCCACTGGAAGACAGAGAGCTCTACTTCATAGTTTGAGCCAGTCACCCTGGAAATCAGGATGACATCCCCAAATCTAAACTAGTCTCCACTGAGCTGGCATGGCATGTGGTGTTTCCAGACCCAACTTCAACAAATACATACAGACTCCTACTATCTCTTCAAAACCAAACACTAGCTGAGAACTCGGTGTTCTGAACAACAGCTCTTCTGAGATAGTTCAACTCTCAGCGACCATTTATGATGAGTTAATGTATCACTTCTTACAGTGCCACTTCCTGGCCTTGAAACAAGCTGAGTTTGCAACCATTTGTCAAGCTGGCAATGTGCACGGTGTTCTTGATGTTGGCAAAAGATTTTTTGTTTTTCTTTTTATTGATGTGCTGCAATCCTATTCAGCTCATAAATATCCCCTTGGCTTTCTCTGTCCTCTCTTCCCCTCTCTTACTGGTCCCCTCCATCCTCTCGAATAGGGACCCCCTTCTGCTTTCTTGTAATATATATCCCAGTACTTTTGTTTTGCACCTCCCTTTCTTTTTACAACTTTCAAGATTTAGTTGTTCATACAAACAACTTTGTCTTCTAAGTGGAGCAAAGGAGAATTCTCTATGGCATCACATACTCTAAGAAATAAAATTTCTCTTGACTTCTTTCATATATATATGAAATGTGCATATGAAATATATGCATGTGTTATATAGTGAAAAATAAAACCTTTTTAAGGGGGAGATGTAGCACCCTCATCTATTCACCTCAGATAGGGATCCCACAACAGAACAAAGAACAGATACCACCAAAGTCCAGCTTGGTGAACCAATGAATTTAACTGGGGTTACTTACAGGAATATGGTTGAGTGGTTACTTACAGAAGCAGAAATGACTCAAAGACAGCTGTGTCACCAAAGCCCATCCCACTGTGGGTAAATGACTCAAAGACAGCTGTATCACCAAAGCCCAACCCAGTATGGGTAACAGCTCACAAAAGTTGGGAACCTGGAGCATACTGCACAGCCTCCAGGCAGCTCAACAGTTTGGAAGAGTGTCTTTCCTGGGTGCCTCAATTGGTCTAAATCTCTTCCAGGTAGCTTCCTCTGACTACAGAGTCTTCTTTGCAACTCAGTTTCCTTAGTCTGAGAGGGACTCTCAACTTTGTTTCCTCCAGGAGGGAGGGGCCTAGTGAATCTGGTCAGCTTCGGGGACTTCCTAAAGCTGTTTTGAGTTCTTTGCCTCCCTGCTTAAAGAGCTTCCCTAGAGGAGGGACTGTTTCAATCATGGAGGAAACTTACTCAGCATATACATAGACAGCTCAGAGGTCACCCTGAGCTCCTGTGTTTTTGAAACAAGATTCCCCACAGGTTTGGTCCTTGATAATTTTGATAGGCTGGCTGCCCATTAAATCCTTGTTGCCTGTCTCCATCTATCCACATCCAGAAATCTTTTTGAAAAATGTGACTTCTGGGACCAAACCCTAGTTGGCATGTTTTCACAGCAAGTACTCCACCAATTGAGCTATCTTTTCAACAGTCTACTGAATTCTTTAAAAGTTGGTGACATATAGAAGAAAACATCTGAGTTTAAAGAGAGAATTTTACAGATTTTTAAAGCCGTAATAAGTTATGGAATGTCACATTTTCTTAGTATTGTTTGTGAAATGCTACCTATTCAAGCCACTGTGGCTTCTAATTTGGGTAAAGAGGTACCTAGGGGTTACAGACAAGTACTAGATCCATGTTCTTATGGATCCCTAACACCCAAGCAGAAAACCAGGCACTGGGTTGCTGAGGTAGGTACAAGAGAAGGGTATGGAGAAGGACAGACCTGAAGCTTATGACCAACCAGCCTTGGCAAACCAGTGAGCTCCAGGTTCAGTGAGAGACCTTTCCTTAAAAAACAAAACAAAATAAATAACTGGTAGCAATAATAAGTAAAATTGTTAGAAATATAAGTTACTAAGGCTTCAATAACATGAAAACTGATCATAAAATTGGAATAACCAGAGTACACAACATGCACAGAAAAACGGTAAGACATGGGAATTCGTTGTTTACCTTTTGTGAACAAAAAAATCAAAGAGAGAGAACAAACATCAAGTTAGGTTGTTAGCAAGGTGGGGGAGATCTGGGAGGAGTTTGAGGAAATGAAAGAATGTAGTCAAGATAAATTGTCTGAAAAAAATTTTAAATAAAAAATTAAAAAAAATGTGGAAAACACTGATCTATGAACATAACCAAATGTCTTTAGGAGTTATTTTGTTGCTACTTCTTTTCTCCAGAACAGTAGAATTTGGTTTTACCCTAAGTTCCTGGACTGTCTACTCTCTGGTTCTTGATCACCAAAGCTGTTGCTCAGCCACAGTCAGAGAATACAAAGATCTACACCCAGATATTATGCAGAGAGTGAGAGACCTTGGAACACTCAGCCCTAAATGGGAAGTCTCCATCTAATCCCTACCTGCAGGGTTCAGGGAACCCCCCTGAAGACAAGGCTGAAAAACTATAAGAATCAGAGGCGATGGAGGACACCAGGATAACAAGACAGAGCTCATGTGAACTCACAGAGACCAAAGCAACACGCACAGGGCCTGCATGAGTGTGCACCAGGCCCTGTGTGTATATATTACGGTTTCCAGTTTGGTGTTTTTGCGGGATCCATGAGTGTGTCTCTAGTTCTTTTGCCTTCTCCTGAACTCTTTTCCTTCTGTTTGTCTTGTCCAATTCCAATGTATTAGTTTTTGTTTTATTTTATTATACTATATTTTGTTATTATCTTGGAAAATCCTGGTTTTTTTCTAATGAGAGACAGAAAGGGAGTAGATCTGAATGGAGAAGTAGGAAGGAACTGGGAAGGATAGAAGGAGAGGAAACTGTAATAAAGATATATTACGTAAGAAAAAAGTCTATTTTTAACAAAGGGAAAAAATTACATTTTATTTTTTAAAAAAAGAGAGAAAGAAAGTGAACAATTGTGGAAGGCTCCTAAAGTTGACCTCTGGCTTCTAAATGTACACACACACACACACACACACACACGCATGCAAGCACACATACACACATGCACATACTCACCCAGTCATATACACATATAAACAAAAGAGAAAAAAATTTAGTCTTTGTAGTTTATAAAAATACTTAGTTCGAAAAATCACAGAGGTTTATTGAATACCTAATAAATACTCTTAACTTAGTAACTAAGTGTCTTAGTCATGAATCAAGATTTACTTCTCTCACAATGTTTTCACGTTGAGTCCAACAAGTTTTTCTTGACACTGTCTCTTTAACTTTCAGTTCTTCCTCCCTAACATTCCCTTTACCTTCTGTCTTCTGAGGCAGCAGGACCTCTCAGGATGTTTTTCCAGTAAACTGTGCCAAGCTGATAAAATCTTAGCAACAACAACAACAACAAAAAAGATGTTTAAGTGACTGGGTGTTTGGCAAATGGTGTGCTATAGGGCTCAGGAGGTAGCTCAGCCAGTGACAGGCTTGCAAGCATGCGTGACTTCCTGACTCAGTACCCAGAACCCACATACAATCTGGACATGGGGCTAGAGAGATGGCTTAGCAGGTGAGAGCACTGGCTGCTCTTCCAGAGAACAGGGGTTTGGCTCTTAGCACCTACATGGTGGCTCACAACCACCTGTAACTCCAGTTGCAAGAGGTCTAATGTCCTCTTCTGGCCTCTGTAGGCACTAGATACATGTGTGGTAGAGACACACATGTAGGCAACATACCCATACAAATAAAATAAAATAAACAACTCTCAAAGAAATGTAAAAATATTGGCTATTGTAAGTACTTGTAAGCCTAACACTGGCGAGGTGGAGACAGGTAGATTTTCTTGGTATTTCTGCCTATGCAGTCCAACCCTGTTCTCAGCGAGAGATTTCGCACCATAAACCAAGGTGGGCATCCCTGGAGGAACAACACTCAGAGTTAACTGCTCCCATCCACATGCATACATCTTTGCACACACACATTCATCTTTACACACACACACACACACACACACACACAGAGTGTGACAGTGATCAGGTATCTTCCCATTCATCTAACAAGTGTATGGGTTAACATACAGTCTCTTGACCCAGACATGATAGTTCAGCCGACCAGTCCTGTTGGCTGCTTCTTAAACTCCTGGGGAAAAACAGCTGAATTATTTTCATGATTCTCTGTGGGTCAAACAGATTCCTTCTTAGTACTGAACTTCCCTGCTAAGGAATTGAGGTTCAGTCAGTCTTGAGAGCCTGTTTCTCCTTACAGAGTGACAGTCTTGAACTGGTAAGCTTGTCAATTCACTTGGTTTTCCTACTTATCTTTTATAATTAGCGCACACTGTCTTGCTTCTACATTGACAATAGCAGCCACGCTGTTAAAAGTCTGTCATTTGGAGTTGAGCGATTCACGCAGAGGGTTCCACCTCTGCCACTGAGTTTGAATCTGAGCATCATTTAGCCTCATGGGCTTCAGATGCTAGATCTGTAAAATTGACTGATAGTCATTTCTTCATTTGTTTCAAGGAGCCAATAACTAATCAATTATGCCCTTTTCTGTCAAAATGTGAAAATAACTTAGGTTCCATATCCAGAAAAAAATGCCACAGTGCCAAGAATTTCTGATTTTTTTAGTATGTCACTCAGTTATTGTTTTTCCCATGTCAAAACTTTAGACTTTTAAGGATTAAAATTTAAAAGATTTGTTTTCGTTACGTGTCCGTACCTGTGTCGATGGATGTGCATGTGTGGATGCAGGTGCACACTGAAGACGGAGGACTGGAGGCTCCCTTGAGATGCAGGTGCTGATATGGTGAACCACCAGACATGGGTGCTGGGAACCAAACTCAGGTTCCTTGGACCCTCTGGAGGAATGAGACAAATCATCTCTTCAGTGCAGGCATGCTTCTGCCAAGATGGGCATTCAGAGGACAGAGAACTTTTGGTAGTCAATTCTGGGCATTGAACTTAGGTCATCAATGTTGCCTGACAAAGGATTTTACTCACTGATCAATATTACCTTAGCTGTCTGTCTGTCTGTCTGTCTTCTATCAATCATTTATCACCTATCTATCTGCTATATTGTCTTTTTTTGAGACAGGCTCTTGCTTTGTACCCTAGATTAGCCTACATTTTGCCATCCTCCAACCTCCATGTCCTCCTTCCCATATGGGATTATAGGGCTGCCATCAAACTCCGTCTAGTAACAAGTAAATTAAACATTTTTAGAGTAAAGAGGTACTTAAAATGCAAATTGATCAATGTTTTTCAGGTTATGAAGACAAAAACATCTATGTAACATCTTTGCAGCAGATAAAAACTGTGACGGAACAGGTGGGACGTGGTGGCGAGAATCCTGCACCTGCCCAGACAGCCAAGCCTACCATGATGTCCCCACCTCACACCAACATGGGTGCGCTGGCGGGGCCCATAGAACCCTATTTTGACTCCGGAATCCGGAGGACGATGTCTCACGGAGATGTCCGGGCCCAGCTGTTTCTGAGAAGCTTCCTCACATGGTCGGACACTATAGAAATGATGCGTGTGGCTGGGCTCCCACAGGTGTACAACTCGGGCTGGGTGTACCCGGTCTACATATTCAGTTTTATATCTCTCCTTCGAATGGTCTTCACCCCTAAGAACCCTCTTCTCGGCTTCCTGGGTGTCCTGCTGCAGGATTTCCCCTTTATTTTCCTTAGGCTCAGCTTAATCGTTACCCTGGGGACGATCACGCCAGTACTGGGCCTTTGTAAAAACATCCTAGTGACTATCTCCTATATCTACTTCAATCACTTAACCAAGCTCAGGCCTTTCTCAGCCTTTGAAACCTCTCCTTTTTAAGCAGCCAATGTTAAGAGTCAGCCCTCTCGATTGTAAAGTCTTTCCAGGTATAAGATGTTGCACCATATAGAATTAACCACTTCCAAACCTTAAATACATCTAAATGGTGCTACATTGATGCAAAGTCATATTCCTCCGAATTGCCTCTTCCGGGTTTCTAGAAACCTTAGTCGTTAATTTTAGTCATGTCTGTCCCACTTTTTGCTATAAATAACCCCTCAATAAAGCCTTTTTCAGTGGTGGGAACCGCGAGCTAGCTTAAGAATGAGATTTTTATCACATGTACATTGAAGAACTTTTCATGGCTTAATATGGCTTAATTAACTGAAATTATTTAAAAAAAATAGCCTGAAGATATTGAATAGACTTTAGAGTTTGCTTGAAAATCCGAAAACTGTAGCTTTAGGGTCTCCTTCAAAGCATTCAATGACTCCCACTGCCCCATGTGTTTGTGTTTTGTTTTCAGCAGTGAGAACTGAACCAGGGCCCTGGGCACACTATTTTAGCACTCTACCAATGAGCTGCATCCTTAGTCTTAGAAATACATTATTTTTTTGCCCTACTACAGTGACCTCTATTCAACTCATTGTGTAAAAAAGCAAAAAAACCAAAAACACAGAAAACAGGGGACTTTAGCTGACGCCAACACAGCCGGGCTTCATTAAGGCCTCTCAGGCTAGTATGCAGGGCAGTGCTTCTGTGTTGAGTGTAATGGAGACAAGGTGCACTGTGATTCCTAGATAAAGTTTATAATGGAAACCATAAACTGAAGACAAAGTGTAAACAGGTAATTATGGAATTTGATGCTGTCATAAAAAAAATCCAGTACAAGCCATATTGAAAACGATAGCTTGAAGTTAGCGTGATGGTAAAGGTGTGTTATCTTGTACTAGGTCATGAGTATCTTTGTGCTTTATGATCATGATATGGTCATGATCTCTGCACATGCTGTGCTGGCACAGATGTCGCAGCCACAGCAGAAGGTCTCGGTTACGAGAGGGTTGTAAGAGGGTTATGTGTGCAGGGCAATGACTCACGTCACCAGCTCCTCCTTGATCCATGGAAACAAGAAGCTTATGAATACATGGATAATCTGAGCGTTCCTGGTCTCTGCACTGAGGTCCATGGGCACTTTCTCCAGTGTCTCATGGAAATCACACTACAGAACAAGTCTACGTGTAATTGTTAAGCCTTGCTTGCCCTCTCTGTCATTTGGGGCTGGTTCCTTGAGTGCTATCCTTGAATAGATGAACACAATATAAATACCTCTGTAACAGTGTTGGGTGATTGGAGGATTTGGAACACTCTCAACACAGTGTTTGGTAAATAATAACACCTTAATGGATGCCACATTCCTGCCCACCCTCTGGGAATAATAGTTCATACCTAGCGTTTGTGAGGCATAACATGGAAGATCTTAAGGTTACCCTGACTACTAGTTCTTTTTAATCAGTTACTCTTGTAGTCAGTTGTGAATGATCTGTTAAATATTTAGATGAAAGTGAGAGTGAGAATTCATTCTTCCATTTGGACAGAACTTCTATGAGTTTTCAAATAACCCAGACTATAATACTTTGTTTCTTTCTTTTATTTTCATGTTTTGTTTTGGAATCAGGGTCTTAGTACGTAGCCCAGGCTGTTCTGAACTCACTGTGTAGCTCAGCTTATATGAACTCTCCCCACCCTCCTGCCTCTACCTCCCCAATGCTAGAATTACAAGTATGTGCCTTCCACCCAACACAGGGTCTTTTTATTTTGCATTGCTGACGGTTAAACACAGCCTCTCCAGCTCCCCAGTACCATATAAGCCATCTGTCACTAAATCAAACCCTTAGACTGCACTTTTTGTTTTTGAAAGCATTTGATTATATATTTACTTTTCTTGGTTCCTCATTAACTTGTCAAACTTGTAAGAGAAAGCCCGAGAACGACATGGTTAGCCACACCTCTATCTCCACCAATATTTCTAACATAAAATGCATACTGTATATCTTTTAAAAGCAAGAGAAGCCTATAACCAAGTGACTAATTTACAATATCCATAAATGTGAAACTCATTATATCAATGTATATATCTTTAATTTGTAAAAATACAGTGAATGGCACTCGGTATACTCTGAAGTATTCCATGAGCTTAACCTGCATTTTGTATCTGACAGCTGAAAATGAATACGCCTGATATCTGGGGATGTGGGCAATCCTTGATACAGATAATGAAGGCATGTCCAACAAATCATGTAAGGCAGGAAAAGCCTTGAATCTCTAACCTAACTGAGTGTATAGATGTTTATGAAGTTCAATGGCATTTAAGAGACATTTTAAGAAATTATGCTAATATATTGTTGATAGTTCTATACTATATAATTAAAACCTATATTACTAAATGATACTGTAATTTTCATAGCTTTTATAGTTGTTGGTATTAAGGTTTTGTGCCCTAATAAAAAGCTTAATTTCTGCTGTAAAGTGTGAATGCCAGATCTGTACTAGACTATATAGTATTTTACTCCAAATAAAACCTGGAGCTGCATGATAATTATGTCTTCATTAAACATCAACTCCATATAAGCTTAGTTGTTGAGACTCATAAAAATGCATCTACAACTCAACTAATACCATCTAACTGTTTTTATAAAAATTTAATTTTTTTGGTTCCTTTTCTTTCTGCAAGTTGATATTTACATTTACAGTGTGTCAGTGTTACAGCCTGAGCTGTCCAGTAAGCAGTCCACTCACTGAGTGGCCTTTACCCTAAGGCACAAGCATGGAAAGAGGGAAAAAGCAGCTTGCTGTGTGCGGGACATGGGCTATGTGAGACACTTGTGTACAGGACACGGGCTATATAGAGACACTTGCTGTGTACCGACACAGACTGTGTGTAGACACTTGCTGTGTGGGGGACATGGGCTGTGTGCAGACACTTGCTGTGTGCTGACAAGGGCTGTGTGCAGACACTTGCTATGTGCAGAAACGGGCTATGCGGAGACTTGCTGTGCACTGACACGGGTTGTGTGGAGGACACTTGCTGTGTGCTGACACGGGCTGTGCAGAGACACTTGCTGTGTGCTGACATGGGCTGTGCAAGAGACACTTGCTGTGTGCGGGACACAGGTTGTGCAGAGACACTTGCTGTGTGCGGGACACAGGTTGTGCAGAGACACTTTGTGCGAGGGGGACACGGGCTGTGTGCAGACACTTGCTGTGTGGAGGACACAGGCTGTTCGAGACATTTGCTGTGTGTGCAGACACGGGTTGTTTGGAACAAGACTTGTTAGTGAATGCCCCAACAGCTTTTTCTTCATTATAAACATTAATAATATGTTGACTTGGATCTAAAAAAAAAACAAACAAAACAAAACAAAACAAAAAACCCCCAAGAACTTATGTCTAGTTCCCTATGCCCTTAGAGGAAACAATAATTAATAAAAAAGAAAAAGTGTAATCCGTGATACAAAAGTGTTTTTTAAACCATTTTTAATCTTTAAATTTTAATTATTTGTTTATTTATTTATAGACAGGACCTAACTGTATGGCTTTCCTGGGACTTGTTACATAGTACAGGCTGTCCTCAAACCACATTGATCCTTCCTCCTCTGTCTCACCAGTACTAGGACAGCTGCAGGTGTCTGCCACCATGACTGGTTCTTTTTACCTTTTAATTAAAATCCTATGACTAAGCAACTCTTTTGTTGTGAGGTTTGCTTCATTACGGGAGGGTGTGTTTACTTGTCCTTCAGCTTCCTGGCAGCTTCCCACCCCTTTTTTCAGCTGTGTAGTCATGTGGTCCAAACTGGGAGGCAGCAAAGTCAGGATGGGAGGAGGTGGAGAAACAAAGGCATAGACACGTGAGCACACAGGGACAAATCCGGCCACCCTCTGAAAATACTCCAGGACCATACAGAAGGCCTCTCAGTTCATGAACCTGACATCCTACTCCTGCGTATATCCATCATGTCAGCCACGTGTGGTGGTCTTGACTTAACAGACAGCTTCCTTTCACACCAAGCCTGGCTCAGTTCCTTGGAAGTGAAACCAGAGCACTTGTGAGTAATAATTCTAAGAATGTTCTAGACCAATAACGATTGACTAATTATAATAGCTTATTTATTATAAAACATTTGATTTAAACATTTTCATTTTTGTTATGTGTATGTATTTATCATATTGATGCAGAATGGCATGCCATGGGATGAAGATGCAAGGACAACTTTCAGAAGTTCGTTCTCTCCTTCCATGTTGTGGGTCCTGGGAAATGAACTCAGGTAGTCAGCTTAGTGGCAAACATTATTACCTGATGGGCCATTTCTCCAACCCCATTCCTCTGAAGAGAATTCTTTTTAGATTTTATTTTCAATAGTGCACGTGTGTGTCTGTGTGTGTCTGTATGTGTCTGTGTGCTTATGTCCCCCCCACACACGTGTGAGTGCAGTTGCCAGAGGGTTCCAGAAGAGGGTATTAGATTCCCTGCTGCGGAATTACACGTGGTTGTAAGCTGCTGCCTGACATGGCACTGGGACCTGAACACAGGTCCTCTGCAAGGGCCGTATGCACTCTTAACCACTGAGCCATCTCCTCAGCCCCAGTTCTGAAGATAATCATTCTGAAAATTTTATTAGCTCACTCATTCAACTAGTTTGAAAATCTATAATAGGCCAGGTGAAACGTTTATGGTTTGTGTGAACAAACAATCCACATGATCTGAAAAACTACCTCAAAAAGTAGTTTAGCCTTATGCCACAAATTAATTAACATTAATTTAGGGATAATGTTTGCTATGTATGTTTGTGAAATTGGCATTTATACATATATAAATTTTAATTTTCTAAATTGTGCTTTTATAAAACTCGTAATTTTCTTTATATTGAGTTGGGAACGTTAATGGATGGTTTTCAGAAATATTTTCTTTTTCAGCAAAGACTTTCTTTTATTTATTAATTTTTCTTTTTTAGACAGGATCTTACTATGTAGCCTATGCTGACCTTAAACTCATGATCTTCCTGACTCAGCATTTTCTATGCTGGGTGATTGCTGGCTTAGATTATCAACATACTTGGCGTATTATTTTTACAAGTTCATTTTAGATGCTATAAAGCATCTATATAGGGCATGTGAATGGATAAAATATATATTCAAATTGTTAAAAATTACAGATAGAGTTATGATGTGGGATTTCCCTCTGTATGCTGTGAATGAAGCATTGGTGAATAAAGAAATTGGCTTGGCCTGATAGGGTTGAGCAGAGCTAGGCTGGGAAAACTAGGCTGAATGCTGGGAGAAGGAAGGTGAGTTTAGAGAGAAGCCATGTAGCCCTGCTGGAGCCAGATGGAACTTTACTTAGTAAGCCACAGCCATGGACAATACACAGGTTAAACATAAGTTAAATTAATATGTAAGAGCTAGCCAATAAGAAGCTAGAGCTAATGGGCCAAGCAGTGATTTAATTAATGTAGTATCTGTATGATTATTTTGGGGCTGAGCAGCCAGGAACCAACAAGCAGGTTCCTTTCAACAGAGTTACACATTTGCTCAGTGTCTAAGTAACAATTCAGGTTTTTTGCGTCTTAACATCCCACATATAAAAATCAAATGTCACTTTTAGATTACAAATCCATTCTGTAGCTGATCCTTAATTTTTCTACATATATTTCATAGTCAGATAGCCTTCTAATTACATTTCTTTGTAGAGCTGCATGTGTGTATCGCATTCCTGAGGTAGGAAGACCTAATTTAAATGTGGGCAGCACCATTCCATTGGTTGAGGTCCCAGGCTACATTATAAGGTCCCTTATAAATAAGAGAGGGAGCACCAGTGTTCATCTCTTTCTGCTTCCCGACTGCAGAAGCAGTGTGACCAGATACTTCATGCTCCTGCAGTCATGGCTTCTCCATCATGCTGGACTGTACCATCTGACCAGGTACTTCAGCAAGATGGACTGCACCATCTGACCAGGTACTTCAGCAAGACAGACGGCACCATCTGACCAGGTACTTCAGCAAGATGGACTGTACCATCTGACCAGGTACTTCAGCAAGATAGACTGCACCATCTGACCAGGTACTTCAGCAAGATGGACTGTACCATCTGACCAGGTACTTCAGCAAGATAGACTGCACCATCTGACCAGGTACTTCATGTTCCTACTGTCATGGCTTCTCCATCATGCTGTACTGCACCATCGAACTGTGAGCTGAAATTAGCTCTTCTTCCTTAAGTGCTTTGTCAGGCATTTTGTCACAAGGATGAAAAGAGCAACTAAGACAAGCGCCTGCCCTTCCAAGCAGCTGGAACCTATCAACATAAAGGCAGGACCCATCGCTGTATAAGGGCTTTGTCACTCTGTCTCCAAATGCTCACATGGCCATTGGCAAGGTGTGTGTGTTTTACAGACACAATGCTATTACACTTAATGGTATATATACTCTGCAGTCATGATTCCTGCATATGGGAAAAATTTAAAAATGTGTAATGGCTTTATTTCAGCAGTCATTTTGTTGTTAAGGTTTGGGAATGAATCTCATTCTGCTTAACACATGGCTGAATCAGGTTACCAAAGAATTTGTTGAGCTAATTTTCTGGAAACCATTTCAAAGCAAAGCAGACACCAACTTCACTTTATGTGGAATCCAATGGGTGTGAGGTGGTTGGTGCTTGAGAAGGTCTGGAAGGAAATGAAAGTTTAGCAATTACCTTACCAATTACAAATGAGGATTTCCTTTACTGTTAGCTTGAGGAAGGTCTAGGAAAGCAGCCACCATCATTAATAACTAGCCACAAAAACAGAACTCAAATGGTTCAAAAATACAAGGAGGATGTCAAAGTCTGGATTTTAAAAAAAAATTGTGCTAAAATATATACATAACATAAAATCTATCACGGTACCATTTTAAACCATACAAAGGAGAGGTGTTGAGTTTACTTGCTGTGTTGTTCAACTATTAACGACAGTGTTTTCAAGAATTTCCCATCCTCGTGGACTGTTTCTATAAACCCAAAGTTAACTCTTTGTTTTCTCCCACTTCTAGCTTTTCTGCTTCTTAGTAATCTCCTTTTCTTTTTTCCAGTCCCCATGAGTTCTCCTATCTTATGCATCACAAGTCATTGGGTTTTTACAATATTTGTCTCTGGAGGTCCCCGTTATTTCACTTTAACTGCACATCTAAAGATTGCCCATAAGGTAGCAGGTATAAGAATTCCTCTCTTGTGGCCATATAAGGTCCCATTATATGTATCTAACACATTTTATTTATGTATTAATTTTCCTGGTAGACACCTGGGTTGCTTCTGTCTTTTGGCTTTTATAAATTATATCACTATCAACGTTACAAACATCTGTTTTCAGTTCATTTATAGATATAATAAAAGTAGAATTGGTGAATCAGGACAGTTCTCCATTTTACTCATTCAGCCAGTGCCAAGCTGTTTTCCACATGGACTATTCCGTTTAATTCTCTCATTGAGCAAGGGTCTCAGTTTTACCCCATTCTCAGTAACACTTATGTCTGTTTTTGATAAGAACAATCCTTTTGGAGGAGAGAGGGACCTTGTAGTTGGATTGCACTTCTGTACTGGTTGTTGTGATTGAGCTTCTTCACATATGCTTACTGGCCATGTACAAATTTTCTCTGGAGAAATGTTAGCTCCACTCCAGTGTTCATTCCTACTGTCTGTGTTTTATCCTAAACATTAATCTCTTATCAAATAAATGCTTTGATAATATTTTCCAATAATTGTGGTCTCTCTACTCTTTCTTCCTTCCTCTATTTTTTCCTCATTTTTCTTCTTCTCTGTCCCTCCTTACCTCCAATCCTGCATCCTGTTCCCTCCCTCCCTCCCTCCCTCCCTCCCTCCCTCCCTCCCTCCCTCCCTCCCTCCCTCCCTTCTTTCCTTCCTTCCTTTCTTCCCCCTCCCTCTTTCTTTCTTTCTTTCTTTCTTTCTTTCTTTCTTTCTTTCTTTCTTTCTCTCTTTCTCTCTTTCTCTCTTTCTCTCTTTCTTTATTTTGAGTCAGGGTCTCACTATGTAGTCCAAGACAGCCTCAAACTTATCATCCTCCTATTTCTGCTTTCCAGGTGCTGGGATTGCAGACAGTTGTCACTGTGTCCAGCTCACTCTTCTGATAGTGTCTTTTGACTACCAAAATTTTAATTTAAAGAAAGTTATCTATTTTTTTCTAGGTGTCACAACCAATAAATCATTATCAAATCCAACATCATAAAGATTTTACCTGATTCTTTCTTGTGTGCAGGTCTTTGCTTCATGTGGGGTTTTCTCTGTAAGTATTAAACCAACTGTCATTCTACATGGGGGCATCTAGTTTTCCCAGCACTTCCTGTTGAACACACGATTGCTTCCTTGTTAAATGGTGTTGGCATCTTTTCAAAAGTCAACTGGCCACACATGTTGGAAATTTTTATATAGGCTCTGTGTTGTATTCCACTGCCCTATGAATCTATCTTAGGTTAGTACCACCCTGTTAATATTACTGAATTATAGTTTTGCAGTAAATTTAAAGTATGAGTCCTCTAATTTCTTTCAAAATTGTTTTGGCTGTGTGTAATCTTTTAAGAGTTCATGTAGGTTTTAGGATAGGGCTTCCTATATCTGAGTAAAACCCTGTGGGGATTTTGATGAGGACTGCCTGTATCCGATGACCTCTTCAAGTACTCCCATCATCTTGATAGTATCTTGTCTTCCATTCCATGGTCTTGGGCCATCTTTCTATTTACTTAGTTCTTTAATTTCTTTCAGCTAGGTCTTTTATTTTTCAGGATGATTTTTTTGAGGTTGAATTTACTTCTAAGCATTTTATTCTTTTCTATGCGGTCTTTTTATTGCTGCGCTGAGAACAGCACGAGCAAGGCAACTATAAAAGTGTTAACTGGGCTTATTGTTTTAAAGATGAGTCCATGACCGTCATGGTGGAGAACATGGAAGCAGTCAGGCTGGCAGGCATGGTGTTGGGGCAGTAGCTGAGAACTTTTATCTGACCCACAAACATGAGGCAGAGAATGAACCAACTAGGAATGACACAGGCTTTGGAAATCGCAAAGCCCACCCCCAGTGACATACTTCCTCTAACGAGGACACATCTCCGTCAACAAGGCCACACCTCCTAATCCTTCCCAAACAGTTTCACTAACAGGAGACTAAGCATTCAAATATATAAGCTCAGGGAGGGAAGCGTTCTCATCTACACCACTGATATTATAGTTGGAATTGTTTCCTTGATTTCAATTTGAGCTGTTCATCACAGAAGTATGGAAATATAGTTGATATTTGTGTATCTATTGCAACTTTGTTGAGCTCATTAACTACATTTGATTTTTCTGGAAGTTCTAGAACTTTCTAACATATAATGTCATGCCATCTACAAATAAAAGTTCCCCTTTTGTTCTCTAACTTAAGTGTTTTAAGTTTCTTACATAATTCCTCTGACTAGAACCTCTAGTTTAAGGTTGAAACAGAATTGCAAAAGCTTGTACAAAGCACCAGTCATCCTTCCGAGCTCACAGGCTAGTTTTTAGAGGATAAGGTCCTTATTATCCAGGCTGGTTCTAGGAATGCTGGTTTATATAACACACACACACACACACACACACACACACACACACATATATAAACTGTCATAAAACTGACAGCTGCCTAAGAGGTGAGTGATGAGGACTGACAGGTGAGGGATGGATGATGGAAGCCTCCAGAAGTGAAGGGTTGGAATTCACTAATATTCACCAACTCCTTAACCAAGTTCTTCTAATATTCACCAACTTCTTAACCAAGTTCTTACTTGGATGCTTCATGCTCTTTGAAGAGAGACCCACGGGGAGTGCAAAAATGTTACTTTGAACAGTTTCTGGCATTACAAAGATTGTTTTAACGACAGACCCATGAAAATTCCTACTCTACCATCACCAAAACCATGCATTTGAGTTGATTTGCTAACTTCGTCTAACCTCATAAATCTTTGTTCCAAGAAGATAAAGATTATGAAGACAAATCTTTTGTGGGATACTGGACTTTAATGTAAATCCAAGGGTCTTATTACTGACTCTGATTTTTAGTCACACAAATGCATGCATGACATACTTAAATAATAAAACCATGAATATAAGGATGTTCAATTAAATTTTATTTCTCTCTGAAATCAACATAAATCTAAATTAGACAAAACTATTTGGATGATTTGCATTTAAAAGACCTAAATAATTCAATTAAAACATTATTGTGGGGACTGGAGAGATGACTCACCAGTTAAGAGCACTGGCTACTCTTTCAAAGGTCCTGAGTTCAATTCCCAGCACCCACATGGTGGTTTACAACCATCTGTGATCAGATCTGGGCATGCAGGCAGAATACTATATACATAAATAAATAAATCTTTAAAATATTTTTGTGGAGTAGGCATGGTGGGAAATACCTTTAATTCCAGCACTCAGGCAGCTGAAACAGGAAGATCAAAGATTCAAGGCCAGTCTGACCTACAAAGCAAGGCGGTGTTTCAGTTTTCTTCTGGTAAGTGAGTTAAACAATATTCGGAAATAAAACATTTGGGTCTCATCAGTTTTGAAAGAAATTAGTTTGTTAGTTAAATGTTGACAGAATGAAAATGAGTGGTGGGTCCCCTGTGCCATGTCTTCTCTCAGAATTATCCTAAATTTACGTTTTATAAAAAGAGAATTAATAAGGGAGATCACAGCTTTTATTAGGAAGCAAAGCATGCAACTTTGCCCTAGAACTGATGGATCTTACAGTTTTTTGTTGTTGTTGTTTGTTTGTTTGTTTGAAAACAGACTGTTCGTTTAACGTTTCTAAATCTCCAGTCTTTCCAGAAGCTTCATTTTGAAGCACCGACATTTCCCGCGCTCCAGTTCAGGTCTTCCCCAGCAATCTAATCTTTAGTATCCATTTCCAAATATTCTTAACTCTTGTTGTAGTCCTGGGGAAAAGATCGGTTTTTAGGTGGGTAGGCATGGTGTTCAGTGTACGATCCTGTAACAGAATTCCACTCTCATTAAATCAAGCCAGGTTTGCATTTGCCAGTAAGAGGTCCTTCTGTCTTCAAACTCAAGGGGATTGTGGTGGTTGAGACAGGGCCACAAACTGATTGTGAAGCTTTTGTCACCGTTTCCTCTGGCTTTCTAGAGAAAGGCTTCTGGAACTTCGTCTCCTGGCCTCACTGAGATCGTATCTTCGAATTAATTTCTCTTTCATTTTCCTTCTAGCAACAGGAGCCACACCTTTAATCCTTTCTAAGGTGTGTGTGTGTGTGTGTGTGTGTGTGTGTGTGTGTGGCGGGATGGTGGGCTGGGCTGGCAGTGGCGTGGGGGCGGGGCTCTATGCAGAGGATTGAGAGGCAGTTTATACTTTTGGGAAATGTTACTGGCCTTTCCAGTGTGGTCCCTTTCTGACTTTAGAATTGAGGCTGGGAGCCTCGACAGCTGCCTCCTGCAGACTTTAAATTTCCCCACCCAGGTAATACATACATACACACTGCCCAGCACTTGTTAAACACTCCGCATGCTCAGTTGGGTTGCCTCTCCCTCCCACAGACCAGGCCCAGCTCCTCACTTCTCCCCACATCCTGTGCTCACTCCTCTCCTACACGTGTGCCTCTCTCCCCTTCCCCCTGCGCCTTAGCTTACGAAGCAAAGTTGTAACTTTGAATTCCTGTTTTTCTAACCGCCCCCATGTGACAGGATATCTCTCAATTGGAGGGTTTTCCTAAATTCAGGAGTCCTTTAAAAGGGACAGCTTCCTCTGTCCTCCTCTTCAGCCGGGCAGCTCCCAGACCCTGGACTAGACAGAGGTGCAACCGGGAGACCTGGCCGTGTTCTTTCTCGTTTCCTCTCCCCTCCCTTCCATCAGTGGAAGACAAGGGTACACACTGGGCCATGAGGCTTCCCCTATTCCTGGCTTTTATCTCTGTCATCCCCGTCGCCGTTCAGCTATTGGGTAAGTCTGTTCTGAGGTGGGGGCTTTGCACACCTTTTGTCTGGATTTGATGCTTAGAGACCTGTGCAGGTCAGGAAGAGGACTGGAGCACACCATTCTCGCAGTACCTGTGGTTTTACCAGACCGCAGTGAAGCCTGCATCTGGCCTTGGCTTTGCAGCCAATGTGGGAGTCAAGGGGGAGCCAGGCAATGCTGTCGCCCTCCAGTGCCAGAAGTTTTCTAGGCTGAAAACCTCTGTCCTCCTGTGGGTATCTCTCGGGTCTGGTTATTTCTATCTGATTTGTCCAATGGCTTCTTGTTTCGTGGTTTGCCCTACTTCATTTTATGCCATCGCCATCCATGCCCAGCAATACCCTCCGAGCATCTCTGGCAGGAGAAGGGGAAGTTGCTTCCCCTTATCTGAGAGGCAAAAGGATGAGGAAGGGGAATTGCCCTTGAAGAGGGACTCTGTGATTCTCACACTCGACTTTGTGTGTAAAGATTTTCATTTTTGACTTTTCGATTTAATTAATTTATATGTTTTATATCCCGACCACAACTTTCCCTCCCTCCTCTCTTCTCACTCCCTTCCCCCTCCTCCCCTCTGCCCTCGCTCATTCTCTCCTCCTCCATATTCACTCAGAAAGGGATAGGCCTTCCCAATTCACACAGACCCAGAAAGAAAAGCATGGTATGTGCTCACTCATAAGTGGATATTAGCTGTAAAATAAAGGATAATCATGCTACATTCCACAGACAAAGAGAGGTTAGGTAACAAAGAAGGCCCAAGTGAGGTGGGGGGCGGAGACACAGGAATGAAGACATTCAAAATTTTTATTGCTTGAAAATCCATTCTTATCTGTATCCAAAATTGTTCAGACTGTCTCAGAAGTGGATGTGTTCAGTGCTAAAGTCTGATGGTGGTTGGTTTGTCTGTAGGAACTGATCAGGGCTCGTTAGATGCTCAAAGGCATTGCTAAATCTGTATTTCTCTGAACTCTTAAGCATCAGAATGGAAGGGCCTGGGAGAGTTTCCACTCCCAGGTCTATTTTGAGACTATTTTGGCTTCTTATCGCCCTTTATTTCCATCAGACAACTAATGCCTGCTGGACACAGTTTGTACCCTTGATCTTTGCCCATGTCCTGCTGTGAAACCAATGCTGGAATTTCTCTAGGGAGCTGTTTGATAAAGTTTTCCTCAATTTTCTTAAGAATGTTTCTCTCCCTGAGATAGCAGGATGCCTCCCTAATCCCTTTCTCTGTGGGCACAGATATGGGACAGAGTGTGTGGTTCTGTGGGTCTTTGGGCACAGATACGGGGCAGAGTGTGAGGTCCTGCCAGTCTCTGGACACAGATCCTGGGACAGAGTGTCCTGCAGGTTTTTTTGTGGGCATAAATATGGGAGTATGGAGTGTGAGATCCTGCAAAACTCTCTAGAGAATAAAGAAACCAATCAGAAAGTCCCAACTGAGCAGCGTCCCATCGACTTTGAGCTCCCCATACGTTACAGCAAGGATCATCTAACTCGCTCACATGGTTTTATATTATGGTAAGAAGTCAAGGGGGCCTGGGAGAGCAAGAGGGAAAGTGAGTGGCATGCTGGGTTGGCTTCCACCTGCTGAACAGACCTTTTAGGCATTTGACTGCCCACACCTATCGCCATCTCCAGAAAGCATCCTTTCCAAGGTAGCGCTTGTGTTAATGACTCATGATGCTGAGGCTTTTCTCTCAAACCCTAACTAACTTCCTCTCGTTTTTGAAGCTTGGGCTTCCCATCATGTGACACCCTGCTTTGCTGTGTCCTGAGATCTGGGAAGGTGCCGTGTTGTTGCAAGCTTCTCTTCCCAGTTCTGCTTACATGGCCTCAGGACGGCAGAACCACGATGAGATTATTTATTCCTGGGAGGAGGGGTCAGCAAGTACCATGGATCAGCTAGTGTTTTATGTTTTGTGGTCTCCTATAAACAAGCTGTTGAGTTTACCAGCACACCATTGCCCATGAGCCAAACTTACCAAACTATATTTCTCTGCTTAGTCCAAATTCAGTTCCCAACAGCTCTCACGATGTCTCCACTATGATTATGACTCCACACGTACGTACTGAGGCTTAAACACTGGCAATAACACTCGAGACAGCAGGCAGGCTAGAAGCAAAGAGGACAAAACATAGCCAGCCTGTCAGTGGCATCAACACACAGGTGCAGAAAGTGTTACTGGGGTGGGATGCTCCCTTGGGGAAGAAGAAAATGTTCTGGGTCATGGGGTAGCAAGGCGATCATCCTATGGGTCTTGCGAGGTGATGCGGAGCTAGGGAAGGGGATCCTGAGAACTCAGGTGTCCTTTAATTGGCTGCCAACTAAGCACGTTTCCGATCTTACCCTTTGGGACTTAGTGTATTGGTACCACAAGAAAGTAAGACAAACACAGCAAGCGCTTAGGCCAGAGATGGCTCAATAGGTAAAGGTGCTTGCGGCTAGGCCTGACAAATTGGATTGGATTCCTGGGACCCACATGGTGGGATGGCTTCTGATCTCCACATGAATTGTTTGGCATACTCAACACAGAACTGCAATAAATACAATAAAAGTTTTTTGAAATAAACAAATCAACAGTAAAAAGAGGGTGGAACATGGCTTTACAGCAGAGTGCATGCCTAGAATCCTAGTGAGGGACTGAAAATCACAGGCTCTGGAGGAACACAAAAATATCTGGATCCAGAAGGGAAGCAGCTCAGTTGTGACTCTGACATGGACATCATGCTAGACCATTTTTCTTCCGGTGTATCCTACTTCAGTTTCTCCATCTATTGTCCGGAAACGAGTGACGCTAACTGTCATGTTATTGCAGTAACCCGTTCTCCCCGTCGCTCTTGCAATCTCTGATTTCACTTTAAACACATCTTGTGAAGCATGGATACTTAACTTTATTATTTCCTTGAGTTCAACATAGAATAAAACCAGCCTCATTCTCCATGTTCCTGTTTGTTTGCTACTGTGATCTTTTCCACAGATTCCTCAGACTTCGTGTCTGAAAGCCCGTTTTCTCTTATCCTGGGAACACATACATAGGTTAGATTGATGTTAATTAAGCATGATTTTTTATTACATTTTAATTTATTGATTATGTCTGTTTGTGTCTATGTGTGGGCTTGGTCTTGCCACGGCATTCATGTGAAGGTCAGAAGACAACTTTAGGATTTGGTTCATTTCTTCTACCCTGAGGGTCCCAGGGATCAAACTCAGGTCCTCAGAATTGGTAGCAAGTGCTTTCACCCACTAAACTATGTGGCCAGTCCCATAACTTTAAATTTTAATTTATAGGTGTTATGTATATAATATATACAGGCACACACATATAGAATTATAATATTTACCATACATAACATTTTATATATGGTTACATACAATATGTGTATATACTATTCATTCATGTATATACTATACATATAGGGGCATGTATATACTATACATATAGCTTTATATATATATATAAAACTATATATGACTATATAAAACATAACACACATATATGTACTAATGTGTACATCTAATGGAGCCAAAGCATAACATAGATCCAGAGGCCATAGTTTCATAGTTTCAGAAAAGGAAGTGACACATGTTTTAGTACCTGAAAAACAACTAGACTTTGAAGAGTCAGTGGGTTTCAGAGGTCAGTGGGCCAGCGACACCTAGCTCCTGTGCATTGCTTTCTGGCACTGAGACTGAGAGATGACAACATTTATCAGCTGGCCTGTTCTGGTCAGGAAAGAAATGTTCTAAAGAACAGTACAGTAAAAGGTGGTCTTAGATATTTGGATTTACATCAACAGTTTTTTCTTTCCAAGAGGGGAGAAGGGAATCAACATTTACTGAGTTTTATGAAGGAAGAATAACTCAGGGAGTATCAATCCTATTTCACAGATGACGAGATTGAGGTAGAAATGATGAGTTTAACTACGGCAACACAGGATGTCACAGACCTTCCACAGACCCTTGTGGACCACATGACCTCTCCAGACTTCCACTGTCTTTCTGTTCAACTGTCCCTTTGCCTGGCTGCTTCATCAGCTCTTTTTGTTGTTTGTTTCCAGTTTTATCCTGTTCTGAGCCGTCTCACACCCCACTCAAGCCTGCTTTCTCCACACTCCTGATAAGGAAGGAGTGTGAGCATTCATGGAGGCATTCCTGCCTCAGGCACTGTTCTAGGCCCTTCAGATGGTCTCATTTAGTCTTGCAGACCCAGTAGGTGCTGTGGTTCACTCTCGTTTCAATAGATTGAAAACACAGAAAACTAAGAGACTTAGCAAAGTCACACAGCAAGTGAACAGTGGACTCTTCATTTTCTACTGACAAAGTGCTAAACTCTGGCTGCTTACTGGGTGATGGATACACAAGGTGAATCATTCAGTATGACTGTATGTAGGAAAAAACAGTACACAGAGGCAATTTCTTACCTGCAGGTGTTTGTTGTCCCTAAGCTGGGGATCAGGCTACTGCTGGGAAGCTAGTGGGTTAGGAGACAGTGGAGCCTGAAGGGACAGCACAGCCTGAAGGGATGGCTTCAGGACACACCTGGAACAATGCATCACAGGGCAGTGGAGAAGCCTCCTTCAGCTATGATGGGACTTCGTAACAGGGAAAGTGTAGAAGTTACCCTTTTAGAGAAATGAGAAGAGTACTGGAAAATGTCTTGCCTTCTCCTCCCCCTCCCTTTGAATTCAGAATCAATTATGTTACCACAATTATGCCTCTCCAAGTGACCACAGGGAATGAGATGAATTAGTAATCTCTGTGACGTGCTAGTGAATAAATAAAGACTCTAAGTGAAGAATAAAAGTTTCCTTTCACCACTGTTGAGCCCCAGTCACCGCCCCTCCCCACTTCCAGCCTGGTGTTTTGTGTAGCTGAGGGGCACGGTAAGCATTTCCTGCTGGACTTTAGTGTTAGGGAGGTGACATGGCACTGTAGGCTTCATCTTCATTTCCTGAGGGTTACAGACACACTGTCTATCCTTAATCTGGAGTCCTGCAGAAGGTGACATTGCATAGCTGTGATTTTATTGGGAAGCCATCACAGGAAACACTACCCAGGCAAATAGGGAAGTGAGATGGGAAGGAAAAGCATGCAATTATGCCAGTGGCCATTGTGAGGAACTCAGATTTGCAGTAGGGGTCTGGGTGACACTGCCATAGGACCCCCACTGTCCTCCAGAATTTACAACACCGGGGCTTCTATTCCTCCCCATCAGTCACAGGGAATACACTCCTTATAGGGGATGTGGATCTGACCCGCCAGATCTGCCCTGTGTGCACACCTTGATCGTAAAATGTCCCCAGGCAGAGAGGTAGTCCTGACATTTTGGGGTTTGTTCCACTGTGTGGACCATTGCAGAAGTTGAGAAATAAAGGGAATTCTGACAATACGTATTCCAGAGTCCTTTTCTAGCCTCTTCTAAACCAGCTTCTCTGTCTTCCAGTTTTACCATGTGTGTTAGTGTCATTATTTTACTTGACAGTAGAGAAACTCTAAAAGTGTATTAGGGGAATTTAATGTATTATATTTCTATCCCTGAATACGCTCCCTTTAGGACTACATTTCTTTGCTGGTATATTTTGACATTTATTCCTTTGTTTAATATTATAGAGTCATTTTAAAACACGCCTACAAGAAAATTCACACTTTATTGGATACTTAGTCTTCTGCCTCGCACCTGCTTGAGGTCAGAGGACAACTTGTAGAAATCAATTCTTCCCTTCTATCATGTGAATCCCAGGGATCAAACTCAGGGAGCCAAACATGGATACAGACAACTTTGCCTGTTTCACTCATCTCTTTGGCCCCTCTTGACCACAACAACCATGTTTCCTTGGTGTGGGGAAGGAAGGAATGTCTTTGGATTCTTCATATTGTCATTAGCCCGTCACTCTGCACAGCAGACGTTTGCCAAGTATTCATTGAAAAATAGGTGAGAAAGATAAAGATGAAAGGGGAGTCCTGCAATGTTTATAAGTTCCTAGTGTGTAAGTATTAAATAAAATCTTCAGATATCCTGGTCCATAGTGAGATCGCAGAGAAACGGACCCATTTGTCCTTCTGTCCCTATGTGGCGTTTCTGTTACAAAAACATAACTTGTATGGACAAATATTAGAATGTTTACAAATGCGTTCCACCGGTATACTTAGAAACGGCAGAGATGCCCTAAGCTGACTTTTGGCCGAGGTCTTAAACGTCCTTTTGGAGGAAGATGTATGACTTATTCAGCCAGATGTGTTTGACAGGGACAATGGTGAAAGAGAAACTGCACCGGCGATTGGGAGAAGCAAGTGTGTGTTTCTGTCAGCACGCTTTGATAACAAGCATTTCCTCGCATTGTCCAATGGCAGTGACATCCCACTTGCTTGGCTTCTAGCAGCCAAGGAGAAGCACAGGAAACAAGCACAGATAAGTGTGCATTTTAGGAGCAACTCAGCCAGCGCTCTTTGCAGGAATCAAGTTGCTTATCGATGTGTCTGGGGGGAAATAAGCTTGCAGGGAAAACACGCATGTAAAACAGTTCCATAATCATGAATCCATTGTTGAATAGTAACTTGTCTGAGTAAAAAACACTTCACTTATAGCAGTCATTTATTTAACTAAGATTTATTGGAAAATTATGTTTCCTGAAGAAAGATGATAGTATTGAACCAGAGAGGCCAGGTCCTTCTCATGGGGTTTATATTAATGCAGAAGCAGACACAGTGAGACACAGTAAACAAGGCTGGCTGGTACCTGCCTGTTATCTCAGTGCTTGGAAGATAGAGGCGAGAGGGTCAGCAGTTCAAGATCTGCCTCTATGCCATAGAGAATTCAAGGCTAGCCTGTGTCAGAAATCCCCAACCCCCACAAAACTCACAAATAAAAGGAGAGCATATACTTCAAGAAGGTTGTGGGTATCATAAAGAAAAGAGAGGAGTAAAATGAGAAGAGGTGGCCAGCTCATGGAGGGACTGACATTGAGCTGGGACTATGAAGTGGCTAAAATAGCAACCAGCCAGGAGTGTTGAGTAATAGAAAGGCTCAGCGCTGGCGGTGGTAAGTGTTGGTGAGGGGCCATGGGCTGAATGATGAGGAGCGAAGAGCGAGAGGTGCCAGGGTTGGACAGCTCCCTGTGCAGAGATCTACTTTGTGAAAGTCAGGGGCTTTCCTCCTGGGCTCAGTGGTTCCAGACCTGAAGGGATTCTGCCCTTAGAAAATCAACCTTGGTTGTGAGCCCCGTCTTTAACGACTGAGCCATCCCTTTTTGCTCGGTGGTGGTGGTGCACGCTACTAGGAAGGCAGAGACAGGTGCATCTCTGTGAGTTTGAGGCCAGTCTGGTCTACAAAGTGAGTTTCAGGACAGACTCTAAACCTACAGAGAAACCTTGTCTCAAAAAAATCCAAAAAAAAAAAAAAAAAAAAGAAAGAAAGAAAACCAGATTTTTAATTAGAAACAAAGTTTTCCCCCCAAGCCCGAAAGACAGAAAAGAAACAAAACCATTGTCTAAACCAAGAAGTACTGGACCAGAATAATGCATGGAGGGAGCTCCACCAATAAGACAGCAGGAGTAGAGAGAATCCCACTCTTCCACGTGGTTCAGTGGATTCAACAACCGTTATGTGGGGGAAAGGCTTTGCTGTATAGAGACATATCAGCGTCGTCTCCTCAAAGGAACCTGGGTCATCAGAAGTCCTCTGCATCCATGATTCCTCTTCGGAAAGAGCCAAGAGTGGAGCAGGACCATGATGGTGACAGTGACGTTATATAGATGAGAACAGAGGAGGGGATGGATGTTGTGCTTCTCCCTCACCTTCCCTACAGATTGCACACAGAATCTGGAGGGGTGGGCGTGGGAGGGAGGAAGGGAGAGAGAAAGAAGGAGGGGGAGGAGGAGAGGGAGAGAGAGCTGGGAAACTAGGGTGACTAGTGGATTTAGGCTTGTGAATCTGGGTGCATGATGAAGCACTGAGAAAGAAATGCTGGATGCTGGTTCCTCTCCTGGATGTTTTTTTTTTTCCCCTTTCCCAACTTGGCATAGACGAGAATTATTTGGAAAGAGGAACCTCGTTTGAGGAACTACCTCCATCAGATTGCCTGTAGGCAAGTCTGTAAGGCATTTTCTTGATTAATGGTTGATATGAGAAAGCCCAGATCACTGGGGTTGTTCTGACCCTGGGCAGGTGGCATCGTCTGTATAAAGCATGCTGAGCAAGTCAGTAAGCATTGTTTCTCTTCTCTGGTTCCTGCCTTGACTTCTCCGGATGGAGTGTGACCCAAGAGTTGTAAGCTGAGATGCACTCTTTCCTCACCAAGCTGCTTTTGGTGATGATGTTTTACCACAGCTATGGAAACCTAACTAGACAGTTCACAAAAACACTACTGTAACTGGAGTGAGATTCAGGTGAACTACAGATGAAAATCGGGCACATAAAAGTAAAACTCTCTGAAGGGAGGCCATGCTCCTTGTGCAGACTCTCCTGTCCTTCCCCATCAATGAATGACTGTCTCCTGGTTTGCTTTTTCTCTGGTTAAGGGGTTTTAAAAAGGCCAGTCAGTAGTCAAACCAGAATGACTGAAATCTGAAGTGAAAGATTGGTGTGGTTACTGCCGAGATTATACTGAGAGCAGCTCGGAGAAGTGGAGGGCAAGACCAGCTAGGAAAACACGAGGGAAGAGCTAAGCTAAAGGAACATTCGCAGTCTGCTTTAAATGAGAGGAGGTTGACTAGCATCTGGTATGCTAAATGCTCTTAGTAGTTTTTAAAAAAATGTTTTATTTTCTTATTTTCTGTGTTTTACCATGAGCAAAGCACCCTACTTTTTAACAATTTTTATTTTCTTGAGGAAGAAAGTAACTTATCTTGTCGCACTAACTCGTGGACAGCAACAAAGTGGAGTCAGGTGTGGGAAGGAGTTCAATTAACAGGTGACTTAGGTGTGGCGTATGTAAGGGACAGTTGTCGACTCCAGAGAAGCAAATGGTAGCCGATGTTCTAGATCTGTGTTTTAAGGAGTTTGACGTATTTATAACATACAGCACATCCAGCATTTATGATGTAAAGTAATTATAAAATATTTCTAATATATAACATAGTGATGACATGTAGCACCCCAGAAGAGAGTGGCAAGAATTAGGAATATGGATGAGACGAGGCAGGGAGTCTTCTCCAGTGTGGGCACGGAGAGAGGAGCAAGTGTGCCAGGAGACAATGACCTTTGGAGGCCATGATTCATTGTAGGCTTTTAGTCAAAATCCAAGACTTGACCTCAGAGTGTAGGTGATGCCAACTGCACTGGGGAGTTGAGAACAGGAAACAGAATTGCTATTTGAAAATGATCTGGAAATAGGGAGGGTCTCTTCTGATTGCTGCTGTTCCCACTCCCTCTCCCTCTTTCCCTCCTCCTCGCTTCAGCCCCAGAATGGTTTGGTTAAGAATAACTGAGATCATTTTTTTCAGAATCTCAAAACCCTACAACCTTACCAGCTTATTTGGAAAAACAGTGTACAAAGTAGATAGAAGAAATTTAGGGAAATGTTAGTGGTTAGTGTATATTTCTGTCAAATATCAATCTTTTATTTTTTCCTTCTATAGTCTTTAAAAGTAAACAGAAAAGAAACACCTTGACATGAATTCATATAGAAGGAAATTCATGCTTGCCAATTCTTTTTTCTTGATTTTTTTTTCACCAAAGAAAGTCTCATTTGACCACAGATCAGCTATGGAAGATGAGCCAAAGCTACTCAAACTCATTCCCTACCAGGTCCCTTCTCAAGTCTGTCTGTCCAGCTTCCAGGAGGGAGAGAAGTATCCCAAGACAGTTACCTCTGCCAGTTTCCCTGGAACTATACCTCTCTAGGGAAACATAAGTCTGGGAACTTTTGTCTTAAAATATTGCCCTCGTTATGTGAACATACTTAATCATCATGTTTTCCTTCATTTTTCTGAACAGACACGAGGCAATTTTTAATCTACAATGAAGATCACAAGCGCTGTGTGGATGCTCTCAGTGCCAGCTCGGTGCAGACCTCAAGTTGCAACCCAGAAGCCGAGTCTCAGAAATTCCGCTGGGTGTCGGAATCACAGATTATGAGTGTCTCTTTCAAATTATGCTTGGGCGTGTCTTCAAAAACCGACTGGGCCTCAGTCACTCTGTATGCCTGTGACTCGAAAAGCGAATTTCAGAAATGGGAGTGCAAAAACGACACGCTCTTTGGACTCAAGGGCACAGAGTTATATTTTAATTATGGCAACAGGCAAGAAAAGAATATCAAACTTTACAAGGGTTCCGGTTTGTGGAGCAGATGGAAGGTGTACGGAACCACAGATGATTTGTGCTCAAGGGGTTATGAAGGTAAGGGCTCAGCGGTTGTCATCTTTTTGTCAACTGTCTTTCTGTCTCCTTGTGTGATGCTGAAGGAAATAAGTGTGCCCTACTGTGGTCTGTACAAGAAACAGTCATCACTGTGAACTTTTGAATTATTCTGTGTTCTAGATGGACTTGAAGGTGAATAAGTGTGAGAAAATGTCCTTAATAACCATTAGTTATGGGTAATTCATAGGAAATATGACTTTGAGCGCCTTTATTTTACCTACTTTTAAGCAATGAGTTATAGTTTTCAGAAGAAGTTCATTGTGGTCTTTGACCCAAACCTTCTGTTTGACATTGAGACTGTCCCATTAGGTCTAATAAGGCTTTTCCTTACCTCCAGGTAAGGTTAGGATCTCTCTGGAGAAATGATCCCAAGGACATTCTTTACTTCAGATCACCTGAAATGAAACTCTGATTGTTTCTGATTATTTTGTCATGCTGTGGTGTTTGGAGACAGTAATCATTCTGGATTATTCAAGCGGAAAAACTGTCTCATGAATTACTGGGCATATCTAGTCACCTGCCTTAGATAAAGGCAGCATGAGCAGTGAGGGCAATTTCTTTATTTGAAGTGAATTCCTTGAGCCTTCAAAGGGGAAAGATACTCAAAATTTTTAATCTCTTCTTGTCTTGGTCAAATTTCATTCACTTTGAATCAGACAGCAAATCAAGACAATTCAAAAGAGTCTCGAACCTTTTATGAAAGCTTCTCTCTTGAGTCAGATGATGTCATAGCTCCATTCCACATGTGGATATTTGGCTAGTGTGAGGGCATTATCTCGAACAACTTCAAGGTTGGAGGAAGAACAGGCCTTTGGGGACAGGGGAAGCTTATTCCTAAATGATGTTGCTGCTGGGGCTGCGGAGAAGGGTTGGACCTCGATAATCACAGTGATACAGCCCAGGAACCCAATTCCCTGTAAAAAGATTATTTGCCTGCTTTCTGTCATCTAAAGAGAAGATGAGAGGAGAAATTGAAGTCTCTGAGGGTGGAGTTCAGAAAAGAGCTATTTCCAGGCATTTATTGAACGTGATATAAACTTAAAAATTCTGAAAGAGGCAAGCCAAGCAATGCCACCTTCCAGGGGAAACACCACAGAAAATTCGAAGAGCAAGATAGGCTTGCTCAGACTTGATTGTGTCAAATTCAAAAAGGGGCCGATTGTCAAGTTGAGGAATTCAATTTGAGAATAATACTGTTAGAGGTCACCTCTTTGAACTGATCTATTTCCTTCTTTTCTCACGGTCCTGGGGGCTAAATCTAAGGCTGCACACATTCTGGGCATGCGCTCTCCTGCTGCGCTCTGCTTTCAGTCTTTCAGTTCTCCTCCCCCTCCCCCCGCCCGGAGACAGGGTTTCTCTGTGGCTTTGGAGCCTGTCCTGGAACTAGCTCTTGTAGACCAGGCTGGCCTCAAACTCACAGAGGTCCGCCTGCCTCTGCCTCCTGAGCCCTGGGATTTAAGGTGTGTGCCACCACTGCTCAGCTGCTTTCAGTTCTTTTAGGCTTTGCTTTTAATTTTGAGGCAGGGTCTCACTAGGTTGCCTAGGCTGGCCTTGAATGTGGTCTGTAGCCCAGGTAACATTAAACTTGAAGTCTTCTTGCCTTAGTTTCCTGAGTAGCTGGGATTACAGGCCTGTACCACCAAACCTATTTATTTTAAAATACAGTAGTCGGTCACTATCTTTCTGTTCTGCCATTTGCTTTGAGGCAAATGTGCATAATACTTACGGTAGTGATCACCACACTAATGTGTTTGAAACATCTGGTAAGATTATTTAGATGTACACTTTACAAGCTCAACCCCACACCCAGATTCTAGGTCAGTACACAGGGATGCCACAGGAGTCTTTGAATTATTTTAATGAAGAATTGCGTGATAGTTTTGTAGATGACCCACCAGCTACCTTTTGCCAACACTTTGATGATCTTTCAACATATAAAATAATCTTGCTGAAGAGCCTAGTCCCTCAAAATGACTTTAATTTGGAAACAATTTTTTTTGTGTGTGTGTGTGTGTATGTGTGTGTGTGTGTGTGTGTGTGAGAGAGAGAGAGAGAGAGAGAGAGAGAGAGAGAGAGAGAGAGAGAGAGAGAGATGTGTGTGTCTGAATGTAGTATCTGTCTTGAAGACGTGTCTGATCCCATGGACTTGAGTTTAGACGGTTGTGAGCCACCTGACATGAGTTCTTGAGTCATCTGCCTAAACACTGCCTGCTTTTAACTGCTGAGTCATCTTTCCAGCTCCAGCGTTACCTTTCAATTGATTTAATACGATATAGGTTAAAATTGTAGATACCATGTTATTGAAAAACTGCTTGATATTAAAGATTGTTTTAGAAAAATAGTATTGTAGATTTGGATGATTTAAAGGATTATCTGGAAGTTTGTGCCCTGAAGGGAACATGATTTGAGGGCGGTTTTGTGCTTCTTTAGTGAAGTCGGCAGGGTAGAGTTTGGTTCTTTGGACCTCTTTCGAACCTGTTTTTGAATAAACATCTTTTTTTGAAAGAGCCCCCTCTGACTGGCATCTATAAATCCAGTGGAGAATGTATTCTCTGACTTACTGAAGCGTGCACTGGTCCTGTGGTTCTTTATGGGAAGAGGAAGGGCATGCTTGACCCTGAGAGTTGGCCCAATTCTTACTGAATCCAGCATGTTCCTCTAACAAACTTAAGACATGAAGATTGGTCCTGGGGCTGGAGAGATAGTTCAGTGGTAAAGATACTTGCAGCCAGGCCCAGTGACCTGAGTTCAGTTCCTTAAACCCACGTGGTGGAAGGAAGGAGAGACCCTATCCCACAAGTTGCCCTCTCACTTCCTTGTGCACCCTGACACACAATGCTCCAGTAGACCTCACAAAAAAAGAAGAAGAAGAAGAAGAAGAAGGAGGAGGAGGAGGAGGAGGAGGAGGAGGAGGAGGAGGAGGACAGGTGCCTCTCCATCTAGAATGTATTATATATGTATACAATGTCATCAGAGAAAATACAGTAGTGATAGATGTGAAGACACAGCAGGTTGTCTCTGCACCCAGGAGCTGCAGGTGGGCAACCTCTGGGAGTTCAAGACCAGTTTATTTTCCATAGAAAATTACAGGTCTGTCAGAACTACATAGTAAAAGCCTGCCTCAAACAAGCCAAAGCAAATCAAAAACAATGCAACACAAAATAAACTCCTCCCCCCAAGACAATGATAAAACAAAAGTAGGAAAAAAATGGAGAATATGTAACTGGGAAATTGGAAAAAAAAACAGCAGAAATCAGAGGTCTAGTTTGGTACCAAATTTTTCAAAACAAATTTTTTTATTTTAGCTTGGAAGCTGCATACTTTAGATTATTGAATGTAAAAAGATGTTTGATTGCTAAATAAAATGATCTTAGGTGCTCTTAAAAAGACTCGATGTATATCTTAGCAGAACTAAAGTTAGAATAGTGTTTTGAAATTATTAATAACTAACTAAAAAGTAATTTTTGACTAATTGAAAAAGAGTCCAATGAAATCAGTATAACGGGTGAACAAAACAAAGCAGCAAAGAAGCAATTGGCGGCACATGCTTGTAGTCTCAGCATGCGGGAAACTGGGGGGATTAAGTCTGAGGCCACTCTAGGCTGAACAGCAAGACTGTCCCAAATATCATAAATTGAAAAAGAAAGGTACTGACTGTGAATACTGTGTAAGGGTTTTGAGTGATTTCTTTTTAGAATGTGGATTAGAGAACTCTGCCGACCCCCTCCCTCCCGTCCCCCCCCCGCGTCCCCGCCCCCGACAAACCACTTGAGCAACTAAGTGGAGGCTGACTTGCTCAGAAGTAGTTGGAAGGGATTTGAACACTGCCTGTAGCTCTATGGCGTGTGTGTGTGTGTGTGTGTGTGTGTGTCTGTGTGTTTGTGTATTAAGATGTAGATGTGTGTACACATGTGTCAGAGGTTGATGACAAGTGTTTTCTCCCATCACTCTCTACCTTAGGCAGAGTCAGGCTCTCTCACTTGAACCTGGAGCTCACGGATTTGGTGAGTCTAGTTAGCCAGTTTGCTCTGGGACCCTGGCTCCATGTCCATATTTATCTGGGTCCCAAGGATCCAAACTCTGATTCTCACTTTTTGCTAGCTCCATAGCTTTAAGGTTGTTTCCAATCTAAAGAGGTATTGAGACTATACTTCTAGCCAAGAGGGAGGACAGCATCTGCCTGCCTTGGAGGAAAGGCAGAAGTTAAAGCTGGTGTCACAAGAGCTTATTGCTGTTCTTTCCTCAGAGAAAGGAGCACAGACCATTCCAAAAGGTGGTGGGAAAGGGGTGGGGCTAGAATTGTACCTAAGTTCATGCTGCAACTGGTGCCAAGGGAAAGACTACGGAGAGGTGGAGGGGACAAGGGTCTGCGGATCAGAAGAGCGAGAGCAGCTCCCTCAGGATGCCTTGTGAAGTCAGCGTACAGACACGTGCCACTTTCATTCTAAATGCAAACCCCCGTGTCCCCACAGCCATGTACTCCTTGCTGGGCAATGCAAACGGAGCCATCTGCGCTTTTCCGTTCAAGTTTGAAAACAAGTGGTACGCAGACTGCACCAGCGCTGGGCGCTCAGATGGATGGCTCTGGTGTGGAACCACCACTGACTACGACACCGACAAGCTGTTTGGATTTTGTCCATTGCAATGTGAGTAACCGACCAAGATATGCTTGGAACAGTCACCATGACAACAAGGTGGTAGGACCTCGGCCTCATGTAGAACATGTTCCCCCAATTTTTTCACACTTGTTCTCCTAGAGTATCCCACTCTAACTCCTTACAGATGCCATAGCTCTCATTTTACTGTGGAGAAAACGAACCATTGTGGCTGAAGACCATTGTTTGTATTTAGGTTTTGGGAGGAAGATCAGACAACACCACCCTTGCCCCAACATTCCTTGTATGAAATAACACCCTAATTTGCTGAGACTTTAGGGCAAATTATACTGTATACAGTATTATATAGACAATGCTGGAGATAGACACCTTATTCTGCCAAACCCCAAATGCTTTAGCTTTATAAAGCCATAGGTTGAAACCAGAATTTAAATGGCATGATAAATGTGTTTGGTGGGAGAAAGAGTTTGAGGGTTCCCAAGTTTTGTGTCAGCATGTGCTGGAGCTCCTAGCTGTGAAAATGATAATGCCTTGAAGCCCCAACAGGGTGGAATTTGATATCAAGGGAATTGGGTAATTTATGCTTCAAAGTCCTTTGAAAACGGAACTTCAAGTGTTCCTAGAACTAGCAAGACCACATCAAGTACCAGAACTTGAAATCTGTGGTTCTGTCCTTGTTTAAGAATCTGTAAAAAAGTGTGTGACAGGTCTAGGTGGAATTGGAAGAACAGCTTGGGGGCAGAGCTAGGGCTGAGGATGGAGGAAGTGGTTGAAGTCTTTGCCTTACTTCTGTTTCTCTGAACATCCTTCTTGCAGTCAGGCGCCCCTTCCTAATTTACGCATGTCCAACCTCTGCCACATTTATTGCTGGATTATTGCAGCATGTTTCCTCACATCCCCCAGGCCTGGTTTTCTGCTGCCCCATAAAGGAACCTGGGCCAGGGAGGAGACTCTAGTGGGGCCCAGAACTGCTGTGGAGTTCTCTGAGCTGCAGTAACATTGTGTCCTACTAAGCTTTTTGCGACCACAAATTCATGCATCGAATTCTTAACTCTGCTCCTATTCTAAGGCAGTAAAACTTAGCAAAATTTCTTAATGTCAACCTATACCATATTTCTGAGCATTTTCCCTGCATGACCTTTTTACTCTATAATTCCCAAACGTCTTTTTAAAAGCAAACAGTTCATACTCTGTATGGCATTGTAATTGCCTCTTCAGCATCTGATGAGTGTCCATGAAGGTCACAGGCCTTGAGTCCTTAATGGTACCATGCTCTGGTCGTGACTGAGGTAGATGTATTTATAACAACACTTGAAGTTCATGGGCTTCGAGTCCATACAGGTACAATTCTCTAGCCTTGATGGGGGTACATTTATTTGCCTCTCTTCTATCAACATTTAGAAATTCGATTTCCATTTAAGGTTTACAGCTGTCTAATGTTTTGAATGAGAAATCTTTTTGTCTGGAAAAGTGGTGTACCTATTTTTCAACCAGTGAAGAGTTGCCTTCACTTAGTAAGAGTGATACTTTCTAAATCCATCCTCATTTTTCTCAGGGATATGTGCTTCATGGTCCCAACTGTCACATCCTTCCCTTAAGTGGTATTGATAGAAGACTTGTTGGGTGTGTGATGGATAGCATGTGGAGAACAAATGGGACGTCAGTAACACAAGGACTTTGATGTCTTTGGATGTGTGTGGGAATGGAATTCCCAATGTATCCATTACAATATTATTTAGTCTTGTTAATTCTGTGTATTAAAAGCCAAATGATATATTTGTCCTGATATAAAACATATGAAAGGCAAATAACTATAGAAAAGTTGTTTTATTTCCATCTGCATAAAATTTTAATTTTGTTGTGTGGGTCAGTCAAAGGAGAATTTTATTTTACATTATATTATTATTTTACAATAACTTTAAGCCCAGTAGATTTGAATTTGATCCAGGACAAAGAGGTATTGGTCACTGACCTAGTGCCACTAAACACATGCTCCCATTGTCCTTTAGGTTGTTTATGATAATGTTTTCCTTCTGTTTAGACACTCACTCTCACATATCATGAGGACAGGAAAAGGAAAAGACCCCATTCTCCCAATTGTCCATAGCTTGCAGCTTTGGCTTTCGGGATCAGCTTCCCTGGTTTGCTGTGAGAAGCTGAGCTCTGGGAGCTGCACAGTCAGTGAACTGGTGTGTTCATCGAGAGATGGGTGGTATGCTCATCTGTTTTAACCCTTTGATTTAAAATATGAGAAACTTTCTTTAAATGAAGAAAAGAGTTACTTCAGTTCATGTTGGGGGTCATTACATTCTTTTGACTATTTTCTAATAAGGAAATATCCTCCTTTAGTCCACAATCACATCTTCTACCTTATTCTAAGCAGACCCATAAGTTAAATATTTTTTAAAAAGTTTGTCTTTAAATAAAACCCAAATATATTTCACTGGAAAATCTCATTTGCACAAACATTAAATTTGTCAAACACATGATCATTCTGATATTTTATTTTACTGATTGAAATTTATTTGTCTTTAAGCATACCGTGATTTTTCTAGTTGTTTTAGTTCTGGGGTTTAGCTCAGTAGTCCTGTGACCACATACCTTCACCAGTGGCCTGGGTTCCATCTGCAATATCATCATCAATAACAACAACAAGAACAAACTTTGGACATTTCTATGCCACTGCATGAACCAGTTCTAACACATTTTTCCTCCTTCTTTGATGTGTCGTGCTACCACAGATGTCAAAGCACAGGGTGGAGGGTACGTGTGTGACTGGAAGCACTCTGATTGCCACTTCCTCATCAGACACGAAACACAATTAGATCTAGAGTTAAGAATTACGATGCCGTACATGAGATGGTATGGACAGTTTAACAAGCTGTACACTTTATTGAAAACTTTAAAAATTATATAAATTTTATCTCTGTTCTTTTCCCTGTAAGTAAATGCAAAGGTTTTCCTGTTTTTCCCAAGGTTGTAAGCAGAATTTTGCGTTATTAAGAAATAAGAAAGAGACATATTCTCCAGGCATAATACATTCTATTTGCTAGCTTCCAAATATCTAATATGTAAAAGGCTATAAATAATATTTATCTATATTATTGGACTTTCATAAAGTCCACTAAGTTTATAAAAGGTATTTGCAATCCTATAGTATCAAAGGGCCAATGTAAGTGAAAGTGGCCAGTGTTTTTTTAACCATGGGAAGAAAGCCTGACAATTAGCATGTCCTATTGCCGGGACCTAGATTAAATGCATCATGGTGATGAGAAAATGAAGCTCTGAAAGCCACTTTATTCTCTGCCTGGCAGGTTCAGTTGTTCCCAGCCTGTCTAAAGGAGTCTGTAAACTTTCTTCTTATGCCTTACTTAAAAGACCAAACTAGACAACAGAGACACTTGCCATAAGAAACCATGCGTTATTTCCTCTCCCTTACCTGGTTCATTCACTGATCCAGAACACTGGGATGGTGTCTTGATTTTTCTTCCTTGTATCTGCTTCATGTCTTACATCATCCAATCCAAATGTCCCAGCAGGAAAACAGGGAGAAGCTGTGTCTCTTTCTTACCTTAGGTGCATGAAACACTCTAGCTGTGGCTGGCTATGAGACATCTACTCTTCATCTCAGGAGCGAGGAAAGTACAGCTGGCTTTAAAGATGAGTAAAAGGCCAGCAACTGAAGATGTGATGATGGGAACTGGATGGATTGTGAATGTATTGTTCTCTGTAAGCATTTCCCATGCATCACACAGCTAACTGAGTGTCTTTTTTTGCAGTTGAAGGCAGTGAGAGACTCTGGAATAAAGATCCATTGACCGGAGTTCTTTACCAAATAAACTCCAAGTCTGCTTTAACCTGGCATCAGGCAAGGGAGAGCTGCAAACAGCAGAATGCCGAGCTCTTGAGTGTCACGGAGATTCACGAGCAAACATACCTGACAGGTAATGACAGAATTAAAAAATGTACGTAAAATCAGTTTACTTGATTTCCACATCATGTAACTTAGGAGTAGGTAATAAAAAGAATTGTTAATGTCATGGAAAATTTTGTCTCTTAGCAGCTGGTATAGATCATATAAGAAATCCATGTTAAGAAAACAACCAGAGATGACAAATAACTGTCATATCTAGAGTGGATTTTGTTTTATCAGTTGTGCCTGTTTTTAGAGTTGGTGTTAAGAAGGGTTCTGAGGAGTGAACTGGGCAAAGAGCAAAGGAAATCAATATCAATGAGTAGTATAGTTTTTTGATCCAGCAGTGCTACCTATGTCTAACCTGAAGGTTTTGTGTTAGCGTCAGAGAGTTCAAGATGATAAAATGAAACGAACGATTAGTAGCAAAGGCAGGTTAATAATTCCTGTGCAAATCTAAGTCCCTCTTGACTTTGCCTGTCCAACTGCCAGATCTATGTCTTTTCAGGTTTTATTTCTACAATGTATTATTTGACTTTTTAAACATCTACTACAAAGCTGTAAAATTAGTATTTAATTGAGAAAAGAATATATATTTAATCTATAACACTCATTCCTGAGGGTTGGAGAGGTGGCTCAGTTGCCAGAAAGCTTGTCCAGCATGTAAGAAGGCCTGGGTTTGATCTCAAGCAATCCCTCCCATGTCACTACCCACCCAACTTAATTGTTCTCCCTCAAAAGAATAAAACAGCAACAAGAGCATAAAATGGGCATGTAGTTATATCGATTATTTTTCTGCCAGTGACAAATTACTCTGACCAAAAGCAACTTAGGCATTTTGGCTTACAGTTCCAGAGGGATAGAGTCCGTCATGGCATGGGAGGCAAGCCAGCAAGAGGATGAGGCTGACCTAGCAGGCAGAAAACAGAGAGATCACATCTGATCCATGCAAGAGAAGCAGAGAAAGAAAGAGCAGGAAATGAGACTGGTTTATAAAATCTCAGCGTCCACCCTCAGTGACATACTTCCTTTAGCAATGCTCAACCTTCTAAAGGCTCCACAGCCTTCCCAAGCAATGCTATCAACTGGAGACCAAGTGTTCTGATAGAAAGACCTTTGGGGGATACTTTTCTTTCTAACCATTGCAGTGGCGCACACCTATATTTCTTTTTCCTTTTTGGATTTTTTTGAGTTGATCTTGTATCCTGCCACATCACTGTTTATCAGCTGTAGAAGTTCCCTGGTAGAGTTTTGGGGTTCACTTATGTAAACTATCACATCATCTGCAAATAACGAAAGTTTGACTTCTTCCTTTCCAACTTGAATCCCCTTAATCTCCTTTCATTGTCTTATTGCTCTAGCCAGAACGTCAAGGACTATGTTGAATAGATACGGAGAGAGTGGACAGCCTTGTCTTGTTCCTGATTTTAGTGGGATTTCTTTGAGTTTCTCTCCATTTAATTTGATGCTGGGTGTCGGCCTGCAGTATATTGCTTTTATTTGTTTAGATATGTTCCTTGTAACCCTGATTTCTCCAAGACCCTTATTATAAAGGGGTGCTGGATTTTGTTGAATGCTTTCTCAGCATCTAATGAGATGATTATATGGTTTTTTCTTTCAGTTTGTTTATATGGTGGATTACATTGACAGATTGTCGTATGTTGAACCATTCCTGCATCTCTGGGATGAAGCTGACTTGGTCATGCAGATTATTTTTTGATGTGTTCTTGGATTCTGTTTGCCAGTATTTTATTGAGTATTTTTGCATCAAAGTTTGTGAGTGAGATTGCTCTGTAATTCCCTTTCTTAGTTGAGTCTTTGTACAGTTTGGATATTAGGGTAATTACAGCCTTGTAGAAAGAGTTGGGCAATGTTCCTTCTGTTTCTATTGTGTGGGAAAATTTGAGGAGTATAGGTATTAGCTCTTCTCTGAAGTTCTGGTAGAATTTTGCACTGAAATAATCCAGCCATGGACTTTTCTTGGTTGGGAGACTTCATGTTCTCACTCAAAAACATAAAATAAAATCAGTACCACAACAAAAGGGAAGCAAAAGCAGAAACATAAACCTTTGGCATCCCGTTTGTTTTGGCCAGTAACCCTTGGATGTGGGGCCTGGCCTGGCCTGAGGACGTCAACCCTGGGTGACATATTTCAGGAGCCATACACCCTGGCCTTTTTATTTATTTTTTGCTTGTTTATTATGCAAGACCTCTCTCTGGGACTTGGAGATCCCTGTTTAGGCTAATCTGACTGTCCAGTGAGTCCCCAGAATCCTCATGTCTCTGACTCGCGCACTGAGACTCTATTTATGCTCCGTCACGCTTGGCTTTTTATGTCGTTTTTGGTGATCAAACTTAGTTCTTATAACATAGCAAGCACATTCCTGATGAAGTTATTTTCTCAGCTCTTCTTATTGCCATTTTATAATAGTTATTTGCTCAAATATCCCATAATTCTTTATAAACACTTTAAGGTCCTGTGCTTTTCCTCCACATTTATTCAGGCTACCTATCTTGTTAACTTAGTGGTGGCATTCTGCTAGGTCCCAGAGACACCCAAGCTGATCCTGACCTGTCCACATGGGTCTGAAAGTCCTATGGGGAAAACAGACGTAAATGAGAAAACCAGGAAGTGACCAAGCACAGTGAATGGGGAATACAGAGTGGAGGTTGAGCTGGTGAGGTGAGCTGCTGGAGATGAGGCTCATTATAGTAGGTTCTTCATTTTTATTTTTTACGTTTACGTATTTAGTATGCCTGTGTGTGTGTGTGTGTGTGTGTAGGTCAGAAGACAGCCTGTAGGACTTATTCTCTCTTTCTGCCACATGAGTTACAGGTACCAAACTCAGGTTTTTAAGCTTGGTGGCAAGCGCTTTTTCCCGCAGAGCTGTCTCACCAGCCCCAGTGCTATAGTTCTATAAAGGGAAGGTGGTTATCCATCATTATCATCACTTTGTTGGGATGGAGGTACTTGGACCATCTTCCAGTCTAGATAGTAGATAACCCAGAAAACTGCGTTTTGCCTATATCCCAGGTAATTTGGAAGTGTGGATAGCAGCTTTTCCTACCAGAGCCCGAGTCCAGGTTTCCGGGTCACGTGGGTACACTGCTCTGATGGTCTCCAGGTCACATGAGTACACTGCCCTGATGATCTCCGGGTCACATGGGTACACTGCTCTGATCGTCTCCGGGTCACATGGGTACACTGCCCTCCCTGATGGTCTCTGGGCCACATGGGTACATTGCCTTGATGATCTCTGGGTCACATGGGTACACTGCCCTGATGATCTCCAGGTCACATGGATACACTGCCCGATGTCTGGGTCACATGGGTACACTGCCCGATGATCTCCAGGTCACATGGGAACACTGCCCTGATGGTCTCCAGGTCACATGGGTATACTGCCCCATGATGTCCGGGTCACATGGGGACACTGCCTGATGAGCAGGTGCTGTGAGCATGTTAGCAGGGCAGCAGGCAGGCCGCGGACACTCAGGCCTGAGCTCCCTTCCCATGTTTCTTTGAGCCTTATTCAAGTCTCAGAATTGCAGTCAGCAGATTTCCAGTAGAATCTGGACGTGTGTAGCTTTTCTAGGGAGACCTAGGGCACTTCCTGCCTTTCTGTAAGTCAAAAATATCATGCCACAAGGAAAGGTTATCTGACAGGAAACACGAAATAATCTGGAGCAGAGGAAAGACATTCCTTTTCTCTAGAAGGAAGATAGTCATGGCCTTTGATATCCATGGGCTTGTACTGAGGAGGAATCTCGTAAATAACGGTGTGGTGGATGGTGGTCTGTGATGTGTTCTCTTTGAGAAATAGACCCTCAAATGGAAAACAACCCATAATAGACATAAAGTATATTCTATGAGGGGAGCTTGGGAAGTCAGCAGGATTTTTTAAAATGCATACTCCATGGTGATGACTCTGAAGTTGAAGACTTGTTAAGATGTGTATGGTGGTTGATGGGGTGGAGGGAACAATTGAAAGCTTGAGGCCGGTGTGGGCTTTCATAGGGAGACTGCCAGAAACAAACACATTGGTTGTCCTCTTTTTTTTAAAGAACTTTATTTTTAAAATTATTTATTTTTATTTTATGTGCATTGGTATCAGATCTTGCAGTTACAGATAGTTGTGAGTGGCCATGTGGGTGCTGGGAATTGGAAATTGAACCCAGGTCCTCTGGAAGAGCAGGCCTTGCTCTTAACCTCTGAACCATTTCTCCAGCTCTCTTTTGGATAGGGGCTATGTGCCAGACACTAGAATTTCTTTCTTTCCTTTCCCTTCCTTCTTCCCTTCTTTCCTTCTTTCCTTCTTTCCTTCTTTCTTTCTTTCCTTCTTTCCTTCTTTCCTTCCTTCCTTCCTTCCTTCCTTCCTTCCTTCCTTCCTTCCTTCCTTCCTTCCTTCCTTCCTTCCTTCCTTCCTTCCTTTTTCTTTTTGTTTGTTTTTTGAGACAGAGTTTCTTTGTAGCTTTGGTGCCTGTCCTGGAACTCACTCTGTAGACCAGGCTGTCATCAAACTCACAGAGATCTGCCTGTCTCTGTCTCCCAAGTGCTGCTGGAATTTTTCTTAAAGCCATAATTAATATCGCAAATGACTATTGTTATCACACTTTAAAGAGGAGATAACAGATCAGTAGGATAACATGAGGTAGGTTGCTTCTTGTTGCAAGTGTGTAAAAAGAGCTGAATTGAAGTTCATCTCTGTCTTCCATTTTACCGGGCCTGAGTCTCACTCATAAAATGAGCAGGGATCTGTCATGCCCAAAGTGCCAGAGAGAGCCTCAGTTCATTCACCAAAATCTCCTTGTGCCTGTAAATGTCTTTCTAACCTGTAATCTGATGTCATACTATCCCCAGGGTGGCATGCTTCCACCCGGATGCTTGTTTGCACATGGACCACGACCATTCTATCTTCTTCACTTCACCTTCTCCCCAAAGTTAGGATGCTCCATTTAATCCTCAATTCCTGAACCTGATTCCTAACTATGTGTAATTTGAATGATCATTCACAGAACTGAAAGGAGATGAAGGAAGTAAAATTTGGCTTGTTACCAGGCTTGTGTGTGAAAGTGTGTGTGTGTGTGGTGTGTGTGTAAACTGATTTCCTATGGTATTGCCTAAAAATAAATGGGATATACGTGTGGAGAGTGAAATTAAAATACTAGTGTAATAATGGAAGTCTCTATCATACCTAAGTTCAAAGTACGTTATTATATGATGCATACACCCAAAATAAAAAAGGAATCCTTTGTAATTGATAACTGATGCTTTGGATAGCTAGAATAAAAATTCTTGGTCTGAATAAAAATTCTTTACAAAATTACACATATGCCTGAGTGCTTGATGCTCATGTGCTTACAGGGTGCTTCCTTTTATTCTCCTGTGCTGAGGATGGATCATCACAGGTGTCAGACTTTTAAATGGCACTTTTAGTAGAGGACTTGAATTTTGTTCCCAAATCATTCTATAGCTAATCTAAATTCAACATGTAGTTGCTATCAGTCATGGAAATGATAGCCATCACATGTACTTGCTAGGCACATAATTATCTTTTAAAAGTATTGATTTGGTTCTCAAGCTCAGAGGCCCCATGGAGTTGATGGGGTATGGGGTACAGGGTATGGGTTATGGAGCAGCCAGAGGGTGACTTCCTTAAACATCTGCTGTCATTTCTCATAGTGCTGGACCTGGTTATTTACCTTAAACCTGATACAAAGCACACTCTTGAAAAACCACTTTTACTTTTTTCTTTTGAGACAGAATCTTGTTATGTAGTCCTGGCTGGCCTGGTACTTACTACCTGGTCTCAAACATGCAATGATCCTCCGTGTGTAGCTTCAGCTTCTAGAGTGCTAGAATTACAAGCATGTACTATCATGCTCCTAACTCCTTGGTTGGTAATTATTTTTAAGCTTCTAGAGCACTTACGCTTTGTAAGTTATATTTAACACTTTGAAATGCTATTAGTTGGGTCTTGCCTTTAAGCCTCTAACTCTTGATACTGCTTGGTTCAGCATCCCGAGTGCTGGGGTTATATGGATATGCACAAACATGTTCAACTTGAAATGGTACTTTACTAGAGTGTTTGCCTACATTCCTCTGGAAATAGAGGAGTGATAATTATTCAAGTTAGTATAACCTTATTATTTTAGAATTTGTGAAAATATAACATTCAGCAATAATTATCTTAATATAAAGGATAATATCAATGCAGTATTGATCCCCAATGTTTTTTAGCACAGTCTAGAGATATGTTTTCTCTTGCATGAAGATGAGGCAATGATTTTTTTAGCTTATTTCTTATTCATCCTAAAGGGATTATATATTACTCAAAATAATTTCAGTAATATATAAAAACAATAAAGTAAAGGAGTTAATGGTGGCACAGATAAGTATAAAGTTGGCATAACACAAATTCACCATCTGTTTTAATGAAGAATATTTGATATTTATCACATGGCTCTACAATTAAGTGATACCTTCCCATATTGATGACAGTTTTCTTAGCAAGTCTTTAAATAAATAATTTCATAATTTAGAGTAAAATTTTAACATTGAAAACCTAGCCAAGAGTTATTGGTAGGTGTCATGTAACAAGGAACAGGATGCTGAAAACCGTCAGGAGTATGGTCGCGGACGGGAAACACCTACTTGGCCCATTGTTCTTTGTGTAAGGTACCTTGCTAGTACTTGAAATTATTTACAGGGAAATTTATGTGAACATTTTGGTTTTAGATTTATTATTTTGCTTTCTGTTTATGAGTATTTTGCCTGTATGTTTATCAATGTGTCGAATGCCCATGGCAGTCAGAAGAAGGCATCTGATCCCCTGGAACTGGAGTTACACGTGGGTGCTGGGAACTGAGCCTTGGTCCTCTGATAAAACAACAAGTGCTGTTAATCACTGTGCTACCTGTCTAGTTCCTGGAAGTTTAAGTTTAAGGCGATTAAATCCATTAAAAATACTCAACGGAACCCTGGGTTCTGGTTCTGACCCCTACTATTGCTCCATAACCCTCAGCAAGGTGTTTAGCCTGTCCATCTTTGTTTGTACTGGCTGTCCCATGACAGAACTGGACTAGATATTTATCCCAGATACAATACACTTCAGAAAGCCACACTAGCTCTCCAATCCTTTCCTTCTAGAATGTCTGATATGGAATAAATGAGGGCCGGAGTGATGGCTCAGCAGATAAGATGACCAGCTGCATTTCTGGAGAATAATATGTAATTTCAATTCTAGAAACCACATAGTGGTTCACAGCCAAATCTCTAGTCCCAGTGACCTTCTTCTGGCCTCCCTGGAGATCAGGAATACATGTGTGGCACAGATAGCATACAGGCCAAGTACCTATACACATAAAAAAAAAAAATAAGTGAATTTGAATTAGTTGTCTTTGAAATTTCTGTATCAGTATTTACTTTCTTTCCATTTTTCTCATGTTAGTTCGTATTAAAAGGTCATAAGAAGATCTGGGCATGATGTCATATACCTTTCATCCCGGTGCTTGGCAAGTAGAGGCAGGCAGATTCTGTGACATTGAGAAGAAATCAGCCTGGTCTTCCTAGTGTGCTCACAGGTGCAATGGCTGTTGTGTGTCCAGAGGCCTTCTTCCTGCCGCTCATCTCCCCGTCCTCCGGCTCTTAATTCTTGCTGCCTCCTCTTCTGTATTGTTTTTAGCCTTTGAAACAAATGGGCAAATATGAGGCTCTCAATACTGTAAGTGCTTAACTGCTAGCTCTCACCGCTAAAGGTGTTACTGAGGAAAATATCCCAGAGGTACCAGTGAGCGTAAACTGGAAAATTTGTTTCTAACATGTATACAGATTTGAGTGTTTTTAAACCTAAATCAAAGCATAGGTTTAAAAATTATTTCCCATTGACTAAAAAAATTTAGAAGGATTAGAAAATTCCTACTTTTGATTTTTTTAAAAGATACAAACAGTAAGAGGTTGAAATATTTGTGTTAGCTAGTCCATGTGGCATTTTTAGTTTTATTTCCATATTAGGCTTCAGTAGACTAAACCACTATAATCATTATTTATTATCCACCTAACTAAAACACTGCTGTTTTAGTGTTGGCATAAACATTGTTTTTCAGCTTAATAACCATTTATAAAGTAGCTAAATTGATTTTAGACATCATAAAATTCTCAAAATAGGTTCTGAAATACAAAGTTGAGGTGATGAGTTATGACAATGTAGGTCAAAGTATTTAGTAAAAAATTTCTGTTATAGAAAAGCTTTGTTTATTTTATAAAACAAATTTTACCTTTACTCTCAAAGGCTGTAAGAAAGTTGTTATTTCATAAGAGTTAACATAATCATGTCCCCACAAAAAGAACTTGTATTAGCCCCTAAAGAGTATCCAGTGATTAAGATTAGTGTGGAAACCTTAGCCAGGGACCTATGAGCTTTTCATAATACTCCTGCCTGTTTCTTCACCTGTCAGTGAAGGCCATGGCTCTGTTTGTTTTAGATTATTAGAAAAAGTTTTGGCTATGTTAATCACTACTTCCCTCACATTTAAAAAACAGATTTATTGTTATTATTATTATTACTGTTATTAGTGTGTGTGTGCACACACATGCGTGCAAGCAAGTGCACTTGGAGGCCAGAGGCATTGGATATTGGATTCTCTGGAACTGGAGTTAAGATGGTTGTAAGCCACCCAACACTGATGCTGGGAACCTAACTAAGGGTCCTCTGAAAGAGTCGTATGTGCTCTTAACCATTGAGCCATTTCTCCAGCACCTTCTCTCACATTTTTGATTAACATATGTAATTATGGACTTAATTTCATTGTCATTTCTGAATGTCTGATTTGTGTTTGTGTTTGCCTTTTGTATGTAGGATTGACTAGTTCCTTGAGCTCAGGACTCTGGATTGGACTCAACAGCCTGAGTTTCAGCAGTGGTTGGCAGTGGAGTGGAGGCAGCCCCTTCCGGTATCTGAACTGGCTACCAGGTAAGGTTAAACCTGCCTGAGTGTTACTAGTTGAATGGGATCATTTGGTATCTTGAAGACCTTTCTCACCTTACACATATATTTTAAAGAGTTTTAATGGAACATAGCCCATTTTTCACCATGCTTTGACATCTGCAACCTGGATTTGAATATCCTAAAGGTGAAAGTTCACACAGGACCAGCTTCCAAGGGTAAGGACTTGCCTCCCAGGATAATCACAACACTCAATGTGAATTTCTGTTTGATGTCTACTCTCTCCAAATAGCTTGGATTTGTTTAGTTCTTACACTCAAGAGTATGTTTTATTATTGGAGGAGGCTGAGGCACAAAGCAGTTCTTTATTCATTAATGGTAATCACAGCATACAGAGGGAAATCTCACATCATTTTATAACCATTCTTAAGTATGGTTAAAGATAATAGAATTGTTACTATTAATATGTATTTTGTGTTATATTAACTTTGTCATTGTCCTTGAAAAGATTACCAAACTATTATTAAGGCTGACTAAGTGTTTTCAAATTTTGTATGACCGTTGTCCCCTCTGAGTTTTGTGACTCTCTTATCCTACCAAAATTTTTAAAATTTAAAAGTGGTTATATATAAGATATGTAACATGAAGGGCTGGCTTGTTGGGGTTTCTGTCCCACCCGGTACCCCACAGCCGGCAAGTCCCAGAGAAAATCACATTGAGATCTCCATACATTATAAAACTGATAGGCCCATTAGCTCAGGCTTCTTTTATAACTTATATAAGTTAACTTTTGTAATTTATATTAACCAATTATTCTTATCTGTGTTAGCCACAAGGCTCAGTACCTTTCTCAGCCAGGTAGCTTACATCTTGCTTCTTTGGTGGTCTGGGCAGAAGTGAGAGGAATGGACTTCCCCCTTCCCAGAATTCTCCTGTTCTTAACGTCCCACCTCTACTTCCTGTCTGGTTGACCCGCCTATACTTCCTGCCTGGCCAATCAGCGTTTATTTAAAACATGATTGACAGAATACAGACAATTCTCTCACATCAAAGATACATATATTTCTAATATCTATAATGCTGTATAGACATCAATGATTTTACACACTTGAGTGCATACTAAAGACAGAACCTAGGGCCTTGTGTACATTAGACAAGCACTAAGTTATGTCCTTGGCCCTCCATAAACTCTTAATTTTGGGACAGTCTCACTGCATTACACAGACCTTGTAGATAGATAGAATTTACTCTATTCCAGAAAGACCTTGAACTTGGGATCCTTCTTCCTCAGCCTTCTGAGTATCTAGGATTTCAGTTCTGTGATTTGAGGCCTGAATATGAACATATGTTTGCTTCTACTATTATCCACAAATACACATTATGAATCTAAGAGAACTGAATATTTTGGATTGATGAATTTCTCATATCTAGGGTCATGAGATATTTTTAAAATTACATGATCTTAAAGTCTACAGTGATACTATTTTGTGCTGTTTATAATAGAATACACTTTAATTTAAAATACGATTTCAGCCACAGATTATAAAATTCTACACTAGTGTAAGCATTAAAATTCTACACTAGCATAAACATTTATGAGCACTTTTCTTAACAACACACAATTTGATTGTAAAAATGAGAGTCAGTAGATAATCCAGCAACTTTCTGATTATTTGGAAGTTAGAAAACAGAGTAAATGGCTCTCTTCCATGTTGTAGAAACATACAAGTTGAAAGAACAAAAGTTGGAAATTGTTTAAGTACTTAAAAAAATAAAACACTATTTATTCAATTTTTATAAAGTAAGTCAAGAAGCTGGGCATTGGTGGTTCATGCCTTTAATTCCAGCACTCAGGAGGCAGAAGCAGGCAGATCTCTGTGAGTTTGAGGCCAGCCTGGTCTACAAGAGCTATTTCCAGGACAGGCTCCAAAGCTACATAGAAACCTTACCTCCCCCCCCCCCCCAATTAGTAAGTCAAGATATGAAACAGAAAGTTTAACATTTTTAAGCCTAATGCTTTAAAAGGGCATTTAGTGGTTCAGACTAAAAAAGAATTGTGACTTTAGGCATGGCAGTGCACATTTGTGGCTGATCCTAACACTCAGGAGGCAGAAACACAAGGATCAATTGTTTGAGATAACCTGGGCTATTAAAAAAAACTGGTTGAGAGTAGGGTTGTGTGGAGAAGAGCAGGTAAGTGGGAAGCTGATCAACACAAAACTGATACATTCCTCCTCCCCTTTCCTGCTCCATGGCAGACATCACTAATCATTAACTGCACTCTTCTACCATAAACCAGGCATGGTAGTGAGCTGGAGTTAGAGAGGTTGGACTCACACTTAATCGCCCTCTGGTAGCTTCTAACAACATATGCTACTACCCAGAGATGAAAAAGTTTCAAAACTAATCTTTGTTTCTTTCCAGTGAGAGTCTTACTAAGCTTTATTTTTATTTCAATCAAGAATATTTTTTGTGAATGATGAAGAAATATAAATTCAACTATATAATAGCCATGGATCAATAAAGAACACTATTATCTCAAGGTTGGCAGTGGTATTGCTTTAATAGATGAATATATAGTTTGACTTACTAACAAACACATTAGTTAAGAGTAGTATTTATTAAATGTGCTATTGTCTCCTGGAATTTTTTTTCCTAGTACTAACACCAACTCTATGAGCTTTACTTTCCTGTTATCATTGTCATGTTATCAACAGCTTTTTAAAAAATTCTTTTTACTTATTGCCAATAGTATTTTCCTTTATATAGTATTTATACAACCTCAAAATGTTTCTGCTAAAGGCTTCCAAGTTCAGATGACATGATTTTCTTTTTGGGAGACTGAAATTTAGGTGCATGATAATAGTTATCAAAGGTCACAAAATTAAGGTACTGACAGAATGTGTGTAGCTCATTTGCCAGACTTCAGGAATGAGATGAAGTTGGTTATGGAACACTGGGGTTAAAATGATACAAGAGGATATAGGGTTGGATGCATGTATCCACTGAAGTAGATAAACGTTCTATCAGAGGATGTAGGGATGAATACAGGTATCCATTGCAGTAAATAAATTATACATCGGAGGATACAGAGGTGGATGCGTGTATCTATTGCAGTAGATGTCAACCCAGTCTGATTCTTTAAGTGACTTCCTGTATGAAACAGATGAGGAGATAGATCCAAAGATTTTCATTATTGAGTTCAACTAAATGCATCTTAGCTCTGGGAGTGGGGAACATTGGCTTCCAGATCTCTTTACCATTGTGTTTGTCTCTCGCATTGTGTATTCACTTTGGAGTCTGTCTGACTGGGGAAGGTTAACAGAGGTCATTTGGAGCAGCATACATTCCTCTCATTCAGTCCTGTGTGACACAGGATATCATCCATCATCACGGCTGTTTAAAGTTTAAGGTCTAATGCTGTCCATTGTTGAGGTTGGTTATTTCAAAGCATGCTACTGTGTAATCAACATCTTAAGCCTTGGAATAAGCCAGCAACAAGAAACCAAATAGATACCCACCATGTCTTTTGCTCTGCACTCAGTAAATACTCGTTTGTGAATGTGTAGCAAAAGACAGGATGGGGATCCATTAAATCCCAAGGATGACGGCTTAAAGTGCAGTGGCCAAGGAGATGGAAGTCATCCACTTATGAGAACTCCCGTTATCCCACTCTAACTTTGTCGTTTGCTTGAAGGAAGTCCATCATCAGAACCAGGAAAGAGCTGCGTGTCACTAAACCCTGGAAAAAATGCGAAGTGGGAGAATCTGGAATGTGTGCAGAAACTGGGCTACATTTGTAAAAAGGGCAACAATACTTTGAACCCATTTATTATTCCCTCAGGTAAGTGGATCTCTTTGATCAGAATGTATATAATAATAGAACTTGAAGATAAATGAAATTGCAACTCAATTAAACTTGCATGAAATGATCCTAGAGAGTTTGTTGGTGTTCATATAATGATGTGTTTAAAAGTCCTTTTCTTTGGTTGTTGCTACCATCTGCTAATGTTTCTATATAAAGAAGTGTTTGAACACTTTAAAACTTTTGATATCTATCTATATCTATCTATCTATCTATCTATCTATCTATCTATCTATCTATCTATCTATCTATCTATCTAAGAATTTTTGTCTCTCTATCCCTGTAAAGTAGGTATTCTTTTGCCATGTTCTAGAAGAGGAAAGATAAATTAATAGGCTGTATACCCTCTGTATACCTGACAAAACTGGAATTAAATCTAGGAAATAAATACCTGGAAGGGATGACTTTATTCTGGACACATGGGTAAAGCTGGGTTAAGTGTAGCATCTTACTTTGAAATCTTTACACAATGGGATAAATGACTCCAAAATAAAGTAGTCACTAAGCATTGTATACAGGCTAGGCTCCAGCTGAACAGTAAATAATGAGTGGTTTTTTAATTCTATAGAAGAGTTCATCTGCTAAGGAAGGCAGCAATGGCTTATCCTTTCAAAGTACTGAAAGACAGACTATTTCATCATTACAGATATTTGGAAGGATGACTCAGCTTTACGTGGGTTTATTTAGTTATTCTGCTTGGGAAACTTGATGGCCCATGTGGTAGTTTGAATATGAATGGCCCTTATAGGCTCAAAGTTTTGAATACTCAGTCCCCACAGTTGGTGGAACCCTTTGGGAAGAATTAGGAGATAAGGCCTTGTTGATAAAGCCTTATTGGAGGAGGTGTCACTCGGGGTAGGCTTTGATATTTTAATAGACCATTCCCAGGATCTCCCTATTTTTTTGAGACAGGGTTTCTCTGTATAACAGTTCTAAATGTCCTGGAACTCGCCCTGTAGACCAGCCTGGTCTTGAACTCACAGAGTTCCACTCACCTGTGCTACCTGACTGCTGGGATTAATGTCATGTACCATGACTGGCTGATTCTCTATCTTTGCCTAAAGGTTGTGTCTCAATATGTGAGCTCTCAACTCCTGCCCCAGTTTCATGCCTGCCTTCCTGCTGCCATGGTCCCCACATGACTCTAATCTTCTGAAATAATAAGTCCCAACTAAATTTTTTTATTTTATAAATCGCTTTGGTTGTGGTATCTTACGACAGCAAAAAATTAAGCCTGTTTTCTGACTTTTTGGCATATTTGTAAATATGATTGACATGGTTAGAAATCCAAAAGCACCAAATGATCAGCAATGATATCCCCCTGCTACCTTTGATTTCTACCACCCAGGGCTATTGTCTGGAAGATCACAATTTTTGAGTATGTATATCCATAGTTGGTTCTTTTGTGGTTTATAGGCAAATGCATTTATAGTGATTTTTTTCTATTTTATACAAATTGCAACATGCTTTTTTACATAGTCCTCATCTTAAAGTTTTGTCAGTCACCAGTTTGTTCATCATTCCACTTTGTGTGTTGATTCTCCATACATTTTGTGTGGGGGGGAGGCTGGATAATTGGCATTGCTTGGAAAGATTTGTCCCTTGTTAGTAGACTTTGTTATTTACTTTGTGTGCATGTGTGTATGTGCAAGGTTAAAGTATAACTCCCAATCATTCCTTCCACCCTTTTTCCTTCTCTTCTCTTCTCTTCTCTTCTCTTCTCTTCTCTTCTCTTCTCTTCTCTTCTCTTCTCTTCTCTTCTCTTCCCTTCTCCCCTCCTCCTCCTTCTCCTCCTCCTCCTCTTCCTCCTTTTCCTCCTCCTCCTCCTCCTCCTCCTCCTCCTCCTCCTCCTCCTTCTCTCTCTCTCTCTCTCTCTCTCTCTCTCTCTCTCTCTCTCTCTCTCTCTCTCTCTCTCTCTTTGTGAAATGAGGTCTTTAATTAGCCCAGAACTCATCAAGTGGACTAGGCTGGCTGGCTAGTGTGCCCCAGGGATCCTCCCATCTCTACCTCCTCAGTACTGGAATTACAAGCACATACTTTTTATTTCAGCATGCATTTTGAAGCTCAGGCTCAAAGTGCTTAAAAAGACAGCACTTTCCCAACCGAGCAATCCCCCAGCCTTGATTATTAATTTGCTTTTAATATTTTGTGACGTCAAATACCCTTATACACACTAATGCACATGCCATTTTGCAGAGATGGTATTCCTAGAAGTAGAATTGCTATATCTGAAAGTCAGCGTGTTTATAGTTTTAGTAGATAGAGACACAGACAAGCTCACTGATGGAAATGTTGGAAGGCCCTGGTGCATGATCACTGATGGATGTAGATTGGGTCCCTGCTTCCTAATCACTGATGAATATGGTGGTAGACTCTGGTTTATAACATCTGACGGATATGGGTGGAGGCCCCAGTTCATGGTCTCGGTTCCCCTTGACAGACTTTCCAGAGAGACTGTGGCCAAACCTGTGGATACCTCAACTGTGCTTGCAACTTGTCTCTTCTACTGCTGTTGCAGAAGGGATGGCTAAATCTTTCTTGGAAGAGTTCGTACAGTTCTCCTTCAGAGACTTGCAGTCGCCACTTTGGGGAAGTGGAGAAAAGTTATTTTTAAGTTTCCCTGGAATGGAAGGCAGAATTCTTTAATTTGGCCTTCTTGCTTAATCCATCAGTTTTAAGTTCCTCCTTTGTAAAATATGAATGTTGGTAACTCTTCTTTTTGCAAAATCTCATTCATATCATTACACCTGCATTATTCAAGTTTCTGTTTCACTTGCTTAGCTATACTAACACTGGCCTTTCCATCTTCATGCTATGAGGATTATTCTACCGCATACATAAACCCCTGTAAGCAGAGATTTAAATCTGTAGCATTTCCCAGCTGTGATGGCACACACCTTTAATCCCAGCACCCAGGAGGCAGAAGCAGGTGGGTCTCCGAGTTCAAGGACAGCCTCCCTAACTATATTTTTAAATACTTTTCGGGCTTCTCTGTTCAGTTTTCGAAACTTTCAGCGTTGACTGCCATTATTTTTAGTTTCCTAGACAGAAAAATTAAGACATCCCACCAGGGGGCTCCAAAGCTACACTAAGTTTTCTATTTTTTAACTTTTTGGCAACCCCTGAAAGTATCCAGGATTAAAATTGTAGTAAGGGATGACAGTTTTTAAATATGAATTTTTGTTTCGCAGTAGTACAGCTTAGGGTGTTGCAAATTAGAATTTCTCACATTTTGCCCATGCACCAAAGCCTTCAGCCTCTGCTCTTAGGGAGAAATGGGACTCATTCATTCATAGGATGACGCGAGATCCAGCAATGGAGTGTCATCTCAGCAGCAGAGAGGCTGAAGCAGGGGAAAATGAGTTCGAGGCCATCCTGAGTTACTGCAGGGGACCCTGTTTCATTCCCTCCACCCCAACCCCAATGAGAGGATGACAAAGAAGGGGACCGGTACTAGGCATTGTGTGAGCAGTACATTTGAGTTCACTTAATAGCTAACTTGTATATATATAAACCAATCCAACGTCAAGATTATGTCAAATGGTATCTGGAAAGCTACCAAAGGAAGCTGCTGTATGTCAAATATAATATCATTATCTTTTCCAACCATCACTCATTGCACTGACTGTGTGCCAGGACCCATGCCAGGCTCAAGAGCATCCTCAGAAGAGGATGTCTCTCCCTTCAGTCATCTGCACTATAGCACCCCCATTGCTCATTACTATTAAAGTTTTTGTAACATGTGATCAAGGTTATGGCATTTGACCACAGCTTCCTATAGCAACAATGAGGATGTTTAACACTGATTTATGTAAAAAATAATGGTTCTGTTTGGCTTGTCTTCTATAAGTGTGGTCTCTATTCTTTCCTAGTTTAGAACACAGTGAGGATAGCTAATTTAGTATTAATAGTATTATTATGGTTTCTGCTTAATAAAGAAAAACCCAACAAAACCTATGTGGTTACTTTGATTCATATACTATGACTTGCTTAAAACACCCTTGTGGCAAATTCAGGTTTTGTCCCCAAAGTTTCTGAACCTAAATTGCTTTCATGGCCACTGTCATGGGTGGTGTCTTTTGGGAGTGAATAAGTGGTGTTGGGTCAATTCGGAGCACAAGTGGCAGGCTCAGCATATGATGACTGCATAGGTTCCCTGGCGACCCTCATGTCCACACCCTTCCTATTCTCTACTTCAGCTCTTCCTCCTACCAGGACTATGGCTCTTTCTCTAGCAAATGGCAGTCTCCTTAATGTCCATGGGAACAAGAAGTATTGCAATTTTTTTAGAGGATGGATCAGTCTTCAGGCTTCCCATTGTTGAATAGTGTATCACAGATGTGCATTTCAGGATTGATAGTGATAAGGACAGATTAAATGAGAGGATCTGTTGTGTAGTCTAGTTGTAAACACAGATTCTAAAAATAGAGTTCTCATTTGTCTTCACTTTTATTATTCCTTTATTTAGGCCCTGACATTTGAACCTAGGACCTCTCGCATGCAGTAACATTGTGATGATTTCATCATCCCTTGGATTCATTTTATTTTTATTTATTTTTAATACAATATTTTTACTGATTATTTGAGAATTTCATACAATGTTTGTATCCTATTAACGTTTGCTTCCCATTCCTCCCAGGTCTACCCTCCCTTCCTTGTGCCTTCCCTCACAAAAGAAAAAAAATACAAGTCCAGTTTGTGTTGTCCATATACTTTTGGAACATGGTCAAACTCCCAGTGACCAGATCCTTAAAGATAACTGAGTCTTTTCCCACACCCCATCCCCCACCAGGAGCCATCAACTGTGAAGTTCCATACCTTAGCATCTTTAGCACAATTAGACTCTCTTCAATGGCTGAATGGTCTAAGGCACCAGACTTCATTTTAAAGTAAAAGATGTCTCCCCACTCCCAAATCACCCTTTTAAATAAAAATAGAATATTCCTTTCCCATTTATCCTTTGTGAATGTGTATGCCATAAAATGAAGAATGTTATCTTTATGTTTACAGTTGTGAAGTATTACATAGACATAAAATAGAATATCTTACATCTAGGGTAGCTGAAAATATTGTTCCAAATTTAAACAAATTTCTTTCATATGCTTTCTAAACTTCTTTTTCCCTTATAGCAAGTGATGTCCCTACTGGCTGCCCTAGTCAGTGGTGGCCGTACGCAGGTCACTGCTACAAGATCCACAGGGAAGAGAAGAAGATCCAGAGATACGCCTTGCAAGCTTGCCGGAAGGAAGGCGGTGACCTGGCAAGTATCCACAGCATCGAGGAGTTTGACTTCATCTTTTCCCAGCTAGGATATGGTGAGAAACTTCCCCTTGACACTAAGCCCATTGTGGTTGTCTCCTTGCCACCAATCTCTCGAAATGTTTAATTAGTTTAAATTGATAGTCGATTGACAATATAAATTTAAGTAGATGGTACTTCTGCCAACTAAGATTATATAGATTTTAAATAAGTGTATCTATCATTAATAAATTTAACATTTTCTCTTTATGGGTAGTTTTCAATATTATTTCCTCACATGTCTATACTTGGGGATGTCTGTGTTTAGCCTGGTCACAGCATAAAATTTGGAATTGTGTGTGTATGAGCTTTTGTCAGGCCAATATTATAGCTCACAAGAAATGTCCATAAATGAACCATCTCAGACTCGGGACTTTCTTTTCTTTACTGAGGTGTCTGTCACGCAGAGTAAGAAGTGGGTAACTATGAAAGGTGCTATCCTAAACTTTTGAGAGAAATTTACATCTCAATTTTAGGCAAATAGTTAAGGCTCTATGGAAAATGTAGAGAACCAGAAATAAGATACTAGATGAGCCAAATGACGTGGGATCACGTCTGAAGAAAAGCAGGCCGAGAGACAAAAGGACAGGCCCTCCCTTCGCAGGACCTGCTGATGAAATGATGGTTATTTTCATCTCCCACCGGTGGAGACTGCTGAACAGTTGCAGCTCTTCCTAATTCCCACCCAGCAAAAACAAGAGGGAACAGACGATGGTGATGGAGGGCCTCGCTTCCTGATGCTCATTGCCTGAAAAGTTATCAGGGTGCAGGGAAAGCAAAAGCTTTAAGCAAATACATGAGGAAAAAGACAGGAGGATCAGAAAAATATGCCAAAGACACTATCATTCCTGGCACCAGGCTCCAGTGGAAATATTTGCCTCTGAAAACCTGAGTGAGTGTAGTCTCGAGGCTCGGAAGGGCGAGGGAGATAACTCCATAGGTTGTAGCATGAAGAGGATTCCAGGTTGAGCATAAAACCTAGTGCTTCTTATGCTTCTCTTTGATGGCTTCTCCTCCTCTTCCTTCTCCTCCTCCTCCTTCTTTGTTTATTTATTTTGTCCTGTTCTGGTTTGTTTGTGTTTGTTTTTTTAGTATTCTTTAAATGCCTGGTTGTTTCCTAAAAATAAATGAATAAAGCTAGGGTATGGTGGTCCTCCTGTAGCCCTGATGGTGGACAGATGTGGACATGCCAATCCCTGATAATCAATGAGTAGTCAGCCTGGCCTACTCAGCATGTTAGTTGATGGAACCCGAGGAAGGACACCTGAGTTTGTCCTCTAGCCCTATATTCATGAGCGTGCACATTTGCATGATCATATACCCCTCCCCCCACACACAAATAACCCTTGAAACATGTAAACAATGTCTTAATTATTCTGTGCTCACATAGCCTGGATTAAATGATGGAATTGTAATCACAATGAGAGTATCTAAGTAACAGTCACTTAATTTTATCAAGACCTATTGGGAAGCTTGCAAATGGACTAATGTAGGAAGCAGGTTAGTTGAGACACAAAGAAATGCCAGTCCTATTCTGTATGGTTTGGCAAAGCTACAGCAGAACCATGTATTTTTATTGCCATAATTATTTCAGGAAGCTGAATGACCAAGGCTTCATCTCAAGTCAGCCTGAGGATGAAGGAATGAGTCAGAGAGCTTTACATTGAAAAAGGGAGTTATGGGGAGCAGAGATGGCTTAGCTGTTAAGAGCATTGTTATTCTTTCAGAGGACCTGGGTAAATTTCACAGAACCCAGAGAGCAGCTAACAACCATTTGTAATGCCAGTTCCAGAGGATAGGATGCCTTTTTCTGCCCTTAGTGGGGATTGTATGCACCTGGTATACAGACATACATGCAGACAAAACACTCCTTCACATAAAATAAAAAATAAATACGTCAAAAAAGTTACTAAAAATAAAGTATTTAAACTATACCATTTATGCTATTTTAGTACAGTGTTTCCTTATTTAACAGAATAAAATAGTCTTGGTAAAAGTTAAGTTATAGAAAATTGAGATTATTGCTTATAAATGAAAGCTTTTCAAAACTTCTTTTTAGTTAGTTGAGATAGAATCTTTTATTAGTCATATTAGATTTATTAGTCATAGAATCATTTTATTAGTCATAGAAATGAAATAAGTAGATAATCTGGAGCCTGAGCATGAAGGGTATAAATACCAGTTCATACAATTTCTTTGACTGATTTATGAAATTGATTTAACAACTTGAAACATACGCCCATGTATGTGTATTTGTAGAATATTAGTAGAATTGCAAACAATCTAACAGGAAACAGTTTAGTAAGAAAAATGTATGTGGGAATGCCATAAAATAGCCCAACTCTTTGTAAACTAATAAATTAAAACAAATACACATAGAACAGTCTCACATATAACTGTGCAGCTTTATGTGGTCCTCATCCTAAGTTCTTGAGGGCATTGAAGACTTTCTGCAGCCTGCGTTTGCTGCTCAGAAGCTCCTGATCTGCCAACTCAAGGGAAAGGAAGAGGGGCCCGTTCTGTCACAGTCCCCATGCTTCAGGATGCTGGAAACATCTGTTCCATCTGGCAGAAGTTCACTTGAAGACTTCTTCAAAAGTTGATTGACAGCTTTTAGGAGGAACAAATCAGCCACTCAGGGAAATTCTTGTAGGATGTTTTTTTTCATTTTCTACCAAACATCATTTTTTTAGTATAACTTTGAAGTCCTTGTCTTTTACCATTCAAAGATTAGAACCAGAGATTACAATGCCATTTGCAGTTAAGCAAATTAAACAGATATTGAATTGTGTAGCATCTAATTTTTTGAATTTGGAAATGTTATTTTGTAGCCTGAGCTCCTCAACCATTTGTTTCGTTATTGTTGTGACATTTATATCTTAGGTGTGTGGCTGTACATAGAGTTAATAATGCCCTCCAGAGAACCTCAAGATAAAGTGATCATATTTTAGATCTTTGCTTTGTTGTGAGTTTAGTCTGAACTTTTTAGTTTTGCAATATTGTACAGTGTATTACACAATGTTTTATAATGAAAATTATCAAATATGTTTTTATTTATGTAAATAAGTGTCGAATATCAGTTGGCAGCCTATCTCTTTAACATTTTACTTTATGTGTACGTGTGTTTTTCTTGCATGTATGTCTGTGCACCACTTGTATCCACAGAGGCCAGAAAAGGTTTTCAGATCCCTGGAACTGGGACGATAGCTTGTGGTGGCGCAAATGAATGTAGACAGATTATATAGATATATACAGCTTTAATAAGGAAATAAACTTACAGGACCACAGGTTCCCGCGGTGTACCGGAAAAGCGGAGCAAAAGAAAAAGGGCTGCTGGGCTCACGCCCGGCAGATTTATCCGTAAACATTAGCCCGAGGCGAACACGCCCCCAATGGGTGGGGCTATGTCCCTACATCTCCCCCTTTTGTCTAAATAAGATAGAACCAAACCAAATACAACTATATACAATAATAACAAATAATAAATATAACAAACAATATTGAGAACAAAACTTTTGCTAAACATTCTATCTCAAGGAGTCTAAATAACATAGAGAGTAACTACAATTATATAATCTTCAACTCCGTCAAAGATCTGAGAAGGGAATAAATATCACTTAACAATCGAGAGATATCCAAAATGTGCAACAATTGACAGAGACAACTGACTACCTGGGCAATCACCCAAAGTCTCGTTTGCAATGTTGAGTCAACCAACTTTGGCTAAGGCCTAACATAACTGGCATACCATTATTAAAGGCAAGGAACTTTCTTAGGACTATCCTACCCTGTCTTGGCAAGATAAGACAATCCTGTTTCATCCACTTAGGGATATTCTGTATCTTTGTCAGAAGTTGAGGTATGGGCTTTTCTTAACCCAAAGGCCAGTTCTGCCAAGAAGACAAGCTCCCAGTGGAGTGTCTTTGGTGCTCAACGTTCTCTCGGGAGTAGAGTGGTGTTGCCAGGAGTAATTGTGTCTCTTTGGCATAGAAATTTTAGGTTAGATTAAAGGCCATTTTCTACAGCTCTTCGAAGAGGCTGAAGATCATACTATCTATACTAAATATAATCTCTATGTAACTAAAAGACCTGATAAACTTAAAAATAAATATGACAAACATATAATTCTCAATACCTATCTAACTTTGAAGACTAAAAGAATAAACAACTGTGCAATATATGAAGACAATGATCTTCAACTGTAAACAATGTCATAGTATCAGAGGTAGAAATGTACAATGTAATATGGTAGATATATCAATACAATATGGACAAAGTTATAAGCATACTCATACAAAAATAGAGGTAGGAACACTCATATTCAATATTTAACATATCAATATACAAGAAACAGTACCAGTACAATTTTCTATAGACAGTAATTCACAAATACCAATCATCCCAAAAAACCAGTTACCCCCTTCTTCTTCCTCTTCTTCTTCTTCTTTTTTTTTTTTCCAAAAAAAAAATATCACCCCATCCCCTCATCCCTAAACCAACCATTAAAAGATGTCCCCAACCCTGAGGGCAAACTCTGTTGGGAGAGGGGATGCCGTCCTCTAAGATTGCTTCTAGCTGACATGGGGGCGACGTTCTTCTTAGGGGGTCCTGTGAAAGCAAATGATGGTAAAATTTCCAAATTAACCTTTGACCTAAGAAAATTGTAACTAGTCTCAGAGCGTTTTGAGAAGGTCCGACCAGAGTGTTGTCAAAAATGTGCACCATTCGAAATTGTCTCTTGTAGTTGGTACCAAAAAACAGGTCTAATATTAGCGCTTTAAAAAAAAAATCATGACGTCATAAAAACCAGATGGAGTTGATGTTGTGGGGCCCCATCTTCATCCTGGAAACTTCAAAGATTACTGTAGGAAAATTTGTTGCTTGTTATGGGAAATTTAAACATTAACAACAAGGACATATACTGACATATAAAGAAAGACACAGATATGAGGAAAAGCAAAGAAAGTTTAAGACATATATATATATATATATATATAAATTAATACTTACAGAACAAGTCCCTCCATCAGTAATTAAATATTAGGGGTACCTTAAATTCTTTGAAGATGGGTATTTTCCTGTGGAGATAAGAAGAGAACCCTGCCCCCAACCTATTTGTATTACTTACCATCAGTATGATTGCCATCCATGTGATTGAATTGTTATTTATCTTTCCCAACTGGCTTCTCTTCATCAAAACGAACCTTTATCAATTTTGATGGAATCCACAATTTTTCCTCACCTGTGGAGACAAGAGCAAATCCCCTTCCCCAACGCAGCACATCTCCTGGCTTCCATTGTGAGGTCAGCACATCCTTGAAATAAACTGGTTGATTTAGTTCAGTAGACTTTTCCATTATCCAATGTCTTTCTGCAGCCGATGTTCCCTTCTCATTAGCGTTGAGGAAATTCAAGGTTAACAAAGCATTATGTAACCTATTTCTGGGGGTGTTTTCCACCCCTTTCTGTTTGTTCAACATATCCTTTATAGTTCGATTTGATCTTTCTATGACTGCTTGACCTGTAGGATTGTATGGTATACCTGTAACATGCTTGATATTGTAATAATCAAAAAACCGTTTCATTTTCCTAGAGACATAAGCAGGACCATTATCTGTCTTTATTTGTGTAGGTATACCCATGATAGCCATGACTTCTAATAAATGAGTGATAACTGAATCAGCTTTTTCTGAACTTAAAGCCGTTGCCCACTGAAAGCCTGAATACGTGTCAATGGTGTGATGAACATATTTTAATTTTCCAAATTCTGCAAAGTGGAACACATCCATCTGCCAGATTTCATTCCTTTGGGTGCCCTTTGGATTAGCCCCTGCAGGCAGTGGCGTTTGGTTATAGAAAGAGCAAATAGGGCATTTCTTTACAATCTCCCTAGCTTGTTGCCATGTAATAGAAAACTCTTTCTTCAAACCTTTGCTATTAACATGATGTTTTTTATGAAATTCAGAGGCTTGTAGCACACTACCAATCAATAATTGATCAATTTCTGCATTACCTTGTGCTAGAGGACCTGGCAGACCCGTATGGGATCGGATGTGTGTTATGTACATAGGGCAAAGCCTGTTCCTAATCAAATCTTGCACCTGTATAAACAAAGAGGTTAGTTCTGTATCATCAGGTATAAATTCAGCAGTTTCAATATGTAAAATAACTCTTTCTGCATATTGTGAATCAGTAACTATATTAATAGGTACTTTAAAATCCCTTAGCACCATAAGAATGGCATATAATTCTGCCTTCTGGGCAGAATCATAAGGACTTTGTTCCACCTTACCCAAGTCTTCTGATTTGTAACCTGCCTTCCCTGATTTATTGGCATCAGTATAGAACGTACGGGCTCCAGTTATTGGAGTATCACGGACGATTCGAGGAAGGATCCAAGAAGTTCTCTTTATGAAGTTAAGCCTCTTGCTTTTTGGATAGTTGTTATTAATGTCTCCCAAGAAATTAGCACAAGCTCTTTGCCATGGTTCATTATCTTCCCATAATTTCTTTAGTTCATCAGCAGTGAAAGGCACTATAATTTCTGCTGGGTCTATGTCTGCTAGTTGACGAAGTTTCAACTTGCCTTTTATAATTAACTCAGAGACTTTTTCTACATAAGTTTTCAGTTTCTTACTTGGTTTATGTGGTAAAAAGATCCATTCCAAGATAATATCATCTCTCTGCATTAAAATTCCTGTAGGGGAAATTTTTGACGGTAGTATGACGAGAATACAGTCGAGCTCTGGATTTACCCTATCCACATGTGCCTGTTGTAATTTTTCCTCAATCATCGTCAGTTCCTTTTCTGCTTCAGCTGTTAATTCTCTGGGACTGTTTAAATCTTTGTCACCATCCAAGGTTTTGTTCAAATGAATTATTAGATTAGGTGTTATCCCAATAGCTGGCCGTAGACTGGAAATGTCCCCTAATAGTCTTTGAAAGTCATTAAGAGTCCGTAGGCGATCTCTCCGAATTTGTGCCTTTTGTGTCTTAATTTTTTGTAAACCTATTTTATAACCTAAATAATTAACAGAATCTCCCTTCTGAATCTTTTCAGGAGCAATTTGCAATCCCCATTTTGGTAAAAGTATTTTTATTTCTTCAAACAGTCTGTTCAAGGTATCCATGTTTGAATCGGATAACAAAATGTCGTCCATGTAATGATATACTATCGATTTGGGAAATTTCTTGCGTATTATTTGCAATGGTTGATTCACAAAATATTGGCACAGGGAGGGGCTATTTAACATACCCTGGGGGAGGACGGCCCAGTGGTACCTCCTCGAAGGTTGAGAATTATTATAAGTAGGCACTGTGAAGGCAAATTTTTCTCTATCTTCTTTTTGTAAAGGTATAGTGAAAAAACAATCCTTTAAATCAATAACTATGAGAGGCCATCCTTTTGGCAATAAAGAGGGCAAAGGAATTCCAGATTGCAGAGGGCCCATAGGTTGAATAACCTTGTTGATAGCCCTGAGATCTGTCACCGTTCTCCATTTACCTGATTTTTTCTTAACCACAAATACAGGAGAATTCCAAGGGCTGGTAGATTCTTCTATATGTCCAGCATCTAATTGCTCTTGTACCAACTGTTCTAAAGCCTGTAACTTTTCCTCAGCTAAAGGCCATTGCTTTGTCCATATTGGTTTCTCAGTCAACCATTTTAAAGGCAAGGCTGTTGGTATCTCTGAAGGGACATCAATTGCTTGTTCTTGTACAGCCCGAATGGCCGGTTTTCTCCGTTTGTAATATCTTTTAATATTATCCCCAGAAATATAGGCTCTAGAAGTAGCAGGAATGTTAATTTGGGTATTCCATTGTTGTAATAGGTCACGACCCCATAAATTCATTGCAATATTGGCTACATATGGCCTTAATTTTCCTATTTGTCCCTCTGGTCCTATACATTCAACCCATCTCGTGCTCTGCCTTACTCGAGATAGGGTTCCAATTCCCAGGAGCTGAACATTTACATTCTGAAGAGGCCAGTATGGATGCCAAGATTCTGGGGTAATGATACTTACATCCGCACCTGTGTCCAGCAGGCCAGTAATAAAAATGCCATTTATACACACTCTCAGCTTTGGTCTTTGGTCATTTATAGAAGTTTGCCAAAACACACGGAACTCATCTTTCTGATCATTATTGCTTGTAACAGTAGGCATGGGGCTTTCTAATTGTCCTGACGAGTCACGTTCTCTGTAGTAACTGGAAATGACTGAACCATGTTTGCCATGGGGGCCTGTGAGGCCCCCCCTCTCACGTTTCCCGTCTGTATCAGGTTGCCTTGTCTATCTCTTGTAGACCTGCACTCATTCGTCCAGTGTCTGCCCTTTCCACATCTTCTACATAAACCTGAAGGCTGAGTCCTCCTATTTCTGTTATTTCTAGAAGATGCATTATTATTATTTCTGAAAATCCGTTGTCTACAATTCCTTTTCATATGACCCATTTTGCCACAATTAAAACATTTGGTATTCTGATGTCTCCTTTTACCATTGGAAATTGCTTCTTCTACCCATGCTTCAGTACCATAGTCAAATGTATCAACATCTAGTGTATGCAAGACCCATTCTTCTAATGGCGCTGATCTGAGCTTTAAAGGTCCCAAAATCCTTTTGCATTCCACATTTGCATTTTCATAAGCCAAAGTCTCGATCATTATACGTCTTGCTTCTGGGTCAGATATCCCTATTTGTACAGCTTTAGTTATTCTTTGTAAAAAGTCACTAAAGGGTTCTCTTTGACCCTGTTTAACTCTGACAAATGATTCCATCCTCTGTCCTGGGTCTTGCACCCTGTCCCAAGCCCTTAAGGCTGCTGTAGTACACACAGAGAGTATGTTTTCATCCAAATTAGCTTGTTCCTGAGGCTCAGAAAATAGCCCCTCTCCCAAAATTTGATCTATGGAAATCTCAATTCCCTTTGCTCTTTCTTGCTGTTCTAAAAGTCTAGCCTCTTGCCTGATTAAGCATTTCCATTTCAATTGCGTTCCACTCTCAAGGACAGCAGAGCTCAGTTGAAACCAGTCATTGGGCGTGACCTTATTCGTGGTAGCCCAAGATCTTAGCATCTCTTTAACAAAAGAGGCATTCATTCCAAAAGTCATTACAGCCTGTTTAATTTCTTTGAGATCATTCATACGGACAGGTTCCCATGTATCTTCCTTGATGACCCTAGGGTTTCTGGAACCAACTACTTTCTCAGTTGTTACAACTGGAAAGGCAGGTAGAACTGTAGGTAGAGCTTTGTGGGAATTGTCCCGGAGGGATTTACCCACAGATTTAGTTAAAATATGCCTTTCTACCTCTTGCTCTTCTTCCTCAGAATTTAGAAATTCCTCAATCTTTTCAATTCTATTCACCATTGCCTTCTTTAATGTCTGAATCTCCTGTCCAGAATTATGTTCTAAAGCCTTCATTGAGGATTCTAAAGTATGAAGTTTGTCCATTAGAGATAACGTCTCATCTTTGGACATAAGTTTTATAGCATATACCGTGCCTTCTTGTATAGATAATCTTTCTGTCAATCTGTCATAAGCTTTAGACAAAATCCGATTGTCACATTCAGCAGTTTTGATTCTCTCAGTTAATATTTCTGTTCCTACTGAAAGGGACTGAAGCTTACGATCCAAATCAGCTGTTCCCTCTTCCATAGTAATGAATTTCTCCTTAACATCAGCCTGTATCTCTTCTAAATTTTTTTCAGTTTGTCGAGTTGTGTTAAACAAAGATCTGTTCTCTGCCTGGAGAACTTCAAACTGATTTTTGAGAAGATTGTTGTCATTCTCAATTGTTTTTAAGCGTTCATCCTTGTCTCGTAAAGACTTTATCATATTTCTATTATCAAACCATACAGTACCAAGGAAAACTACGAATCCCAGAAAGATCCATATCTGTGGGCTGACAGACACTTCTTGTAAAATCTCCCACATGGTACAACTGAAAAAGCTGTTAAAGTCTTGAATGGTAATGTTTTCAGACATTTTTCTTATTTATAAAAGAAAATTATGTACCTGTAATGAAGTTTTCCTGCCAGTGGTGGCTAAAGAAATGCACCTGAGTCCACATGGTCTAAGCCAGAGCCGGTCTGAAACAATTAACTCAAAACAAAAATTATTGTACTGCCTGTTAAGGGAAGGGGTTGGTGGCTTTTACTTCAAAACCGCGGGTGCTTCACTTAAATCAGGCAGTGAGGGTTTGGAAGAAGCAGGGAGCTATTAACTGCTCTGTGGGGGGTCGCTGCTCTGCGACTGTAGTGGCCTGGAGTGGGGGAAGGGAAAGCGAGCAGGGAGCGCGCTGTAAATCGCCTTCCTGAGCTCAGGCAACTAGCCGGGAAAGGTGGAGCTTGCGCCCCCCCTGTGCCGGGTCGGGGGCAAAATAGCCCGACGTTGGGACGCCAAATGTGGTGGTGCAAATGAATGTAGACAAATTATATAGATATATACAGCTTTAATAAGGAAATAAACTTACAGGACCACAGGTTCCCGCGGTGTACCGGAAAAGCGGAGCAAAAGAAAAAAGGGCTGCTGGGCTCACGCCCGGCAGATTTATTCGTAAACATTAGCCCGAGGCGAACACGCCCCCAATGGGTGGGGCTATGTCCCTACAATAGCTGGTTATGAGCTACTGTGTGTGTGTTCAGAACTGAACCAGGGTTCTCTGCAAGAGCTAAAAGTGCTATTAACCACTGAGCCACCCCTCCAGTCCTTTAGAGGGATGCTGGGAACTGAATCCTCTGGAAGATCAACCAGTACTCTTAACCAGAGTCATCTCTCCTTCCCTACCTCCTTAATTTAAATTTCTATCACTGTCTAGATAATTTTTACTTGAAATTCAGTGATTAAACTTTTACAGAGGTACTTATAATGTTATTAATAGTAACATCCAATAAATCAGGAGTGTTGTAAAATTTGTTCTAAAGTATTTACAAGGTTTAGTATAACCAAGTAAGCGATAGTCAAGTTTAGTGATATATGTGATATATATATCAAATATAACCACACATGATACTGTATATACGTCATATGCATCATGATACATGGTACTGCAGTTCCAGAATGTAAATTATTTGTAACAATAGCCAAGGTTTGGTTGGGGTTCCTCATTTCATTTTTACAACTTCCATAAAATATATTACTGTAACTAAAAGTACAGTCACATTTACAGTGGAAAGAAAATGTTGAGAAACCTAAAACTGACACCATAATATATAGTCAATATCTATCTATTGCATGGTTCTGTGAGATCAAGGGAGCGTTGCTGAGTGGACAAGCCTAGTGCGCTCTTCTCTGATACCCTGCTTACTTTTGGCAAGTGATAAACTACTTAGGTGTTTTTCTTCCTGTGTAGACCCCCAGGACGAGCTGTGGATTGGTTTAAACGACATCAAGATTCAAATGTACTTTGAGTGGAGTGATGGGACCCCAGTGACATTTACCAAATGGCTTCGTGGAGAGCCAAGCCATGAGAACAACAGACAGGAGGACTGTGTGGTGATGAAGGGCAAGGTGAGGTTCTCTGCCGATGCCTGACGATGGTGCCGGGAGCCTCTTTTCTCTGCCATGATTATTATCTGTTGGGATTGATTCCATGGTTAATATACATTTAAGTTGTGCAATTCAGATTTAGTTTCTTTAGCATCATACAATTGTCTAGCAAAGTCAAGAAAACCATAAAATAAATGATACAAACAGTGGTTCTTAACGTATGGGTGGTGACTCCTTTGGGGGTCAAATGACTTTCAGAGGGGTCACTAAGCCCATCAGAAAACACAAATATTTACATTACAATTCATAACAGTAGCAACATTACAGCTATGAAGTAGCAGTGAAAATAATTTAATGGTTGGGAGTCACCCTAGCAAGAGTCTCAGCATTAAGAAGGTTGAGAAGCACTGTGCTAAAAGGTAGCATTAACTAATCACTAATCCGGTCTTTCTGCTAAGCTCTGAACTGTATACATACATGCGCACATGTTGTGTATGTGTATATAGTACTATTTAGAACATGATATATGTGTACACATTTATATATAAGCATATTATTTTATCCAATAATTCTGAGTTTTGTTTACATCTTCAACTGGTAGCTCTGAGTAGAAAATGTAGACCTAGTTGTTTCTATTTTGAGCCACATTTGATTTTTCAGATTGCATGCAGGCCTTGTTTTAAATGATTCATTCCATGTTTTAAATGTGATTGCAGTAATGAATGAGTATTTTTTGTTGTTGTTAATAGACGATAGGTATGGGCCTTGCTGTTTAACTTTCTTCCTCATTTGCATAGGGGATGATAATCCTATGCATCCCCCAAAAATGAAGATCTAAAAAGTTTGTGCATATATTATACACAATTCTTGGCTCAAATGTGCTGCTAATAAGTACTACCTTCTATTTTTATTATTTAAAAATTATTATAGTTATCTGAAATCTTGAGAGCAGAGTAGATGTGATCTGCTCAGTGTGGACAGGAGAAGCCAGAGAATAAACTGAGGAGTTAGAGGATGATGGGTGGGTAGCAGAGACGCCTTGAGGCTCAACAAACAGCAATGATGTTGTCTTAAGAGTAGAAGAAAAACATCTGCAGTTTATATACATTACTCTGGCTGTTGGGCTGGAAGCTGGATTGTAGTGAATTAGAGATGAGTAATTATAAAAATCCTCAAATTAAAAGAAAGAGAAGGCGATCTTAACTTGATGTGTCCAGGAAGTAGGGATGGTAGAATCTTAAACAAAGTGGAAGGTTGAAATTTGGATCTCCAAGGACCTTCATCATCCAGGGAGAAGGAATGAAGAATGCAATAATTTCAGGTTTGCTTTAAGTTTGGTTTGTTGGGGCAAGATGTTTTCTTGATGGGTTACATGTGTTTGGTTAACTTTAACAAAACCAAGAAGGAGGCTGTATACAAACCATCAGTGAGCATCATGTTTGAAGGACCTGGAAGTATTTATGATTTTTCTTCAGCTCCTTCCACAGAGTGGACTTGAATGTTCAAAATTACAGTCTCTTTATACCTGTGAAGTTAGAACCAAATATAATGCTTACGTGTAAGACGTGAATTTATCATTTGTTTGCAGATGCTAGCTTCCCCTAGCTAGCACGCAAATGGCCTCAGATTCAGCACCAGAAGGAATCAAATGTAACAAGGTCCTAAAACAGATAACTGTTTATTTTTCTTTTTGCTCTGTAGGATGGATACTGGGCAGACAGAGCCTGTGAACAGCCACTTGGTTACATCTGTAAGATGGCGTCACAAGTCCATGGTCCAGCCTCAGAGGAGGCCGAAACAGGCTGCCGGAAAGTGAGTACAGACCATACACAGTGACTTAAGGTTGCCATTTGATACAGTGGGCTTTATTTTGTAGGGCACACAGTGCTTATTTACCATCAAAGACCAACGTTTCAACTGTAAATATCCACTATCTTTCTGTGTCCGATAACCTGTCCTTCTTGAAGTTTTCTTGGGCAGTCTCTGAGAGGAGAAGTCCTTGGGTCCATTGAGAATGTTGTGAGAACTGGAAAGAAAACGCAATAAAATGAAGCCCAGAAGAGCCTGGGGTGGATGATGGAATGAAGATAGGTTGTGAGAGAAGTTACTATTCAGGAATGGGTAGTCTGTGATCCCATGGGCAGTTCAGAGCATTTCCAGTGAATTATCTTGAATGCTGACATGCTGATAGTAAGCTATCCCTGGCTACTTTCCTACTTAAAGTGCTTTGGATGAAGTATCTTCCAAGGAGGAAGCTTTTCTGGACATTACTACAGTATGAGGCAGGTTGCCTAGCCTCCAGCTTGTGTTGAGTAATTCGGTTAAATAAAATCACACGAGCCCATGGTGTATGTGTCTCGCCTGCATCTGCATGCACAGATGGGGACACACACACACACACACACACACACACACACACACACACGATGATAGACAGAGACAAAGAGAGAGAGTTATAGGAGACTGAAATAAATCATCTTGAAAACGATTTCTAAAAGCATAAAGAAACTACAGACGTAGTTTTGTAGGCGTATGGTTATTGTTTTCCTGTCTGCTGAGTAGCTCATCTTCCTCTTTTGTCCTTTCTCACTTCTCCTGAACTGAAGGCGAAGTGAGAACTAATGTTGTTTTCAAGAGTGCGCTGCTGGGGTCACATCACCCAATAGCAAACAATGCAAGACAAGAACGTATGGTGTGTAACTTGGCGTAGGACGAATAAGCTGGAATGAAAAACAAAGCAATTAGAAAAATCCCAGCATGGGAGAGATGCATGGAGGGTCTTAACAATGATCAAAATTCATCCTAATTTTGTATTCCAGAAAGTTTAGCCAGAGAAGTTATAAACATTTCTTTTCTTTTGATGTGTGTGCATGCTCACATGGATGCACATGTGTGTGCTGCTGTTTGTGCTGTGTCTTGTGTGCACATGCGTGTGTGGAGGCCAGAGATCAACTTGGGTGTCATCCTTTAAGTACTATGTACAACTGTCCCCCTCTCTCTGTGTCTGTCTGTGTATGTCCTCCCGTGTGTGTATGCCCCCTTCCTCTGTGTGTGTGCATGCCCATGCATGTGTATGTGTGTGCATGCGTGCATGCATGTGTGTTTTAAGATGGAAATTTTTACCGGCCAAGAGCTTGCCAAGTAGTAGGACTAGGCTGGTTGGCTAGTGAGCACCAGGGCTCCACCTGTCCCTCCACCATCCCAGCACTGGGATTACAGCCATATCCAAAGCTTAGATAATATGTGGGTTTGGTGGATGAACTCAGGTCTCCATGTTTGTGAGGAAATCACTTTACAAACTGACTATCTCACACCCTCCCTGTATAGATTTTTCATCAACAGAGGCAAGGCTAGCATCCAGGCCCTTGTCTCCAAGTCAATACATTTTGTTTCATTACCAGCACACTTATGGTCTTTGTGTAATATATATATACACATGTAAGAGATTATATGCCATTGCCATTTTCTGACATAAAGAACACATTACTTCTATATACTTGATATTGTATACACATTTCCTATCAGTCGCCACATATGCACAACCTGATAATCCAATTCAACCATTATATAGTAATAAGAAAGTAAGGAAATAACTTATCAACACAGTTATTCTTAAGTTCTAATAAATATACAGGAAAATTATAGTCTTATTTAGAAAGAACAGGAACCTAGTGCTCAGAGAAACCCACGTGGCCAGATTCAAAGTTGATGGCATTTAATCAACTCTTTGCAATATTCTTTTAAGATTGCATGTAATAAGTATAAAATATATGACATAGCTCAAGATAGAATAGTTGAATGAATGTCCAAACCAATTAGTTTTAGGGAAAGAAGCAAGGAAGGCAAGGACTACTGCAATGCTCAAAATATTGAGAATAGCCTGACTTCCTTGACCAAAAGTGTACTTCTTACTTCAAAGTCAAATTTTTTCCTACACATTGGCCTGTCTGGACTGGAAACATCACTATATCATGAATCATTGATAATATTGTGAAGGTGGCATAAAAATTAAAATTTTGTATTTTTATGTTACAGAATAAAAAGGGAAAAGGAAAACACTGGCCATCCATAGTGACTTCCTTAAGAAGCTGGGAAGACCACAGGGAGATATAATAAAGCACATTTTGTACCAGGGCATGCGTGATACACAGGCTTCTTTCTGAGAGTTTAAAACTAGAAGTCCATTATACTGAGCTAAAGTTCCGTGTTCTTTTTCCTTTTGGGTAGAACATGCATACATGTTTATGTGTGCACATGTTTGTGTGCATATGTGTATACAAGAGGAGGCTATTCAGCAACCTATGGTATCGTTAAATGAGAAGGGTTTCTCCACACTCGTTTTTTGTTTACTTGTTTTGTTTCACCATTTTTTCTTTTGTTGAAAACAGATTCTGCTCTCATACAATTTCCCATGCCTCTACTCCACGCTGTTCCTCTCCATGCCCCTCCCATTCAGATCCACTTTGTTTCTGTCTCTCATTAGAAAAGGACAGGCTCCCAAGAGATAACAACTGACCATGACAAAATACAGTATAATACGATGAAGCAAAAACTATCATACCAAAGTGGGATAGGCAAACCAGCTGAAGGGAATGAGTCCCAAGAGCAGGCACAAGAATCAGGGACCCATTCTTCCACACACTCAGGAGCCCCATGAAAATACTAAGTAAAAGCTATATGCAGAGGACCAGGTGATGACTCGTGTAGGCCCTGTGCTTGCTGCTTCAGTCTCTACGAGCTCACAGCTGCCTCGCTTAGTGGATTCAGAGGACTTTGTTCTTCATCCCCTCTGGCTCTTACATTCTTTCTGCCTCCTCTTCTGTGGGATTTCTGGAGCTCTGCGGGGAGGGATTTGATGGAGAAGTCCAACTTAGACTCTCCTTCTGCATAAAGTCTGGCTGGCGGGGGGAGGTCTCTGCATCTGTTTCCATCTGCTGCCATGGGAAGCTTCTCTGATGATGACCCCACAGTGCTTCTTGAGGCAAGTTCTCTGCCTGGCCTGGAGCTCGTTAAACAGACTGAAGTGACTGGTCAGCACCAGGGATCCACCTGGTTCCTCCTGGCCAGTGCTGGGATTAGGAGACCCAGAGTCCTGAAAACACTAAACAGTTACTCTACCCCTGAGATTCATTCCCCCACCTTTGGTTTTTCTACAAGGTCCTGCTATATTTAGCCCAAGCTGACATCTAACTTCTAAATCTCCCAAGTTCCGGCGTTACAGACATACCTGAATGACATTTATTTTGAAACTTAATATCATTCTCTGGCCTCTAACACCCCAAACAGATAACATGCCTATTAATTGTTGTGTGGTTAGAATTTTCATTTTCTCTTGCCATAGAAGAAGCTCAAGCACTGTGCTATCGGGGGACCCTGCCCCCAGCCATCAGTCTGCATTTGATACATTCCTAGTCATCCACAAGCTTAGCTTTCAATTTAGGGTTTTTTTTTGGGGGGGAGGGGGTACCTGCAGAGTTCCTCTCTTCCTCTCAACTCTTGCTAAGAATTTAAAATTTTATTTGCATGATTTTATATAGTAGTTTGTGTACCTGAAGTGTGGGCAAGAGATGTCATTAAGTTATGTTGCCTGAGGTTTGATGCGCATTCTCCAGTGGCCAGGCAGCACAGTTTTGTGTTCATCCCCTACCTTTGACATCAGTAGACATCTAAGGTTACAGCTCCTCAGGTTATTTTCAGGGCTTATCTCATGGGAAAGAAATCCTAGGCTGTATCATTCAGTTTCTTCAGGCACCCGTCACATTCAGTGTCCCTTGGAGGATGCATCAGAATTCAGGGCAGCTTTCCCTGCATTTAGTGCCATCGTTTGCCGTGTGAGGAATGATGTCGTACTGTGCTCTTTGTTCTCATGCAGAAACAGTCTCTGTTTCACCTGATATCTTTCTGATTTGTGTTCCCTAGACTTTCCTGTTTACCAAATCATGTTGCCTGAAGGAATCATTTTCAAAATATTTTCTAATAAGTATGCCCGACAAATCTCTCATTTGTTTGTTACTTGGTGACATTTGTAGGGCTGGAAAAGGCATGGTTTCTACTGCTACCTGATTGGACACACCCCTTCAACATTCGCTGATGCAAACCAAACATGCACAAATGAGAAAGCTTACTTAACAACGGTTGAAGACAGGTATGTAATTATTTTTAATTTGTTCTAAGATATGTCAAATAGTGAAAAGTGTTAAAAAAGATGTAAGAATTACCATGCTATGAATTTTGAAGTGAATAATATATGATCTTGAGTCATGCTTTTTTAAAGGTGGAGATGTTGAAAATATTCTTATTTGGTGGCTTAATTGAAAACATTATGAAACTCCTTTGTTACTTTTATGAATCTATTTACTTAAAACATTATTTTAAGAAAGGGTCTTAATGTATAGCCCTGGCTGGCCTGAATTTGCTGTATAGATGAGAGTGGCCTTGAACTCACAGATAGTTGGAATTAAAGGAGTGAACCAACAGGATTGGCATCAGTTTATGGCTATTCTGCTGGTTGTATGTTACAGATTTAGTGTTTTCTAATCTGTTAATTGTGAAAATTTTAAAGCAAAAAAAAGATTTTTTCCTGAACACCCCATTTTGTACTTTTGCCACTTGTTTTGTGGAAGAAAGTAGCAGAGAAAGCACACACCAGATCACACGTATGTTTTCCTCATGCACACTCACAATTCCATCAATTATATAATCTCAAAGGTGTCAAGACTTCCCTCACCACCCAGCAACAATCCTTCAGTGACCCTAGCCCAGGATCTTCTAATCTAACTCAGTTCCTACACTGTCTGCTTGGCAATGTCAACAGACCCCGCAGGCCAGCGGTCTAGTCCTCCAGGTTGAACTTTACCCATGCCAGGCCCAGGTTGCAGCCCTAAGCTGTTTTGCCTGCATTCCCGAATGAACGGCTATAGAAAGACATTCCTACAACCCAGCACTGAGTTCTGTTCACTTGTTTGATCATCTCAGAGAACTGTGGGAAGCACTTAGACTTCCTGATTTTCTTAAAGGAGAGGACCAGGAAGAGGGCTCAGTAAATATAGTATTCACCACACAAGCGTGAGGACCTGAGTTTGGATCCCCAGCACCCAGGAAAAAGCCAGGCATTGGTCAGGCAGCCTGGATGAACTGGTGAACTCCAGGATCAGTGAGAGACCAGGTCTCAAAGCACAAGGTAGAGAGAGATTAAGGAAGATGGCCAGTGTTGATCTCTGGACACACAGGTGGACGGACACACAGGATGAGGAGAAGGTGCATGGAGATCCCATCTCCTCTACTGTCTCTCCACCCTCCAGGAATCTCCACCTGCTCAGTCATGGAAAAGCTTTCTGAACATTGGGCTGTTAGAGAGACACCGTTGCTTGAGGATGCTTGCTGATAGACTGAGCAGGGGAACACAGCACATTTCAATATTCTTCTGTGTCTCACGCAACTTTCCTCTCTCCAGGGTCTGGCATGTAGACCCCCTGGGACTGATAGTGTGGTCTTATCATCTACTATTAAAGGAGACAGCTCAGAATTAAAGGCCTGAAATTATGACCTCAACCTTCCAATATATAACACAATATCAGCAAATAATCTACTAATTCTTTCGATTTTTTATTTTAGTTAACTAATTAATTAATCAATTAAGCTTTGCCTGGCTTGACCAAGAAAATCAAATAGAAAATAGAGGATTTTAAAAAAATGTAATTTTAACCTCTGAGGGCTCATCCATCTTTGAGATTTATTTACTTATTCTTTTTATTTACTCTTTGCAAAGCTTAGATAATACACTCAAACTTCAAAAATTTTAAAAGCTATTGGAGTTTCAATTCTTCAAAGCAGACTCAAAATCCACAGAGTCCTGCTGATGTTAAATATCCTTTGATAAAAATAGATATCAGAGGATTGTGTTTCAACTTGCACCTTCCTCTCACAGTGATGAAATGCTAATATAAACACCCGACCACAAGAACACAACTATGTCTTAGGACAGAGAAGGCAAATTCTTTAAGTACCGTGGGGATACATTCTGGACTGTGCTGTGATTGGTTTGTTAAAAAAATCACCTACAAGAGAATTATTCTTCATGTGTTCTCTGTGCTATTTCTATTTAAGAATTCACTGTCATTAAACTTGCATTTCATGTTTTTTTTTTTTTTTTTCTGGTTTTTCGAGACAGGGTTTCTCTGTGGTTTTGGAGCCTGTCCTGGAACTAGCTCTGTAGACCAGGCTGCTCTCGAACTCACAGAGAACCGCCTGCCTCTGCCTCCCGAGTGCTGGGATTAAAGGGCGTTTCATGTTTTAAAAAGTAAATTGCCCTTGTAGTTTTTTGTTTACTGTCTGTGGGTACCTGGAATTATTTGGACCATGGTTAAATAGAACGTCTGCTGGTTTTAGCATTGTCCACGGGCCTCTTTGTTCTCTCTGAGGCTCTCTATGTTCTTGAAAATTGAGTGCCTCTTCTCAGAGCCATTTCTGCCTGTGTTGTCTGTGTTGTTTCAAGTTTTTCAGCTAAGACAAATCTTTGTTACCTTGCCTGTCAAGGTGAGGGGGACAATAAATGTGATGGCCCCATTTGTAATTATCCTTGATAAATCCCTATTGATTAAATTCTATAATCAATAATTGAGCAGGGCACTTGGCCTGTGTGAAAAGTGGACTGATCGTTTCAAATGATTTTTAAAATGACTATAGTTTTCTCTTTTGTATTTTCAGAATTCCCTTAAATTTGGTGAAGGCCAATATGTGGGCCAGAGAAGGATGATTTGAGTCTAACTGAGTCAGCTAGATGTTATTTTTTCTTTACAAGCTTACATTTCCTTAGTGAAAAGATATTACAGTTTAAATGAGGGAAAGCTCTGATTACTGAGTGACTTCCTCCAGGAAGATGTGAAATGTCTCTTTACTCCAGATCACCAGATTCAGCTTGGTGAATCAGTGACGTCATGGGTGTTACCTAGAGGAGGAGGATGTGTGAAAGGTTACACACATGAACATGGCGCATTCATTGACAGCTGCCTCACTGAAAACCCATCCTAGCATGAAGCCTCATGAAAGCCGCACCCCTGATGCTCCCCGATCACCATCTAGGCAGCTCCATAGAGCATGCAGTTCTCCCTAGTGATGTTTATTGCTTCTATAATCTCGGGGAGAGGCCCTGCTAGTCTTGTAACTTCACAAATTCCCTGAGCTTCCTGAGTTTCCTTAGCTTACTGCATTAATGAGCTGCTGTCTCCTCTCAAGAGAGACTCTTAGAATCCAGAGGAAAGAGCTACAGAATAGTAATGCAGTATTTTTGAATTATTATCTAAACCATAGCTCAAACAGATAAGTGCAACAATTTTCATGTTGATAATATAAAAAACTTGCATAAATGTTTCTAAAGTTTAGTTGAATTTATTTATTTTTTTAAAGATACGAACAAGCGTTCCTGACTAGTTTGGTTGGATTGAGGCCTGAAAGATATTTTTGGACAGGACTTTCAGATGTCCAAAACAAAGGGACGTTCCAGTGGACCGTGGACGAGCAGGTGCAGTTCACACACTGGAATGCCGACATGCCAGGTACGCAAATGCTGTGTTCGGTGTGTCGTTCCGTCTCTTCCTTCAGCAGAGCCGTTGGTCCTCCATGCACCTTTCCAGATACAGTATGGAAGTCAATAGTGCTGTCAATAACCTTTACATTTCTTTTGCCTTTTGCTCCCACCCAGCTTGCAGCCTTATAGGGCAAAAAGGAGGGAAAAAATTAAGTAATTTGGGACTGGTGTATTTGAAAAGATGCAAAAGTCCAAGTACTCACAGATGTTCTGAATATTTGCCTAATTTCTGAGAACTCAAGGCTCTATAGAAAGTAGATGTAAAACTTCTCAGTGAGACTGGTATGAATATTAATGCACTTGAATGAGGGGACTAACAGGTTCTCATGGGGAATCATTATTCTAGTGTCTTTTGTCTATCTTTAGCCATTTTCATGCCTGGGATTTTCTTTTATTCTTCTAAGAATAACAAGGTTCATATAAGTATCTTTATTTAAAAGATGCAGAAATTGGAACTCAGAAATCATGGGACTAGAAATGTCCAAGCCTAGATTTGCACTAATCTGGGTAGTCATCAAGTCCTAGTTATTTGGTTTTGGACCAGCCAGCTGCCCTTACCTTGTGACTTGTTCTCTCTAACTGGAGATCGTAAGTGGCCTCTCTAACAGACTCTGAAAACTCCTTTATCATCTTCTTACACTGGCGTTACTGGTTAATGATCTCATTGAATATGACTTCACTCAGAAAAGTCAACACCCTTTACAGAAAACAAATCACTGTACCGGATTTGCAAGCTCAAAGAGGGATAACAGCTATGTGTGCGCTTGCTCCTTGGCCTGGTACATCACATCCTATTCTGCAGCAGTTCTTTGAATTTGCTTCTCAGTTTTGTGTGAGGAACACATGTGACTAATCAGATTATTGTTTGTGCAACTGATATTTGATTGTGAAATTATTAAACATTATAGGAATTGTGAGATTCCAGATCATGTAAACAAATGCATTTTTTTGTTTGTTTGCTTGTTTCACTCTTGGTGAAAGTCACAGTTCTTCTTATGTAGCTTTATTTTGTCTGTTACTTATTCACCAGAAGGATTCTAAGCGATGAACCCTGAGATGCCTGTAAAAATATTAATTCATTAAACTAGAGCCATAACTCAGCCATGACCACTGAGAATCTTGAGGACAAAGTCTCTCGTATACTCCAGAGTTAGTCTGGAACTCGCAGTGTAGCTGGTAGAACTCTCTATGGAGCTCACTGTGTAGGCTGGTCTTCATCTCAGAATTCTCCTGATCCAGTCTTCCATGTGCTGAGATCATAGCCCTGTTGGAAGGCATGGCTGACTGGTTGAGGTTGCAATCTCTCAGGGCCTGGTAGCTTTTTCCAAAAGCTCAGCAACATGGAAACCCCCTTCCAGCCCCCAGAAAAGCTTCCTGCTCTTTACCCAACCTTATCTGGAGGATGTCTGCAGACCCAGGATGCCTTACTTATCTCAAGGGTGACCCTTGACACAGTTCCCTGCAAATCCTCTTCCCCTGAAGATCCACATGGTAATTAGACAAGTGTTCTAGCCATTTCCATAGGACCCTACCGCCACATACAGAGCCTTGTGATAAGAGAGTGTCACTTAATGCGAATTAGGGCTTGTCCCCAGGCTCCCCAATCCTATGTATTATTCCTTATACTCTAAAATAAAGTTGAGCTGTTTTACCAAAAGCAGTCTCCCGGAGGGCTGTGCTCACAGCCCTGTACAAAGCTTTATGCCGCGGTTTCTGCCCCTTTGCCCTTGCAGACTGGTGGCTAATAGGGCAAGAGGGAAAAGAGGACCCCCACAGAGCCCTTCCACAGCATAGCCACTTGAAAAAAAAGATGACGTTTTTGGCTCAAGAGATGTTGGCTGAGTGTCCAAACGTTCAGCTTCAAGAACAGGGAAGACCTTTGTGTGCCTTGCCTGAGTATTGTGAGAGATGAACGACTCTTGTGATCTGCTGTCAGTTCCATTGGAAGACTATGGATGGAGGCGGTGGCTCCAGGAATCTGAAGCAAAGGCTCAGGTGTCAGGAACTTGGGGACTTTAGAGAAAACATTCTAGAAAAGATGTATCTCCCTGGAACTGGGATAATAAACCTTTAAGCATTTAATATTCTTTGAAAATGACATAAAAAGATTAGCTCCTCTTAGCAGTAAGCATATTGATGTTTTCAAACCTCTATGCTAGTTATTGCTACAATGATCACAAAACAGAATGTGTGAATGCTACCATGATCATGATTGGTTTTTATGGATTTCTTCATAATCTGCACCCCAGCTCTGCACAACAGAGTTTCCATTTTAAGATGAGGAAACGAGAGCTTGAAAACCTTATCCAAATTCTCCAACTTAGACATATCTTGTTTGAAAATCTATCACATGCTTTTGTTCTGAAGAATGAAATGACCATGGCAGGAGGAGGGAATCTTAAAAAATTAAAAAAGGAAGGAAGAAAGCTGGCAGAAGGGCAGGAAGGAAAATCCATTATGCTATTATTTTTTCCATTATAGCAGAAATATTTTATCATTAAATGTCTAAATGTGGGCCACCCAGCCAGATGTGAAAATATAAAAATGCGTTCAAAACTCCCTACACTTACGATGATCATTTTGGGAATATAGAACGCACAAAGGAAAGGTAAAGATATGGCAACACACTTTCCAAATGCTGCTTTCATTGTCACATGTAGGAATGTGCCATGCTACCTCCCTGCTCTGCCTTTCTTGAGCATGGCAGTTCTTCAGGAAAAACCCACTGATTGAGTTCTACTTTGTGTTTAATGCAGGAAGAAAGACAGGATGTGTTGCCATGAAAACTGGGGTGGCCGGTGGATTGTGGGACATTCTGAAATGTGAAGAAAAGGCAAAATTTGTGTGCAAACATTGGGCAGAAGGAGTGACTCGCCCACCAGAGCCCACAACAACCCCTGAACCGAAATGCCCGGAAGACTGGGGTACCACCAGCAAAACCAACATGTGTTTCAAAGTAAGTTTCACTTGCTAAACTAATAAAATATTTGAAATACTCAACAACTAAAAATAAAACACTCAACTCAGGTCCCACTTGCAGAAATTTTAATCTGGTTTGATTGATGGAGAGTGCCTTGGATAGATAAAAATGACACAAACAGAGGCCACAGCACAGATTGGACCTTTCCTCTGACATCATCTGCTTCGGTGTTGACTTTTCCTCTCTGCTTCTCCTCCATTTCTCATGACTTTCCAACCCTGTTCTGAGCTTGTGGTTTTCATTTTGGTGAAGAATTTGTTCCTCCTTACTGTAACTTCTGGTGTCTCACATTTGCCCCTTCTTCAAACCCAAGCTTTATGCTAACTTGAATGATAAGCTGGTCTATGATCATGCTGTGTCAGCATTACAGAGCTCCCGCTTCACTTCTTTGATTTAGCCCTTAACGACTATAGTGAAGGAAAATGTAAGTATTGCAAGTACGGAGCCCCTCAATACTTTAAAATGTATTCTGTCATTATTTCTATATATTCTTAAATTGAACCCTCTGTTTTCTTCTTTTGCAACCAAGTTCATTAAAATAATCAACCAGTCAAACACGAATAGGAACAAGACCAGAAACAAAAGCAAAACAAACCAAAAAAATCACATCTCTAATGAAATAAGGATGTTGTCATGATCTTAATAGAAAAATTTAGAGTTAGTACAGAAATTATTTACTACTTAACGATAAAGCCTTATGCTCAAGACCTCTTTTATAAACTCCCTTTGAGAAGCACATGATCCTGACTCGCTTCAGGAGACAGTTTGGTGAGATAGAGAAAGAATTCAGTCAGAGCCTAGGGTTGTAGCTCAGAGGTAGAGTCCTTGATTAGTGTGTGAGAGGCACTGGGTTCCATCTCCAGTGCTGAATAAAGAAAAAATAACTTGTGACAAGATGGAGTTGTCTGAGCTCTAACTCAAAAAAAGGGCATGGCATGTCTAGTTGAGCCCTATTAGTAGCTGTGGAAATCCGTGAGGTGTTTAATCTAGTTTGACTAGTCAGAGTTTAACATACAAATCTCCTGAAAGGAATATATGAGGCCAATATAAGAGAGGATTTATAAAATAGATTTTGGAGATTTCACATCATCATTCAAATGCCAGATCTACCATCATACAAATGCCTGAAGGCAACAGGCTGTGGGGATTCAACACATTAGAATTTCTGTAGCTGTGCTGTGAACTAGGAATCCCAGCAGCAACAAAACTCAGATGTCCACCAGATCCAAGTATGTGCATTGGTATGAATTATGTGGTTTCAGAAAGATTAGGATTAGTGTTTGTTTACATATGTACAGACTATCCTTATAAATACTAGGATGTGGGAATTAATTAAATTCGGTATATAGTTAAGGAAACCAGAACCAGAATCACAGTGTAGGAGCTGAAGTAGAGTTGAGGACCTGCTGTTGCGGAAGCTTGCTTAGGTCACATTGTTTTTTATTTTAAAAAGTTTTCTTTTTTCATTTTACGTGCCAACCCCAGTTCCCCCCACCCCTTTTGCCACCCCTCCTTCCCCCCTATCCCACTCCCCACCCACTCGTCAGAGAGGGTGCACTTACTCATGGAGCTTAAGTCATTCCCAGGACAAGGTGTGGGCATTAACTACCAAGGCGGCCACACACATAGGAAGTGAACCCCCTTTTCCGCAAACCTGTGGTGCTGAGAGCCATGACTCATGAAGAATAACAGAGAAAAACATGTTAAAATCGGTGGCTCCGGTGAGCTTCTGAACTGGCATTGATGCAGTTTCTGAGAGAAACTGTGTCTTTCCTGGCCCAGGTATCCTTGACCTGAGGACAGTCACCAAAAATTGACCTGAGAGAGTAACTTCTGATTTTTATGCTCAATGCCAGCGGAAGTAAAAGATGAAGCTGTTTGTGGGGTTATGTAGAAACAGAAACACACTTTCCCAAGGGGAATTATAGAAAAATGAGAATTTGAGGAAAGCAAAAATAAATTTATTTATTTATTTTTTTTTTTAAAAAAAAGGCAAAGTGAGAGTAACTCCCAAGAGGGCAAGGGTTCCCCAAAGAGAAAAATCTGTTGAACTTCTTTGTTCAGGGGATTCTGTAGCTCTGTAGCAGAACCCAGACAAAGACTAAGGTAATTTCTTTAGTTGACCAGTTAGATGACCCCACTCTCTGTGGAGAGATGGTCACTTCCTGTTCTTGGGCAGCCAACCCAGTTAGCGGTGGGCGGGGCCTCTCTTTATTCATTCTTGACTTCTGCTTTGCTAGTTATCGACCTTGACTTTCTGCAAGCTGCCAGCCACTGGCTGGTGCAATATAGTGATCACTGGTCCAAACACTTCTTGTCTCTCAATAGCCATCACGAAGTAACCGCATTGATTTTTGTTTACTCTATGGCATGATCTAGACTCTTTTTCCTGAACTAGGTAGACCTTCTTAGCAGCTATCTTTATCTGTTCTGCTTAGGTGCCTTAGAAGATGCATGAGAAGATAGGGATGCCTTACATAGTTCTTCAAGGACTCCAGGTCTTCAGACTAGCAAGCCTAGCATCACTAGCTCAAGGCCCTGTCCCTCCTCTTATCTGTTTAGCTTAGCATCTTCACTCAGCTGCGGACTTTTTTGTTTCCCATCCCTAACATCTCTTTTTGCCTGAATCCTGTCTCACTCCAACACATGAGCCACTTACCATTTTAACCATGACTCCTTTCCCTTCCCTGCTATAGTTAGCTAGCTCCTGTATTGTTAAGCATGTCCTACACTACCATCCTAGATCCTATTTACAGTCTCCAGCACTAAGTAGTAAGTATTAAAACCTAGTACTTTGTTACACGGTTTGTAAAATTTAGTTTAACTCTCACCCATTTCTGTCAGTAACGTAAGGAAAAGAGACCGCAGCTTTTGAAGGACACCATCAACACTGCTGAAAGCGTGCCAGGATATTCATTGTTTAAACTGAACAGGATAACAGAGGGAACAGCATTTTGCTTATTCATGTTTGTTTTGTATCAAAATGTTGTTATTTTTGTGTCCCCAAGCAAATTTTCATACTTCATCAAATTACTTTCCCTCTCGTCCACAATGAGCTGTATACCCAACGTATACCGTTTCCAATATTTTAATCTAATTTTTCCTGTGCTGTAAACGGCTTTTACTTTTTAAGGCTTTCTCAATGAAACCGTAATCCCCAGCACTGGCCCACGTCTAGCTATCCAAGTAGGCACTCATAAATTGATTTTCAACCAAGAGACCTGCCTTAATTAAGATCATTGCATTGCTTGCTTTTCCTATAAGAGAAACTGCATTGACGGTAGATGATTTATTTCTCTTGATTTGCTAAGTTACCAAATGTAAAACCATTTCCCAAAACCTTTTCTGTAGCTGTATGCGAAAGGCAAACATGAGAAGAAAACCTGGTTTGAATCTCGAGATTTCTGCAGGGCTATGAATGGAGAGCTAGCGAGTATTAAGAATAAAGATGAACAGCAAGTGATATGGAGGCTGATCACGTGAGTCACTCTTCCGTATAGCACTTCTGTCTGTTACCTATTTGGTGGCTATGATGCTGAGAAAATATTCACATTTCTGTATCACTTCACAAATCCGTAGTCCCTTTTTGATTAAATTTTATTTCAAAATCCTTTAATAGGGGTTGGAGGAATGACTCAGTGGTTAAGAGCACTGACTGCTCTTCCGGAGGATCCGGGTTCAGTTCCCAGCACCCACATGGCAGCTCACAACTGTCTGAAGATCCAGTTGCAGGGGATCTGACACCTTCACACCAATGCACATAAAATAAAGTTACATAAACCATAAAAAATTAAAAAAAACAAAATCCTTTAATAGTTATAAATCTTGGAGTCAACCACTCTGTAAGTGCATAGGTCATTCAGTACTTATTTGAATAGATGACGGTCTTTCAATGCTTTACTCTGATCTCCCCTAAGGTGATCAGTTTTCAGGGCATTGATGAGTGGGGCCCAAATTCGCATTTTCTTAGTCACCTTTGCTGTGGTATGACTTAAGAGTGACAGATTTTACTGTGGCATATAGCCTAAAAGGTTGTTCATTCCATACAGGCAAAGCATAATAACAGGGAGACCGGCTGGTCACATTGCATTGCAGTCAGGAAGCAGGAGATAAATGTGATGCTCAGCTCACTTTCCCTTTATGTAGTGTAGGACACCAGTCCAGGTAATGGTGCCACCCACTTTTAGGGCTTGTCTACCCACTTCAATCCAATCAAGATAATCCCTCACAGGCATGCCTTAGACTCACATAATCTAGATCATCCCTCGTGGATGTGACCAGAGACTTGTTTGCAAGATGATTCTAGAACCTATCAAGTGGACAATTAGTGTTAGCCATCAGAGACAACTTTTGTAAGACACATTTAGTTATTAATCTCTTTGCTTATGTATTATCTAATATGTGTTTCAGAGGTACCTATCAACTCTTGATGGTCCTTTGAATGACTAAAGTTCTTTCAGAACACAGCATGTACTTCCTCTGTGTGTTGCAGGACCAGTGGAAGCTACCATGAGCTGTTTTGGTTGGGACTGACCTATGGAAGTCCTTCAGAGGGATTCACCTGGAGCGATGGTTCTCCTGTAAGTAGTTTTAAATATATCATTTTCTCACCTTGTAATGTATTTATTTTGATATTATCATTTGACTTAATTGAGGTTTTATCAGGGTAAGTAATTAAGATAATGCTTGATGCAAAATAAATACAAGTGCAGTATATACTCACTGCCCAGCCCTGGTCTCCATGTACGCTAAGCATAGCTGTGGCTAAAGGGATGAAAATACCATAAAGAATGAGAAGTCATATCACCAGTTTCTATAAAATAGCTCCAGTATATACAAACCCAGCATGTAGGTAGTTGAATGTCTTCACAGCTGTTCTGCAGCTCCCTTTAGCTCAGCACTACTGGACTTGGTAGCACTACAGCTTTGGTAGCCATTAGAGTCAGTCACACTTCTCCAGATTTGAGAAGTGGGGAGCTCTGGCTTTTGCTGGCAACATTCAGCAGCCTTTCCCTCATCATGGGAAAGGATATTTTATAATATCAATGCCACCTCAGAGCCCACAAGCATCTTTCAAGTACTTAGTGAGATGGTTTATTTGGTAGTTGCATTGATGTTTGGATTCCATGCTTGTGTTTATAAAAACAGATCATAATGTTTGATCCAAAACCCTTCAGACACTGAAAACTATCAAAACCCAAATTTCCAAACCCAGGGCCCCAGCGTGTTTCCCTTGTTCGTTTTGGCAAAGGCTGGTTGTTCTATCGGCCACACTTTATAAGCCCTTTTTCTTCTTTAAGAAGAGTTAATTATTTTTCTGTAGCCTGTGTAATAGAGGGAAAGCTTCCAACAACTTACTGAAATACCATCCCTTAAGAATGGCCTGTAAATCTAGGAAATTACAAGTGCTGGCTGAGAAGTGGGAGTTTTTTGCTAACTTTTTCCTCTATATAAATCCCCCTTCGGTGGCCCCTGGATCCACCTCTGTTTAATGTGAATAAAGAAAATGTTATAAGAATCAATTCCCTGCTCTAGTCAGCTTCAGAAGTTTCCGTGTAATAAAAGCTGTTTCTTCCTCACACTTGTCCGCAAAGTGTTCTTCCAGAGCTAAAAGTCAAAAGCAAATGGACGAAAAAATTCAAACATCTATTTTTCCATTTGGATTTGCACTGATGTGCTATATATGGTTAATATTTGCAGCCTAATGTTTCTAACACAGCATAGCACCCTGGCTTTGTGGCTAAGATAGAGTATAATGTTTCCCATATAGGTTTCCTATGAAAATTGGGCTTATGGTGAGCCAAATAATTACCAAAACGTTGAATACTGCGGTGAACTGAAAGGCGACCCCGGGATGTCCTGGAATGATATTAACTGTGAACACCTCAGCAACTGGATTTGTCAGATACAAAAAGGTACGAACCCTGCCCTTCTCTTAGATCACAGAGCTAGCCTTTTGACACCCCATATGTTCCCTCCGTTGGCACAAACAACAAACAAAAATACCAGCATCAGGGAAGTGTAAGGCCCTTATTTCACAGGATAAGAATGAAGGCGTTGAGTACAGATAAATGTTCCAAAGGAACAGAAGATCAAAAGGCCACCCGAGAATCCTGGACGAGAGTCAGTCCTCAGAAAGTTCCCAACAGCAGCTGGGACTCTGGCCACACTCTGCCGCTGCAGGGGCGAGTGGGTGTAGGAAGGCAATGCAGTTTCGCTTTCTGAAACTTTCACCCTCTGATCGTCCACTTTATCCCTGACTCAGGTAGATGCCCCCTCCAAGTCAGAATATTCCAGTGTTCAAAACACCCACCAGGCCGGGCGGTGGTGGCGCACGCCTTTAATCCCAGCACTCGGGAGGCAGAGGCAGGCGGATCTCTGTGAGTTCGAGGCCAGCATGGTCTACAAGAGCTAGTGCCAGGACAGGCTCCAAAGCTACAGAGAAACCCTGTCTCGAAAAACTAAAAAAAAAAAAAAAAGAAAAGAAAAGAAAAGAAAAAACACCCACCAGGAACCAGCAGTGTGAGGAGGTCCCTGGTGTTATGGGACGCACCGTATTATTATTTAGGTGACTTGGAAATTACCGCAAAGCCAGGTCAGGAACTGAGGCCAGAGGAGCTGGCTTAGGACAAAGCAGGAAATGGGGAAGCTCACCCGGGACTCAGAACGTACCTAGTTGACCCTATTGCAATAGATGAGCAGAACCACATTGCCCTCTGCTGTTGGGGAATCATGGCCACTGCCTCATTGTACAGTTACGAGGTCTGCTCGGTACTGCCCTCTGCTGGCTGTATGCACATGTTTCCTCATTCGGGATTAGCGTCCCGAGTTTCCAGAGTAGCAGTTGGCTCTATTTTAGAAGGGTCTCCTCCTGCCAGTGACTCGCAGTGGTCTTTTTATGTTGTTAGTAGCTTTGTTTTACTCTGGCAGATAGAGAAATGTTATCTAGGAGGCTATTACCCGTGCCCTCTTGTCAGATTCCAACAAAATTCAGAAAGGAAAAAAAATACCTTTTAAAAATTCCAGTACGATATAATTTAATAAGAATAAGATTATTTAAGAAGAATTTATTTGTGACTTATCCATATATGACTCACACCAAATGCTTTCAGATAATGAACTGTACATTGTTTCCTAGTCACTACTAAAATGTCTATGTGGAAAATTGTTGTGTAGTGAACACTGACCACATATCAACAGTTTAAATTTTTCTGTGCTGTTTACAGACATTGGTAATCCCTTATTGTAATTGGAGGCGCTGGGATTGGATCCTGAGCTTCGGATTGGAAACTGGGCTCCACGATTCTAAAATTAATGTTCTTTCATTTCCTTTATACGGCACTATGTGGGCCCTAGGAAATGCCTATTCGATTTATATAAACTGCAGTGCTTCCTTTTTCCTTTCATTCCTTCCCCACAGTGTGATGTGGATCGGAGGGAAGAATGGGGACAAGCGTGGAAAACTGTCAAGGTTTTATTGACACAGGAAAATTCAAGGAGTGGCACTAGCAGATGCTTGATGACTTTATACATTGTTTTTATTTTACAGGGAAAGCATTGCTACCTGAGCCCACACCCGCTCCTCAAGACAGTAGGTGTCTCTGTGTTTTCTGACTTGTTTCTTATAGCCTTTTCTGACTCCTTTCCCTTTCTAATGAAAACAAAAAGTATCCTGGGAAGATGGCGGGCAGAGATCTTAGTATCCTAGAGAATTTCATGAAAGGCTGGAGTTTTGTCTCCAGAGAGCAGATCACACACAATGGTTGCCCTGCTCGCATGATTTCCTGTGACTTCATGAGTCAAGTCCAAGCATCCAGGGTTCAGTCATACAACCAATGAATTGTAACTTGATGGCCCCAAACAACACCATTATTCACTGAAAGTTCTGGAAGTCAGGAATATGAAATTGGTTCTTCTGAGTCCAAGCACAAACCTTCAGCACAGGACGACACCCTCCAGGGGTTCTGTTCAGTTGCCTTCACTAGGTTCCTTGAATTCTTTTCTAAATGCCCTCTGGTTCCTTCTTCAAACCAGCCTTGTAGCTTCTTGGTTCAGCTATCACGTTGCCTCCTTGTGAATTGGACCTTACCTTCTGCATCTTCTCCAAGGGCACTTGCATTAGATTTAAAGCCCACTGAGATAATCCAGGATAATCTTTCCTTCTCAGGATCCATATAATCACATTTACAAATCCTTTCCATTGTAATCTGATGTACATAGGCTCATAGAATTAGGCTGTAAATGTCTTTGTAACCTTTTGCAATATAGAAACATAAAATTCCATGCTTTGAAAGAAGTCTTAGAAGCCTCCTTCTTCATGAAGGAACTGCTTAGTACTCCAATTCTTCTGTGAATAAAATGACTCAGCAGTTAAGAGCTCTGGCTACTCTTCCAGAGGTCTTAAGTTTAATTCCTAGCTCCCACATGGTGTAATGGGATCTGTTTCCCCCTTCTTGTGTGCATGAAGACAGAGCACTCATAAACATAAAATAATAAATAAATAAATGTTTAAAAAGTTATTTTTTGTAGTGGGCTGAAATCTGAGTTTTCATAGCCTTCATGTCTTGATCTTCAAACATCGCAGGCACCTCGTCTTCCTAGCTAGTCTTTCCTGCCAATGAAAGTAATGCCAGGAGTTCTTTTACCCACTAACAACCCATGGGTCTTACTTAGGAAGAGAAACAGGTCAGTCTTTATAGGATTGGCAGAAGGTAGATATAGGTATTTGACATGGATCAATCAGTCTACCCCTGACCTAGACATTTTGCGTATTCTGGAGTCTGACAGTGGTTCATATTATAGCTCTTTCCCCTACTTACCGTATTCTTTAATTTATCTAAATAAAAAATATCGTCTTTTCCTATGACTTTCTTTCATCAGATCCACCGGTTACTGCAGATGGATGGGTTATTTACAAAGACTATCAGTATTTTTTTAGCAAGGAAAAGGAAACCATGGACAACGCACGGGCATTTTGCAAGAAGAATTTTGGTGATCTTGCTACTATTAAAAGTGAAAGTGAAAAGAAGTTCCTGTGGAAATATGTAAGAGCATGGTTAAGAGGAGAACGTGCTATAAACAGAGATGATCCCTGAAATTGCTACCTTAGAACAACATGCTATAAACAAGGATGATCCCTGAAACTCGTGCCTGAGAACAACATGTTATAAATAAGGATGATCCCTGAAACTCATACTCTAGAACAACATGCTATAAACAAGGATGATCCCTGAAACTCATACTCTAGAACAACATGCTATAAACAAGCACGACCCCTGAAACTCCTACCCTAGAACAACATGTTATAAACAAGGATGATCCCCGAAACTCGTACCTGAGAACAGCAGGCTATAAAGAGAGATAATCTCTGAATTTGGTACCTGAGAATATACGTTCAATTTATGTACTAAATTTGAAGTTGAGGGTAAATGATTAAAGTTCCTGGGGCCTTGAGACAGGGCCATAAGTCTAAGCATTGTGACAATCCCTTTGAGTTTGTGAACTTTATTTTCAAGGATTATATCTTAACTAATTATGTCTCAATCTTAGATCACATGCATAGTAAGCAGTATGATTACTAATTAAAAGTCTATCTTTCAAGGATAAAATTATTAGTGAACAGAGAGTGCAGTTTTATTATTCTTATAAAAATCTCAGTTGTATTCAGATTGTCAGCTATTCCTGAAAGGGTAATATTTTCCTCTTGTGCTTGGTTGAGTAACTTTCCACTAAAACAAAAACACAAACAGAACACTACATGTGACTTCCTTATCATTTGCCAGAGAGGAAGTGGGGAGAATAGCAGAAAATGAATTTATCAGTATTTAAAGGAAAAGTTCACTTGCCTACAAAGATAGGAAGATATAGTTTACATTATCATCTTTGTGATATGCTTTGCTTTGAAACTCTCAGGATACAACCTAATGCTGCACAAAGGCTTATCTGGATTTACATACTAAATTCTTAGGTGTGAAAAAGTGTTTCTTTTGATGTACAAATCCATCTGCTTATTTTTATTATTTATTTATTTATTTATTTACTTATTTTTTCTGTTTTCCAAGACAAGGTTTCTCTGTAGCTTTGGAACCTGTCCTGGAACTCACTCTTGTAAGTTAGACTGCCCTTGAACTCACAGAGAACCACCTGCCTCTGCTTCCTGACTGCTGGGATTCAAGGCTTGCGCCATCACCTCCTGGCCCCCTCTGCCTTTGTTGTTGTTGTTGTTTTGATTTTTATTGAGCTCTACATTTTTCTCTCCACTGCCTATTTTTAAAGGGTTTCCATCCATCAGCTGTAATAAACATTTGGTATCATAATGAGTGCCTTAAGACATTTGCTTTGTAAACGGAGATTATTGCATTTTGAGAACACTCTTTTTATCTTCATGCATATAATTCTACAGTATTTCTCCATGAGTTCCTCCTTGGAAAACACTGTAACCTTACTGATGTGTAGGTTTTTGTCTGAGAAGCTGCTTAGTAGATGATTGTAAACTGTATATGCAAACTTTTATGTTCTAGATGAACAAGAATGGCGGGCAGTCACCGTATTTTATTGGCTTGTTGATCAGCTTGGATAAAAAGTTCATGTAAGTAAATCAGGCTAAAGTGCTTTATGATGGAGAACCAGTAAACACCTAGGGGTTGCTTTGAGACCTTTTCTTGCCGAATACAATAACAATTCTATGGCAGATGTGTCTATCTGCTCTTCAGACAACTGTCTTAGTGACATACATTCTGTGTGACTTTGATTGCTCTCTTTGTCCAACGGAGACCTAAAGAAAAGCTTGTAATTTCTAGGAATATAGAGACATTGGATGTCCCTATGGACAAACACCCATTTGATCATCTCTAAAATAAGAGGGCTCATTGTTGTGATTTCTCTTCTTATCAGTTTTCAGAGACCTTGAATTTCTGTAACTTATGAAAATAGTCATTGTCTCACATTGTGATAAAAACAGAATAAGCAAAAGACTCAGAATGAAGCTAACAAGAAATTCTGTATTTGTTGCCCCCTTTTTAGGTAGTTAAATTATGTGGAAATCATGATTGAAGAGTAATGTGGAAAAAAATTCGCTGTTGGCTTCCAGACTAATCAGGATACACACACACACACACACACACACACACACACACATATACATACATACCTCTTCAGGTCGATCAGGAGCTTGTTCTGAGGAGAGCAAAGAGGGTGAACCAACATTCAGTATTCACACCATTCTGGGGCATCTTCTTAGTAGGTTCTTTAGTGGAGTATGGAATCTTAAAATAAAGACAGATTATAGTTTACAAGATTAAATCTAACTGTGGTTGTTTGTGAACTTGACCTGAAGGTATCAGGGTCACTGCAGAGGAACACAAGGGATGCCAAGCACAGGCATTTGGGAGTTCCTGCTAGTTTCTCTCCATTCCATGTTAAGCATGCTATGTTCCCTTTGTCTTGATGCACTTGTCCTCCCCATCTCTAAGTTGTAGCCAATTGCTTTTGTGGCTGAACTGCTGAAAAATGCTTCAATTTTCTTTTCTAGTTGGATGGACGGAAGCAAAGTAGATTTTGTGGCTTGGGCGACAGGGGAACCCAACTTCGCCAACGATGATGAGAACTGTGTTACCATGTACACAAACTCAGGTAGATCATGCACGCATCTTACTGAACTTGCTTTGGGGTGTGGTGTGCTGCATTCCTTGTATCTTTAGGTTAACAGTAACAAGCAGTGCATGTATATAGGAACACAACAGAGACTCCCAATTTTATCAAGATAACGGTACAGTTTGCAAAGGTAAATTTATCAGGATGCTTATGAGTCAGCTAAAAAATGACACATCATCCTATTTCTTCCAAATTGTGAGACATTTTAATGTTCTTATGTGAGGAAAAGACCTAAACTGTGCTCATAATGACCTTTCTCTCTCTCTAGTCTTTTTCAGCCCATGAAATGGGAATGTTGATGCAATTCATCTTTTATTGACAAGATTATATGAAGTATCACCTATAGCTGAACACATACTAAGTATTTTGACTATTGATAATTAATAATTTAATAATATATTGCACATATATATTATTATTCTCAGCATATAGGAACCTTTCTACAAAAAATGAACTCTTATAAGCTAAGTGGAACAGTGAGACAGAGATTTCAAAGGCTCTTCTAGTAATCTATAAAAGTAAGGGAAATTTATTCAGAACCATGTTTTTGAGACTCCTTCTTGGATGTTGTGTCTTTGAAGGTATGTTTTCCCTAAGAGCATATAGATGTACCTTAGCTCTTCTCCTTTGCAGGCTTCTGGAATGACATCAACTGTGGTTTTCCAAATTACTTCATCTGCCAGCGACATAACAGCAGCATCAATGCCACCGCCGTTCCTACCACACCCCCGACACCAGGGGGCTGCAAGGAAGGTTGGCATTTGTACAACAACAAGGTATGAGAGAAGCTAATCTCAGTCTTGGCATTGATGTCAGTTGCTTTTCTTGTTGATGTAACAAGATACGCAGTAGAAACAAGAGAGACTTGGGCTCCCTACTTAGAGGACGGAGACTATCAGAGCAGAGCAGGTGGAGCAAAATGACTCCACGGAGGTGGAAGCATGTGGTAGAGGTTCCTCACACCTTAGTGGATGGGAAAGCAAAGGACTGGAAGAGGGCCCAGCTGTACCCTGAAGGCCTTCCTCTAGTGTCCTACAGCTACCAGCTGGGCCCATGTCCCAAAGACTACGTATTCTTCAAAAACTGATACCATCAGCTGGGGACCAAGTGCCTATGGGGAGCACCCCCCACTAAACCCCAACAGCGCTGTTCATGGCCAGTCTTCATGCCTTCTTCCTATTTCATCAATTAAGATGATTTTTATAATAAAAACTGGAGATTCCTATCACAGATTCTAAACGGAAAATAAATACTTGAGGTATTATCCAAAGAGTTGTACCCTTTATCTCAAGGGAAAAGTAAAACTCTGCAAAGAAAATCTTTGGCCCATTAAGCTGACTTTTTTTTTTTTTTTTTTTTTTTTTTTTTTTTTTTTTTTTTTGGTTTTTCGAGACAGGGTTTCTCTGTGATTTTGGAGCCTGTCCTGGAACTAGCTCTTGTAGACCAGGCTGGTCTCGAACTCACAGAAATCCACCTGCCTCTGCCTCCCAAGTGCTGGGATTAAAGGCGTGCGCCACCACCGCCCGGCCTGTCTTATTTTTTTTTAATCCTCATCTGGTCCTGAGAAAATTGTGTTTAGCAATGGTTTTCATGCATAATTTGATTCCTTGATGTGAAGTTTGTTATCCATGACTAAAACCTCTGCTTTGTCCTTTCCTTCCATAGTGCTTTAAGATTTTTGGATTTGCTGAAGAGGAAAAGAAAAACTGGAAAGATGCCCGAAAAGCTTGCATAGCACTTAAAGGAAACCTGGTGTCCATAGAGAACGCCAAAGAGCAAGGTGTGCCGGTTATGTTCCTGTCAGTAATGAATATGTGTGTAAATTTGCCTTTAAAGAGATAGACTATTGCTTGTCATAACTGACAAATTTTTCTAGAAAAGGAGCCAGTGGGGAAAATCCTATAATTCTTTATTAAGAGTGATTTTGTTTAGCATTAGATAAAACTGAGGTCTTAATGTAAACTTTGAACAAATGCAGGAAAAAGCTTTTGATGAGACACAGGCTAAACTGGAGCTATGGAAGTGTCTGGCAAGAGAACATTCACCACAACCACAGAAAACTCTGAAGGTCATTCTTCTGTTAAAAGAGACTGGAGCTGGGAAACAGCTCAGTCAGCAAGGAGCATGGGGCCCTGAGGTCACCTGTGTTCAGATCCTGGGGTGGTGACATACATGTTAAGTCCCAACACTGGTAGATAAAGAAAAAACCCTAACGATTTCCTGGCCAGCCAGCCTTATGAAACCTATAGTCTCTAGGCCAGTAAGGCACCCATTTTCAAAAAACCACAGGTGGCTGGTTCCTGAGGAGAAACACAGAGGTACCACCTGGTCTAATTCACATGCCCACATGCATGGACACATAGACTTTCTTTCTACACAGACAGAAAGGCACTGACCATGCTTGCATGACTTTGGAGGACTTCCCTTGTTGAATAGGTTTGCTAGTTAAGTTATGATTTGTGCTTCAAGGAGGACGTGGAACAAGTTCAGGAGATTCAGACCTAACCGTTGTAGGGTTTGAAAACCACAGCAATTCAGTCATGGATCAGAGACCCTCAGGTTAAACACTTTGAGAAAGAGAACCCATGGTCTTTGAAGGTTCACCCTATTTGGACCTAAGAGGAAGCGCTGGGCCATTGAGTGACAATTCCAGAGAAATACATTGAGGTTCAAAATCAGGAAGCTGTTTCAGTAGCCAGGACTGATGAGATACATTGTCTCACAAGGTGGACTAGGTTTTCAAAGAATTTTGAAATGTTTAAATTGGACATGCTCAAGAGGACACCGTAGAGCCACATATACTGACCAGCATGTTGTGTACAGAGAAAGTCCAATAGAGGTTTGCTGTCATTTTAAATTTATAAGAAGGTCGTAGGAAAAAAATTAGACTAGATAGTCTCTAACATCTCTTTTAGTTGGATAGGTGTCTCTGTGTGTGTGTGTGTGTGAGAGAGAGAGAGAGAGAGAGAGAGAGAGAGAGAGAGAGAGAGAGAGAGAGAAGGAGAGAGTGAGGGAGAGAGGGAGAGGGAGAAGGAGAGGGAGGGAGAGGGAGAGAGATGACAGACATGTTTATCATCACATCCTGCTTTCACATGGTTTGGGAGAACTAAACTTGAGTCCCCACTCTTACTGTTTCCTATCTCCATCCACAGAGCATTTTTAATTTTCATAATCAATATTTAAAATTTTGAATAAGTACAGGAAAGGAGACCTGGAAACCTATGTGTTGCTCTCGCAGATGCTTGCTCTGTTAATACGCAGATGTGCACTCTCTTCAAACATTCTACATGAAACCAACCAAGCTTCCGCAGGAATCTTTGACACGTTCACCAGCTGTTCCGACACCCAAAGCAAAGGGTCAAACCACGACACCCGATACGAGAACAGAGCATTCGCGTTTCTCGAGCTGGCTTACCACGTTTATTGCCTCAGCTACCCCGCAGAGAAACACAGTAATGGACTTCCTCTGTCCACCACAAAGTGCTGGTTGCTGGCATAACAGAATTAGAACCTGAGCAGTAGAGACGTGCAGAAGGAAACAATTTTCAGATAAAATAACATTATTCCTGGCAAAACAGGCGCATGTTGTTGAATTCTTAATGTGGCTGTTCGCGTAAGAAGTCAGTGCTGTATGCTCCCCGATAGAGCTGTTCCACACCGCTTTTCAAATTGAGCGCAAGGCAAAAGTTCCGATCTTATTTAGGAAACAAATAAAACCAAAATGAATATCAATCTTTGCTCTTACTAAAGAATATTGGAAGAAGAACGTTTGGGGGTATTTTTATTTTTAATTAATTGAGGAAAAAGTCTACCTGAGCAAGGCTCTCCTATTTGAAAGCACAGCCTGATTTAGCATGGGCTGTTCTGCAGAACTGTTTGTTCATGTGCAAGCAAGTGATTAAGTGATTATGTTTCTGAAGACTTTATTTTGCACTTTTAAAATGAGATTTATTTTTATCTGTGTGTAAAGCCACATGCATAGGACTGCCTGCAGAGGCCAGAAGAGGGTGTTGGATCCTTTGAGGCTGGAGTTACAGGCAGTTGTAAACTACCCAGTGTAGACACCAGGGACTGAACGTTGGTCTTCTGAAAATGTAGCAAGTACCCTCAACCATAGAGCCACCTCTCTAGTCCCCTGCATTTTTTACCAGAGTACTCAAATGCTGAGCCATTGCATTTCTTGTCCATATTCAGGGAACATATGTTGCTGCTCTAGTAAACAGTCCGTCTAGCTGACCATCCTGACTCAGGTGGGGATGGTGGGCTCAAGAGACAGCTGCTGAGAGAGGCATAGGCAGGCTGAAAGGAAGGTACTGAGCATATGGACACTGAAATCTTTTGTTGTTTCTGGATGTCTTTTTCTCTCCTCTCTGCCACAGAATTACTGATACAACAAAAAGCCGTAGTATGCTATATATTCTAGATCTTCTAATTCTATGATATGAGTTTTGTAGGTCAAGGAAGTCTGGGTCTGTGCATCCCTTATTAGGCAACCAATGGCCCCCAGGAACTGCTTGCCTGGACGGATACCAATTAGGTAACCCTTGCTTAGGTATCCTGTGATACTGAAAATTTGGGAACAGGGGGCTTCTCGCTTTGATAAATGGCATTGATTTTTACGATCTTCCGGTTGGAAATTCTTCTTCTCTAATTATTGCCATCAGATTATTTTATTTATAGAATAAGGACAGTTGATAATTTATAGGATTTTTTTTTTGGTAGAGAGAAAGAAGTAGAACAGATAGAAACCAGGGCCTTGCCCCTGTTGTATCCTCAGTTACGTCTTCATCTTTGAGATAGGGTCATGTTAAACTGCCCAGGATGATCTTAAATTCATTCTGTAGTTCAGAGGATACTAAACTTATGATCCTGCTGCTTCAGCCTTGAGAATGCTGGGATACAGTTCCCTACCACCTGTGCTCCGGTTCCAAGGAATCCCACATCCTCTCCTGGCCTCTGTAGGCACCCCAACTCGTGACATTACATTCAAGCTCATATGCGCGCACACATACACACATATACGCACCAATCAACTATCTTCATAGCAGCATTGTTTGTCATAGCCAGAACCTGGAAACAACCTAAATGCCCCTCGACTGAAGAATGGATAAGGAAAATGTGGTACATTTACACAATGGAGTACTACACAGCAGAAAAATATAATGACATCTTGGATATTGCAGGCAAATGGATGGAGCTAGGAAACATCATATTGAGTGAGGTAACCCAGACACAGAAAGACAACTATTATATGTACTTGCTCATAAGTGGTTTTTAAACGTAAATTAAAGAAAACCAGTCTACAATTTTACAATCCCAGAGAACCTAGACGACAATGAGGACCCTAATAGAGATGCACATGGATCTAATCTACATGGGAAGTAAAAAAGGACAAGATCTCCTGAGTAAATTTGGAGCATGGGGACCATAGGAGAGGGTTGAAGGGGCGGGGAGAGGTAGAGAAGGGAGCAGAGAAAATGTATAGTTTAATAAAATCAATTAAAAAACTCTTAAAAATGAAAACACAGTATAGCATTATAGGCTAAGTAGGCTGAATTTTAGTGAATTAGATGAGTGTGCTCCTTCTGCAGGCCATTAGGCAGCCACAGCCCATATTGAGGTACCCAGTGTGAAGAGGGGATGTGGGATGAATTTAAGACTCGTTTAGCTCTTCTCTGGTGCTGCTAGGTGGATTACAGCTATCCCAACAGTCTGAAGTAGTTATATACAACGCAGAGTTGTAAGAAACATGTCGAAGTTCTAAACTCAGTTGCTGATGTGTTATGAAGATTAGACTGTCTATTTTTATGCTTTCTGTTTGGAAATAGTAACAAAAAGGCTTGACTTATATGCCCAGTATTTTGAAATTAACTTATTTAATTGTTTTTTGTGCTTGGACTGTTCACTATCCCAAGTTTGAAATCATCTTGTATTCTTTCTTTCAGCATTTATTACCTATCATATGAAAGACTCCAGTTTTAATGCCTGGACCGGGCTGAATGATGTGAATTCAGAACACACATTCCTTTGGACAGATGGGCGAGGAGTGCATTATACAAACTGGGGGAAAGGCTACCCTGGTGGAAGAAGAAGCAGCTTGTCTTATGAAGATGTGAGAATAGTTTTCAGATCACCTCCCCATACCCTCTCTGTGTGCATAGAGCATCTTATTAATTTTCTGTGAACGACCCACCAGACTCCTCCTTCCTGTGTTCTGTTTTTGCACACCTTAACGGAACGGCTGTAGGTTTAGTTAAGAACCTTTCACAGGCAGTAAGCAGTAGAAACCCAACTTAAATCTAAGCCTCATTGGTACTCGGGCCAAAAACATGAACCTATGGTTTTGATTGCACCACCTGCCCCTCATCTCTTAAAGCATTTTCAGGGATTGGGATGCTGACCTGGAAGTCATCACTGCTTTTGAAGACATCCTTGGCGTCATAACCATTCCTCATCCTGTATTTATAGAACACTTGGTCTGTCAAATACCATGCTAAGTGCTTCTATACATTACCATATAGACTGTTGCTTTTCTACCTTCCTTAAAAAAAACTTTACTCCAGTCTTATATCGAACAATCAATTGGCTGATATCAAACATCACCATAGAGATTAAGAACAGCAGGAAAAAATATGAGTGTGTTTCAATCTCATGAAAGTCTTAAACCAGAGCAAAGTCTTCTGTTAGAAATGGGATAATAGAGAAATAAGAGTGTAACATGACAGAGTCGGCTGCCCAATACAGGAAGAGAGGGGGACGGCATCGTGGATAGGGTGACTCTATTGGTGGGCACATACCTATGGGGCTCTTCGTGTCGGACACTGCCAATGTATGACATGATATATGTATGGGGACGGGGGACTGTGGAGAAGAATCAGTGGTGGGGAAATTTTTCAAAAACCTTAAAACGTAGTTATCAGAAGCACGAAAGAGGTCCACTATGGCAGCCATGCTAGGTGAGTGGGCGGAACAAAGTCATCCTGGAAAAGGCCAGATGTGTCTGGGAATGAGTAAACGGCTCTGCGAGCCACGGGAGTCTTTATATTAGAAAAGAAGTCAGAATAAGCTTGGGGTAAGCAGACCTGAGAGGACCTTTGATGTCCTGTGATGGTCTGTGTGTTGTCAGAGAGAGAGCAAAGAGTAACGCAAAGTAGAGAAATGATCTGACCAGCGTGGCTCTTATGGCCATTAACTTGATAGCCACATCCACAGTAGATACATTCATTCTCTTGTTGAGTCGGTGGATTTTTTTTCTTGGCAGAAATTATGTATCCTGATTGTGTAAATGAGGGCTGAAAACTTCCTGAGGTTGAAACTAGCAGAGCACAATAGGAGAGAGACAGAGAAGGAAAGTTCAGGTGTGAGGGGTCTACATGGGGTAGGGACAGCAGCCCGGAAAGCCATGCTGGCTTGAGTACTCTGCGCAGAAGGATTACCTGAAAAACTGTAACTGAGGAATAATGAAGGCATGTTTCCCTGTTAACGAACTGACTTAAATAATTATTAATTTGTGTGTGTTGTTTTCTCTTTCCTTATCCACAAATGTACAGGCTGACTGCGTTGTTGTGATTGGTGGCAAATCTCGAGAGGCGGGGTCGTGGATGGATGACCCCTGTGACAGCAAGCAGGGCTATATTTGCCAGACGCCGCCCGGTAAGTCCTGCCGAGCCTCACCAGACCAGTTCTCACCAGCAAGGGCTGGATGTTCACATGTGTTCTCAAAAGGAAGGCTATTTCCTTGTCTATTAGTAGTTTGTTGGTTTTTTTTTTTTAAGCTTTAATCCACACAAGCCCATGACAGACAAAAGAAGTGGGTCTCCCTCTCCCCAAACAGGTGGTATTTTGTTTACTTTATTTACAAATCTGCCCCCTTATCATTCCAGAAAGTTCTGTGCAAATTAAACTTACATAAAAAGAAATCGTTAGAAATTTGGAATATATGCCAGTCAGTTTTTTTTTTTTTTTTGACTCTGAGCAAATGCCCAGAGGAGTCAACATGAAGCTGGAAGGTTGTTTTGGCTCTGTGCTTTAGAGGTTCCAGTGCTTGGTCTCCACATTCCTTCAGGCCTGTGGCAATGCAGAACGCAGTGTGGAGCAGGCTGTGGAGAAACCTGTCCAGGTTGTGGATGCTGGGAAACAGAAGAGAAAGAGAGGAAGGGCTAAGGCCCCTTTGAGGGCACTATTCCAGTGACAGCTGTCTGCCCTTAAGATCCATCTCCAATGCTCTTCTCACTGGTGCCGGGAGCTTTTGGAAAGCACATGATGGAGCTGGAGAGATGTCAGGGCAGCGGTACAGGACCCAGGGTCAGGTCCCAACACCCACAAAGTGGTTCACAACCATCTGTAACTCCAGTCCCAGGGGACTCAACACCTTCCGGCTTCTATGAGCATTGCATGTGGTATATAGACATGCATGCATGAAAAACACCCACATACAGAAAATAAAATTTAAAATAAACATTGGCTAAGATCTAACCATATAGAAACAATCTCCCAATATTTTTGTAGCTTTTCTTCCTCCCCCACCGCACAGATATTGTTAGGAATAAGCGAACTGGACAGAAAACTCAAACTTCCTGATTGTAGATTCTGTGAAACGGTCCTTTTTTTAAAGCTTCACTTCAAGCTTCATTTAGTGCTTTTAATGGTCCAAAAATTTCCGATGGAATGGCGCCCAGCTCTCCTTAGGCTGGGAGTTTTAATGTTCCATACAAGATGTGACAGTTTTAGGAGTCTGTTGGGGTCCCTTGGTCAAATGGCCCTGTACCAACACAAGATGGCAGCAGCAGCAGCAGAGGAGAGGGAAGTGGTTAAAGAGGAAAAAAAAAGTTGGGCTATGTGAAACAGGTTAGAGAATTGGCCCAGTAGAGCATGAATTCTAATTGGTCTTAATAATAAAAATCCCGAGTCATATATAGGGGTTAATGCTGAAAAATTAGAGAAGCAGAGCAGCTAGCCACTTGTTCTTACTTGTACTGAATCCTCAGACCAAAGGGGAGATCCTGTCCCTATGAATCCTCAGACTAAATATTCAGAGCTCCTGTCTCCTTCCACCGTCTGTCCCTCTCTCCACCCAGACATGTCACTCCTGTCTCCACCTCAGTAGTGCTGGGATTAAAGCTGTGTGATCCTAAGTGCTAGGATCAAAGACGTGAGCTCTGTTTCTCTTTTAGACTGGTTCACTTTTGTGTAGCCTTGGGTTTCCTTGAACTCACAAAGAACCGTCTACGGTTGTCTCCTGAGTGGTGGGATTAAAGGTGTGCACCACTGCTGCCTGGCCTCAATGGCTAACTAGTGTGGCTAGCTCCGCTCTCTGATTTTTAGGCAAGCTTTATTTGTTACAGCACAAACAAAATATCACCATGGCCCAGACAGAACCTGTAGGCAAGGGTAGTTAGAAGTGAAGGCCACTGATTACTTTTCTATAAAGACCCAAGTATCTGAAGTGTGATGACCACACAATATCTACTAAGATCCTTCTACCCTGTCGTGATCAGGGACTACACTTGTCAGCAAATGAAAGTGGCTGCTTTCCAATAAAACTTTATGGGCACAAATGTGATTTTCACACAATGTCAGGAAATATCAGTCATTTGTCCCTCCCTACCCCTGTCAGCGAAATGTAGCTTATGTGTTATAAAACCAGAGAAAAGATCAGATTTAGCTCTTAGTCTGCTGGGCTCTGCCCCAGGGAATCAGCTGAGGCTGCTGTTTTCTGTGTCTTAAGTGGCTTAATGTTCACATAGAAAACAACAATTAGAAGTCCAGGCTGGGACACTGCAGAAGGGAGCATAGCATTTGAAAAAAACCTTGTCTTAGAGGGTCTCTATGCCTCAGTATTAATTTAGGCAAGGCAGCGCCAGTCCCTACAGAGGTATTGCAGGAAAATTATATAGACATAAAGGTGAAATCATGAAAGGACTGGAGGGGTTAGAAGATATTCTCTTAAAAACAGTGCATTTTTATTTTATGTGTATATTGCTTATGTGCATGTCTGTGTACCAAGTGCAGGCAGTGCTGAGAAGAACAGAAAAGGCATCAGGTACCCGGCGACCAGAGTTACAAACCCAGGACCTCTGCAAAGGCCACTCATGCTCTTGACCATTCACTGGGTCATCTCTCCAGAAGATGCTCTTGATCATGACATTCGACTCCGAGAGGAAATCAGGGGTTAATGATGAGAGGAAAATATATATTTCTTAACTTGTAGCATCAAATTTTTATCAAGGCACTAGGCACAGTGGACTTGCAAGTCTTCCTACCGAGACACTTGTTCATTTGTGCATATATTCTTTAAACAAATTTTAAATTTATGTGTATGGGTGATCTACTTATTTGCATGTCTGTACATCATGTGCATGCCTGGTGCTCGTGGGAGTCAGAAGAGGGCATCTGATTCCTTCCCTGGAACTGATGTTCTTGATGGTTGTAGTCTACTGTGTAGGTGCTGGGAACTGATCCTGGATCCTCTGCAAGAATAATAAGTGTTCTTAACTGCTGAGCTTTTCCTCTAGGCCCATATATATTAAATAGTTTCTAAACTGTATGAAATATATATGCAGGCATAAACATACTGTATATGCATGTATACACTACATATTACTTTAAACAGACATACTAATTAAAGAATACAACTTTGTGGGCTAGGAAATAGCTCAGTCAGTAAATATTTTTTCAAGAGAGGGTTTCTCTGTTTATCTCTGGCTGTTCTGGAACTTACACTGTAGACCATGCTGGCCTCGAACTCACAGAGATCCACCAGCCTCTGACTCCCTAAGTGTTGGGATTAAAGGTGTGCACCAGCAACACTGCCTGGCTTAGTATTGTGTTTTCCTTTGCAAACATAAGGACTTGAGTTCTACCTTCAGAGCCAAAATTAAAAAGAGGTGAAGTGCCACTCACTTGTCACCCCAGCAGTGGGGAAGAAGAGACAGGTGACTCTCTGGGGCTCACACTATTTGTGGGATTCCAGGTCAGTGAGAGGCCATTTCTCATAATCAAGGTGTTGGTTCCTAGGGGAAAAACTGGGTTTGACTTCCGGCTCTGCATACACATCACATGCATATATATGTGCACCCACATACGTGTGCTCCTGTACACAGGTGAATGTACCCAAAGATGCACCTATGTACCCAGACACAGAGATATGATAAATGTCTGGTGAAAGTACTTACAAGCCCTGCAAGACTGAATTTATGCTTTTGTGTTTACTTCTATGATAGATGGGCTTGGGAGTCATACATGCTGAATGTGCTCAATCACTGCTCATTGGTAATACTAATGAAACAATCTCTCTATTCTAGACCCTTCCTTGCCCGTTTCTCCAACCACAGCTCCAACAGATGGCTTTGTGAAATATGGCAAAAGCAGCTATTCCCTCATGAAACTGAAGTTACCATGGCACGAAGCAGAGCAGTATTGCCAGAATCATGCTTCCCTGCTGGCTAGCATCCTAGACCCCTACAGTAATGCATTTGCATGGATGAAAATGCACCCATTTAATGTCCCCATATGGATTGCCCTGAACAGCAACTTGGTAAGATGCTAGAAACTTTAACAGCTTGGCACGATTGATAAATTATGGTCTGATATGTTTCTTTCTGTGTCTTCAGCTGAACATTTTCATGGGCGCTACTGCTGTCACTGGTCTAGTGACCTAGTGATATGTGTCAGAAACCAAACTGAGAAGTCTCCGGTATTCACTATAATTGTCTTTGAATATATCCAAAATTTTATTATATATCTAAACAACGTTATGCATTTGTTTATTTCTTTTCAGTGTCATGGTTACATAACTGGACCATGAGAATTAAGAAAGTAGGTCAGGAGCATAGGAAACGGGGGTGGGGGATGGGATGCTTTACTTTTTGTTGCAAAACATTCTAGAATTGTTATGGATCCCAGACTTATGGAGCTCCCATCTCTGTGTGAGAAGTGTTTCACTGCCATCCCATCCTTTTATTCCACAGCAGACAGATCAGGGATGGTGGAGAACTGGGACAGAGGGAGGGATGAGGCCCTGGACTGAGCAAGGCAACAGAGTAGCCAAGGGGCTCTGGAGACAGATCTTCCTGACTCCTTGTACCCCACCTGTCATTCCTAGCAATCACAAAGTTGCTAGCAAACCAGCAAACAGTGTTGCGGGAGGTCCTGGGGCAGAGGAGTGGCTCAAGTGGGCTTGTTAGAGCAGTACTGGGGTTCGACCTGGGACCTCACAAGAGGGTTCGACCTGGGACCTCACAAGAGCTCTACTACTGAGCTCTACCCTCATCCCAAGATACCCACCAGTTTTAGCCATACCCCAGAGTGGCAGGAGCTGAGGAAGGGTTCCAGAGAGAATGCGAAGAAAAGAGACCTGTGAAAACTAGACAGTGGTCTGGGGTCAGGTTTTACAGAGCTTTCAGTTTGGAAGTGGCAGTGCAAACTTATCATGCAATAGGTACTTCCTGAATAGGGTGGAGAGCATTTAAAATAATTAGCCCCATATGGCTTTGGTGATTGAGCTTAGACAAGATACTTTCATATCTCATTTGACTATTTTTTAAATAATTAATGTACCTGATAAATTATTCATTTCTTCTCATAGATGTGGTCACACTTCCCTAATGAGTTTCAAATAGGCCATCAAATACTTTTAGAAAGATTAAGTGCTTTGCCACAATACTGGTATTTATGATTGCAAGAGTAATTTTGTTTTTATGACACCTGCAGAGTCAGTGATACTCAAGAATTATTTGAGTAACTGGGAGAATGCTGTACAATTTTACCTTGCAATGATGTGTGCTTCTAATGTTTGCTGTTGGGTCTCTAGTAGTTGTCTTGGTAAAATAAATGATGGAATTTAAATGAGGAAAGTGTTTCGACCTTAAAAACATCTTTATTCTCAGCTAATGTTTTATATCGCTGTTCTCAGGCATTGCTTATCAAACCATTTTCAGATTGGGCACTGCTATTGGCAAGTGGTACTTTTTATGTTGCCAATTAGCTTGGATGATATCATATACTTGTTTGTCTAAATTTAATAAGAAAGTAAATTAAACGTGCAGAAGGAATAAAACAACCGGCTTTTAAAAGAATAGCATGATCCATATAGTTGAAGGGCTACCCGCGTGGTATCAAGACACCTAGCTCCTCTAGAGTCCACAGTGACAGATGGCTTTAGCTGTCACTGTCATTGGCGCCAGCAGCAGAACAGCGAGAAGATTACGACGACAAAGAAGTGCTTCTATCAGGGATTCAGTGAAATTAATGCTTATTACAATTTCAGTAAGATAGCCATGTCATTGTTATAAGGACACAGCTTCTCTTTGGCCATGAAAAACTGAAAACAAAGACAGTTTCATGGAATAAGAGACATATTTTTCAGTCATTGTCTTCTTTCCTTAACAACTGTCATCTGCGTTGTCATCTTCTTTCTTCTTCTTCATCTCTCCTTTCTCCCTTTCTCCCTTTCTCCCTTTCTCCCTTTCTCCCTTTCTCCCTTTCTCCCTTTCTCCCTTTCTCCCTTTCTCCCTTTCTCCCTCCCTCCCTCCCTCCCTCCCTCCCTCCCTTCCTTCCTTCCTTCCTTCCTTCCTTCCTTCCTTCTTTTTCCTCAAAATTTTGTCATACAGTATAATTTGGCTGGCCTTGAACTCACGGAGATCCTCCTGCCTCTGCCTCCCGAGTGCTGGGATTAAAGGCGTGCGCCACCACCACCCTGCTCTCTAACATATCTCAAACTCTCTTTCCTCTCCTTCTCTTCCTCTCCAAAAAAAAGAGAAGAAGAAAAATGAAAGATAAATGAAAATCAAACAACAACAAAAACCCAGTAAGACAAAAAGTGCCAAAATAGTTTTCAGGTTGGAGACCTAAGGATCTTATGAAATAGTTACTTTTAAGAAAGGATTTTTTTTAATATAAATTTGATTTGGTAGAAATGGCATAATTTTCTTAAATTTTACAATGTTCGAGGTCCTATGCCATATTACAGGCTTAAGTATCATACATATTCCTTGCTTGTTTTCTTCACGCTGTCTATGAGAAGTGAGGCCGAAAGCTCATGGTTTTCATTTCTGCAGACCAATAATGAGTACACTTGGACCGATAAGTGGAGAGTGAGATACACAAACTGGGGTGCTGATGAGCCCAAGCTGAAGTCTGCATGTGTCTACATGGATGTGGACGGCTACTGGAAGACATCGTACTGCAATGAAAGCTTTTATTTTCTCTGCAAAAAGTCAGATGGTAATTGGATATTCAAAAGGGGTTGGGGCATCTCAAGCTTTCTGGAATAAACTATTACATGTCACTGCTGACTTTTATAACCAGTAATGTGTCTTGGGTAGCGGGGAAGAAAATCATTTCTAGGGTTGATTTGCTCATGACAGGACTCCTAATGTTTGTTATTGAGTTTGTCCTCTGAGTCTACAGTGACGGAGTTTCCGAGAAAGTGGGCTTCCTCTTGGCGTCCACAGCACATTTTGCTTCAACAGAGTTGCCTCAGAATGTGTACGGATTGGGCAGAGTCAGCAATGCTGTGGACCCATTCCTAGAAGTCTAGTGATAGCAGTTTTCCCACAGGAGCTGGCGTTAGCTAAGAAGAAATCACAGGAATTGGAATTTCAGAAAATTTCAAGAGGCTTGAAAAAGATATCTACTTCATTAATCATTTTGGAGTAATTTGTCAAACCGGCAACTTTGTTTTTTTTAATGTTTGTTGAGATAGGGTCTTGCTATGTAAAGCTCTCCCCACATTGCCTTCAGAGTACTGGAATTAAAAGCGTATGTTACCACTCCCAACTTAAGTCTGCAACACTTTTGCAGAAATCTAAATATTGATAATTGTAAAGTAGGACGAATATGATTCATGGCTACTGTTTTCTATTGAAATACATTTAAAATGATAAAGTAAATGAAACCCCAAGAAAAACGGCATCTCTAAATGACAAACATTAGTAAATCATCTGAAATGGTAGACAATATAATTTCTCTTAGTTGTAAAAATATTCCACATGCTGCAGGAACCCCAGCTTTGATTTATGGTTTATTTTGATGATGATTTAAATGCCGGTTTATTAACAGAAATCCCTGCCACTGAGCCTCCACAACTGCCTGGTAAGTGCCCACAGTCCTTGCAGACTGCGTGGATTCCTTTCCATGGCCATTGCTACTATATCGAGTCTTCGTTTACAAGGAACTGGGGCCAGGCTTCCCTGGAATGTCTGCGAATGGGTGAGTGCCACGTTTCCTGAAAGAAAATTCCATAACAACCCATTTTTAGCTCAGTGATGTCAATAATACTATAAACTAAAGCATACTTGATATAAGTGCCTTTGTATTATTTTGTGGTCCTGGGGATCAAACACGGGTTTGCTGAGAAAGGCCTCTGTAGCTCTGCCCCGGGGCTGGATTCCCAGCCACATGTGGATTTTTTTAAAAAAAAATAATTGTTTATTAACAGAATGGTTAATATCATTTCCTGCAAATGTAATTTCTAATTTCTCCACCTTAAAATTTTGAAAAGTTAGGTTTAAAACTCCACTTACTAAAATCTCCTTCTGCCCCAATGTTCTAAGCTCTTAACTCTGTCCCTCAGCCAAGCTTCACCCTTTTTCCTCACTCAGAGATTCAGATTTTACCAGGAAGCAGCTTCTTAATAGAATGGTTTTACTGACTGGCTATTGTATTTGTAAAGAAAAACAAAACAAAACTCAATCTTAAAAATGGCAAAGGTAGCTTTGTTGTTGTTTTGAGACAGGGTCTCCCATGTCTCAATGTAGTCAAGCATGACTTTGAACTCCTGACCTTCCTGCCTCCACCTCCCCAGTGGTGGGATAGCGGGCATACTGGTCATACCGCACCATGCCCAAGTTAAAAAGAGCTACTTCATTGTGACAGAGTCTTACTAGGCAGCCCAGTCTGGGCTTGAACACATGGTCCTCCCGCCTCAGCTTCTTGAACTATCCTAAAAACCACCATACCTGGCACAAGGTGGTTCCTCAGAAAAATAGTTAAAAGCTCTTTAATTAGATATCACTAGCTGTTTCACTGTTGCCGTTTTGCTACAGTTTTTGTTGTGAGTCCTCTGCTCAGCAATGGGCGCTGGGACTGTAGTCTCATTCCCTCCGTGCCCGTTTGGTACCCACGCTTGACTTTGCCTTTTAAATCTGGAGTGAGAGGGACTCTGCTTTATTGAGTTTTCATTTGTATGTTTCGAGGTTCTTTTGTCAGATGGACACATACCAGTAACGATTATATTTCCTTGTGACCTGAAGCCTTCCCATTACAGAATGCCGTCATTGTCTTTAATAATAATTTTTGTCTAAGAATCAGCCCTTGTGTCTGATATTCGTGCACCTTCTCTGACCTTTTTAAAAGTGATTGTCTATATAGAATATCTTCTATTGTTTGCATATCTTCTACTGTGATTTTACTTTCAATTGATTTATGTCTTTTTTTACACAGCATGTGGTTTGATCTTTTTGAGTCATTGTGTAGATATTCTGTAAATCTGTTTTTATGTTTGTGTTTAAGTTAATTACACTTAGTGTAAATACTGAAAGGAGCTTTTATGCCTGTTATTTTTCCTCCCCCGACTCCATATTAGTTATGTGTTAGTTTCACCATTTCTCCAGTATGGCCTTCTTACGTATTAAGAACATATTTTGGTGTTTAACTGTCCATTTCTTTTATCATATGCGTGGTCCCCAGTTTGCAATGGTCCATTCAACATAGGATTTTTGAACTATGCATGAGCTTATTGGGTCACAGCCCCATTTTAAGTTGAGGAACCTTTATTTCCTGTTTAGTTATGTTGTTAGTGGTTGCTATGAGAATTACAATGAACTTCGTGATTTAATGCCAAATTCATTCTGATACTCCCCTGTGGCTCCTGGACTGCTGTTCCTCACTTGACCATGGGTATTTGGACTTTCAAAGGTTCCAGAGAGAGAGGGCAGCAAGATTAGGACAATTCAAAGTCCATAGTGCCTCCTGTTATTATGAGCATCATGCACATGTGTGCATATGTACACACATGCACACACACACACACACAACCTCAAGCCTATGCTTAAGACAGTGTTCCCCTCTCTTTTGCAGAGGAAAGGGTTTTCTGAGGTGGTTATTCTGCCATTTATGATCAGGGCATCAGAAATCTGCCTTTGACTTTTCAAATTAAAGTCAAAATTCTTTCATGTTGCTTAAGTGTTTCTTTTTTAATTTTACAATGAATATGCAGAAATTTTATTTTCAGTTTTAGGTGTTGTGTTATCTAGCAGATAAAGGGAGTAATTCTCCTTCATCAAAACTTGTCTGAGAAGTTTGAAATGCCTAGTAACTGTGAAATATATTCAGCGGGAGATTAAAAAATCATGCAATTAATCTCCAAGGGAATAACTCAGAATATAGTATGCAGAATAGAACCGCATGGTTGTATATTCCCTCTCTGGGTTCAGAATGCCTGAGCCGTTTCAGGATCCTGTGCTCAATTAATGCTGGGACCCCAGGCAATGAATTAATTATGTGTATGCTTTATTGTTCTTATCTGCAAAATGGGTTAACAAAAGTACCTACTGTGCAGTCTTATAAAGACTGAATAGAAGGATGATTATGAGGTCCAAAGCAAACTATCTGTCATGATTGCTTAAATATCCTAGTTATTACTACGCTGTAGGATTTTACTATTAAAGCTAACTCTGGCGATTGATGGTGAGTTGTCCATTATATGTGGACTGACTGGTATTCAACTCTCCTCTTCCATTTTGAATGATTCTGTGCACCACACTGAATTAACACTCCTATAGTGTACTGTGTCTTGAACACAGCTCAGCTTGGCATTGCTGTCCTTAACGTCAGGACTGTTCATAGCAATATTTCCAGCTACTCTCTTCATCATCCTCATCCTCCTTCTCATCTCATGCTTTCCAGGTGCCTCCCTGGCTTCTATTGAAACTGCTGCTGAATCCAGTTTCCTGTCATATCGTGTTGAGCCTCTTAAAAGTAAAGCCAATTTTTGGATAGGCATGTTCCGAAATGTTGAAGGTAACTCTCGCTAAGTCATTATTTAATAGCTAGTGTTATAAAGTGTTGTGTATGAGACAGTGTTTTGGATCCAGAGATCCTTGCCTTAAATAATGATTAATCTATGGTTAGTCTGAAAAGTTAAAATCATACTTTATTTGCAATAACTCAAAGTTTAAATGGCTCGCGAATTGTCCAGCCCTGAAAGTTGTTAATTAAAAAACTCTCCTGTAATCAGTTAAAGAATTTTAGAGTACAATTTCCCTTTCTTTTTGCCACAATAAAAAATTTAGAGAAAGATAAGTATATAATTTTTTTCCATGAAGTGGAAATCAATTTTCAACTAAAACAATCTAAAAAATATAGTCTTATTTTTCTTCCCTGTAATAATTCCTTGTTAGTGTCTTGCCTGGAAGAAATCGAGGTGTAGAAACCATTGGTTCTAGTGTAAAATAATAATAGGCTTAAACACTTTGTACTGAAGAGAGATTTAAGAAGGTTTGTTTTTAACTTGTGTTTTTGTTGTTGTTTTTCTTTTTTTTGTTGATGACCAGGGAAGTGGCTTTGGTTGAACAATAATCCCGTCTCCTTTGTCAACTGGAATACGGGCGACCCATCTGGTGAACGGAATGACTGTGTAGTATTATCTTCATCTTCTGGGTTTTGGAATAATATCCACTGTACTTCCTATAAGGGATTTATTTGTAAAATGCCAAAAAGTAAGTTAAATTTGCAGAATGATAATATATTCCCAGACTACTTTTTTTTTTTTCAACTGTAACATGCTGGCATAGGACTAGGGTAGTTGCAACCCCTTTGTTAGCCTTTTACCGGTATTGGTGAGAATCCATTCTGTCATGAGGATCAGTCTCCACCTGTAGCTTTAAGTAAGAGGTACTAGCTCTGCCTGGCTCATTGGTACTTTTGTGATGTCTTGCTAAATTGCAAGCAGTCTGGACAGCCCATCTCCACAGTGCTTCCCCTCTAGGGGAAGGGAGAAAGCTGTCACTAGTCCACAGCATAAGAAGTCAGAGGATTAAGCCATGTAAAACCAACTCAGTCTCCTTTTGTGATTGAATGGTAGAACACAAAAGGAAAAACAACTGTTAAATCTCTATGTGCTGCTGATGGGATGTTAGTGATAGTTTTATGCCTTTCCATCTTATGTTATTTTTTCTCAAGAGAAAATTATTAGTTGGACTCTGAAATAAATATATTCTGAGGACTGGGATATAGATCCATGGTAGATCACTTGCTTGGCTTAGGTAAGACCCAGACTTTGATTCCTATGGCTAATCAAGCAAGCAAGTAAGCCAACAATCAGATAAAGTAGTTCTGTTTCCTCAGTAGGTCTTATTGTTTTGGAACTGCATAGATATTTTAGTTCATAATTCTGCTTTAAGATTATCTATCCTTTAGCATAAAATGGTTGACAATCCTGGACCAATGCTGTTGTCTTGTTTTACTTTTCATTCAAATGTCTTTTAACAGTTTAGATTTCAAAACCCTTAGCCTAAAATACTTTAGTTGCCAGTGGATTTTGTAGCATGTTTAGATGTTTTAATCCTCAAATAAAACTTGAAGGATCATATTTTAAAATCTTCTAGTGTATTCAAACTTATCACATAGGTATAGGATGCTAAAGTTGCATAGAGACGTAGAGAAAGATGGATGGGTAGACAGGTGGATAGGTAGACATGTCTCTAGCTAGTAGATAGCTGAAGGTACAGATGCACACCATCCATGCATTCTCCTGTGTTATGTTAAATCATCACATCACACCACAGTTAATGATGAGGGATGCTAGGCATCTCTTACATGAATGTACTTTATCCATGTCATGTAGTGATTTATTTATTTTTCTCCTTTAAACAGTGCTTGATTCTGTAACTACACAGTCGTCCAACACAACAAAAGGTAAGATCATTATAAAATCTCAAGGTGACCATTAATCATTTTATTTAATTTTTTTTAGTTATAAACTGATTGGCCCATTAGCTCAGGCTTCTTATTAACTCTTATAACTTACATTAGCTCATTATTCTTATCTATCTTAACCACGTGACTCAGTACCTTATTCGGCAAGGCAGTCACATCTTGCTTCTTTTGTGGCTGGGTCACGATTCTCATTAGTCCTTTTTAAAAAGCCATAATATCTCTGTTTCTCCTCCTTCCCTTTTGGTGGAATGGCTTATGCTCACTGTCATTGGCACCTTTCATGCTTAAGAAAAGCAGATTTGGAGTCAGATTGATATTTTTATCTTAAAAAGTTCTTGAAGATGTTGCCGTATTACAAAAAATTACCTTGTGAGATCCAATGGAAGACATTTCCTTCAAGGTCTTTCTAGGTCTTTGTAGACAACATGAGTTAGGTAACTAATCCTATTTTACCTCTTTTAGTGGTTGATAAAGAAAAATTCAAGGTGAGATTTATGACTTGCCTGTAAATACCTTATGAATTTCATGGGTGACATTTGTTTATTAATTGTATTTAGGAGTTCAGATTTCCATTATTATTTTACCCTAGTTTTAAAGTTTTGTTTGTAATTTCTACAACCACCACCACCACGTTTCTTACTTTCTGAAAGTATGTTTGTGAGCAGCCTTAAATTGTTATTTTATTTTAAAATATTTTTATTTTTTGTAATGTGTGTTTGTATGTATTGGCATGTTGTGTCTGTGTGAGAGGCTGCCATACATGTGTGATTACATGGAGGAGCTAGAGACACTATTAAATCTCCTTCCTGGAGCTAGAGTTGTGAGCTGTCAGGGCTGGGTGCTGGGAAACAATCTCTGGTTTTCAGGAAGAGCATTAAGTGCCTCTCCTCCAGGCATCCTTCAATTATTTTGACAAAAGGTGTATGTGTGAATTTCAACTGATGAACTACTTCAGTGTTATAGATAGATGTGAAATATTTTAACACCTAAATAAAGATGAAATAGCCCAAGAACTAAGTCAACATCTGAACCTGTTAAAGTTTCCTCCATGTCACACTGACTTCTGCTTTCACGTCTTGTGGTAAATACTGTCTGGCAGAATATTCACATATCAGAGCTTCCCAGCAAGATCAGCTGTAATGTTTTCCATAGTGTCAATCCTTTGTCCCCCTCAATGACTTGATTTGTCTATAGCTGACCAAAGGAAGATGGATCCTCCTCCACCCAAGGGGTCTTCCAGAGCAGCTGGAGTGGTCATCGTGGTCCTCCTGATTCTGGTGGGTGCCGGTGTTGCTGCATATTTCCTCTATAAGAAAAGGCGCGTGCTGCACATACCGCAGGAGGCCACCTTTGAGAACACTCTCTACTTTGACGGTCATCAGAGTCCAGGAACAAGCGACACAAAAGATCTCATGGGCAACATTGAACAGAACGAGCAAGCAGTCATCTAGTATCGTAGTGCAACTGTCTTATATTTCAATTTCATGCAGTCTTAACTAAAGTTTTCAGTTACTTCAATGTGATTGTTCCTTTTAAAATTAGTACTGGGTTGCAGCAGTCTGTCTTTTTTTCTTCGCCTCAAGGAAACAACAATTGCTCATTTTCAAGTCTGGCAAGATTTTTTTTTTTTTTAAGAGCGGTAACCACGTTGACAACCACTTTTGAAAATTCCTAGGTGAATACACAGCACTACAATCTCAACACAGCTACGTTGGTGGTAGGTCTCTCATGTCAACTCTGCAGATTTCAAGAGCTCTAGAAATAACCACCTAAGCCACTTGGGGTATTTTAAGGAGCTCTTAGAAACAAGTTATGCTCCTAATTGTAACTCAACAATTAGAAGACCATGTTAAAATAGACAAGTGCACATAACCCCAGATGGAATAAGAGTGTGTACTCAGTTTCTTTTTTAACAGCCGTGATTCATGCCAGTTATTGAAAACTGTGTTTATCCACCTGTCAAATAATAAAGCTACCGAGACTCTTGTTTGTCCCAGACAAGGTGTGACAAGCTGAATGTTACACATGCATTGTGTGTCCTGTTGTATGTATATCAGGAAGGTGACTATGTGAAAAAGTGTAAATTTGCGTAGGGTGTATTTAGATAACAAATATCATTATTATCTAATTAATGTGATGAATTAATGTGAAATAAACATTAAAGATGACATCTACTTTTACTAGATTTTTGTGATCTTGTTAAGTATAAATTTGCTTGGATACACAATTTAGTTACTTTACATTTTGCTATTAAAATAAATGAATTATTTGTAGAGAAATGCCAACTTAAACTTTTCCTTCTTGAATGCTGTAGAAGGCACATTCTTCTATAACAGTTGCATGATCATCTAAGATCCTCCATCTTAACAGTGATGCAACTCAGGATCCAGCAATCAAAGACACCACTGTTGGGAATGAGACATCCAAGTGACCCTCTTCCACTCTAGTAATTTCTTCTTATTTAAAAGTACTGCTTTAGATAAAGTTTTATGTCAATTGTGAAATATTTTGTAAGTTTTGAATTTCCTACAGTTACCCCACAGCCTCTTCTTATGTTTGGTTTGGTTATTTGCTTTAAAACAGAGTTTATGTAGTCCCAGGCTTTTAAAACTTTTAAAGATTTATTTGTATTTATGTGTGTATATGTGTGACTTGGTGACTTTCTCTGTGGGTTTATGTGTTACAGGGAGAGTGGGACCACTTGTTTGTCCCGGCTGCCCGACTAGCTTTCTCCTGAAATAATCACACAGCAACTGTATTCATTTAAACACTGCCTGGCCCATTAGCTCTAACTTCTTATTGGCTAGCTCTCACATCTTGATTTAACCCATTTCTAATAATCTGTATGTAACCACGAGGTCATGGCTTACCAGGAAAGATTTAGCATGTCTAACCTGGCATTTCCATGGTGACTCTCTGCTTCTGCTTTCTTCCTTCCAGAATTCAGTTCTGTCTCCCCACCTGCCTAAGCTCTGCCCTATCACCAGGCCCAAAAAAGTCTCTTAATTAACCAATGAAAGCAACACAAATACAGAAGGACCTCCTGCACCATTGGTGTGTGTGTGTGTGTGTGCCCATTTACCCGTGTGCCACAGGCACATATATGGAGCTCAGAGGACATTTATGGGAGTTGGTTCTCTCCTTGGATCATGTGGATTATAGGGATCGAACTCGGGCTGTCAAGTGCCTTACCTTCTGAGACATCTTTCTGGGCTGACCTCATTTCTCAGTCCCTGTGCATCTCCAGTACTGGTTACAATAGTGTGCTAGCACAACCCGCCTTATGCTTTTACTTGACTAAGGGGTCATTCACATGCACAGCAGTTTTTCAGCCAAGGTTTTCCTCTTTGTCCTGCATTACTGAGGTGGAGATTATGTAAAATGCATTCTTTCCTTTCCCTTCTTTGCTTCTGTGGCTTTTTTTTTTTAAATACATTCTTGCTATGCAGTCTGGGCTGGCTTTAAACTCACTATGTAGCCTAGGCTGGACTCAGATTGAAGCCTCTAGCTTCAATCTCCCCAGTTTAAGAAGTATAGTTTGTACCATCACAACATACTAGAATTTTTTGCGTTTGTGTGCATCTGTCCTTGTGGGTTTTTATTTGAGGACAGAGTAATTATGTTTTCAAGAAAGTCCATAATTTTAAAAAGGTTAAAAAGCAAGTGACTGAGTAGGGGTGAGATAGAGTTGGAGTTGCCAGGACCCAAGCGTACACATGGGACAGGAAGAAGGAACAGGAATTGAGATGTGGGGAATCATGAGAGATGCTGTTGGGCAAAAACAGCTCCCTTCTGCACATCAAAGGATAGAAAGAAAGCTGCTTTTCATTTTATTGGTAAAAATGAAACCTTTTCAAATCGAGCATGTTCCAACAGAAATAACGGCCACGGTGTCAAAGCAGTGGCTGGGAAATGACGTGAAGGAGAAGATTCCTTTCTCTGTGTGGATGTGTTCCTCCTCCACACATCCTCCTTGAGATACATGAAAAGAATAGCAAGTATGAAACAGGAAATACACAAGTGAGCATGGCTTACAGTTTTTTATGCACATCAATTCATTGTAATATAGGGTTATATTTTTATAGAAAATACTTTGTACTACAGTGTTCATCACAGACCTATAAATACTGTCATTTCAAGGAACAACTTTGTTTGACAGGGCTGCTGTATATTGTATTTCATACTCCTACATTCTCCCCTTGAGCACACAACCAAATAGATATTTCCTGTGTATTCAGGTGCCTATCCAAGACTCCACTAGTTTATCAGAGGTGCATTCAAAAGGGGGTCTTGGGCAGAAAAGAGCCGTCTCTGTGTGGATCTTCCTCATTCTTTTATAGTTTGGGATGTTATCATGGGTTTGATGTATGCACATGTTTTTAAATGGAAGTTTATCCCTGAGATTAGCTGTTTCAAAGCTGTTGAACTCCTCACTGGTCTTAGACTAGCTTCTGGCTTTCAACACTGTTCAGTAGCCAGAAGATTCTTAAGCACTCTTTCACCGAGTCAAACTAAAAAAAAAAAAAAAAAAAAAAAAAAAAAAAAAAACATGAATAGAGTGCAACTTGAATTCTAAAATTGTAGGTGATTGATAGAGTCTGGGTTGCTCCTGTATCTTTCAGCATCCACTAAAGCTTCTACTTGTGCACTGATCCATTCTGTTGTCAAATGGATGAGTTGGGCATGGTGCGTCCTATGTAGATTCACACATATGTAAAAAGTAGTGCCTGGTCCCAGAAAGTGGAGCTGCAGACCCACAATCAGCACTTCACAACAATGTGGTGGGTGTGTCGACAGGTCATGCTGTAGGTATTGACTGAGCAGAGAGGCACATCAATCTGATGTCTGCAGGGACATATACAAGGTTTAAGATTGTACTTGGGGAGGCAGTCTTCCAAAGAAAGAATACAAGACATAGATACAAAAGTGAAAATGATAAAATATAAAGAGATCATGAGAAGTTACCAAATCCTTGAGAGCAGACAGTGATACCAAACATCACAAGTTGCATACGGCTGTATATTACTGTTAGAAATTAATCTTGTGATATATTTCCTGTTTACTGTTTTGCTCTAAGAAAATATCTACAGTCACTCAGACATCAGAAATGAAGTTTCTCTTAGTTGTGATAACTGGAAGGAGGAGATTTCTGTCTGAAGCACAGCTTTGACCAAGCGAACTCCAGTTCTCCCCTGGTCCTCCTTTCCTGATGACTTGACTTATGCACCTAGGCATGTTTAGCCATTCTGATATTATCGAATAAGATAGTCTCTGTTTCACTTTCATTGCTAATATTTCCTATTCCATTCCCCCTGTCTTTCTTTTTAGAGACATGGATTTACTAGGCTGATGATGAACCTGTATCCTCTTGTCTCTGCCTCCCAAGTACTGAGATAATAGGAGTTTGCCACCACTGCAAGCTCCCTCTAGGTTTTGTATCCATGGTTGGATCTTGACTTATATACCTCTTCTATATTCACAACCACGTAATTTTATTCCAATCTCAATTCGCCTTGATTCCCTCTAGTGCTCAAGGTCATCCCTTCACTATTCGGTAAAAGAGAAAGATGTGAGGGCAGCTGAAATGAAGACTCTAAGGCAATATAATGTGGGCTGTGGTGGCGCATGCTTGTTATCCCAGAGCTTGAGAGGCTAAGGCTGGCTAATCTCTTGTGCATTGTAATGTTTCTGGGCTACACAGTTAGCATTAGGATATTTAGGTTACAAAGATAGATGCTATCTCAAAAATAAAAATACTTTTTGATAAAAAATTAAAACTGCTATAGTTAAAATATCTTGTAAAATCTTTATTTTAAGAATATGACTATAGTAACCAGGCATTGGTGATGCCCTCCAGGCTGAGGCAGGGAGACTGAGTCTGAGACAAGCCGTGGTTATAGAACAAGACTTCCCTTCCCACCACAACCATCGCCACCACTTTTGTAATCTGAAAAAAAAATTCATGAAGAGAAGTCACAAGGCTCACATAGAGGCTTTATTGGAAGAGGAGAGAGAAGGGGGAAGAGAAGGGGGGGCAGAGATCAGTCCCTGGGGACAAGAGTGGCAGATGAGAAGAAGAGAGGAAGGAAAAGAGGAAGAGGGAGGGAGAGAAGGAGAGAGAAAGGGGGAGGGAGGGAGGGAGGGAGGGAAGGAGGGAAGGAGAGAGAGGAGGTGGGCAAGCCCACCTTTTAAAAAAGAAGCATAGCAAATGTGCACAGGAGGTGCTCTTAGTGGCTGCAGCGGAGGACATATCCTGTCAGTACAGATGCCTCAATACTAACAATCACAACCACCAACAATAACAACAACAAAATCCCACAACTATGTGAAGTCGCTGCTAGTGTCTTGGAAGAATGAGACCCATATAAGCCAGTGAGTCTAAAATATAAGAGGCAGTAGCCTTTCTGTGAATGCCAGGAAGAGTGTCTGGGAAAAGACATTAGAATATACCCTTGAAAAGGGTCTTAGAATGAAGAGCTTCTTGGGGAAGGCGAATGGTAGAGGTGGAACTTGAGAGAGAGGATTGGATGAACAAGGGGCCTTGAGCAGAAAGGGAGAGGGGTATGGAGGGAGAGCTGGGCTGGGACTCTGCTGTAGACTCTGATGGACTTCCCATTCTCATGTGTGTGAGTCAGGCTCTGCTCACTTAACCTACCAGAGGGACTGAATAAAGAAAACTTCCTGCATGATCTGGGCTAATTTTTTAAAATTAATTATTTATTATGTATACAACATTCCTTCCATGTATGCTTGTCAGAAGAGGGCACCAGATCTCATTATAGATGGCTGTGAGCCATCATGTGGTTGCTGGGAATTGAGCTCAGGACCTCTGAAAGAGCAGTCAGTGCTCTTAACCTCTGAGCCATCTCTCCAGCCCTGATCTGGCCTAATTTTAAGAGCCATGTATGCTTTGTATTCATCTGAATCCTGGGCCATGATCTAGTACAGCCACAGGGAATCAGGCTCAATGGCCTCCAGAGTCCGTGTGACAGACTGATGTGCACAGACACACAATGATCAGAAATCGTCACATTATTGCCTGTTCTGGAGCAAGCTAGAGTCGGCAGCTTCTTTATTTGCAAACCTTTGTATGACTAAGAGAATAAAAGGCCCATGTTAATGAGGATTTCTCAGCTGAGATATCAGGGAGAGCCAGTTTCACTAAACACAAGTCTTAGGTTGTGATTGTAATCACCAAGCCCTCACCTCCAACCTCTTAGATTGGAATCTAGGAGTGGGACTCAAGAGAACCAAAGAAACTCTAGGTTAAGGTGTGTGTGTGTGTGTGTGTGTGTGAATTTTGCCTGAAAAGTATAAAGAAACTGTCATTTAAAGTGTGTGTGTATGTATGTATGTCTCAGTTTTGCCTGCAAAGTTTAAAGACCCAATCTTGATTCTCAGATCCTCAGAATCTATGTAAAAAGTCAGCATGGTGGTTCACACTTGTAATCCCAAGGCTCAATGGTCAGTCAGTTCAGCCTAATCTGTGATCCTGATGTCAGTGAGAGATGATTATTTCAAGGAGGTGGATGACATTCCTGAGGATGACATCTCAGATTGTCCTCTGGCCTCTGTGTATATGTGCTCCTAAAAGCAACAAGCAGAAGTAAAGTTCCAGTCAGTTCTACCAGATAGTGAGTGGCTTGATTGACACTCCATATTTTGATTGGCACCCTACTAAAGCAGTACTGAAACCTAGTAGTTAATGGAATAGTGTGGACAGGCAGGCTGTTTTGTGGGAACCCTGCTTTGGAGTTGTGATTGAGTTCCTTAGGAGGGAGTCATCGCACAGATTCAGATCTTCTGTCCTTGTGCCTTCTACCATACGAGGATCAAACTGTCCTCCTTTGAAGCGTCATGTAGCTGGCTCTAGCAGGATGCCAGTCCATTGAAAGTGGACTTCTTCTGGAGAACTGTGGGAAAGTAGTTCTGTTCTTTTAAGTTACTGACTTCTGTTACAGCAGTGCAAAGGGCCTCAGATACAAAGAAATGATATTTAAAAGGTCCTAGCTGATAGTGTGAATCCTTCCTCAACATTCCCGAGTAGTCTGGATTCCTGAGAAGTGAATGCAGTGATCTCTCTCACAGTTACAAGATGAGCAGGGGGCAAGTTCCCTAGAGTAGCATGACTGCTCAGAAAATAACCAATTTTTGTTGAAGATGGGTTTTGACCAAAAATCATCGTATTATATTGCCTTTTTTCTGTTTTTGGTCTTTTGTTGGGAATACATATCACGTCCAAATATCACGTAAGAAAATGTCCTTAAAATATTGTTTTTGATTAAGTCTCAATAAATATTATCATAGAAACGTATCAGGAGGAGATAGTTTCAGTGGGAAATTTTACCCAAACCACACCACCAAGTACCAGGAATGCATGTTTTGGTATTAGAAGTTCTTTGACATTCTGTAAGTAGGATTGTTTCATTTGGAAGGCCCCCCTGACAGTCAGTTCTTTTAAGAGAAGGTGGCAGCAACATTAGAAAGCTCCTTTGCTTGGCTGGAGACACTGAGTACTGCTACTTTTGTTTGGTAACAACTATTGATCTTGAGCTAGTCCTGTGTGCTAAGTGGAAACCCTCAGTCAGACAGCTTTCTTGTTTGGGGTCTAGTACCCTGGGGATGTTAAAGAACTTTTCGTAACTACCAGGCTCTTTCTTGCTGATTTCCAGATTTCATTTATTTAAAATAATGTGTATTTATTTACTTTCTGTAAGGGCAAGAATATCCAAACTCTTGTGCCCATGGTGCATGGTTTTGGTGGTAGTGGTGGGGATCTCCACCCTGCTGTACGCTGGACTCCTTGGAGCCTGTTTAAAGGTCCCCTTCCTGTGAGTCCATGCTTGGAATTTTGATGAAGTACCTTGATCAGAGCCCTGAAACCTGTATTTTAGTCAGCTTCTACGGAGAGCCTAAGGAAGGCCTGCCTTAGTCTGCCAATTTGACAAATACTGTGTTTGCAGTCATATCAGGTCAAAATAGTATTTCCCTAAATGGTTAGAAGTCTCTCATAATCCAAGGGCACAGCCTAAGAGGATCTCCACTTTTCCTCTGTCAGGAATTATAGGTGCCAAATTCAGCTCCAAGGCTTGGTGTAGATAAATGGTCCCCAGTCCTGGTACCAGAGTGGCATTATTGGGAAATGAGGGAACTTTTGGAAGATAAGACCTTGTGAAAACTCCTTGGAACTTAAAGGTATATTCTTGAAAACAACTGTGGGGTCCCCGGCTCTGCCCACCAGTCGCTCGCTACCCCTTCATCTATGTTCTCTGACTCTTAATGGACTGGCTTTGCTCTGTCATATGCCCCTTCCACACATGTTGCCTTAACACAGGCTACTGATGATTTAAATAAGAATGGGCCCTTTAGGCTCATATATTTGAATGCTTAGTCACCAGGGAGCAGAACTGTTTGAAAAGATTACAAGGATTAAGAGGTGTGGCCATTTCTAAAGAAGTGTGTTACTGGGTGGAGGGGGGGCTTTGTAGTTACAAAAGTCAGTGCTAGGTCTCAATTCTCTCTCTCTCTCTCTCTCTCTCTCTCTCTCTCTCTCTCTCTCTCTCTCTCTCTCTGTATGGATCAGGATATAGAACTATGTCCACTTGTGTATTGCCATGGAGATAATGGACTATTCTCTGAAACTATGAGCAAGCCCATAATTAATGTCATGGTGTCTCTTCACAGCGATAGAACAGTGCCCCAGTCTACTTAGCCATAGGCTGGGAGCTTTAACACCATGATCAAAAGTCTCTTTCCTTCTTCTTCCATCTTTGTTTCCCTCCATTTTCCTCTGTCTCTTTCTCCTCCTCATCTCTCATTTTGAGCCATGATCTTGTTGTATAAGCCAAGTTAGCCCAGAATTAGTATGTGACTTATTCTGTCCTTAAATTTTCTTGGCCCTCATGTCTTGGCACCTGAGTATTGAGGTTACAGACATGAGGTACCACACATGAAAAAGAACTTTTTCCTCTTTATAAATGAAGACTCCAGTATTGTGTTATAGTGATGGAAAGCTGGGTAACATGACACGTTTCCCCTGAGCTTCTTCCCTTTCCTGGTGTTACACTGTTCCCAGGTCCCTGTCATTAGCACCACTAATAAGTATGTGCAAGCAAATACATCTAATTTCTCTAATCCTAGAGTATGAACTCCAAGAGAAGAATGGCCAGGGTTTCTGTAGTTCTGGGGCAGAACTTACATCTCTGTAAATAGAATCACATCATTGCCTTTTGATGAGGAGAGTGAAGTGTGTCTCCATAGTGATGCTGACCTCAGGAGAATTTCAGAATTCTTGGGTCAGAGCTCATCTCCTAAAAGGAAGGAAACAGGAACTTCTGTGCTGAGAGCACAGAATGAGCAAATCTTGCTAACACAGCTTTATTCTCTATTTGAAAAAAAAAAAGGCAGAAGTAGAAACCGCAGAAGCTTCTTAGAAATAGCAATGCACAGTTTGAAGGGATATTATTCCCTCAAATGTGTGGAGATCGAGGTCCCCTTTGTTATAATATGGTAATGATTTGGTGGTCGTCTAGTGTGGAATAGTAGCATGTGGCCTTGTGGGATTCTATGCATTGCTTCTTTGCCATATACTACCATCAGGATTGATTCCAAAGTCAGAGGTCCTAGCTCTTACACTGGTGGGGCAAGGGAGGACTTAAGGGTCCAGTGGACAAGGGTTGATGTTCTGTAGGAATCCTCTTCTTTGAATAGAAGCATTTATTTGACTGGTAAGGTTTTACTCTTGGGGCAATGCACCTTACTCCATGCTTCTTGTGTTACTGAGTTTGATTTACTCTGATTACTTATATATATAAGTTTGTATGTGGGAGGGGGAGCACATGCCTGTGTGGAGGCAGAATGATGAGGTCTGTCATAGGTCTTCTTGAGTTTGTCCAGGTTTTTTTGTTTGTTTGCTTGTTTGTTTGTTTTGAGACAGGGTTTCTCACTGGAATTCACCAAGTAGGCTGGGCTGTTTAATCAACAAGCCCCCTGTCTCTGCCTCCCCAGACCTGGAATTACAAGTGTGTGCTACCTTTTTAAAATGTAGGTTCTGGGGATGGAACTTAGGTCCTGGTACTTGCCTGGGAAACCTTTACTCACTGAGCCAGTTCCTCAGCCTGACCCCTAACTAGGAATGGGTCATTAAATAAATACTTCTTTCAGAACAGGGGCATCCATGTTGATGCCCTCTGCAACCTCCGCTGACAGCCCTCTGCCCGAGGATACATAGCAACCTGGCTGAAGGTGTCAGCAGTGAGTCTCAGGCACCTGTGACCTCTGTATCACAGGTGGGATTCCGCCTTTGACTTTTGCAGGGGTACACCTCCTCCAGGCAAAACCTACAGTACATGAAGAAAGCAGACTCAGTCGGGACCTTAGCCTGAGCAGCTGACTTGGATCTACTGCCAAGTAGCAAGGAATCTGGCACACGCTCTGAGCACCTCAGCCAGCTTGAGCCGCTGGAGCCCAAGCTCCCCTCTGCACCCCCTCACAGTGTGGACAGCTTCCCTGTTTGTTTTGTTCTTTTCTTGTTTTATTTAAAAGTCAGATTTCATTCTTGAAGGGCAACAAAACTGTGGGCGCTGCACATCGACAGGAGTGGGGAGAATAAGCTGACCAAGTAGAGGCTGTATCAGGTCACCTTTCCTGAAGTTGATCCTTGGACCGTCCAAGCCACTGTGTTCTTTTGGACTGTCTTCAACCAAGTATGTCGTGCAGTGCCAAGCCTCAGGATACCAAAGAACTGCTTACAAAACACTTGCTCCTTCACGAGAAGCAGAACGGTTTAGCCAAGAGAAGATCCCTGCCAAGAAATCTCACATAGGCTAAGATAAAAGCTAAAAGCCCCAGCACATGAGAGCGAGTTCTCGGTAGAGCAAGACACAGTAGGTCCTGCTAAGCCTCCCAAGTGCTAAGATTACTGGCAAATGTCACCACACCCCGCTGAGATCGGGAAGAATCAATAGTGGAGTTTGCTTGCCTTTCAGTGAGGCTGGATGTCTCCCTGTCCACTGTGGACCTGGGAAGAAACAAGGGAGGAGGAAGATGAGTCCACCCTTTTGCTTCTGGTCACCCTCTTTGATCTGAGAGCTTCATACTTGACTGTGTTTGGACTAGAAGTCACATCACTGGCTGTGGGTCTTAGAACTTAGACTGAATTCCGCCACCTCCTCCTCTGGGTCTTCAGTTTCCAGAAAAGTCTTGGAATTCTCAGCCTTCACAATTGTTACAATCTTACTAGGATACATATCAGATAGAGACATATACAAATAAATCTCTCTATACACATATATGTCTGCATGCATACACATAAGAAGATACATTTATACTTGGAGATATGTCTATTAATGAACCAGAATATCCTATGACCTACTTTGTGGGTCCAATATGACTCCTGAAGACTTCTTGACAGCCGGGACTAAATGCCAATTGGTGCCCAGTGACAGTCATTTTGTTCGAGGGCATCCCTAACCTGTGTGATTCACTTGATCTCACATAGATGGTTTCATGTTATTATAAAGTTCAAAGTCAATTTAACTTTTTTTTGCTCTAAGTTTTCTGTGCTCAATAATGGGTTAAGGATTCCCATAGAGCAGTGAATATCCTTCTCCTTAGTTTTTTCATTGTTTGAGAATTTCATATGTGCATATAGCATGTTTTAATAAAATCTACATTCCTTTCTCGCCAAGTTTTTCCTTTCACCCATACCATTTTTTCTCCCTAATTTCAACCTCATGATTTTTGTTGTTTTGTTCTTTTTAAACCCACAAAATCTGCTTAGTGCTGTTTTTATATTAATGAATGTAGGAACAGCCACTGGAGCCCCTTTCAGGGACAGCATCAATGAAGAAAATCAATCCCCCTGCCGGCTTCAGTAGCTATCCAATTAATAATAACTCCTTTGCTAGCCTTACCTTATCCATGCTTGAACTTGAGCTGGCTTGATCACGTGCCCGCAGCCACAGCTGTCATCAGTTGTGCTCTGAAGATCAGTTTCTATCATCGCTGTGGTGGTTTAAATGAAAATGCCACCACCCCCCCGACTCATATATTTGAATGGTTGGTTCCCCGTTGGTGGACTATTTAGGAAGGATTGGGAGGTGTGTGGCTTTGTTGGAGGAGGGTCACCAGGGATGGACTTTGAGACATCAAAAACCCACACCAGGCCCAGAATCCCTCTTTATTTGCCTCCAACTTGGGGATAAGACAGAAGCTCTCAGTTACCATGTGGTTATGGAAGTCACCCTCTGAAACAGTAGACAAGCTTCCAATGAAATGCTTTTATAAGTTGCCTGGGTCACGGAGTCTCTTCACAGCAACAGAACAGTAACTAAGACAGTAACTCTCACAGAAAATTTAGGATTATCGTGTAGCTTATCCTACAGCCCAAGAAACAGAGACAGAATTTGAGCAATGGATGAACAATGAGTCATCAAGGAATCATGATAACCTTGAAAGGAAAAAAATGAAAAAAAAAAAGATAGGAGAGCAAGGACTTTTATCTGCCTGAGTTTCCTTCCCGGGCAAGAGGACAAAAGAAAAGGTCAGGAGGTAGTGAAAGTGGCCATGAGTTGGAGCCAAACCAAAGGCCGGAACAACCCAAAAGCAAGTGTCAGTGTGCACCTGAGGCAGCATCAGAAGCAGGAGCGTCCTGGAAAATGGGTCAGCAAAGGTTAATGGGCTTCCCTGAACCTCCTTGTCCCGCTCTCCGAGAGACAAAGGCCTTGGGACCAGTGTGGTACTAAGGGCCTTCTGCTATTTTTTCTAAAATCGTCAGCGCTGAGAACAGCAAAAGCAGAATCTTACTGTAGTTGCTCCGTTCATCACTGTTCTCACCTCGATCAACTTCCTCAACTGCAGAATCGCGAAGAAACAGATAATACATCGTAGGGCGAGAGGAAGAAGACCCCAGACTACTCCCTCCCTGGAACTCTGCAAGACTCTTTGACTGCATTTGGGAACTCACTCAGGTCAGGAGCTGATTTACAAAGAGAAAAAATCTAGAGTTTTTCCTCGTAGCACTGGGATCCTTACAGCAGAGTGAAGTCTAAAAAAGTGACGGAAGTGTGATATCTTTATATTTTTCAGGCAAATAACAATAATAAATTTGTGAAGGAAGAGCAGGCCAAATAAATAACTGGACTAGGCAGTAAGTTCTAGGAACGTTACTCAGAGATAGGTGAGGAGGGTTAGAGGCTGGGGGAAGATAAGGGCCACTTCAGAGCCTGTTTATTTATATCTGTTGCCGTCCCATTAATAATCTCTGGTGCTCACAGGCATTTTTCAGCCTGGCTGTGGGAAGGACATCTCATGCAAAAGAATTTTTCTGGTTCCTGCCACAGGGAAAGTCAGGCCAAATAACCTTGCCTGAAGTTATAACAGCTTAGGGGATATCAGCTGGGTAAAAAAAAGGAAAAAAAAATCAATTTGGCAATTTGATCTATTTTGTCCTAATGTTGCCAATACTTTATACATAAATACATACCCATGTATGCACTCCTATGCATCTACATATCACAGCATGTCTCTGGAAAATAAAAAGGTTAAGATAGTAGCATGTATATACATAGGAACTGCTATATATAGCAAAAAGAAAAAGCAATATATACTTCCTCACATTGTTATTTTATACGAATGCAAAATTATATGCCTTATTTTTCCCTTAAGCTAGCTTTTAAAAGTTATTTTTTAGTAATACCTATAAAATGACTTAGTCAATTGGCTGCATAGTGGTCAACTGAAAAGATGTCCCATAAATTAATTAGTTCTTTGTTGCTACTCACTTGAGAGGGCCTGAACCTCCATGATAACTATACTGTTGTGATCATTGCTTAACAGGTAGCCAAGGGAAACAGAGCTGGGGAGATGGCTCTCTTAATAAAATTCTCTGACTTGAAGTGATGTCAGAACTAGGTCTTAAAAGAAATAGAAACCTATAGGTTTAGGAGAAGAGGGGAGAAGAATGGGCCATTTTAGTCTGGTATAGTAGCATGAAAACTTTAATCTAAAGAATCCCCAAGAAACAACGGATGCTGGTTTCGAGAAGGAAATAAAGAGATAGAGACGGGATCAGTTACTACTCTCATTGGGTTGATAGAAACCTGTCAACTGTAACTTAAGGAAGGAAGTGTTTAACTGAGCTCACAGTTTGAGGGTGCAGTCCATCATGTTTTATGTAGGAAGCATGGTGGTAGGAGCTGGAGACAGCTGGTCACACTGTTTCCACAGTCAGGAGGCAGAGACATGAATGTTCATGCCAAGCTCTCTTGCTTGGTTTTATGCTTTCTAGCACCCCAACCCACAAAGTAGAGTCACCTACATTTAGGGTAAGTCTTCCCAATTCAATTAATCCAATATAGATAATCTATCATAGGCAAGCCCAGAGGTTTGTCTCCCAGGGAGTCTGGATCTAGTCAAGTTGATAATTGATACTAATTATCACACGGTTTAAGATTATGTTTTCTTATTTATTTATTTATTTATTTATTTATTTATTTATTTATTATGTATGTAGCATTCCTTCCATGTATGTCTGCGGGTCAGAAGAGGGCACCAGATCCCATTACAGATGGTTGTGAGCCACCATATGGTTGCCGGGAATTGAACTCAGGACCTTTGGAAGAACAGTCAGTGCTCTTAACCTCTGAGCCATCTCTCTAGCCCCCTAAGATTATGTTTTCTATAACGACACTGTAGAGCTTGGATAACAATTGGAAAGTGATGAACACATTTGCTGGGGGCATAAATGTGCCAGATACAAAAGTTTCATAAAGACAGAAGGTACTCTATTGAGTCCTTGGAGCCAGAACTCTTTGTCTTTAAACACATAGATTTTTATTTTTTGTAAGACCCAGCTCAAATATCACAGCATATTGATGTTATTGTGGCATGATTTAATGCCAGGTAGCCTTAAAATTCTGTTCCAAAGAACATTTTACTATAGTGAATTTCTATACACAGTAAGAAATATTTTCCCAAGCTGTAATCATCATTATCATTATCTTTATAAATTATGGCACCCACCAAGTTTTTAAGAGGAAGACTTGTGACCCTAAAATAAATAAATAAATAAATAAATAAATAAATAAGTTTATTAAAATAAGATGTTGTTTTCATTTAGTCTTTCCTTGAAAAAAAGGGACAATTATTTTTCTATGTAAAATTATATACATTTTAAAATTCAAACTTTGGAAAGTAAAATAAATATAAAATTCTAAATGTTTAGTCATCAGTAGGTAGTTATAATTAATACTTTATTGATATCAAATTACTTGGCCATAAAAGATTTAATATAACTACGATTTATATCATTATATGTAAATATTTTTTAGTGTTTTTGAGGTAATTTTTAATTGTGTTCTTACTATGTATCCCAGATTGACCTTGAACTTTTATCCTCCTGTCTCAGTCTTCTTTCCAAGGGCTGAGATTACAGGTATGCATCACCAAGCTCCAGGACATTACACATAGAGGCCAAAAGCAAAATAAATTACATCTAATAGTTTCTCAGATACTGGAAGCATCCCATCTTATACTATGACTAAATCTAGTGAAGAATAAGCTTTGAACGACTTATTTGGTAGCATATTCATCAATGCCGTTAACTTAATTAGCATAGTGTTGAGTCACTTTTTCTTAGCAATATTTGAACTTGAACTTTTAAAAAGTGTTCTTATTTTGAATGCTATTTAAATGGCAAAAATTTTAATGTAAGCTACATGATCAGATATATTCATTAATCAATTTAAAACTGTTAAAAGAATAAAGAATTCTATTTTTTAAGAACATTGTACAAACGGCAATATTTTTTGTTTTAGAAATAAAGTCATGTTTGGTTATATTAGTCTTTTTTATTGCTATGAAATGTCTGAGGCAGGCTAAATTTGTGTATAAAATGTTTATCTAGATCATAGTTCTGGAGGTTAAAAGTTGGAGACAGAGTGAGCCCCTCTGGTTCAGCCTTTAGGGAGGACTTGGCTGTAGAAGGCATTACAGAGAAGGATTATCTTAGAACAAGAAGAAGAGAGGTATCTCTCTACTCAAGAGAGACTTGCAAAAGGGTGTGAAGTGTGGGATAGTTTATAATTTTAGGATCAAACAAATAAGATTCATTTTTAGAAGAAGAAAACAGCTCCAATGTTTTACTTGATTATTAAGATTCTGAATAAATAAAAAGGTTAAATCTATCTTTTGTTGATATTTGAAGCTAATCTGGGGAATTTAAAAATGGGTAAAGTTGGAAGATGGTCAAGAGACGATGTAAATGCCATCTTCTTCATAACCGCAAAAGGGCTATGGATAACAAAAATGCTCTTTTGGATGTTGCATTAACTTATAACTTCTTACCGTTCTGTGCCTGGTAAGTTATGGCCCCAGGTATCTTGGTAAGCTGGACCATATAGTATCCCATCAAGTGTAAGTGGGACTAGTGATTCATCTTTAACTGATACGGTATAGACATTACTCCAATTAGATTCCATCATTTGCTAACACTCATGTGAGCTTGAAAGGGAACCCCCAGTTAGGCAAGTCTTAAGAAAAAAAACCACAGCTCTGGCTGAAAACATTACAACTTGTGACATATTCTGAAGCAGAGGATTCCTGACCCACATGGCAAGGTAAGTCATGCATCTTGTGAATTGTTTCATGTTAATTTGTCATATACAAATTCAGAACAGGCCTTGTTTACATAGAGACTCTTTCCTCGTGACTCAGAGTGTAGCTGTGAAATTGAAGGCACCCACTACTTCTCCTAACATTAGTTTTCTGTTTTTATTAGTTTCTCCCTTGCCTGATAATGTCACTTGAAGAAACAGCATTGTAAAAAGAGGAAAAGACATATTTTTCTTGTATCAAGCTGAACTTAGGTTGATATTTGACTCAAATCAGTGAAAAACCTGAAAGTGCTTTCACAGAAATGGGATTTTGTTGATCTTACCCTAAACTCAAAAGATGACAGACAGCAACTTAATGAGTGACACAAATAGTGTATTTTATTTCAATTTTCTGAGAAGCAAACTTTCAAGATGACAAATATGTATTTTACAAGATAAAGCAGATACAAGTCTAACAAGATTTCTATGATGCTGTAGATAAACAGTGAACTCATAAATAGATATATGATAGAAATTATATTAAAAGAATAAAGAATGAATGTAGGGTAAAAAAGGACCAGTGAAAGAACACCCTGGCCCTGAGACCAGACCCCAGGAAACACACCTTGATTCCAACCAATTCAAAACTTGAAATCTAACCATAAAAGCCAATCAGTCCCTGAACACAAAAAACAACCAATCCCTGAGTATGAAATCCAACCAATCTCTGAGCTTGTACCAAGCTCAGAATTTGAGATCCTGTCAATTCCCACCCTGAAAATCTTCACCCTGGAAAACTCCATCCCTTAGAAATCCTATATAAGTTCTATACCTGTTCAGTTTTGGTCTTTTTTTTTCACCCTTGCAGAGGCAGCTACTCTGCCTGGATTCCTCCCTCTCAATAAATCTCTTGAGTGGGGTTTGTTGTAACAACTTTCTTTTGTTGGAGTGGAACAAAGCTATAACAACTTTCACTGGAGCAGAGCATTAATGGCTCTTGCCAGAGCAGAGCGGAACTGATAAGCTACACTTTCATGGGGAAGCTTTCCCTTAGCGGAGAAGAGTTGGAGCAGAACTGGAGCAGAGAAGAGCTGCAACACTTTGGAAGGGGAAACTTTTTGTTGCTGGAGCAGAGTTGTTGCACTTTGGGAGAGCTGAGCAGAGCTGTAACACTTCTCTGCAGCAGAGCAGAGCTGTTAGCAACCTCACCAGGGAAACCCTCTCCCTCTGGGACAGAGTTTTTATACTTGCATTAGGGAAACCATTCCTGAAGCTTGCTGGGGAAACTCTTCCCTGCTGGAACAGAGCTATAACACTTCTGTTGGAATAACTTTCCCTTTGAAGAAGTAGGTATTCCTCGGCTTCTGACTGCCAGGATACCTTTCTATCAGAGCTGCAACACTTACAATGAGGACCCAAATATTGCAGAACTTGGAGTGACTGTCCAGACAGCCAGATGTCCCTTTTCTCTAATTTTTCCAAACATAAATGGACTGGATATTGTAACTATAATTCTTACTTGATAACTGTTTTTGTTGTATATAATTTTGCTATGTTAAAGTTAAAAACCTTCCTTTTTAACTAGACAAAGGGGGAAATGCTGTGGAACAATCTTTGTACTCTGTAAATATATATTACTCTCCCTTGATTGATAAAGAGCTGACTGGCCTATAGCTGTGCAGAAGAGCCAGACTAGGAGAACTCTGGGAAGAAGAAGGGTGGAGTCAAAGGAGTTGCCAGGAGAAACAGAGGGAGCAAGACATGCTGGAGGACAGATAAAGCCAGGAGTCACTTGGCAGCACATATATTAATAGCAATGAGTTAATTTAAGTTGTAAGAGCTAGTTAGTAATAAGCCTGAGATAGTAGCTGAGCATTTATAAATAATAATAAGTTTCCGTGTGCTTACTTGGGAGTGACTGCCAAGACTCAGAGAAACTCTGCCTAGAGATGCCCTCTCCTGACCTCTGTGGCACCGGCACATACGTGGTTCACACACATATCATCAGGTAGGCGCACACACACACAAATGACTCTTAAAAAACAAACAAGCCATGGCTCACATGACAACCAGTGGTTGCTTGGCAGGGCATGGACTAACTCTGGTGCAGACAGACTTAGAATTCTGGCAACACATATTAAATGTGTGACCCTGAGTTTTCTTGAATAGTCCAGTGAGGATTTTTGGACATTTATCATGTTTTCATGATGAAAGTGCTGGTGTGATACTTAAACATAAATGGATGTTTGAAAAAGTCAAGAGACACTATTACAAATGACATCTAGAAGGGATAGAATTTCAGCAAGAAGGAAGGAGTCAGCACATGAATATGGGGGAAAGTGCCAGAGATACCACTGTAGGGACAGCTGGGTGCCCAGGAAGAGAAACATCTTCTGACACAGCATTGAATCAAAATGTACAATGCATGAATTATCAGAGGTCTCAAGACATCTATATGCCTTAAAATCTGTCATAATGTATACAGAGATTATTATGGAAGTGAGACTCAATTCCTAGAGTGGTTTACATGGATGACTACATGGTACCCCAGGACTGTACCTCCAGGATGTATCAAGCCTTGTTTGAGTCTCATCTTAAATCACCGTTCTTTTACATTTTAAGAGGTCCCTTTAAGTTCTATCTTGTTTACAGAACATGTGTAAATACACTGTATGGCAGAGTTTGAAGCTCAGGACAGATGAATAAGCAAAGAACTGAGCAAAAGAAAACTAGTCAGCAAGACTCAGCCCCCTTTCCACTGCAGCTTCCTATGTCAGCACAAACAAGCTTCTCTAAGTTGGGAAATACTGCATCAGATACTGCATTGGGTGAGATGTGTCACAAATGTGAGCTGAATATCTCACATTTTTCAAACAAAAGTAAAATATCTCCTTTATGTAGCTAATAAACACATGAAGTTAACTTCTTGGAAATTAGTCTGGATTCCCTCCAAAACAAAACAAAACACCTTTAAGTCAGGTAGTGGTGGTGTACACCCTTAATCCCAGGACGTGGGAGACAGAGGCAAGCAGATCTTCGTGAGTTCAAGACCAGCCTGGTCTATAGAGTGAGTTCCAGAAGAGCCAAGGCTACACAGAGAAACTCTGTCTCAAAATAAATAAATAAATAAAAAGCAAAAAAAAAAAAAAAAAAAGAAGAAGAAGAAGAAAAAAAGAAAAAAAAGAAATGGAAACACATTTAAGAAAGATTAATTTCAGCTTGCCGGGAAAACAGGCAGAGTGAACATAATGGGTGTCAACTACAGCCCTGAGTCAGAGAACCAGAGACCATGTATGACTTTCAGGCTGGACAATGGCAAAAAAGAACTAGGGAGCAGGTGAAAATGCTCTAGCGAGGCCATAGTCTTGAGAGTACTTATCAGAGCAAAGCAGAAACTAGTCTTGGAGCAATGGGAATTGGTGTACTTGAGGTTCTGTTTCTTATAACTTAATTAATTAATGAGGAGATTAAGACCAGCTAATTTATTGCATAAGTAGTAAACTATTATTTTTTTTAGTGGCTTTTTTTTTTTTTTAACCAAACTTTTGAGAGTGGATAGACCAAGACTTTATAGGGTGGTTCCTCCTGCCGGGACAGCCCTCTGGGGATGAGCATATGATGTTAGGGAGTTTTGATTCAACGCTCTGTAGTCTGAAGCCCACAGCCTGCCAGTTCCTCAGCCCTTTCCGGACCCTCAGATTGAAAGTCTTTGGCCTAACTCCTTGTTTCTTGACTGAGTCCAGCCTTTAACTCCAGTTAATACCACCATGGTGCTCATGAGAAAAAGGCCAGGTTCCTTTCTTTGACATTTGAGACAAAACCATGTACACAGTGGATAGCTAAACAGAACTGTAGTGTTTTCTGAGTACTGTTCATCCAAAATCCACCTCCCCACAAACTTTCTTTTGTGATCATCTCACATCCAAGCGCCCAGTTTTCATATTCAATGAGTGATTAGAATGGTTCCCCATTTGTAGGACTAACACTGCTTCTGAAGTCCTAACATCGTGTAAACATTTGCAGCTTGTGAAATGAAGTTTTAAAGGGCCAATCTTTCTGGCAACTTTTAGTTTAAGCAAAAGTGAAAGAGCGATCAGCTGGCCAGGAGACTACCTTATCGAACACTAATCTCTTTCACTTTGCAATGTGGAAGTTTTTGACCTAGATTCTGTCCCTTGAAAGGCAAATGACTGTAGATAATTCTAAAATACGGTGCTAACTGTTAATATAAAAGGTTATTTCCCTAACCACATTTATTTGGCTATCCTGAAAATCTATCAGCCTGAAACTGTCCGCTTTTATCCACCTTCATTTTTACCTTCTGAGCAGTCCTCTCCATAGCAACTAGAAATGTCTTTGGACTGAAATAATCCTCTCCAGCTCCCAGTGCACAGTCAAAGAATTTTAAAAACAGAACTTTGGAACCGCAAAAGGCTCTCCGAGATTTAAAGGCCCAGGGAGCTCAAGATAAATATCCATTTCTCTTTCTTGAGGTAAGTGCTGGGGTTACAAAGTTCTGTGTCACCCTCTCACTTTATTTTAAATACTAACATAAGAGTCTGAAACTGTTTTGTAAACCATGAAAATAATTTCAGAATCTTGTTATTAACCCCAAGGTCATTACTGGCTCATTTCTGGAGCCTACAGGAGATGCTGCTAACATTTTGTACTCCTTGAACAGTCAACTGAGGATTTTTTTCTCCATAAATTCTGATTGATTCGGAAATTTCTTCCCTTGCTCTCAGAGACTCTTGAGTGTACAGATTTATCATTCTCCTGAAGTCTTGAAATGCTCTCGTTTTTCTAAGATACTTCATTCTCCACTGTCTTGATTTCTATTAGGCTAAAAACTAACAAGTGGTTCCCAAATGTAACTTGTTTTTTCTAGTAAATTGTCCTCTTGAAAGATTCTAATTTGGTGTGAGATTGGAAATTTATTGGAAGTCATTTTCTCTTGAATTTTCTTCACCAACTTCACAGGACTGGTTTCACAGTGGTGTGTCTCACTCCAGGTCCTGTGCCGGGCACTGCCTGCAGACAGAGGAAATGCGCCCCTTCCCTGCATTTGACTCTTTGTGTATTTAGTTCATTCCAGTTTCCTGGCTGGTCTTTGGGGGTTACATGCTAAATACAGACCCCCTGTTGCTGCCACTGCAAATCAGCTTAGCCACCCAATTAGTGGGTGCTTTCAAATGTGTTGTAGGCACAATAATTGAAGGCTTTTCTTCTCCTTTCCATCACAGAAAATCCTCTGGTTGTAAGGTCTCCTGTGCACAGCCCTCACCGTAGGCCAGCTCAAGCCAAAGGAAGAGTGGACATGTGTACCCCGACAAATCTTTCAGTGGTGATGGTGCTACTACTGTCCTACCTCCTCGGCCTTGTTTCCTCTGCTGACGTGGACAAGGCCCTCACTCAGGATGCCAGCAGTGCTGGGAGTCAAGGCCTGCTAGAAGTCCTAAGGGGCCTCTCTGTTGGTGCCAACCAGTCCCTCAACCATCCACGAAGCCTCATCAAAATTCTGCTTGAGAAGACTGGGTGTCCACAGAGGACAAATGGAAAACAACGAGTCTGCAAGATGGTTAGTAAATAAAGTGGGATTGGGTGCTAAGAATGGCTCCAATGGGAACAGTGGATTTCACAGAGATCTTTTATCACAGTGAATGACATGGCATGCAAATCTCTTCATATGCAAGAGAGATGTTCATCCTGGTATGATAATGTCTGGGTTACTACAACTCATTCAGCATCCCACAGGGAGCTCATCAAGACAAAGGCTTGTTTTATCATTGGGAAAATAATGCTTAAACTATCTACACTGGATCTCCTTCTTTAGAGTTGCTGACTTGCTGGCACGCATGCTCAGTCCTTCCTCCTTTCTGCTTTGCTGAGATCATTTTTATTTTTATTTTGTAAGCTTGCAGTGAACATGCACAGATGTTAGGCAGAGACAATTGCTCCCTCCACGAGATAAGCACAGCATTCTGACATTTGTCTAACATTCAGTTCCTGGGTACCCTTTCCTAGGTGCCAATGGTATTTTCTGATTTTGTGCTTGTGTGTGTGTGTGTGTGTGTGTGTGTGGAAGGTAGACAACACCTTAATAATCATTAGCAGTAAGGAATCAGCTGCGGGAGAGCAATGCTGCAGCTAGAGTTGAAACTGGACCACGCCTCAGGAAGCCTGGTCACGGCCTCTCAGGCATTCTTTCATTCTTCTCATCTGTCAAGTGAACGGAACCTGTCTACTCACAGAGGCGGTGATGCAGGCCTCATGGCTACTCCATTAAGACTTCCCCCTCGTGGATGCTCTCAGCAATGTTTAGTATTTTCCTGCCTTTTGGTTCCTGTGCACAACCCCTAAGTCAACTTAGTGTGTTTTCCGCATCTCCATTTGGTGTTAGTGCAAGATTCAGCTAGTGACCGAGATGCAGCACCAGGAACCCTTAAACAGTTGCACAGCATCTCAGCTCGTCCTTCCTTCATCGGGATTTGTCTACATTCTTCAAGATCCCATTTAAATTCCATAGTGACTAAAGCCATTGTGCATTCTAGAGTGCATCTATTTATATTCTGCCTGTAAAAGAAAGTCAGCTATACAAGCTTAGTCCTCTTTGAGTAGCCTCTGGTTGGCTTTGTCACTGTTCATGACTCAGCATGGAAATAAGATGAAATTCCAGCTGTAGATCTGGAGAAGTTGATGATCTATTAATAAAGATGTCCACCGAAAAAAAAAAAAAAAAGACTTCCCCCTCCCCAGACTGAATCTTGACTTGCCTAGGATGGGTTTTTATTGTTCCTTGGTTTTTTTATTCCCCTGAGACAAGGTTTTCTGTGTAGCTCTGACTGTCCTGGAACTCACTCTCGGTTGGTCTTGACCTCACAGAGAACTACCTGCCTCTGTTTCCCAAATGCAGGGATTAAAGTGTGTACCCCCCCACACACACTCCCAAAGACTTTTTAAAAAAATCTTCTCCAGATTGCTGTAGCATGAAATTGGTAGGGACTGAGAATCTGTCCCCCATTAAGGTGTTTGGGGGTCATGGGAGAAGATCCATCAGATTCCCCTGTGGGTCTGGGCAAGTCACAGGAGAGGGTCCATCAAGTCCCACTGTGAAGGAGAGGCTGGGTTTTAAAACAACTGCTAACAAAATCCCTCTTTGTCTCCCCATTCTAGACCAATAATTTTTTTTAAATTTTTATTTTTTTTAAAGAAACAAACTGTATTTTTTCATTATGCATACCCAATCCAAGTTCCCACTCCCTCTCCTCCTCCCATTCACTCCACCTACCCCACCCCTACCCCCATCCACTTCTCAGAGAAGGTAAGGCACATTGCTTTGTGAAAAATCCAAGGCCCTCCCTACTATATCTAGGCTGGGCAAGGTATCCATCAAAAGAGAATGGGTTCCCAAAAAGCCAGTACAAGCAGTTGGGATAAATCCTGGTGCCAATTCCAATGGCCCCTCAGTCTGCCCCAGCCATGCAACTGTCAACCACATTCAGAGGGACTAGTTTCATCTCATGCTTGTTTCTTCCCAGTTTGGCTGGTGTTGGTGACCTCCCATTCAAACACATGGATAAGTAATACCATAAACAAGCAAAAAAAGAAGCACATAACTTCTTTCAAAGTAAGTTTTGACTGGGTTACTCAATCCACCAGAGTTCCAGGCTAAGGGTAGGGTGAGGCAATGCATTTCCCAGACAAATGTTTTCTGGTTTTGCCCCTCTTGTGACAGAAAGGGTCTTTCACAGATGGAATTTTCCCTCTGCTCTTTGCAAATGATAAATAACTCTATAATTATGAAAATGCCCAATGGCTCCCAGAGGAGATGTGTTATAATAATAGGCAGCTCGTCTGTGATGACATTAATAGATATAGATAGTAACAACAGACATCCCACTGGAAATAACCAGGAGCCATATCTTATTAATGTCCTCTGAGAATCTGCTCTGGGGCCATGTTCTCCTCTAATAACATGACACATGCCTTATTAAGGTGGTAGAATATTAATTTTGTTGGGTGAAGATAAACAGGCAAGACTGTTCTCCATGTTTGAGGCTGAGGAGCAAGTGGTTGTTTTATGTTGTATTTTAGTAATATTATCAAGGGTTTGGCTAGTTTCCCTCCCACTTGAATTCTATCTATTCCCAGGCTCAGTCTAAGAGGATTGTGTGCTCTTAGCTGCTCTTCTTCGCCCTTGGGAAACTAAGGGGAAGGGAATATGATAGGAGGGGTTTGATCCCCTGAACATTGTTTCTGTAAGGAGCCTAAGAAATGTTTTCTTGTCTTTCATGAGAATCCAGTAAAATCATCCAGTTTCACAGACACTCATGTTCTTGCCCCAACCACAGGGTTTGGCTTGTTGTTGAGATTCTTCGCCAATTTTAGATGTATTCTTGACATGTGTGGCTTGCATTGGATGCTCTGTGGTGAAGCATAGGAGCAAGAGGGTGGGTTTGCATCTCTCAGTGTCTAGGAAAAGAAAGACTGAGATTGGTAGTGCTGTTGAATTTGTGAGGAGGAAAAATGTAAAATGGAACTAGAAGTCACTATGAAGTATCTGAGAACTGAGGCATTTAACAATAAATTCATTTACGTTGTATTCTTTAAAAATGAATTTTGGTCCTGATCCTGAATTTCTTTCTTTTTTTTAATTGAGAAAAATTGCAATGTTTTTGCTGGGAAGAATTGAACCTAGGACTTCATGTACGCTAGGCAAAAGCTCTGCCAACTACCATGTATTCCCAGCTCCTAGGATGGAGTTTTAGGAGACTAACAGAGTGGTTAAGTAACCCCCATAGAATAAGCCTTCTCACAGTGGAAATAAGAGCCCTGCATACCTTCTTGGAGGGGAAATATCTCTATTCTGGAAACTTCCGGTTATTGAAGCATATTGAACTTCCTTTCCTAATCCTTAGTCAAGGTAATGAGTCTCTCTCCTCTGGGATACCACTACAGCAGTGGTTCTCAGCCTTGCTAATGCTGCAGCCTTTAACACAGTGACCCCAACCAGAAACGATTTTCACAGCTACTTCATGACTGTCATTTTGCTACTGATATGATTCATAATGTAAATATCCATGTTTTCCGATGATCTTTGGCAATTCCTGTGAATGGGCTGTGACCTGACCTCCAAAGGGGTTGTGACCCAGAGGCTGCTAACTACAGCCCTATAGGATCACATGGACGCAGATGTATGTGCTGATACATAGATCTCCCAATGCCTTCGGTCCCTTACAGTCTCTAGTCCTCAAGGCAATGAATGCCCCTTTTCCAGAGACCGTGGAACAGCGCCATTCCTCATAAACTCCCTCCTGTCTATTCCATATATTCCCCTCATCTGTTTCAGATGCTTAGGATTTAACTCAATTTGTCAGGCAGTTTTCCAGCCTTAGCTAGGTTATATCCTGAAGAACATATGAGTGTGTGAAGTGTTTAGCATGGTGTTAGACACAAAGTGGTCCCTCAGTTATAAGTGTGCGTGCACAACTCTTTAGTACACAGATTAGTTTTATCATGATAGTTTCAGTTCAGCTACTTTGATGTCTTGCTTTCAGTCCTATCATCAGGCACCGATGCACACACTCACTGTGGGACACGGGCTACTTACGCTTTGCAAAAGGACTGCTGTGGATTCACATAGAATGTTGATTTTTCATGTGAACTCCATGTGTCTCCAGAAGTTGAGCTGGAGAGGAAGTAGACTACAGTGTATGAGGCTTTGGGAAGAACACCTTCGTGCTCTGCTTTGAAGATGGATGTCTGTAGGTTTTTCCGGATGTGTATGACATGTACCATCTGTTACCCAGCCTGTCACATGAGTCATGTCATTAGAACCTCCCATTCTTACAGTTCAGAGAACATATTAAAAGATCCTAGGGTAATTATTCCCACAGTAGGCTGAGCCTCCCTGAAATCTGAGACTGTCTCCAATGCTTCAGCCTGGGGTTGTTGCTAGGCAACAGAATTGCTTCTCAGATACTGAAAGAACTCCCCAGCTATCCCTGACTGTAGTTTTTCTCTTATTGAGAAAACTTTCTAGCTACAATTTCTGTCATTTTTTCCCACTATGCAGTGATGTTACTTTGAACTCCTCATGTCACGTGACTCTCTCATTTAGAGGATCTGCATCTCTCTATGGCTTGTGGCACAGCGCACCAGAGTGTAGGGTCTTTCCAACCAGTATTGAAGTGTTCTGAAACCAAGTGACTTTAACAGAAAAAAGAGAAATTAACAGGAGAAAAGTGTGTAAGTTTTATTTGTGTCGATAATTTATATGGTGAAGGCAGCTGCCACAAAATGCCCTCAAATAAGTAGGGCACATATACCGTTGTATCAACATAGCAAGAACAACGACCCAAAACAATGAATTGTGGAGATGTGACAAGAGGAGGGAGAATGGCTTAGGGGTAGTAAATTGTGAGGACTTATTAGGAAATATAAAAAGAAAGCTAAAAGATGCTAGGGGTAATTTAGAAAGTCCATGAAGTTTAATAGGATTGTATCAGTTCCCTGGGATAGGGATGTTTTGTTCTTGGTACAGAAAGGACATGCTTCTCAGTGGAATTTTCATCCTCACTTTTAGGAAGAAAGGAAGAGGGCAGAGTACACTTTCATACTTACTGTTTCCCATTTGCCTTTAGCTCAAAATTGTCAACACGCCACAGTGATATGTTGGGGATGATATGTTCTGATTCCCTCCAATGGGCACATTTTTGGGCACTCAGAATAGAGGAGGGCCAGGGGATCATTGAATTTTTAATACCTCCTAAGTACCAGGTTTTGTGCCACGTGTTGAATGTAAGGCCAAGAAATCTGGTCAAATAAACACTTGTTCTTGTTGTGGAAAGACAAAATACGCAGGCCAGCAAAAGAGTTTTACAATAGAGCGCTGTGAAGAAAATGCGATTCTAGAGGTATGTGGCCCAACACAGTATCTTTAGCTACACGTAACTGCTGAGTACTTGGTAAGGGGCTGTATGAAGTAAGATGTGCTAGCAAATGTACGCTAGACTTCAAAAACTTGGGTTTACAAAAAAAAAAACCCTCATAAAGTATCTCATTAGTCATTTTTGGCTTTTTGATTGCATGCTCAAATAATTATATCTGTAATATGTAAAATTTTTGTAAAGTATTAAAATGAATCTCATTTTTTTATTTTATCTATTGAAACCAAATCTATTGTCTAGAAAACTTCAAAGTCATATGTGTCTTGCAAGCTATTTCTACAGGCCAACACTGTGAGGGACAACACAGGTTGAGAGCCTTGTGCAAGGCCTCCTGAAGAGTGACATTTCTGTCTGTATGCTTCCTTTTTTTTTCTTTTCTTTTTTTTTTTTTTTTTTTTTTTTTTTTTTTTTGTCTTTTGATTTTTCCTGTGTATTCCTGGCTGTCCTGGAACTCACTTTGTGGAGCAGGCTGGCCTTGAACTCACAGAGATCAGCCTGCCTCTGCCTTCTGCATTCTGGGCTTAAAGGCACGTGCCATCACACCTGACTAAGAGTGACATTTTAACACCTGAAAAGTGAGGGCAACAAGGAGACCTCTAAGTCAGTGGAAAGAGCTTGATGTAATGTAACAGAAATAAAGTCACAAGAGCAAAGTTTAGAGAGAAGGCAGAGAAAGAACAAAACAAGGTAGAAGGGACAGGATAGGTGAAGAGTCAGGCCAAGAGAAAATCGGAGGGCTTGGGTTGAATGCTATGGAGAATGGGACATCTTTTTTCTTTCCTCTCTCTCTCTCTCTCTCTCTCTCTCTCTCTCTCTCTCTCTCTCTATCTATCTATCTATCTATCTCTTCCTCTCCCTCTCTCTTTTTCTTTTTCTTCTTTCTTCTTCTTTTTTCATTGTTTTTCAGACAGGGTTTTTCTGTGTAGCCCTGACTGTCCTGGAACTCACTTTGTAGACCACACTGGCCTCGAACTCAGGGATCCACCTGCCTCTGCTTCCCAAGTGTTGGGAGTAAAGGTGTGCACCACCATGCCTGGCCAAGAAGTTGATTGGTTTAATGTAAAAGAGCAAATCAACAGCTTGAGGACCCAGAGGCCACTTGTACAAAAGGGGTCCTTAGGAAAAGATGATGGTCAGATAAAAGTCTCACCACGACTCAATCTTTGAGTGAAGCTGCTAGGACTGCCCGCCTTGCCCTGTATTCACACAGCACAAGCGCTTGATCATTTATGTGGTGGTATTGCTTTGGTACTGTTTGTAAAACTCGCCTTTGTCTTCCTTACCGTCCCCCACAGTGCTTGGAGCTGGATGCACTGTTACTCACGGCTGGAGGAGATTTCGAGGATGAGCTTAGAGAGGAAGAGGTCCAGAGAGTTTCTCTCCTCCTCCTCTATTTCATCGTTCACCAGGAAGAGATCTGTTCGTCAAAGTTCAACATGAGCAACAGAGAGTATGCATTTTACCTGCATAGCCTCCTGGGCCTCCGGCAGAATGAAGACTCCCATTTCCTTTCACAGAAGGAAACTGATGACATCTTGGCGCTCACCAGGAAATATTTTGGCACTTCTGGTGGCCAGGTAAGAGGCAAGGAACTGCTGTCTGTGCTTGTGTTGAGGTGTGGGCTTGGCCTTGCTTAAATCACTTAGTCCTAGGACATGGGTGAACTTCTAAAAGAGACAGGTATTTCTGTTTTGAACTACAGGATAGTAGATAGTAAGTGATGTAATTTAAAATTACACGTGGAAATGAGATGATTAAATGAAGGATGACTTTTAGACAGAAGTTGGGTGGGTGGACGGGTAGGTAGACATGCAAGGTGACAGGGCAATTTTCATCTCCTGAATAAGTATGAGTCAAAAGTTTGATCAGTGTCCAAGAGATGAACTATCGTGGTGGAAGGCCATGTGTCTGCTTTGGCTTCTGGCCAGGGAAGAAGGCAGAAACAATTATGAGATGCATTTATCATCAGTGATTTGATTGATAAAAGCACTACTTGCAATAGTCAACCCTAAACAGCAGCCACTCTGCTGCTTAGCGTTTTGTTTCAATGCACATGCTTCTCAGTGCCCTCAGCTCACCCTCTCAGCCAATGGGACCCTGATCTTCTGTCGCCTTCATTATTGTTCTAGGAAAGCTGGCCTTCCAAGCATGCTTTAAATTTCAGTAGACAAAGGTATCTGAACATAAAGTTGATTCTTATTGTTCTCATCCTATGAAGCAGGTAGATGGCTCACGGGTGAAGCGCTTGAATCACAAACAAGGGCACCTGGGTTTGGGTCTCTAGCGCCTCTGTAAAAGCCACGGGTTTCCATCATTCTTGCAATCCTTGGGGTTAGAGGAAAACAGGCAGCCACCTGGGACGTGTGGTCAGCCAGTCTAGGAAAAATGGCAAGCTGCAGTTCAGTATCAGACACGTTCTCAACAAATAAAGGTAGAGAGTGACAGAGGATGACAACCTCTGGCCTCCACATGAGTACACACAGGTCACATACAAATTACATACCTATGCATACACCACACACACACATGCCCATCATCATCATCATCACCATCATCATCACTGTCATCTCCATCATCATCATCATCATCATCATCATCGTATTAGGAATTGAACCTAGGCCTTTGTGCATGCTAGGTAAGCACTCTACTACCGAGCTATGCTCTCCACCTCATAAATCTTGAGCCATATTTCGAGAAGAGTTGACTGAGGATCCATTCCACGCCTTGAAGAGGTGTGATTATTATTCATGAAATAATGGCCATGACTTTTCTATCTTTTGAATTACTCATTGATATATGAAAATAAGCTTAATTCTTAGTCTCTTTTTTGTTGTTCAAGAGCCAATGGTCTCTGCTGCCCTGCTCCAGCAAGCACCTCTCCAAAATGCTGCAAATGGGCTTACTATCTCCTCTTATTGGTACGCAATGAAGAACATATTTACTGAGCACCAAGATCTTTATGGCACCTCCAATCCTGTGAATATCAATCTTGAGCCCATTGTTTCTGTTTCTATAAAGGTTCCTTGGTAGAATTCAATTTTTACCATGAGTTAGTTCATTGCAAATTCTCTATGACATAATATTGGCTTAAATTATCCACTAGGATTTTAGGCATCTTTCACATTTTCTGTCTTTTGAGGCAGATGAAACAGAAATGGAAATCCAGTTCTTAAAGTCAGATGGTGGGTCGCAGTGTGTTTCTGGTTATGCTGTTCATACGGTCAATGTTCAGACTTGCAGTGTTTGTAAGATCAAATATTTTTAGAGAGTAAGATCACAGTACATAGAAAGCTACTTTTTCCATAGAGTTATCAAAAAGTAAACCACTTCATGAACGCTTTCTAGGTTTTAAGGCAGTTGTCTTCCAGAGATGCCAGTGTCTGTGACTCCTAGAAGGGTCCTATTACCTACATTATCTAGGAATTCAGTCAGTTCACACTTGGCAGAAGGCTGATGACATCTTTCTGCAGGCTGCTGCTTTGTCCTAGACAGCATAGGAGCTACACACCATCCTATCAACCACTAAGTTTTCCAGCTCTTAATCTGCACAAGCCTTGGCTCCCACAGGTCAGCCCCCCTAGTGGTCTTTTTAGTGGTCCTCAACATACTTGTAGGGGAGGTTTTTCCATCCCAGTGTCCTCATTCCAGTCACACTCCAAGACCAGAATATAAACATCACCCTCTTTTTTCCCTCTCATGTACATGAGCAACTGTGTCCTATCGTCTTTAATCAGTTCCTAGGGCACTCACCGCAGCAGTTCTTTATGCTGTTTTCTGGGTCTATGGTAAATGTTCCTGGATCTGCTCAGAGCTCATCCCAGCCCTATCTCCTCACAAAAGATAGGTATTAACTATAGGACTTCTTGAAATTCTCCTCTATCCTCATCAGAACCTCATGACTATAATGTTTTCTTTTTTAAATAATCTCTCCAAAAATTCACTGTGAGGATCATACTGTTATATCTCAACTTGTTCCCTTCACTCACAGTACTTCCCAAATGTGTCAAAAGTGAGGTAACACTGCTGGGGATATAGCCTAGAGAAGAACTCCTGCTTAGCCTATGCGAGGTCCTAATTTCCATCCCCATATTTCCATTCTGGTTATAAACAAACTCCTGTCTAGAGGTTACCTCTAGACCTCAGAGAGAATAACTCCAATAGACTGTTTTATGCCTTCTCCAACATCACAAGAAATGAATGTTGACACAATAATTTATGCTTGCATCCTCTTTTATTGGACCAGACCACCCCAGTTCATTGACAGGGGACTTATCACAGTTTATGGCATATAGCATATATTTTAACCAATGAGCAAGAGCAACAATGGGTTTTAAAGCAAAATTCTGCCTTTCCACTTGTACACAATTTAATCAGAAAAAACTAACATACCCACCCACCCACACACAAAAGGTCATATATCCTAAATTCTGTAGAAATTCTAAGAACACAGGCACAATGCTCAAGGGTACTACACACTCACTATAGTGAACACACACTGAGCTTTGGGGCTCAAGGCGATGTAGAAGTCAAGGTGGGGACTTAGTTACTTCTCTGCTGATGTAACAAAACACCTCAACAATCAACGTAAGGAAGAATGGGTTTGTTTTGGCTTATAGTTCAAAGGACAGCCATCATGACAGGAAACTTAAGGTAGCAGGAGCTTGAATCACTTAGCCATACTGAGCCCAACAGTCAGAAAGAAGACAGCAACAAATACTTGTGATGAGACTTCCTTCTCCTTTTTGTGCAGTGCAGAATCTCAGCCCCAGGGAGGGGTGCTGCCTTTAGTGGATGGATCTTTCTACTGAAGTTAACCCAATCAAGAAAATCTCCTACAAGCACACCTAGAAACCCTTCCCCGAGGTGATGGTAAACCCTTTAAAGTTGACAATTAAAATTAATCATTGCAGGTTCCAGTATGCCATCAAGGCTAGGATGCAGAGTTGAAAATCATCTAGTTTACAAGAGTCCTTGAATCTGGGAGAAAATTCACCAAAGGAAAGAATTCAAGATGTAAGGGCAGGGGATCCTCTTGAAAACAGTGTATTTTTAAGACAGCCATCAGGAAGTGTAGACGACTGAGATCCAGGAGGGGGGGATTAGATTTGAAAAGGTCAGATATTTCACAAATTGAGTTCCTTCTGGGATAGTAGAACGGCAACTGCCATTCCTACAAACCAATTTTCTTTTAGATGAACAATTCCTCATGCATTGTGCGGAATTTTAGAGGAGACTTATTCAGTGTAAGTCCAGAAGCTAACATTTTCTCTTTGTCTTTGGCTTTAGTGTATGGACACTAACACTCTACGGAGGCAATCTGGCATTCAGGGCAGCGATGGCGCTGATGAAAAGACACTTCCCCAGCTGGCTGCAGCCATCCTTGCCCTGTCACTCCAAGGAGTTTGCCTGGGGAGAAGAGACTTGCCTTCCCCAGATGACCTCACGGACTATATTTTCAGTTTCTTGAATAGGACCAGTTCCCTCCACCTATCTGGTAAGGTTGTTTTTCATGAATTTCATTTCCATGTCACATCTGTCTAATTAATTATGCCAAAACACAAAGGCTAGAGCATTTTGTTGCCCGAATTTGCTCAGGTCTGTTTTAAACACTGTTTATCTTGGCATGTAAAGAGAGGACAGATGGCTTCTCAGGGCAGAAGTCTATTGGCTGATGAAGCATAAACGTGAATTTGGCTCGCTTGTGTATGGATAGAAATCAGGAAAATAGAGTCAAATGGACAGATTTTAAACCTGCCATGAGAACTAACTAAATAAAAACACTTTCTTATTTGATACATCACATTGGGCCTGAGATGGGAGAATAATGAAATGGTATTCAAAATGGCTCATGAGAGTCCATAGCAGCTTGAGTGTAACCATAAAAGTAAACCATTTGTGCTTAAATATCAGTAGCTTGTGAGATATTCATTTAATTTATTTCTGATAAGTAATATTTGGAGGCTCTGAGATGAAATGATGTCAGGAAGGAAATGTGAGTATTAATTTTTGTATGTTTCTTTGTATTTAGTTTGGAAAATGGCTTGATAAGCATCTAAAATGTTTTGACAGTTCCTATACATGAATCTAAGTACCTGTAGGTAGATTTTTTTTCTAATCTCATTATATAATATCAACCAAAATAATCACTTCTGAGTTTTGAAGAATGTTGGATCACATTTTCCTGAGTTTTAAAAATATTTTTATTTTTTAATTGAATCCGGAACCAGATAAGATCCACAAAATGAGTAGCAACTTGGATCAGTGGGTAACAAGCTTTCCATGAAAGCATGAGAAGCTGAGATCCCAGTATCCAAACAAAGCCAGGCACTGTAATGATCCGTGAGCCCAATGTTTCTATGGCAAGATACACAGACAGAAGAATCCCCCAGAAGCTCATGGGCCAGCTAGTCTAACATAGTGAGAACAAGAGACCCTGTTTCTACCAAGGCAGAGAGCATGGACTGGCACCTTAGACTTCCTCATGTATAACATTTATGTGTGTGCCTATACTCAAACAGACACATATACATGCGTGCACACACACACACACAAACTAAAATCCATAAAATGTAAAATGTTGGTAGATTTCTTATTTCCTTTACAAGTGGCATATTTCTCCCATTCTGTCTATTTTATCGCAAATAATTTTGTTGTAGGGAGTAAAGGGTGTTTACCCTGGGGATTGCTGTTTGTATTCAGTTAACTTGCACTTCTATGCATCACCTGTATGTTGGTGGTTGTATGTGGTGGAGATTGTATTCATTTTCAGTTATTTAGTGAAGAGCACCTTTTTATGGTTGGTGACCACCATCTGAAGACTTGGAATATTTGCTTCTCTTTTGTATGAGATTCATAAGCTTCTGATTGATGTCTAAATTGGCTATTTGAAGCTTATAAAATGATGTTCTAATGCTCTCATTATGGCCTCCCCACTTCTCTCTGGTCAAAAGATCTCCAATGGTAGAATTTATAGGAGAGACACATAGTATAGAAGAAGATAAGCAGAATTTATTTTAGAGTAGAAGAAGGTACATCCTCAAGTGATGACAATAGACAGTAGACAAAGGAGCCACCATGAACAGAACACTCACAGGGTGAGAGTAGATGATGACTAAAGATCATTGATGCAACCTACACTGTAGGTAAATTTCACATTATTATTTTTGCAATTCTTTTTATTATTGTTTTTATTGATCTATATATTTTTCTCTTCTTCATTCCTTTCCTCATCCCTCCCCTTCTACCCTCTTCCATGATCCCCGTACTCCCAATTTACTCAGGAGATCTTGTCTTTTTCTACTTCCCATGTATATTAGATCCATGTATGTCTCTCCTAGGGTCCTAATTGTTGTCCAGGTTCTCTGGGTTTGTGAACTGTAGGCTTGTTTTCTTTGTGTTATCTCTAAAAAGTCATTTATGAGTGAGTACATATGATATTTGTCCTTCTGGGTCTGGGTTACCTCACTCAATATGATGTATATTATATTATATTATATTATATTATATTATATTATATTATATTATATATTAGATCATCATGGACTAAAATTAGAATTTTATATATATCATGAGGTTATTCCAGTTTTTTGTATTTGTTGAGGTTTGCTTTCTTATCTAGTATGTGGTCAATTATTTAGAAGGATCCATGAAGTGCTGAAAAGAAGGTATATTCTTCTATGGTTGGATCGAATGTTCTATAGATGTTTATTAAGTCCATTTGAGTCGTGACATATGTTAGTTCCCTTATTTCTTTGTTAAGTTTCTGTCTGGCAGACCTGTAGTGACTGTAGGTTGTTGACATCTCCCACTATTAGTGTGTGGGGTTTAATGTGTGATTTAAGCTTTAGAAGTGTTTCTTTTACATATGAGGATGCTATTGTATTTGAGATGTCCTCTTTTTTTTATTTTTATTCTTTTTTAATTAAAATTTCCACCTGCTCCCCTTTTCCCATTTCCCTCCCCCTCCTCCCACATATTGCCCCTCCCCCCACTCCCCTTCCCCTATCCCCACTCCTCTTTTCTTCCCCCCACTCCATTCCCCCTCCCTCTCGATACTGAAGAGCAGTCCAAATTCCCTGCCCTGCGGGAAGACCAAGGTCCTCCCATTTCTATCTAGGTCCAGGAAGGTGAGCGTCCAAACAGGCTAAACTCCCACAAAGCCAGTTCATGTATTAGGATCGAAACCTAGAGCCATTGTCCTTGGCTTCTCATCAGCCTTCATTGTCCGCCATGTTCAGAGAGTCCAGTTTCAACCCATGCTTATTCAGTCCCAGTCCAGCTGGCCTTGGTGGGCTCCCAATAGATCAGTTCCACTGTCACAGTGGGTGGGTGCACCCCTCTTGGTCCTGACTTCCTTGTTCATGTTCTCCTTCTTTCTGCTCTTCATTTGGACCTTAAGAGCTCAGACCGTTGCTCCAAACTGAGTCTCTGTCTCTACCTCGATCCATCGCCAGATGAAGGTTCTTAGGTGATATGCAAGATATTCATCAGTATAGGATAGGGTCATTTCAGGTTCCATCTCCTCAGTTGCCCAAGGTAACAGCTGGGGACATGTAACGACGTAAATGAATGCAGACAGATTATAAAAATATATACAGTTTTAATGGGGAAATAGACTTACAGGACCACAGGTTCCCGCAGAGAACAGGAAAGCAGAGAAAAGGGGCTGCTGGGATCACACCCTGCAGATTTATCAGTAAACATTAGCCCGAGGCGAACACGCCCCCAATGGGTGGGGCTTATCAATACATCTCCCCCTTTTGTCTAAATAAGACAGAACTAAACCAAATACAACCATATACAATAATAACAAATAATAAATATAACAAACAATATTGAGAACAAAAGTTTTGCTAAACATTCTATCTCAAGGAGTCTAAATAACATAGAGAGTAACTACAATTATATAATCTTCAACTCCGTCAAAGATCTGAGAAGTGAATAAATATTACTTAACAAACAAGAGATATCCAAAATGTGCAACAATTGACAGAGACAACTGACTACCTGGGCAATCACCCAAAGTCTCGTTTGCAACGTTGAGTCAACCAAATTTGGCTAAGGCCTAACATAACTGACATACCATTCTTAGAACTATCCTATCCTGTCTTGGCAGGATAAGACAATCCTGTTTCATCCACTTAGGGATATTCTGTATCTTTGTCAGAAGTTGAGGTATGGGCTTTTCTTAACCCAAAGGCCAGTTCTGCCAAGAAGACAAGCTCCCAGTGGAGTGTCTTTGGTGCTCAACGTTCTCTCGGGAGTAGAATGGCATTGCCAGGAGTAATTGTGTCTCGTTGGCACAGAAATTTTAGGTTAGATTAAAGGCCATTTTCTACAGCTCTTCGAAGAGGCTGAAGATTATACTATCTATACTAAATATAATCTCTATGTATCTAAAAGACCTGATTAACCTAAAAATAAATATGATAAACATATAATTCTCAATACCTATCTAACTTGAAGACTAAAAGAATAAACAACTGTGCAATATATGAAGACAATGATCTTCAACTGTAAACAATGTCATAGTATCAGAGGTAGAAATGTACGTTGTAATATGGTAGATGTATCAATACAATATAGACAAAGTTATAAGCATATTCATACAAAAATAGAGGTAGGAACACTCACATTCAATATTCAATATATCAATATACAAGAAATAGTACCAATACAATTTTCTATAAACAGTACTTCACAAATACCAATTATCCCATAAAACCAGTTAATCCCCCTTCTTCTTCTTTCTTCTTCTTCTTCTTCTTCTTCTTCTTCTTCTTCTTCTTCTTCTTCTTCTTCTTCTTCTTCTTCTTCTTCTTCTTCTTCTTCTTCTTCTTCTTCTTCTTCTTCTGTCTTCTTTTTAAAATACCCCTAATTCAGCCGGGTGGTGGTGGCGCACGCCTTTAATCCCAGCACTTGGGAGGCAGAGGCAGGCAGATCTCTGTGAGTTCGAGACCAGCCTGGTCTACAAGAGCTAGTTCCAGGACAGGCTCCAAAACCACAGAGAAACCCTGTCTCAAAAAACCAAAAAAAAAAAAAATACCCCTAATTTTATAAAAATATCGCCCCATCCCCTCAACCCTAAACCAACCACTAAAAGATGTCCCTAACCCTGAGGGCAAACTCTGTTGGGAGAGGGGATGTCGTCCTCTAAGATTGCTTCTAGCTGACATGGGGGCGACGTTCTTTTTAGGGGGTCCTGTGAAAGCAAATGATGGTAAAATTCCCAATTTAACCTTTGACCTAAGAAAATTGTAACTAGTCTCAGAGCGTTTTGAGAAGGTCCGGCCAGAGTGTTGTCAAAAATGTGCACCATTCGAAATTGTCTCGTGTAGTTGGTACCAAAAAATAGGTCTAATATTAGTGCTTTAAAAAAAAAATTCATGATGTCATAAAAACCAGATTGAGTTGATGTCTTGGGGTCCCATCTTCATCCTGGAAACTTCAAAGATTACTGTAGGAAAATTTGTTGCTTGTTATGGGAAATTTAAACATTAACAACAAGGACATATACTGACATATAAAGAAAGACACAGATATGAGGAAAGGCAAAGAAAGTTTAAGACATATATATATATATATATATATATATATATATATATATATATAAATTAATACTTACAGAACATGTCCCTCCATCGGTAATTAAATATTCAGGGTCCCTTAAATTCTTTGAAGATGGGTATTTTCCTGCGGAGATAAGAAGAGAACCCTGCCCCCAACCTATCTGTATTACTTACCAGTAGTATGATCACCATCCATGTGATTGAATTGTTATTTATCTTTCCCAAGTGGCTTCTCTTCATCGAAATGAACCTTTATTAATTTTGACGGTATCCACAATTTTTCCTCACCTGTGGAGACAAGAGCAAATCCCCTTCCCCAACTGAGGTCAGCACATCCTTGAAATAAACTGGTTGATTTAGTTCAGTAGACTTTTCCATTATCCAATGTCTTTCTGCAGCCGATGTTCCCTTCTCATTAGCATTGAGAAAATTCAAAGTTAACAAAGCATTATGTAACCTATTTCTGGTGGTGTTTTCCACCCCTTTCTGTTTGTTCAACATCCAGTTCTGCCAGCACCATTTGTTGAAGATGGAGGCAGGCAGGGCAGGTCCAGGAGAGCACAGCAGACCCTGCAGCCCCAGCAGCAGGGGCCAATGCTCCCTCATGGGGACCTTGAGGCCTGTCTGCTAGTCAGGCACTCACTGCTCTGGGTGGGTAGCCTTAGTGTAGGAGCAGGAAGCTGATCCTCAGCAAAGGACCTTGCAGACAAGGCAGGCTTGGGGGGGGGGGCGCGTGTGTGTCTTGAGATGTCCTCTTGATGGATTTTTCCTGTAACTGATACAAAATGTTCGTCTTTTGATTGATTTTAGTTTGAAGTGTATTTTGCTAGATATTAGGATGACTACACCAGCTTGCTTTTTTAGTCCATTTGATTGGAATTTTTTTTCCAACTCTTTACTCTGAGGCAATGTCTGTCATTGAGTTTGAGGTGTGTTTCTTGTATACAGCCAAAGGATGGATTCTGTTTTTGTGTCCAATCTGTTAGCTTGTGTCTTTTTATAGGTGAGTTGAGTCCATTTATTTTAAGGGATATTATTGACCAGTGATTGCTAGTTCCTGTTGTTTTCATTGTTGGTGATGGTATTGTGTGTGTTTTCCCCTTCTTTGAGATTTGCTGCTGTGAGATCATCTATTATCTGTGTTTTTGTGGATGCAGCTATCTTCCTTGGTTTAGAGTTTTCCTTCTAGTACTTTGTATAGGGCTGAGTTTGTGGCTAGGTTCAACATGATTCTGTCATGAAATATCCTGTTTTGTCCTTCTATAGTGATTGAATGTTTTGCTGGATAGAGTAGTCTAGACTGGCATCTGTGGTTTCTTAATGCCTGCATAACGCTTGACTAGACCTTCTGGCTTTCTTGTTTTCATTGAGAAATCAGGTGTCAGGTTTTATATTATTTTTTAAGACTGGAATAGACACCTTTCCTGTGGGATATTTTTTACTCCTGTAAGTGATTGAAAGGCCCATTTGGATTGACCCTGACAGGAGAGGGTGGTGATCTAGCCTTGTTCTTTGTCAGAATGCTTCCTGCCAGATGGTAAATTTAGGAGGTTTGGAGTTCATAGAATCAGTTATAGACTGTTATCAACTCATGACCTTCTCAGACCTTTGGAATGTCACACTCTTCTCCCAAGAATGACTCAGATTCATTCTTCTGGCCATGAATTAGAGTCTGTAGTTTCAGACCTTGCTCTTGGAAGCTGTTGATTATAAGTGAGGCATACACCTATGGTATCCTTCAAGTCTGATTATATCTAGCTACCTATTTCTTGATATTATAATTCTATAATGAAAATATTTCCTTCCACATTAATTTTGTTTTGCTTGGAATCTTTATATTGCATGTGTATCTGTGAGTGAAATGTGCATACATTCATGTTCACATGTGTATATACATACATGTTTTATATATATATATATATATATATATATATAAACTGGATATACATACACACACACACACACACACACATATATATATATCATGTAGAGGTCAGAGGTTGATGTTGGGTACCTTCCTTGATGACTTTCCACCTTAAATGTTGAGTCAGACTCTCTTGCTTGAACCCAATATTCACAGATTCAGCTAGTCTACTTAGCTTACTCTGGAGATTCCTTGAGTACTAGGATAATGGGTGAGCTACTACCCTGACTGGCATTTTCTTGGGTGCTGAGGATCTGAACTCTAGTCCTTATGCTTACATGCACTGAGCCATCTCTGCAGCTCTTTGCTGATGTTCTCAAAGGAAAACAACAAATTATTTTCAAGATTTTCCTGGCTTGTTTATTGATCATAACTAACATGATTAAATTGTTGAGCTCCTCTTCAAAAAAAAAAAAACACTGTCATGCATGCATACTTATATGTGTGTGTTTATATAAATACTTAGAGAAAACATGTTACATATTACATCCCATAATGAAACATATCTTTCAACTTGTTTGTGCTCGCATGTGTATTTTATTATTGTATGATATAAGTTTCCAGATACCCCTTTTTGCATTTATGTTTAGGCAGCTCACTTTCCTCCTGGCCATCTTAAATGAGGTTTTCTTTTATGTATCTTCTGGTTGGTTCTTATATAAGTGAGAGCTACTGACTTTTATAGATTAACTTTAAAACCTGCTCCATTAAGACTATTGTTTTACAGTTGCTTTTCTGAGGAGTGTCAGATATATATTTGCATCATTTCCAAGTAGTTATGGCTTTGTCTCTTTCCAGTTTCTGTAATTTTGCTTGCTCTCTTACATACCTGCTTTAGTTAATAACTGAAATACAGTATTAAGTAGTATTGTGGGTGAGTTGTGTTCCTATGGTTCTGAGTTTGAAAAAAAAGAATGCAGTGTGTTCTCATTAGATATATATTTATAAATATAACTACAGAATTTCTTTCATTAACGTACAATTTCATGTTTCTAAAGCTCTCCATTCCCTATAATAAAGTTGAATAACCTGGAAATTTTACCAAAAGAAAACTTTGAGTCATTTCTTTACAGTCGGAAGAATTTCATTCTAGTATTGCCAAGATGGCTCAGTGGTAAATAGGTCTTGCTTGTTTTTCAGAAGACTGAAATTCTGACCCCAGCATCCATATCAGGAGGCTTGCAGCTTGCCTGAAAACCCAGCTCCAGGCAACCCAGTGCCCTCTTCTGGCCTCTGTAGGCAACTATATACACATATTCATACTTAGACACACAAACACATATATGCGTATAAATATAAACAAAATCACATTTAATTCTGTATTTCTTGTCATATATGGATATTAATAAAAAGTTCTATCATTCACTGTTTACCAGGATTTTTTTTTTCTAATTCATTGTGAGGGACTGTTTTGCTGGATATAAAACCATTGTTTGACAACTGATTCTTTCAGTTCTTTGAATATGTCATCCTACTATTGTCCAGATAGAAAGTCAGCCATCTGCTGCCACACATATATGAATCATTTTAGCTCAATGAAAATACAAGATTTTCATCAGTTTGACTATAATGAGTCTGAGCATGAATGTTGGCTTATTTAAATTGGTTGGTGTTTAATAAGTTTCCTGAAATGCTAATGAAGATTCTTATAACACACTTGAGAAGTTCTTGGCCATTCTTTTCATCAGGTTTTTCATTATCCTTTGTCTCTCTTCCTGTGGCTGTCAATTCATATCTGTTGATAATAACAGTTCTCTGAAATTTATTCCAGTTTTTCTTTCTCTATTCTTCAGGAAGGATTATTTCTGTTATCACTATAAATGGTCAGTGATTTTTTTACCTTCTGCTTTCTCACATATATCATTTAGTGCTTTTTGTAATTGTTTATCTTAAAACTATATATTTGGAACTTTATATATAATTTTTGTCTATTTATTAAAAAATTCTTTTACTTATTACCATTCTTCACTTTTATTATTTAATTATGATTTTCTTTAGTTCCTTAAACATACTTTTGCTAACTTCCTTGAAGACTTTGAAACTAAATCCAACATCTGGGACTACCTGCAGATGTATTTATCATTTGCTATTTCTCCTTAATACCAGTCACTCTTTTGCAGTTATCTTGAAAGCTCATATTATTTTTTTGTTGCTGAAAATTGGTCATTTACAATAAAATTGCTCAGTATATTTTTATATAACTAATTATACTGTTTAGGAATATTACAAAGGTATTTTATTCACAGATAGGAAGAGTAATGCCACATAGACTGACTACTTTATTTAATCATTCTTTGTATAAATAATTTTAAAAGTGTAGAAATGAATTGATGGAAATGAACTGCAATACATGTGTGACATCAAAAGCAGAATTTAAAAATATATATAATCTAGTGAACCTCTCTAACCTTAGCTTGATTTCATTTATTTTCTTTGTTCTGCCTATACCTCTAAAAGGAATGTATTTTGATTGGTTCATATACAATAAAGAAATATACAATCTGATGAGGCTGTAGAGTACCTTCAGGGTGTAAATGTTCTGAAGATGAGGCCAGTTTCTACTTTACATTTTTTATTTGAGTTTTTATTACATTGTAGTTATTTTACATGTATGTATGTATGTATGAATTATATGAGTATGTTTACATGTATATGGTTGTGCACATGAGTGTGCCACACTTCATAAATGAAGGTCACAGGAAATCTTTCTAGAGTTGGTTCTCTCTTTTCACATGTGGGACCCAGGAATCAAACTGAATTATTAGGCTTGGCAGCAAATGTCTTTATCTCTGAGCCATCCCTCTCTCCCCTTCATTATATGATTTATAGCAAATAAAACACACGTCTCAATGAAATGTATGTTCTCTGAATGCTCACTTTTGTTGTTTCTAGGGTATAAAAATGTAGGATTATTCTGGGATGATTCATTCTTCATCCAAGTTTAATCGAAGGTCTTTAGAGGGAATCAGCACTCACACGAAGTATAAATAGTCTTTAGCTTTGTTCCATTATAACCATAAACCAAGTTTACTTTGTAAAAAGTCTGAACTGTGGACTTGGAACTTGTGACCACTCAAAATGTGATCTGTCTATTCCATGTGACACCAGATTTTATCTGAAATTTCTAGAACTAGAACAACTCCTCAACACACTCTCAACCAGAAGGGCCTGTGCCAAAAAGGATGCCCTCCATCAACACCAAAGGAAAGAAAACATGACAATACACAGTTGGGGAGATCCTAAGACATCTATAGCAATGGAGAAAGAGTCTGATGACCGTTCTGTTTCCTGGGATCAGGTATTTTCATTTTTTATGTTATCATTCTTTATTGCTAAATAAAGTTGATAGTTCTGTCAGAATTATTAAAATCTTATGAAAATAATAAACATTTTTCTTCATAATATGCTTATAATTTTCTTTTTCTGTACATGGATCTCCAAAGACATAGAAATAGAGCTAAAATATTTAGAGTTTCTCTTACATCCACATTAGACATATGAATAATTAATTTAGAAAAGATACACTAAGCATTTATTATGAGCTAGTAGTTACCTTGGCATAAAAAAAATGCCATAATGGGTGAAGATAGGCTTAGCCCTTATAAATCATACAAATCAGTGGAAGATTTAAATATTACATAAGTAAAAATAATGATAAGCAGTCTAAATTTAAGATGGATTAGGACAAGATTCCTTTGTGCTTTGACTAATGGAAGCATATGTGTATAATAGATTGGTCCTTTCACATAGTTCTGGGGTTTGAACCTAGGCCTAGGTAAATACATTCCTTGAACTACATCCTTAGCCCTATTAAAATATTTAACTTTTTCCTTGACATGTGTGTGCATGCATGCTTGTGTGTACACGTGTGTACCCATGTGTGTAGAGGCCTTCTGATTGATTGCCGCTTTATATATTGGCACAGGGTCTTTGATTTGAATGCAGAACTCACCAATTCTGCCAGTCTAGCAAACCAGTTTGATCTTGGACTGCCGTCTGTTCTTGCAGTACGCTGAGAGTACAAGTGGGTTGCCACAGCTGCTCAGATTTTATGTGTGTTCTGGGGATCCAAACTCTGATGTTTACACTTGACATGGTATCCACTTAGTATGCTGGGCCCTCTCTCCAACCCCCAATTTTTGTTTTGAGTGTCAGAGTGTCACTAATTTCTCCAGTCTGGTCTGAACTCTTTATCTAGTTCTGAAAGGCCTTGCCCTTGCAAGGCTCCTGTCACTGCCTCCTTAGTAACTAGGATCAAAGGCATTACTGCTCTTTGTGGTGACATGCCATGGTCAGCTCACAACTCTTTTTTCATTTTTTGTTGATTTTATTGAGCTATACATTTTTCTTTGCTCCCGTCTCTTCCTCTCCCCTCTCCTTCAACCCTCTCCCATCATCCCAATGCTCGCAATTTACATAGGAGATCTTGTCTTTTGCTATTTCCCATGTAGATTAGATATGTCTCTCTTAGGGTCTTCTTTGTTGTCTAGGTTCTCTAGGATTGTGAATTGTAGGCTGGTTTACTTTGATTTATGTCTAGAAGCCACTTTTGAGTGAGTGCATATAATATTTGTCTTTCTGGGTCTGGATTACCTCACTCAATATGTTTTCTAGATCCATCCATTTGCCTGCAAATTTTAAGATGTCCTTTTTTCTGCTATGTAGTACTCCACTGTGTAAATGTACCACATTTTCCTCATCCAGTCTTTGGTTGAGGGGCATTTAGGTTGTTTCCAGGCTCTGGCTATGGCAAGCAATGCTGCTATGAACATAGTTGAGCACATGCCCTTGTGGTACGGGTGAGCATTTTGGGGGCATATACCCAAAAGTGGTATTTCTGGGTCTTGAAGAAGGTTATTTCCTAATTTTCTGAGAAATCGCAATACTGATATCCAAAAGGGGCTGTACCATTCCAACCAGCAATGGAGGAGTGTTCTCTTTACCTTACATTGTCTCCAGCAGAAGGTATCATCAGTATTTTTGATGCTGGCCATTCTTAAAGGTGTAAAGTGGAATCTCAGAGTTATTTTGATTTACATTTCTCTGATGGCCAAGGATGTTGAGCATTTCCTTAAGTGTCTTTCAGCCATTTTAGATTCCTCTGTTGAGAGTTCTCTGTTTAGGTCTGTACCCCATTTTTTAATTGGATTATTTGTTCTTTTGATGACTAATGTCTTGAGCTCTTTGTATATTTTGGAGAGCAGACCTCTGTCTGATGTGGGGTTGGTAAAGGTCTTTTCCCATTCTGTAGGCTGCCATTTTGTCTTTTTGACCATGTCCTCTGTTTTACAGAAGATTTTCAGTTTCAGGAGGTCTTATTTATTAATTTTTTCTCTCAGTGTCTGTGCTACTGGGGTTATATTTAAGAAGTAGTCTCCTGTGCCAATGTATTCAAGTGTACTTCCCACTTTCTCTTTTATAAGGTTCAGTGTGGCTCGCTTTATGTTGAGGTCTTTGATTCATTTGGACATGGTGACAGATAGGGACCTATTTTCGTATTTCTACATATTGATATCCAGTTTTGCAAGCACCATTTGTTGAATATGCTTTCATTTTTCAATTTTATATTTTTTGCTTCTTTGTCAAATCAGGTGTTTGTAGGTCTGTGGTCTGATATCTGTATCTTCAATTTGATTCCTGTCTGTTTTTATGGTGATACCAGACTGTTTTCAGTATTGTAGCTCTTTAGTAGAGTTTGAAGTCAGGGATTGTGATATTTCCACTTCATTTATGGTACGGGATTGTTTTGGCTATTCTTGATTTTTTTGCTTTTCCATACGAAGTTGAGTACTGTTTTTTCAAGGTCTGTGAAGAATTTTGCTGGGATTTTGATGGGCATTGGCTGCTCTGTTATTTCCCAGCTGCTCAGACCTGAATAACTACACAGAAACAGTGTTAATTACAACACTGCTTTACCTAGTACCTTAGGATTCTTATTAACTAAGTCTTACATCTTAAATTAACTCATTTCTATTATTCTGTGTATTGCCACAAGATTGTGGCTTACCAGGTAAAATTCTGGTGTCTGTCTCATTCGACAGCTACATGACATCTCTTTGACACTTATTCTCTCTCTATGTCTCTTCCAGCCTGATTATATTCTGCCCTGCCATAGGCTGAAGAAGCTTCTTTATTAACCAATGGTAATAAAACATATTCACAACATACAGAGGGGAATCCCACATCATTTTCCTTTATGAATTGACATGATTGGTGGTGTCTCTTCTTAGCAATAGAGACCCTAAGCAAGACACTCTTAAAAGCTACTTCTGTGTCAGTGTAACACAGCACTGGTCCCCAACCAGAACAATAGGACCAGCTCTACTTCCTTGCAAATGGTCATCAGCACTATTGATCATTACTTTTGGCATTCTCACATAGAATGGGATTGTTTGGAGGGTCACTGGGCCCTCACCTGAATGTCTAGCCACTCTTCCCAGGCATCTGTATGCTATGTTTCCGTAACTGGAGGTGTTCTGTGGCTTGGGGAAGGGGATAAAGCAAATAGGCTTAGAAAGACTAGAAGAAAGGCAAGGGCACTCCATCTAGTTATCATGGGATAGCCATCGTCCAGGCAAGGTGCTATCATAGCCTTTTCCAAATCTTCTGACTTGTCACCATTTATTGTTTGTATTGTAGTGCATATCAATGCCCAAGTCACCTAAAACTGTACCTGAATATTGTTCTCGTCTATGGACTTTAACTAGCTTTTCTTTCATTTGATACTATATTCTGGGATCTAAAGTATGCTTTTCAGGAAACCGAGGAACATATGCCATTATTAAATCTCAGTGTTCTTGCAGCTGGGCTTTAGACACTGTGGCACCACTCTTTTTTATGAAATGATGTATCAACTCAATACACGGTGTTGGTTTTCCTGCTTTTAGCCACACAGTGATCCCTCCTTATCTTTCAGAGGTCCTTGCATCCTCTCTTAGCTTTTCATTCAGGTTCCCAATTCAGGCACCACTTGTTGACTTCACGGACCTAAGTAGATCTGTCTGTGAGACCAGGGATTTGAAGACCTTAAAGAATGGGATGGAATATAGTCTAATGCTTCAGACGATGACTTCAGTTTCAGTGTACTGAATACACTAATGTAACAATGAAATAAATGAGCCAAGAAGGTTGATTGAGTTTAGAAAAACATGATCAGAAAAACATGTAAATGTCAATAAGCACATATTAAATAATAACAGAGCAGCCCTTTCTCAGAACATTCTCAGGATTGATCAATTTAAACACATCTGTCTGGCTCATACTAGAGATTATTCTGGGAAAGCATGAATGCAAGGCAGAGGCCATATCCAGATTTAGGGTACTCTGAGAACAGCATTAAGCACATCCTTTCACCAGATTAGATTCTAGAGTTGTGTTCTGACATCCAACATGAATAAACATGTTTTATAAATTGAATGCAAATACTTGTCACAGGAGGCATGGAATCACATCCAAAAACAATCCAGGGAACAGAATGCACTGAGGTAAAAGGCCCTCTGCCTTTTTTCCTGGAGCCTCTCTCACAGTCCCCAAAGCATTGCTCACCATGTGTCATCCGCTTTACTAAAAGGTCACTTTAGAGTGGGCACTTACATGGCTATGTGTTTATAGACTAGGACCATACTGGGAAAAGAGATACACACACACAGACACACAGACACAGACACACAGACACACACAGACACACACACAGAAGCATAAAGAAGATTCCTGGCATCCAGGGGCAGGCATGTGTGTACATCCTAAAATTTTAGCATGTAGGGACAGGCATGTATGTGCTTCTTTGGTTCTGATTTTTCAGTTTAGATTTTGGATTTTTCTTTACACTCTTTACAGGTTTTCTCTTTGTATGCATATGTGATATTTTGTCTCATTCTATTGTAGACTCCTCTTGGTTTTCTTGTTTGTGTGGCTTTTCTTCCATGAAACCAAATATTTCCTGGCCATAGTAAAACTTTATTACCCACAAAGTCACCAGTAAAGATTTTGATATGGGGAGAAAAGCACTGTTTCTTCATAATTTTTTTATTAACATGCTTTTACTGAAAACTTCTTATATCCTACACCATAGAAAAATCAGTCCAGACTTGTAAATCATTGATTTGCTTCCCTAAAAATCCTGTACTGGTTGTAATTAAAGTTCACAAGGGCACTGGTTTGTTATTTGAATAAAAGTTACTCATATCATAACTATATTCTATCCTCATTAAAAGTTTTAGGGCATGAGAAGATGTACTATTGTGTAACATACTTATCCCACAAATCTGTGGACTCTTGCTCAGATACCCAGAACACATGTAAAGCCTGTCAGCATGGTAACCCATCTGCAGTGTTGGAGAGATGGAGGTGAGGGATTCCCTGGCTAAGCTGTCTGCTAGACTAACTAAAATGAGGAGTTCAAGGTCAAAGAGAGATGAGAGACCCTGACTCAGTACTAAAGGAGAGCAATAGAGAAAAATACCCAATGTCAGCCTCAGGCATCCACATGTGCATGCATACAACATGTATATGATCCCACATATGTACAGTGTCCACACATTTAAACACAAATACATTCATGCACAGCACACACACACACACACACACACACATATATATAGACGCCCCAACTTTTTAAGTTGTGATTTTTGATGCATACAACCCTAGTTTTTACTTTTAAAGTGGACAAACGCCTTAAGACAGATTTTAAAGGCATGTTGCATTTATTTGAGTTTTGTCTAAGCATGCCTATGTAACATTAAAAAAAATCCATAAAATTGTAGATAAGCCAGGTAAGGTCAAACAAAAATTAACTGTTATTGCTACTATTTTTTGTAGAGAATGTTAACAGAGGTAGGTTACCCTACTATTTAAGATGCATAATTGCATTCCCTTCTAAATTTAAATTTTCATTTCTTTTGAAAAAAGAAAGCCTATTTCTGGCTCAGGCTTGTTAAGTTGGATGGTACCAAAGCCAGAGATTTCATTACTACCAGGCTCCTTTCCATCATGCAAAGTCACAGGTTTACACATATAAAGCTCCCCCCATTTTTCAGTAGGAGAAAACTATGAAAACTTGTGAGGGATCACTGGTTAGAACACCATACAACACGGTGAAAATCAGTCTCTAGTTACCAGAAAGAAAAGATATATGCCAGCAATATGAAATGATTCTCAGAATAAAATAAAGGTACTTCAGATTTTTAAATAAACCTTGGAAGGTAGCAAAGAGTTAACAATGCAAATGTAGCAAGGAAAATCGCAATAATGTATCCATGAACTGTTGCGGTCCTGTGCAGTTTGGGCTCCTTGAGTGGCTGTTGTGCCTGATTGAAGGCTAAGGTTTGTAACTGCGTGTTTTCTTCATACAGGCTTGCTTCTCTGCTAGGCAGCTGGTGGAGATATTTCTACAGAACCATAGTAGTCCATCGATTTCTAAGGAGGACTTTAAGCAGCTGAGTCCAGGGATTGTCCAGCAACTACTCAGCTGCTCTTGCCAAACGCCCAAGGACCAGCAAGAAAAGCCCCCACCCACCACTCTGGAGAGTAAGTCTGGGTTCCTCACCAGTGTGCGGAGTGCATGTGGTAATAGCAGGAAATGCAGAACACTTACTGGGTAGAAGGAGCGGTCATAAGCACTATGCATTTTCCAAATTATTTAGTCCTCTATATAGTGAGGAGGGACGATTACTTTCTCATTTTACATATGAAGAAGCACAGATATGCATATGGTAGGCCACAGCTTAGAAATTACACACATGATGACTTTGGAAGTCAAACCTGAGCAAGTCAGTCCTGGAGTCCTTGATTCTGTTTGCTCTGACGTTTTCCAGTGAATTTTTTTTTTTTTTGTCACCTTTGAGACAGAGTTTTTCTTTGTAACCCAGGTGAGATTCCCCCTGCTTTGTTCTCCCAAATGCTTGCTGGAAATATGGATATGTACCAACATGTGAAATTGTTTTCAAAGAATATTTGATAATTTGTATGTAATTCATGTAAAATGTTTCTGTCCTTCATATTTGACTAAATCGTGAAACAACTTAAAATTCTTCAATTCTTAAGTGGCCTGAAGAAAGATGAACCAGTAAAGTGCTTACTAGGGAAGCAAGGGAACCTGACTTGGGTTCCTAGCACCCAAGCAAAAAAGCTGGTGTAGTGGCATGTGTCTGCAGCCTCAGTTCTGGGGAAGCAGAGACATGAATATCCCAGGGGCTTGTAATCTAGGCAGATTAATAAATTCTAGGTTCAGCGAGAAACCCTGCTTTAAAAAATAATGCAGAGCAATTGAGGAAGACACTGTGTTGATACCAGCCTCCACATTCATGAATGTGTATACACACACACATACACACACCGCTCCATTGTTCCTTCATAGTTGAGAAGTGGCAGGATAAAAGAGAAAGCATATCACTATTGGAATCGGCAATGTATACCTGAGACAATTCCTTTATTCTCAGGAACTGGGTGATCTTAAGCAATTTCTACTTCCACTTCTCGGGATTGGCTCTTTTCAACTCGCTGGGAAGTAGGTGATACCTTACAGGGCTTTCGGCAATTCACACGTCCTGAAACCTGTGAAACATGAGGGCATATTGGGGTAAATAAAGGCACATGAGCTGGTCTGCGTTGGAGGTGCCCAATCCAGGGAGATGGCAGCCTTCTAGGAATGGTTGGTGGCCTTAGCAGTGCAGGGATCAATAACTACACTCTCCTGGATCCCACTGAGTTACTATAGCAATGACTCATTGATTTTTATAGGGAACCAACAGGTTCAGATTGGATAGTTAAAAAATGTGTGAAATACATTGAAGTGCTATATGTTTATGATCTTTCCCCGAAATGGTGACGGAGAATAGTTATAATATAGTGAAAAATATAAACCTTCAATCACTTTCATTAAGATGATCATACATTTGATATATATGAATATATATGGGAATACATATTTAGAAAATGGTCTCTGTGATAGACTGTAATGCCCACAATTTAAAAATTTAATTATTCAACTACTCATCTGTAAGCTTCAATGGATTCTTGAGAAGTAGTAGTTCATTTTGAAGGTTTATTGTGAACAAAAGTATGGTATGTTTAAATACCTAAAACTTCATAGTTACTAGGAGGAAAAACACTTCATGAAGGTGAGAAGCCCAGAAACTCGACATGTGTACTCACTGATGCTCCACAAGTGATGGGGACAGTAGTGTAATACTTATGAGCATGGTGTGCTGTTCATACTCCCACCACCTGGCAGGGTGCTTGGCGTATACAAACCCCTTAGAGAAAAGCTGTTTGAACCTAAGATCTATGAAAAATAAGGTGAATGATTTATGCTCTTTTTTTGAACTTCTAGACTCTTCTAGGGAAATCTTCTTTAAAAATATACCATTGATAGCATACAGTAAAGAACACATTTTAATAGCTGTCTCTGCAATTTAAAATGTGGCATTATGTGATTAACGAAGGCTTTAAAACCTAGAGCAATGTAAGATGCTGAATGAAAGTGGGAGAGACACAGGGAGACATTAATAAGGAAACAGAGTTCAGTGGATTTTAACTTATGCCTTAAGTGCCAACCTCATTTCTAGGATGGACACACATGACCGTGTTCAGATAAAATTTCAGACCTGCTTTAAGTGACTGCTCAGGCAAGGCCAATCATTTAGTGTGTAGTTCAAGTTCTGTCACAATGGGAAATGTTGAGACAGAAACTCTTGTTAAATTATCAGTCACCAATCAAGATGCCATGCTTGGCCTGGGACTGAGGACACCAGCAACCCTTTCACAACACATCAGAAAGTTTATCATTTCTGAGATATCCCACCTGCAAGAAAGAAGGCAAAATCTAATTCACTGAGGACCTAAACAGACTTTAAAAGCTCCAAAGTTATGGAAATATCCATTTTCCCTGCAGCATCGCTTTGTTGCAGCCCACAGGACAAAGAGAAGAACAGGGGGATAGGGTGTGAGATTTGTCCAGACTCTAACGCGCCCTGTGAGGTTTTCTTGACACTTTATGGTCTTTCTAAGGTACTGTTAGAAACCTTGAGTTGAGCATGTTGAAATTCTAATAACTTTATGTATTTAGGTGAGAACCATGGCACTTGTGAATAAAGTCCAACTGGGAATAGATGGGCTATGAAAATCTTCAAAGATGTTTTAATAGCATGGGAATCCTTGTGTTCTTAATAAATTAGAAAGAAATAAAACAGCTGTGTAGGTATATGACCATCCCAGCCATCCTTAAAGTTATTAAAATTAATTGTTGTAAAATATGCACATCATAAAATTTATCTTCACTCCTTTCTACAGATACAGAGGAAGAGAGCCAGGCCCCGTGAGTTCTCAGCACACACTGTACCATTTGGCCTGTACTCTGGCTCCTAACTGCTTTGCTTTGTATAACTCAGCAGTGCTCTGTATATTCACATAACTATGAAACAACTAAGTTTTTGTATTTCCAAATCAAGAAAACCAGCTCTTCATAGTCCCTTAGGCCACTATGGGGAGGCTCCACATTGAAGAGGTAGCAGAGGAGGTGAGAAGATTGATAACTGACAATTTCTTTCCTCTTCTTGGTACAGTACCAACTCCCTTGATCCTGGTAAAATGAGAACTAGAAATAAATAAAGCTCCCTCTTAAAAATTCAAGCTTATTGCGGTGTACCCCTTTGCATCATTAAAATGATCTGATGTGAAGGGTGAGCCTTCTAGAAAACCTGAGTGCGATAGGAAAGGAACATTACTTTCTTAATAAATTTATATTTGTTCTTTGGCAATTTGATGCTTATGTAGAATGTATTTTGTTTATAGCTACCTCTAATTCTCCTCTTCCACTAACCTGAATCCCCAACACATCCCCCAACTTCCTGTTCTCTTCTTTAAAAAAATAAAAACAATAACAAACAAACAAACAAATTAACCAGGGAGTCAAGTTAGTGGTGCCCACATGCTGATGAGCCATTCAGCTGAGCTTGGGAAACCTACCAGCAGTCACATCCCTGAAAGATATGACTACCTCTCCATCCCCTCAGCTAGGAGTGGGGCCTCATGGTGGCCTCCCACAAGATTCTTCTAATATAATAAACTTGAAGAAAATATTTTCTTTGAGACTACAGTTGAGGGGGTAGAGATAGCTAGGCAGGAAGGACCATGCACAGCTTTTAGAGAGGACCCAGATTTGGTTCCTCACATTCATGTCAAATGACTTACAACTACCTGTAAATCCAGCTCCAGATAATCTAACACGTTTGGCCTCTGTAGGCACCTACACAGTGACATGCACAAGCATAGATGTAGTCACAGGTTGCTTGTTCATTTCTTGGCCACCCAGACCCAAAATAATAATACAGAAACTATAATAATTGCAACACTGCTTGGTCTGCTACTTAGGCATCTTATTAACTAACTCTAACATCTTAAGTTAACCCATTTCTATTATTTTGTGTATTGCCACAAGGCTGTGGCTTACCAGGTATAATTCCGGTGTCTGTCTCCTTCAGCAGCTACATGGCGGTGGCTACATGGCATCTCCTTGACTGCACCTACTGTCTCTCTATATATATCTTCCAGCCTGACTATATTCTGCCCTGCTGTAGGCCCAAGTCAGATTCTTTATTAACCAAAGGTAATAAAACATATTCAATGCATTTAGAAGGGAATCCCACATCACCTTCCTTTTTCTGCCTAAAAAAAGGTTTTAACTTTAACATAGTAAAATTACATACAGCGAAACAGTTATCAAGCAAGAATTATAGTTACAATATTTAGTACATTTACATTTCACAAATTAAGAAAAATATACTATCATCTATCATGTCTTTATGAGTTTTCTGTTGAATCTATCTTTTATAATTATAACTACTTTTCTTCAACTCCATCAAAGACTCCAGAAGGATATAGTATTACCTAAGTAAACAGGAAGTGCATTGTAAGCAACTTCCAAAATTCTAGAATTGACAGAGACATCTCACTGCCTGGAGATCACCCAAGTTCTTTTGCAACATAAGGGCATCCATCTTTAGCCTACAGGCCCATAGTATCTGGCAGACTCTTCCATGAAGCAGGAAATTTCAAAGACAGTTCTGCCTATATTGGCAGTTTGTCAATCACTTTCTTCTGATTCCTGCAGAATGTCTGGCAGACTCTTTCATGAAACAGGAACCCAGAAGGGCTGTCTAACCTTCTTTAAGCAAATTCAGCAGTCATTTTTCTGTGGGTTCTGCATGTCCACTTTATATAGCATATTATCCATCAGTCCAGACAAGAGAAGTTTCTTGCCCAAATGGCTAACATACTCCATAAGAAGTATATTATGAAGTCTCTTTCATGCCCATCATCCTCTTGAAGTACATTGGTGCTGTCAGGTGCAGATGTGTCTCATTGTCATGAAAAATCCTAAGTTCTTAAAACATTTTAGATGCCATATTCTGTAAGTCTTTGAAATGTTTGAAGAATATCTATCCAACTGAAATATATCTCTGTGCATCTAGAAAACCTAACATGACTACAAGCTTGACTATTATAGATTACTATCTATTAACCTGTATTTAAAATTATACATCAGATTTTTTTAATGAGCTGCACAAACACAATACCTTAAACAAGAGCAGGAATACATGTAACAAAATTGACCTTAAATTTGTATCAAGAGACCGAAATCCATAACAATGCAAAGTATTTATCTCTATTTCATATCCCCTTTAAATGAAAAAAAAAACATTTATAAATAATATTTGAGAATTTGGGCATAGTTTTTCTAAACTGCTTCCTGCTTTTTGTGAGGCAAGTATTTTGGGGGGTTCATGGAGACCATTCAGGAGGTCTTGGTCCATCAAACCACATTAGTCTGGAAGGAGTCCACAGGTTCTCAACCTCTGTGGAAACAAAAGCAAAGCCTCTTTACCAAAGCAGCATATCCTTATGACTGTCTGTACTCTTTTATGTTACTTTTCTGTCTCTTTAAAAACTTTGTTTTATTTTTAAAAACTTTCTTTTCATAGCTGCCCATATTTTTTTCTTTTCTTTCCCAAGTCTATGTACATTATCCAACACTGTGATCCATTCTGAGGTCTTTTTCATCTGAATCTGTCTTTATTGCATATGTGCATAACTGTAATTACTTTCTGACCAAGAATGATTTTTTTAAATGCTAAACAGGCATGGCTATGACCAACTCCATTTCCCTGTCTCCTTGCTCTGCACAGTCCAATATGGCAGAGGCATGTTCACTGCCTTTGAGCCATGAGCACACTGCCCCAGCTCCATGGTCACAGCAGATCTATATCACCGTTAAGCAATTTGTAACATGCTGTTAACAGACCCCATTTAAGTGCTCAGCCTCCTTAAAGAGCTAAAGCTGTTTGTACAACTAGCATAAACTAGGAAGCCCTCTCCTAAGGAAGCCTTGCAGCCTTTGCTGCCAATGCTGAGTCAGGAAGTTCTCTCTTAAAGGAGCCGCCACACCTCTGCCCAATGTCAGCAAACAGAGCCCATCCAAAAAAAAAAAAATGCAGTTACCAAGAAGCTGTGCTAAACTCTGTGTTTTGTGTGTTTGTGTCTAAAATTTCTTTTTAACCTCTCTCAGGTTTTACGTGTATGTAATCATCCCACTTTGGGTGCCATTTTGTAATCAGAGACTCCTTGTTCATTTCCCAGCTGCCCATACCCAAAATAACAACACAGAAACTTTATTAATTGCAACACTGCATGGCTTATTAGCTTAGACTTCTTATTAGCTAACTCTTACTTCTTAAATTAACCAATTTCTATTCTGTGTATTGCCACAAGGCTGTGACTAAAGTAAAGGATAAAGTTCCAGCATCTGTCTCATTTAGCGGTTACATGGTGGCTGCTACATGGCATCTCCTCAACTGCACCTACTCTCTATATCTCTTCCAGCCTGGCTATATTCTGCCCTGCTATAAGCCCAAAGCAGATTCTTTATTAACCAATGGTGATAAAACATATTCACAGCATACAGAAGGGAATCCCATATCACATAGACACTTTGTATCTATGTGCCTCACTTCCCTAAGTGGTGGGGTTTGATAGGTCCTCTCCCCAAGGCAGGGGTTTAATAGGTCCATATTGGCTATGATGAAAATGAAGTTTATATAGCTCATTTCCAAATGGATAATTTGGTGTACCAAATTGGCAGCGTTACATGAGCAGAACATAAGTATAACAAGTTAGCCACAATGACCTTCTGAAACAAAAACATGATTTGCAAGATGGTCCAAACAAGATGTAGTGAAACAAAGGTAGAGTTGTAAGATTGTTTTTAACCATTTGAAACAAAGACATTATTGTCATTCCTGGGTAAGGCCATTTAAAACCATTTGTCGTGAAGGTTACAAGAAGGGTAACCTTCAAGGTCCAATCCTTGAGAAACAGAGATTTAGTCATAAATAGGAATGAACCTAGTCATCTTAACTATGAGATGTTTTTTAAGCCTAAGAGGGAGGCAGGCTTGTTTTTCAACACCCTACCCCCAAGTGGAACCACACAGGTGGTGAATAAAACCTGGGACAATGAAACTCAGGGCAGTGCAATCTCTATGGGGACTGGTTAAGACTCCTTAGGGACTGACCTCTTGGCTCTTTTTCCTACACATTTAAATATAGTAGAAGTTATGACCTGAGACCTTTACAATAAGAATGTATTCTATTGGCTGATGAACAGAGTTCAGGGCTAGGGCCTAGAGGAAGGATCTGTGATTAGCACGATAGATTCTACTCTTGATCTTAGCCAAAAGGCAGAGAAGCCATTCAAGGAGAGATTCTATAGGTGGAGGAGCAGAGTACACGGGGCCTCTTTTATGGGGATGTGTTCTATTCACTGTAGGATCAGGCTCTATACAATGCTCAGGGTACTGGGGAATTCAGGTGGTGGCTGGCTCCTAATGGAATAGCAGAGAATCACCAAGTAGATGGATCAGTTTTCGCTCTGGCATTCCAGGGGACTAGGAGTCATTCACTTGTTGAAGAAAATAGGCCTGTGTGGTTGACAATCCTGGTTTCTTCAATGCTTATGCTAAGCCTTACTTTTTACACATATGTGTTCCATTAAAAACAATAAAAATAAAATCTTTAAAACTGCAATCAGTTTTAAGCATTATGATAGCTGAAGTATTCCATTTTCTTCTTGATTTTTTTTTCAAACACATATACTAATTTTTTAAAAAGAATCTTAGAATCTTACTGTATCGACTACTTTTATAGTTGCTGTGAGAAAATTCCCAAGGGTAGCAGTTTAAAGAAGAAAGAGCTTGCTTTGACTCACAGATCCATGGTGCAGGATGTCATGGAGGAGTCTGAGGGTCTGATCACATTACAGACGAAGTCAGAAAGCAGGGAGCTCAGCTCACAGTCTCCTTTTCAATCATTCTGGGATTTCATTCCATACGATGGTGCTGTCTACACTTAAGATGGATCTTTCCACCATGATTCACTTAAGCTAGAAAATCACTCAGAGTATAGTTGTCTTCTCGATGATTCAAGGTTCTACAGGTGAATAACCAATTCAAACCACCACATTTACTTTGCTGATTATTAAAACAATATTTGGAGGCCTAGATACATGAAACAAATTTTAGAGGTTATAAGAATTCTTGTAAGAGTCTAAAATATAGACTGTTAAAATGTATATTATTAATTGTTCATATTGATGGATCAGTTTTAAGCTATAAAACCATTCATTTTAGTTACTGAAAGTATCATTATTTTTTCCATGTGCAGTAGCTTTGGAAGCTTTAGGAGAAAGTTCTGCTGAAGGGTATGTTCAGTTGTTCATAAACGCTGGTCCACAATGAAGCCACACTTCATGTTCCCTCGTCACAACTTCCTTGTCTCTAAAGTGTGTAAAATGAGATAGGAGCCAGTATTGTGTCTCTCTGGGATGTTGCATTGGGCAGTAGAAGACATGCCTTTCTCAGTGGGTGGTGAAAAAACTGGGAATTTGCTTGCTTTGGAGATTTGAAATAAAATATTGGGTAACTCTGCATGAACACCCGCATCCCAGAAGAGAGAATCAGATCCTCTATTAGATCACAACAGATGGTTATGACCAGCATGTAGTTGTTGGCGATTGCATGCAGCACCTCTGGAAAAGCAACTGCTAGTGCTCCCAACTGTTGAGTCATCTACAGGATCTCCATGGCTTGAGGCAACAGCAGGATATCCAAGAGAAGTTTTGGTAAGGGTCTGGTGATGATGCTGTGCCAGAGGCCTTGAACCAGACCAATGACTCATTGCAATGAGCATTTAGTGGGTGGGGCTGATTGGACCCAAGGGTACACTGTGTGACATACTGAAGCTCCTGAAGCCATTAGGATGAATGAAGAGGTGTTGGAAAGATAGAGGAGTGAGGTGGGTTTTTTTGTTTGTTTTGTTTTTAATTAATTTGGGGGGGATTGTGCTATGGGCAGATACAGAGGGACTGGAAGGTGAGTGGAGTTGGGGTACATGATATACAGTTCCCAAAGAATCAATAAAGAGTTATGTTAAAATAAGACAAAGAAACATGGGGTAGCTTCAAAGCCACAGTGAAAACTTAGTCTTTGATGTAATGAAATAATCTGTTGACTCTTAAACAACAGAAATGTATTTCTCCCAGTTCTGAGAGGCGCAAGATCAATGTGTTGATAGATTCTGTTTAGTCGTGGTGGTGATGGGAGTCTAATTTCTGGTTCATACAATGGGACCGCCTCACTGTCTCCCCCTGCTGGAAGTTCGTTATAAAGCACTTTCCTCACTCTCTTGGACAGAGCCCTCATGACTTAATGACCTCCCAAAGGCGCCTCACTTTCTTCAAACTGTCACCTTTGGGGGATGGGCTGGGGGTGGGGCAATAAACATTTAGGCCACAGCAAATCATAGATGATCCCAGAAGTTCACTCTTTACCTGAAAAAGAAAGTAATCCTTTACCCCACACAAAACTTATAAAATCGTATGTCCCAGCAAGCTGTTATTGCAGGAGAGCGGACTTGGAATTTCTGATAGTTGAAGCACGAGTGGACAACAATGCACACTGACAGCCTTTGTCACCTCCTTTGACTAGAATATGGCTACAGCACGGTGGCTGTGACGATCCTGACATTGGGCTCGATGCTTGGGACGGCGCTGGTCCTTTTTCACAGCTGCGAGGAGAACTACGGCCTTGTTTTACAGCTGTTCGTGGGCTTGGCTGTGGGCACCCTCTCTGGGGATGCCCTGCTCCACCTCATTCCTCAGGTAATCTTCTCCTTTCTGTCGCAGATGGGTGCTGTCTGGTTTTTCTTTCCATTCCACAACTTGAGATATTTACGCAAATTTTTGGTGTGAACCTCAGTGAATAAATACAATGGCTGGTGTTTTCCTTGGAAAGAACACCTCTTGCCCCGAATGACTTTGCACCCACGGAAGAGAAGAGAGAGACAAGCAGATGTCGAGTCCAGTCCATTTTCTTTGTTTTCGAAATGAAGGTGGTCAGATTATTGGTTTGGATTAAGAAAGACTCAGGAAGCAACTATCACAAGCAGGACACACACACACACACTCACGCACTCACGCACGCGCGTGTGCACATAAACACAATCTACGAATGTGATGCTGGCTTTCTCAGCCGCTTTCTTCCACCTCATGCATCAGATCTATTTTCCTCTGCTCTTGGGTTCTGACTCAAAGTTTGTTTCTTCTCTGATTTCTTGCCAGTTGGATTTTTGCTTAGTTTCTGCCAAGGGGAAGCACCAGGGAAAATTCAGGAATGAAGGAAGAGAGGCAGTAGTAGCTTTTCTCCCAGCTTGGCCCTGACTCTGGCTCTCACAGCTGCTCCAAAAGTAGTGGACATACCGTCAGGTTGTGTCTGGAGGCTTCCTCCACAGCATCTCCTCTCTTGAGGTTTCAACAATGTCATTTCATACCTTTACCTCATTAGAGCTATGGTGGAAATGGGTTCTTGGATGGCTGTTCTCTGGCTCCCTTGTTCCTTGGCCCTGCATGAGTCTCTGCCATAGTGTCATCATTAGCACCATTGTCTGTGATTGAGCCCCCAGAATAGACTTATAGACTTCTCTTCTTCACTGTCTTCACTGTAATAATAGTGTTTGGATTTCTTCTTCTTCTTCTTCTTCTTCTTCTTCTTCTTCTTCTTCTTCTTCTTCTTCTTCTTCTTCTTCTTCTTCTTCTTCTTTCTTCTTCCTCTTCCTCTTCTCCTCCTCCTCTTCCTTTTCCTCTTCTCCTTTTCCTACTTCTCCTTCTCTCTCTGTTTCTCTGTTTCTCTCTCTTTCTCTCCCTCTGGTGTGTGTGTGTGTGTGTGCATGCACGCGCATGCACCTAGGTCACTTACATGTATGAGCATGCATCCATGTGCTTGGGCATGGCTGTGGTTGCTAGATATTACTACCAGTGTCTTCCTCAGCCAGTCCTCACCTCACTGTTTGAGGCAGGGTCTCTCACAGAACCTGGAGCTCACCATTTGGTCACACTGGCTGGCTGCTGAGTTTCAAGTACCCCTCTGCCTCAGCTGTCCCAGGCCTGGGATCGCAGATACATGCTGTGACACTCAGCTTTTCATGTGAGTACTAGAGATCTGAGGTCGGGCCCTTGCTTTTGTGAGATGAATCCTTTACTGATAGCCCCTGGAATTCTTTCCTTAAGAAGTCAGAAGCAGCAGGCACATGGCTGTCTGTTGAAGTCTTCTGAGGCTTCTTTCTTTATGAGAAATGAAAGGACAATGACTTGAGATGGGACCCAGGTGAGGCAGGAGGCACTGTGAAGGAGGTCGGCTGTTTGTTCTTAATAGAAATGGTGGTGGAAGACTAATGATCATTCCTCCTGAGAAGTAGGAAATGGTAAAAAAAAAATTCCACAAGCTGCTGGCAATTTCCTCGGGATCACTGCTGTTGCTTATAGATTCAACAATTATTTGATATTCAAAAAATTGCAAAGTGAGCATTGGAGAAATTAAACAAGCCACTATTGGTTTTAATTTCCCTCATAATCTAATTTTCTGGGACTATTTCAAGACTCGTGTATTGGCTCTAGGCAATGGCCACAGCCGTTTTCTAGGTCACTGCAGCAGATATAGAGATGTTTGTTGCCTGGGATCCTGGGAAACAGCAGGAGGTTGCCTGGGTTTCCTCCAAGGAGTAGTGCACAGCTGGGGAGCAAGCCTGGACTTGGGGTGCATAGGAAATCCTGCATATCTGTGCAAAAAGGTTAGCTTGTATCTATGACAGTTGAAGGCCACAGTTTTGCCTTGAGGAAAGATATGAGGGCAAGAGTTACTGAAAAGAGAATCTAGTGTAAAATGTGATAGAGTTAGAGAAATCTGTGGTCCCTGGATGCGATCTGCATTTTCAACCATTTTTACTCAAGTTAGAAAATAGCACTGCTTGATTGACTTTAAAACTGATACATTTGTTCACTGTGAAGATCTATATTTTCACCTGAAATTGTTTTGTTCTTTTATTTACTTGTATGGTATTATAATGTTCCTCACCTTATGAAATGTTGATCATATGAGTATGATACATACATCAGTGTTATTACCAAACACGTCAGTACCAGGAGACCAGCATATTCTGGTTTTTAGTTGTAACTACACATATGTGCTTACTCATGCATACATGATATCCACTGGGGATTGGTTCTAGGACTCCCGTGGATACAAAAGCCCACACACATTCAAGTCCCTTTGTAAAAAATTGTATAGAACTTGCATACATCCTATGTATAGCTTGTTACTTTAAATCATTTATATCACTCACAATATGTAAAATAACTGTAATACTATAATACTCAGAGAATAATTTAGTGAGGAGAAATTTAGTTATTTTTTCCCTAATATTGTCTTTCTATATTTGGTGGATATATATATATACCAAGACTATATTACATAAACATAAATGATCTATATGCATTTATAATTTCTATTTTCTTTATTTGACTCAGAAATATCCTGCTTCTACAAACCACTGCGCTATTTCACAAACTGATATCTTTTGGGAAAGGAATATACTAGGCGATAGTTACAAGCAGTCATAAAGTCATTCACTGACTGAGTGAATGGGATGAGTGAGTTAACTGTAAGGAAGCTAACAATGCCTTTCAGAAGCTGACAGCACTCCTGGTCACACTGTAGGTGCAATTTCTCTGTGTTCAGGCAATTCTCTGTCCCTCCAGCAGGCTCCCAAATAACTACAGAGACGTTTTATTAATTATAACTGCTTGGTTGATGGCTTAGGCTTGTTTTTAGCAGGGTCTTATAACTTAAATTAACATATTTCTATTAATCTACATACTGCCCTGAGGCTCGTTTACCTCATCTGCATACTGTCCATCATCTTGCTTGCTCTGTGGCTTATGGTGTCTCCCTCAAGTCTCCACCTTCTTCTCCCCAGCATTCTCTCTGCCCTGAAAATCCTGCCTAGCTACTGACAGTTTTTTTTAATTAAGCAAACCACAGTGACATATATTCACACAGTATAAAGGACTATTCCACACATAAACAACATATGCTCCATGATGTGTTGACTTTCAGGTAGATTTTTCTATTCAGGTATGTGTTTAAGAATGTTTCCATGCAGAAAGCTATAGACATCTTATGAAACATTCTTAAACACATACACACAGAGAGAGGAAAAAATAATGACGTCTTAAAATTTGCAGGCAAATGGATGAATCTAGAAAACATCATGTTGAGTGAGGTAACCAAGACCCAGAAAGACAAATATCATCTTTACTCTCTAATAAGTGACTTTTAGATATAAATCAAAAAAAAATCAGCCTACAAATCACAATCCCAGAGAACATAGACAACAAAGAGGACCCTAAGAGAGACATACATGGATCTAATTTACATGGAAAGTAGAAAAAGACAAGATCTCCTGAGTAAATTGGGAGCATTGGGACCATGGAAGAGGGTTGAAGGGGAGGGGAGAAGATGGGAGGAGAGGGGAGTGAAGAAAAATATATGGCTCAATAAAAAGAATTAAAAATGCATTATTAATAGTAAAGTATTATGATTAAAAACAGAAATGAACACATTTGAATTGAACAAAACAAACAGAAGAAAAAGAACTAAAGAGAAGGCACAAGAAACAGACCTAATCATTTGTATACTTGGGAATCCCATAAAAACACTAAACTGGAAGCCATATATGTTTTGGAAGCCAAATAATGTAGGATAAAAAGAGAGAGGCAAATAAAAATAATAAGATAAAATTATATAAGACATGACGTTATAAGACAAGGAACCTCAAAATGCCATTGAGTTCATTTTCAATTGGCAATCCATTGCTAGGCATGTAATCTTCTCTTAAGAGTAGTTTGCTTCTCCAGTGAGACATCCTTGGAGGAAACTAAATTTTTATTTGCAAGTGGTTATCAATTGAAGAAGCTTCTGGGTTGGGCCATGTGACCACTTCTCCATTCAGCTCTAGGAACCCAAATGGTACAGACTTGAGCAAACCCTGTGCATCTGCTGCAGTCTCTGTGAGTTCATATGACATTGATCATGATGATTTAGAGGGCTTTTCTTTCTAGGTGTCCTCCATACCTCCTAGCTCTTACACTCCTTCTGCCTTCTCTTCCAGAGGGTTTCCTGACCTTGAGAGGCAAGACTTGATGGAGACATACAATTTAGAGCTCAGTGTTCTGAGGTCCCTCACTGCATAATGTCTGGCCATGGGTCTCTGCATTTGTTCCCATCTACTGCAGGTGGGAGCTTCTCTGGTGATGGCTGAGTAGGGTTACTGATCTATGATATAGCACAATGTCAGTAGGAGTCATTTTATTGCTACCCTTTTCCTTTTCTTTTTTTCTTTTAGAACAATAGTATTTGGTTTTACCCAAGGTCAATCCTGGGCTACCTAGTGTCAGGTTCTTGCTCACACAAGCACTGTTGGGTGTGGGTTCCAGCTTATGGAGTGAGTGAGCCTTCTGTCAAATCAGATGGTGGTTGGTTCATCTCACAAGATTTGTGCCACCGCTGTCCTAGCATATCTTCCAGATGGAACATCATTGTAGATCAAAGCATTTGGGACTGGTTTGATGTTTACATTTCTCTCTTGTGGCATGGAGAGTACTTTCTTGTATCAAAGATGGTAGAACGTAGGGATGAAGACTCTACAGAGGCACCATCTTGATTTCTCCATGTTCAATGAGTTATATAGGTATTGTCTTCAGCAATGGGGACTTGATGTTTCTTTGTGGAGAGCAACCTACAGTCTAGGTAGCATCCTGAGTTGTTTGAGGATTCCCATGGGACCTCTTTAGCCAACAACTCAATTAGATGTAACCCACTTCCAGTACTGGAAGCTTCATTTAGTGGCAGAAGATAGTCAGTTGGGGCTCCGTCTCTCCCATTATTTGACAGATTCATTTAGATCACCTTCATATATGCATATGTTTTAGGAAGCTTCTTGTGTATTAGGTTTCCATACTATCCCTTAAATGGCTCTTAATATTAGCTGTATCTTCACATATTTTCTCCTTTATTCCTTTCTTAACCCCCTCCACTTGATCCACCCATTCCACTTCCCTCCATCCATCCATAACCATCTATTTTATTTTTCTTCCCTAGTGAGATCTATCTGCCTAACTTACCCCAGCCAGTCCCTTACTCTATGGTTCCTAACTCTGCGGTTCTATAGATTATAGCTTGGTTATCTTGAGTTAACAGCTAGTATCTACATATTGTGAATACAAACCATATTTGTCTTTCTGGATCTAAGTTACCTCACTTAGGATCATTTTTTTTATAGTTCCATTTACTTACCAGTCAATTTTATGTTTTTTTTTTAATGGCTGAATGTTGGTCCATTGTGTAAATGGTGAAACATACCACATTTTCTTTATCCATTCTTCTGTTGAGGGACATATAGGTTGTTTCTACTTTCTGGCTATTATGAATAGACCAGCAGTGATCATGGCTGAACAAGTATCTCTGTGATAGGATGAAGCATCCTTTGGGTATATGCCTGAGAGTGGTTGGGTTAGTCAGGATTCTCAAGGGTAATAGCACTTACAGAATAAATCTCTCTATATAGAAAGAAGATTTATTAGAATGACTTACAGGCTGCAATCCAACAGTGGCTGGTTGCAATCGGAAAGGTTAAAAATTCAGTAGTTTTTCAGTCCAAAAGACTGGATGTCTCAGCTGGTTTTCAGTATACACTGGAATTACAAAGAAGTAGGCTCTAATGCCAGTCAAGGAATGGAATTGCTAGCAAGATGAGGGCAAAAAGGCAAAGAACAAATTCTTTCTTTTTCCATGTCCTTATTTAATCTTCCAGATTAAAGGTTTGTCTTCCCTCCTCAAGATACAGATTAAAGGCAAACCTTTTTCAGGCTCAAAAGAGCTGAATTAAAGGTGTATCTTCCTGCATTATATGTCTAATCAGATCCTAACATGCTGTAACTCTCCTTTGTATAATCATAACGTGTTATAAATTTAGAACAAGCGGCAGTGTCTCTTGGGGAATATTCTTTTAGTATCTCACACTTAAATATGGTAGCCATTGATATTTTCTTAATTGATGTTATAGCACATGATAAATAAATTGAGGGAAAAGCACAAATATCTGCACAAACACGTTCTTAAAAAATAGAAGAGAAACACTCTGTCAACTCTAACCCTCATTTCTGTAACTGTTTGCATGGACTTAGTTTCTCTACTGCCCACTGTGTATTTCTTCCACAATCTACAAGCACCTCTTGGCTCTTTTCCTGGAGAAGGGACCCAGCTTCATTCCTCATGGGTCTGTGTCCTTTGTCATCCTGCTTGGGTTAGGCTGTCATAGTTTCCCATTGATTTTAGTCATTGAACATGATAGCACTAAGAGATGCCCTAAAACGTCTCCTACACATGATATATAATTCCTTTCCTCATTGTGAAAGGAAATTCAATTTTTCCATGGTAACCTGGATCAATCACCCTTCCTAAAACTGGTATTCCATTGTTAGCCGTTGACAGAAGGGCTTCAGAAGCCCAAAGGCCAGGGGAAAGTCTCAGCTTCCAGTTCAATGGAATGTTTGTTGTGGCTCCTGAAAGAAGCGTTCTCCTCTCTGGAACCCAAATCTAGGGCAACAGGATTTAGCATCCAGAAAACAGGAAATAAATGTTTTCCTAGTGGGCCACTAGGGTTGATAGTGAGTAAAACTATTCCCTTTTCCAGGCCTTCATTCCTGGACCCTTGGATCCCACCTATGCTAGAACTCATACCATGTATTGGATGCTGATCCAATGCACAGATGGCTTCTGAAGAACCCTGTCCCAGACTCCTGAGCTGCTGCCACCTAATTGGCACTGTGACTGTGACTTCAAGAGTTTGTTCCTTCTTTCTATCAGGCCAGCTCCTTCAGGATGGTGAGGAACATGATAAGACCAGTGGATTCCATGATCCTGGGCTCATCATCGCCTTTCTCTGTGTGTCAAGTGAGTTCCTTGATGAGGAGCAATACTTTGTGGAATGCCATTATGGTGGATAAGGCTTTTTCTAAACTCACAGATGGTGGTTTTTAGCAGAAGCATCACATGAAGGAAGGGAACTCCACAACCAGAATAAGAATATATTCTAGTAAGGACAAAATGTTATCCTTTCCATGGAGGAAGTGATCCAATACAGTCAGCCTGCTACCAAGTCTCTGGCTGGCCACCCTGGGGAATGGTGCCATATCTGGGCCTCAGTGTTGGTCTCTGCTATTAGCAGATCTGGCATTGAACAGCAACTGTAGGCAAGTCAGCCTTGGTGAGTGGAATACCATGCTGTTGGGCCCATGCATAACCTCCATCTCTACCACCATGGCCTCTTTGTTCATGAACCCATTGAGTAATGATAGGAATGACTGAGGAAAGAGACTGCCCTCAGAACATCTTATCTAGTTGATTATTAAACTCCTCCTTAGCTGAAGTCACCTTTGGATGAGCATTGGACATAAGCATCATATCTTCATGTTCTTCACCCATTTGGAGAGATCTACCCATGCACTTCTTCCCCAAATGTCTTTCTCACCAATTTTCCAATCATGTTCTTTCCAAGTTTCTGACCATCCAACCAACCATTGACTTGAGCCCATGAATCAATGACCAATTGTGTGTCTGGTCATTTCTCCTTCCATACAAATGGTGACCATGTGTACTGTTGGAAGTTCTGCCCAATGTGAAAATTTCACTTCACTAGTGTCTTTCAGCCTTGTCCCCAAAAAAGGGTTGTAAGGCTGTAACTTTCCACATCTGGGTGATTCTAGCCTAATGTGTAGAACCATCAGTAAATCAGTCTTTTTCTCTGTCAGTAGATCATAGGGAACACTCCACGACACTATCAGTGTTTACTTGGCAGCAGATAACATTGTAGTGGGAGTAGAATCCATAGGCATTTGGGTGACTTCTTCATGTAACTTACTTGTGCCTTTAGGACCTGCTCAGGACCAGTCATGTATACACCACTCACATTTATTAATAGATGGTTGCTGTGCACATCCTACTTTATGGCTTTGTGGGCCAGATAACACCTAGCTTATGATGTGTATCGGGTTGCATGATAAATTTTGGCTCATTGTGAACGAATAAGTTTTCACTATGTCCCAACACTAGACCAATAGCTGTCTCTTTCAAGGAGAGAAGAGTTGTCTGCAGATGATGGTAGAGCCTTACACCAAAATCCCAAATCTGGATTGAGGTAGATCAATTCTCATCTTCCTGAGGTACCAACACATTGATTTCCACAGTGCTGTACAACTTTGCAGTCCCGGCAGCAATGGATAAGAGTTCCCTTTACTCCACATCTTTGCCAGCATGGGCTGTCTTTGGTTTTATTAATCTTAGCCATTCTGACAGACGTTAGATGAAATCTCAAAGAAGTTTTGATTCGCATTCAAGATAGCTAAGGACATCTTTAAGCATTCATTTAAACATTCTCTGTTTCTCGGACATTTGAGTTTCCTTATTGATAATTCTCTGTTTAGATCTGTACCCCATCTTTAACCTGGGTTGTTTGTTTTCTTGATATCTAGTGCTTAGAGTTCTTTATATAGTTTAGATATTAACCATCTATCAAATTTGTAGTTGATAAAAATCTTTTTCCATTATACAGGCTGTTACTTTGTCCAAATGATGCTGTTCTTTCCTGTACAGAAGCTTTTCATTTTCATGAGGTCCCATTTATTAATTGTTTATCTTAGTGCCTGTGTTAACAATGTTCTGTTTATAAGGTCTTTTCCTGTGTCATGTGTTCAAGGCTATTTTCCACTTTCCCTTCTATCACATTCTGTACATCCAGTTTTATTTTGAGGTGATCAATTGGGAGTTGAGCTTTGTGCAAGGTCGTAAGTATGAGTCTATTTGGGTTCTTTAACATGTAGTCCTCCAGTTTGACCAGCATCATTTATTGAAGATGCTGTCTTTTTTCCATTGTGTATTTCTGGCTTCTTTATAAAAATAAGGTGTCTATGGCTATGTAAATTTATGTCTGGGTCTTCAGTTTGGTTTTGTTAATTGACATGATTGTTTTTGTGTTATCATGTTTGTTTTACTGGTATCATGCTTTTTTATTACTATTACTTATATTACTACTTGAAATTTGGGATGGTGATACCTTCCATAGTTCTTTTATTATTCAAAATTGTTTTAGGTATCCTGTTTTATTATGTTTCCACATGACACTGAAAATTGTCCTTTTAAGATCTGTGAAGACTTGTGTTGTAATTTTGTTGGGGATTGCATTGAATCTGTACATTGCTTTTGGTAGGATGGCCATTTTTACTATGTTAATCCTACTGACTGATAAGATTGGAGATATTTCCATCTTCTGATAGCTTCTTCAATTTCTTAAGGTTTTTATTATACCTGTCTTTCATTTGCCTGGTTAGAGTTACCCTAAGATATTTTATATTATTTGAGGCTATTGTAAAAAGTGTTGATTCCCTGATTTTCTCAGTCTATTGATCATTCGTATTTATGAGGGCTACTGAGTTTTGTGAGTTAATTTTGTATCCAGTTACTTTGCTGAAAGTGTTCATCAGCTGTAAGAGTTTTCCAGTGGAATTTCTAGGGTCACTTAGGTATAGTATCACGTCATCTACAAATAAAGAAACTTTTACTTTAACTTCTTCATTTCCAAGTTATATCCCCTTGATCTTCTTCAGTTGTCTTATTGTTCTAGCTAACAAACTCATTCTGAGGATTCCTGGAGGCAGGATCGCTATTTCAGACTGAGGTAGAGGTAAGAGCCAGTAGCTGGCTGTTTTGCTTTCCTGACCTTTAGGTTGAACTCCAATATCTGTCTCTAGGTTTTTATTAATTGTACTACACTTTAGTTACTATATTAACTAAAAGGGAGAGAGTGGGCAACCTTCTCGTGTGCCTGGTTTTAGTGGAATTGCTTTTAATTTCTCTCTATTTAAGTGGATGTTGGTTATGGGCCTGGTTTAAACTGCCTTTATAATTTAAGGTATGTCCCTTGTATCCCTAATGTTTTATCATGAAGGAGCATTGGGTTTTATCAAAGGTTTTTTCTCTACCAAATGGGAATATCATGGGTTTTTTTTCAGTTTTTTTTTTAATGTGGTGGATTACATTTATTGACTTACTTATGTAGAACCATCTGTGCACCTCTGGAATGAAGTCTACTTGGTCATAGTGAATGATCCTTTTGATCTGTTCTTGGATTCAATTTGCAAGTGTTATATTGAGAATATTTGCATTTATGTTCATAAGCGAAACTGGTCTGTAGTTCTTTCTTTCTTGGGTCTTTAAGTGGTTTGGTTATTGGGGTAACTGTGTTCTCATAAAATGAGGTTTTATGCCAAAACATTGGCAATGTTTTTTCTGTTTCTATTTTGTGGTATAATTTGAAGAGTATTGGCATTAACTCTTCTTTGAAAGTCTGGTAAAATTCTGCACTGAAACCATCTGGGTTTGGCTTTGGGGGCTGAATAGGAGAATTTAATTGCTGCTTCTATATCAATAGGGGTTATAGGTCTGTTTAAATTGCTTATCTGATCTTGATTTAACTTTGGTAAGTGATAAGCACTGAGAAAATTTCTTTTAGATTTTCTAGTTTTTTGAAGTACAGGTTTTTAAAGTATGTCCTTGTGATACTCTGGATTTCTTTGGTGGCTGATGTTATGTCCCCCTTTTCATTAATAATTTTGCTAATCCATATATTCTCTCCCCTTCTTTTTGCTAATTTTGATAAAGTTTTGTCTTTTTTATTAATTTCCTGAGCAACCTTTGGAAAGCCTTGCTGGTCTGAGGTTGCAGTCTATCATGGCCTGGCAACTTTCCCCAAAGCTTGGCAACATGAGGACTCCCTCCCCGACCAGGGAGACTTCTTGCTCTCTACCTGCCCTTATGTAGAGAATGTCACCAGGCTGGGAGGACTGACCTTATCTGAAATCTGTCTCTAAGCCTGGGTAGGGTGACCCTTGGCACAGTTTCTTGATAGAAGTCTTTCTCCTGCTGCACATGTGGTAACTAAGACTTGTACCAGGAGCTTTGCTATAGAACCCGGCTGCCATATACAAAGGCTTATAATAGGAGTGCGCCACTTAATGCAAATTAGGATTTATCCCCAGGCTCCCCAATCCTACATATTTTGTATACACTGGAATAAAGTGGAGCTGGTTAACCAAAGTCATTTTCCAGTGAGCTCTTTAGGGTACTGACAGCCCTCTGAGCCCTCCTCCTTGCTTCTGCTCCCTCCATCCTCGTGAACCAATGTACCAAGAATCTCAAGAAGGAAGCAGAGTCACAGAACCAAGTGTTTGCTTCATTTATTTTGTATTGTTATCTGTTTTTATGTTATTGATTTTGTCCCTGAATTTGATTATTTCTTGCCCTCTACTCCTTTTGGGTGTGATTTCTTCTTTTTTGTTCTAGAGCTTTCCAGTGGGTATTTAAATTAAATTTAAATTTAAATTAGAGATCTCTAAAACTAGTATTGATACCTCTAATTTTCTTATGCAAACACTAACTACCTTTATTATGTACCATAAATTGAAGAATGTTGTATATTCATTTTCATTCAATTCTAGAAAGTCTTTGATTTCTTTCTTGGCTGACTTTTCACTTTGTAGAGAGCTGTTCGATTTTTATGAGTCTGTAAATTTCTGTTGTTGTTGATATCCATCTTTAATCTGTGGTGGTCTGATAGGATGCAAGGTATTATTTCATTGTTCTTACATCTGTGGAGACTTGCTTTGTGTTCGATTATGTGGGACAAAGTTCTATGAGGTGATGAGAAAGCATAATCTTTTGTGTTTGGGTGAATGTGTTTGGTTTTTGTGTTTTGTTTATGACATCTGTAAGTGCCAGCATCTCTCTATTTAGTTTTTGTCTGGATGACAAGTGTATTGACAAGAGTGAGTATTGAAGTCTCCCATAATCAACATATGAAGATCATTATGAGATTTAATCTGTAGTTGTGTTTCTTTTATGACCTTGGGTGCCCTTGTGTTTGGTGCATAGATGTTAAGAATTTCAATGTCCTTCTGGTAGATTTTTCCTTTCTTGAGTATGTGGTGTTATTTTTATAATAACAAATAATCAAAGTTTAACTTCTTCCTTTCCAATTTGAATCGCATTGATATCCTTTTGTTGTCTTATTGCTATTTCTAAAACTTTAAGAACTATGTTGAAGTGATATGGAGAGAGTGGACAGCCTTGTCTTGTCCCTGATTTTAGTGAAATTGCTTTGAGTTTCTCTTTATTTAATTTGATGTTGGCTGTTGGCTTGCTGTATATATTTAGATATGTCCCTTGTATCCCTGATATCTCCAAGACCTTTATCATGAAGGGGTGTTAGATTTTGTCAAATGCTTTCTTAATATCTAATGAAATGATCATATTTTTTTTCTTTCAGTTTATTTATATGATGGATACATTGGTAGATTTTCCTATGTTGAACCAGCCCTGCACTTCTGGGATGAAGCTGACTTGATCATGGTGGATGATTTTTTGATGTGTTCTTGGATTCAGTTTGTCAGAATTTTATTGAGTATTTTTGCATTCATGTTCATGAGTGAGATTGCTCTGTAATTCTCTTTCTTGGTTGAGTCTTTGTGTAGTTTTGTTATCAGGGTAACTGTACCCTCATAAAAAGAGTTTGGCAATGTTCCTTTTGTTTCTATTATATGGAACACTTTGAGGAGTATAGGTATTAGCTCTTCCTTGAAGTTCTGGTAGAATTCTGCACAAAAACATCTGGCCCTGGGCTTTTATTGGTTGGGAGGTTTTTGATGACAACTTCTATTTCTTTACACTTTATAGGTCAATTTAAATTGCTCACCTGGTCTTGATTTAATTTTGGTATATGGTATCTAGCTAAAATATTATCCATTTTCACATTTTTCAATTTGTGGAGTACAGGTTTTTGTAGTATGACCTAATGATTCTCTGAATTTCCTCAAGTTGTTATATCCCCCTTTTCATTTCTGATTTTGTTAATTCGGATGTTGTCTCTCTGCCTTTTGATTAGTTTGGATAAGTGTTTGTCTATCTTGCTGATTTTCTCAAAGAACATCTTTGTTTCATTGACTCTTTGTATTGTTTTCTTTGTTTCTATTTTGTTGCTTTCAGCCCTCAATTTGATTATTTCCCATCTTCTACTCCTCCTTGGTGAGTCTGCTTCTTTTTGTTTTAGAGCTTTCAGGTGTACTGTTAAGTCACTAATGTGAGCTTTCTCTGTTTTCTTTATGTGGGCATTAGAGCTATGAACTTTCCTCTTAGCTTTCATAGTGTCCCATAGGTTTGGGTCCCTTCATTTTCATTGAATTGAAGGAATTCTTTAATTAGTCTTTAATTTCTTTATTTATTTCTTTCTTGATCCATAGGTGGTTCAGAAGTTCACTGTTCAATTTCCATGAGTTTGTATAATTTCTGAGAGTAGTAATGTTGTTAAATTCTAACTTTAATCCATGTTTATCTGATAAGACACAGGGGTGATGGAGAAGGGTCATCTTTTTATCTGTTGTTTTTATTGGTTAATTAGTAAAGAAACTGCCTAGGCCCATTTGATAGGCCAACCCTTAGGTGGGTGGAGTAAACAGAACAGAATGTTGGGAGAAAGAAGCTGAGTCAGTCAGTCGCCATGATTCTCCAACTCCAGACAGATGCAGGCTAAGATCTCCCTGGTAAGCCACCTCATGGGGCTACACAGAATATCAGAAATGGGTTAGATCAATATGTAAGAGCTAGCCAATAAGAGGTTAAAACTAATGGGCCAAGCAGTGTTTAAAAGAATACAGTTTCCGTGTAATCATTTCTGGTAAAGCTAGCTGGGTGGCGGGAAGCAGCCTGCCGCTCCTATTACAACACAGGGGGTTACTCCAATTTTTTTTTTTGTACCTGTGGAGGTTTGCTTTGTTACCGAGTATGTGATCAATTTTTGAGAAGGTTCCATAATGTGCTGAGAAGAAGGTATTTTCTTTTGTGTTTGGGAGCAATGTTCTATAGACGTCTATTAAGTCCATTTGGTTCATGACATCTGTTAGTTTTCTTATTTCTATGTTAAGTTTCTGTTTGGTTGACCTGTCCATCGGCAAGAGTAGAGTGTTAAAGTCTCTTAGTATTAGTGTGTGGAGTTTGATGTGTGACTTAAATTTTAATAATGTTTCTTTTACATATGTGGGTGCTCTTGTATTAGGGGCATAAATGTTCAGGACTGAGTCTACATGTTGATGGATTGTTCCTGTTATGAGTGTAAAGTGTCCTCCATCTCTTCAGACTGATTTTAGTTTGAAATCAATTGTGTTAGCTATTATGATATCTATACCTACTTGTTTTTTAGGTCCATTTGATTGTGAAACCTTTTCCCTACCTTTTACTCTGATGTAGTGTCAATCGTTGAGGTTTAGATAGATGTGTTTCTTGTATACAGCAGAAGGCTGGATCCTTTTTCATATCCATTTTCTTATCCTGTGTCTTTTTATATGTGAATTGAGTCTATTGATATTAAGCAATATTAATGATAGGTGGTTGTTAATTCCCATTATTTTTCAGTAGCAGTGTTTGTGTCTTTCCCTTCTTTGGGTTATGCTGGTGGGGGGAGGGCGTTATCTGTTGCCTGTGTTTTTCTGGGTGCAGTTAGCTTCCTTGGGTTGGGGTTTTTCTTCTAGAACTTTCTGTAGGCCTGAGTTTGTGGATACGTATTGTTTAAATCTGTTTTTGTCATGAAATGTCTTGTTTTCTCCATCTCCATTGAAAAATTTTCTGGGTGTAGTAGTCTATATAGTAGTATGGGCTTGCATTGGTGGTCTCTTAGTGTCTGTAGCACATCTATCTAGGACCTTCTGACTTTCATGGTTTCCATTCAGAAGTGTAAGTGTAATTCTGATAGGTTTACTTTTATATGCTATTTGATTTTTTTTCTTTGCACCTCTTAATATTCTTTATTTATTCTGTAAGTTTTGTGTTTGGGTTATCATATGGCGAGGGCATTTTTTTTTTTGATCCAGACTATTTGGTGTTCTGCAAGCTTTTTGTACCTTCATACGAATATCCTTTTTTAGATTGTGAAAGTTTTCTTCTATGATTTTGTTGAAAATATTTTCTGTGCCTTTGAGCTGGCTTTCGTCTCCCTCTTCTACCCCTATTATTCTTAGGTTTTGTATTTTCATGGTGTCCCAGATTTCCTGAATGTTTTGTGTTAAGAATTTGTTGAATTTAATGTTTTCTTTCACCAATGAGTCTATTTCCTCCATAGTATCTTCAGCACCTGAGATTCTTTCTTTTATCTCTTGTATTCTGTTGGTTATACTTGTCTCTGTAGTTCCTGTTCGTTTACCCAGAGTTTCCATATTCAGAATTGCCTTGGTTTGTGTTTGCTTTATTATTTCTATTTCAGTCTTCAAGTCTTGAACTGTTTGCTTCACCTGTTTGATTGGTTTTTTTCTTCTTCTTTGTTTTCTCGGTTTCTTTGAGGGATTTATTAATTTCTTCAATTTTTTTGTTTGTCTTTTCCTCCATTTCTTTAAGGGAGTTTTTAATTTCTTCTTTAAAGGTCTTCATCATTTTCATAAAGTTACGTTTAAAGTTGTTTTCTTTTACTTCTTCTGGGTTAGGATGATCAAGTCTTCCTGTTGTGTGACTACTGGGATCTGGTGTTACCATGTTGCTTTTCAGGTTGTTGGAGGAATTCTTGCTTCCCATCTCTTCCTTCAAATGAGGCCCAATCCTTGCAGTGGCTGTCTGAGTGTTTGAGAGTTTTCTTGGTATCTAGACATCTGGATTTTGAAGACTGTAATTTTAGGTGCTGACAGCTGGTTTTTGTTGGTTGAGTATTTTGTTCCTTGGTTTCTGTTGCCCTCTCTTGTTTTTAAGTTGTGGTGCTGTGTGTTGCCCGGTAAGAAATCCTTCTGGGATATGACACATGTGGCTTCTGTGGAATCTTGGTAAAATGTGTATTAGGAGACAACACTTGGACAGGGAACTAGGGGTATCCACAGGAGAAAGGCAGGGTATTTCACCAGGATTTGCTTAGTCCCCTGGAAATGAGGATAGCGAGTAATTGAGGAGATGCTAAAAACAGTCAGCTAATGATCTGAAGATGAGGTAGGGGACTGGATATGAAGGAGAAGAGGGGACATAAAGATCTGAAGCTTGCCTACCTGATTCTCTGGTAGGTTTGGCTGGTGGATTCCTAGAGAAAGCCTGCTGGAGTTGGGGCTGGAATGAAAGAATGAGTGGTGAGGAAGGTTAGAGGAAAAGATGATTTATCAGAGAGAGGAAGGACAGCAGATGGTTGGCTACAGAGGTGGTGATGAAATTAAGAGTCTAGGGCATTGGGTTTGGAGGAGAGGATGAAACCATGAAGAGCTGCAGTTAGGTTACCTGTTCTCCTGGCTGAAGCGAAGACTGGTATAAAGTGATAACTGGAATGAATAAAGGTTGAAGGAAAAGATCTGTGTGTTCAGGTGAAGATGGGAGCAGGGAGAGACGTAAGGATATGGCATGAGGTCTATTACAAAGATGGAAGTAAAGAAGGAGGGTTGGATTTCGAGGGTAGGGAGATGTGCAGTTAGTCTACCTGCTTCCCTGGCTGGAGCAGCTGTGGGTTCCCAGGTACTGGGTGCTGGAGTTGGGAGCTGTGATAAAATAACGAGTAGAAGAGGGAAATTTGGAGTGGGAGATCTCCGTGACCCATTGGAGATGGGAACAGGGAGAAGTGAGGCCAAAAATGTCCTGCCATGAAGCTGTGGATAAGGCTGGGGGTTAGATTTGTAGGAGTAGAGTGAGAGGTGAAGCTCTGCTGTTCACCTACCTGCTTCCCTGGCCTAAATCTTCTCTCAATTTTCTTTTTCTTTCTTTTTTTTTAAGGTTCTTGGTTTACATAAGAAGGAAGCCCTGGATATTGGACATTTCCATGAAAGCCAAGGTCCTATTTGGAAACTGTTGGGACTGCTTGGAGGCATCCATGGGTTTTTCTTGATAGAAAAATGTTTTCTCCTCCTCGTGTCACCAAATACCAAGGTATATGTCTCCTTTATCCTCTGCTTGAAGCTTTATTATATTCAAATTGATTTCATAAATACTCAAATAACTTAAAAATAAGAAGTATGTTGTAGTGCCTGCCTTTCGTCCCAGGTACTGGAGAGGCTCACCAAAAGGATCACAGTTTCAAAGCCAGCCTGGGCTGCAGAGCAATACTCTTTCTCAAAATACAAACAAATAAATAAAAAGGGGACTAGGGATGTAGTTCAGCTTAAAGTGCTTGTAAAGCTCTGAGAGTCTGAGCATCAGCGTAGATAAACTGGGCATGATGGTACAGGCCTGCAGCTCCAGCACTTGGAGAACAAAGGATGGAGGATCAGTTCAAGGTCATCCTCACCTGTAGAGTTCAAAGCCAGTTTCAGATTTCTATAACTAACTAAATTAATTCACTCTCTAATTAATTTAAAGATACAAAATTTTAAAAATGGGGATAGGTTTGAGGTTAGTGTGTTTGCCCTACAAGTGTAAGAATCAGGATTTAGTCCCAGTACTGAGAAAAAATTCTTTCCAAAACTTTGATAAACAAAATAATGAATAGAGCATGGAGCTGGAAAAGTCTATGTATGTATGTTTCTGGCTTCTGACTACTTTTTCACTGTACCCATCCTGCAGGGCCTGCCATTGGTTAATGGACATGTGGGACATGCCCACCATCTTGCACTCAACCCTGAATTAAATGACCAGTCAAGTGGAGGCAAGTCTATTTCGACCATCCAGCTGGTAGGTCTCAGGTCTAAAGTGGTCTACAGTCTCAGCTGCTTTTTCTATACTCTTCCATTCACAGAGGACACTCAGTGGGGGAAATGAGCAGGACTTACTCCCAATTTGCCTGATCTTGACCATGAGAAACACTGGAAAAGTTTGTCAAGCACCTCAAATCTACTTTTCTTTCCCTTTCCTTTCCTTCCCCCTTCTTTTCTTTCTTCCTTCTTTCCTTCCTTCCTTCCTTCCTTTTTTGTACAAAACACATTATCCACAGATTAAAGTCACCACTGTCTGCATTGTTAAAGCCCATGGATCAGACTGACATAATAATTTCCATCATTTCAGTTATTTGTTTTCACAAGCCAGTTGCCCTATGGGTTTTCCATTTTGTATAACCCTCAGTTATTTCTTGTTTAATGCAAATAAACGGTGGGCAAGGGATTTGTCAGTCTGTCTAGGTTGAGAATGTTTATTTTATAATCTAGGAGAGAAGCAATTTTGTCTAGTGTTGTGTGCCATAGTAACTACCTTTGATGCAAATGGATTTCTCACAACATTTTCCATATTAATTTTTAAAATAAAATTCCAATCAGGTTCAAAAATATTCCCATTTCTAGTTCTTAAACAAAAGCATGTTGGGACAGACCAACTGGGAAATAGCACACAAGTGTAAACTTGTGAGCATGACTTTCATATGGGGTTGACGCTGAAGGAGAAGCCCTAAGAGAAGAGATGCTAGAACATGTGTAACAGACTCACAGCATGAGGAATGCAGCAGGAGGCTGCAGATCTAATGTTAACTCAGAGATAAGAAAATAAAAGAGTTCCCTTAGAAACAATTTTAATTCCCTCTGCGATTGTGTAGACAGCTGTGTAGCTTGGTCTATTTGTGGAACTCCTGGTAATTGGAGCAGGGAGAGTCCCTGGTGCTTTGGCTGGCTTTTGGGAATCTTGTCCTCATGCTGGATTGCCTTGCCCAGACTGAATACAAGGAGAGGTGCTGGTCCTTATGACAGCGTGATAGGTCATGCTTTACTGATGCACAGGGGAGGACTGCCCCTTTCTGAGTAAGTATGGAGTGGATGGGGAGAGGGGAGGAGGGAGGAAGAAGTGAGAGGAGAGAAGCAAGGGGAAGGCTGGGTTGGGATATAAAATAAATGAATTAATGAGTGAATGAGTGAATGAATAAAATAAAATTATTTTAAAGCTAGTCATGGTGGTTCACACCTTTAATCCTAGCACTGGAGAGGTAGAAGCAGGTGGATCTCTTTGAGTTCAAGGCCAGTCTGGTCTACATAGCTATTCAATATAGTACTTGAAGTTCTAGCTAGAGCAACCAAACAACAAAAGGAGATCAATGGGATACAAATTGGAAAGGAAGAAGACAAACTTTCCCATTTGCAGATAATATGATAGCATACATAAGTGACTCAAAAATTCTGCAAGGGAACTCTTACAGTGGATAAACACCTTCATTAATGGGATAGGATATAAAGTTACCTCAAAAAATCAGCATCCCTCCTATATACAAGTGATAAATTGCCTGAGAAAGAAATCAGAAAAACATCACCCCTCATAATACTCACAAGTGTTATAAAATATCCTAGGGTAATTTTGGCCAAACAATGAAAGACCTGTATGACAAGAACCTTAAGTCCTTGAAGAAATAAATTGAAGAAGATAGAGAACAGAAATATCTCCTGCACTCTTGGTTAGGGAGGATCAATATAATAAAAGTGGCAATCATACCTAACGTAGTCTACAGATTCAGTGTGATCCCTTTAAAAATACCAACACAATTTCACAACCTCAAAAGAACAATAATCAGCTCCAAAACAAAAACACAGGATAGCCAAAACAATCCTTACAATAAAGAAACAACCCCTGACTTCAAACTCTACTATGCAGCTATAGCAGTAAAGGCACTTGGTACTGGCATAAAAACAGGTACATTGATCAATGGAATCAAACTGAAGACTGTCACATTATTCCCCACATCTATTAACACCTGATTTTTGAAAAAGAAGCCAAAATTGCACAATGGAAAAAAAGAAAACATCTTCAACAAATGATGCTGGCATAACTGAGTGTTGACGTGTGGAAGAATGCAAATAGATCCACACTTATTGCCGTTACAAAACTCAAGTTCAGGTGAATCAAAATCTCAACATCTTCCATCCAGTAACTGATAAAAGCGGATGCAGATATCCATAGCCAGCACTGGGCTGAACTCCTAGAGTACAGTTGAGGAGAGGGAAGAGGGATTAGATGAGCAAGCGTGGTAAAAATCACGATGGGGAAACTCACAGAGACTGCTGACCCAAACTAGTAGAAGCTCATGAACTCTGGACTGACAGCTGGGGAGCCTGCTTAGAACTGAACTAGGCCCTCTGAATGTGGATAACAGTTATGTGGCATGGTCTGTTTGTGGGACCCCTGGCAATGGAACCAGAATTTATGCCTGGTTTATGAACTGTCTTTTTGAGCCCTTTCCCAATGGTAGAATTCTATGATCAGCCTTGATACAAGGGGGAGGAGCTTGTCCTGTCTTAACTTGATATGCCAAGCTTTGTAGACTCCTCAAGGGAGTCCTTACCTTCTCTGAGGAGTGGATGGGGGTGGGGAAAGGCAGAGAGAAGTGGGAAAAGGGGAGGGAGGGTGGAACTGTGGTTGGTATGTAAACTGAACAAATTTTTTAAATTTTATTTTTAAAACAATCTTTTCTCATTTTACATACCAATCCCAGTTCCTATTCCCTTCCCTCCTCTTGGTCCTCCACCTTCCCCCCACTCTACCCCCTATCAACTCCTCAGAGAGGGTAAGGCTTCCCGTGGGAGCCAACAAAGTCTGACACATCACTTTGAGGCAGGACCAAGGCTCTCCCTGCTATATCTAGGCCTAGCAAAGTATCCAGGCAAAGAGAATGGACTCCAAAAAGCCGGTTCAAACACCAGGGATAAATTCTGGTCCTACTTCCCGTGGTCCCACAGACTTCCCCAGTTACACAACTGTTACTCACGTTCAGAGTGCTTAGTTTGGTCCTATGCAGGGTTCCCCACAATCAGTCCAAAGTCAGTGAGCTCCCACCAGCCCAGGTCAGTTGTTTCTGAGGTATCCCCATGGTAGTCTTGACCTCTTTGCTCATATGTCACCCCTCCCTCTCTTCGACTGGACTCCGGAAACTCTGCCTAGCGCTTAGCTGTGGATCTCTATATCTGTTTCTATCAGTTGCTAGAAGAAGGTTCTATGATGACAATTAAGGTAGTCATCAATCTGATTACAGGGTAAGGCCATTTCAGGCACCCTCTCCGCTATTGCTTAGGGTCTTAGCAAGGGCCATCCTTGTGGATTCCTGGGAATTTCCCTGGTGACAGGTTTCTTACTCACCCCATAATGACCCTCTCAATCAAGTCATCTTTTTTTTTGTTCTCCCTCTTTGTCCTCGCCCAATCTCAGTCATTCCTTTCCCTCATGATCTCCTCTTCCCTCTCCCAACATTGCCAACTCCCAATTTTCTCAGGAGATCTTGTCTATTTCCCCTTCTCAAGGGGATCTATGCATGTCTTTCTTAGGGTTCTCCTTGTTACCTAGCTTCTCTGGGGTCATTGACTATAGGCTGGTTATTCTTTGCTTTTTGTCTAATACCCACTTTTGAGTGAGTACATAGCTTTTTACTTTGTTTTTCTTGGTCTGGGTTACCTCCCTCAGGATGTTTTTTCCTATTTCATTCCATTTGCCTTCAATTTTTAAGATGTCATTGTATTCTACTGCTGAGTAGTACTTCATTGTAAAATGTACCACATTTTCTTTATCCATTCTTTGATAGAGGGTCATCTAGGTTGTTTCCAGGTTTTGGTTACCATGAATAAAGAGACTATGAACACATTTGAGCAAATGTCCTTGTGGTATGAGTGTGCATACTTTGGGTAAAGAGTGATATTGTGATATTGCTGGTCATGAGGTGGATTGATTCTTGAGGGGGAAACTGTGGTTGGTATGTAAAATGAATAAAAAAGTAAAAAATAAAGAGAGAGCTGCCAGAGTCTCCTGTAACTTAGACCCTAGCGCGCGCACACACACACACACACAGAGAGAGAGAGAGAGAGGGAGGGAGGGAGGGAGGGAGGGAGGGAGGGAGGGAGGGAGGGAGAGAGAGAGAGAGAGAGAGAGAGAGAGAGAGAGAGAGAATAACATAAGGCATTGGGTTTGTTTGGGTTTTTCTCTTCTATCCAAAGCACACCATCCACTTATGGACTGAGAGATGAATTCAAGGACAGCCTTCAGGAGATGTGCCAAATTAGATCAAGGACCATTTTCTAAACCTTTGTCTTTAGTAAAAGCTTATGTAACTTAAAGGGTTTGAGTGAATTACAGGCTCAGAAGGAGGATACTGTTTTCCCTTACCCATTGGTATTACAAAGAATATGTTCTCCTCATAGACTTTGTTCTACTTTGTATATTGTATATGTAAGATGGCAGTTGTAGTATGCAGCTGGAGTAGCAAAATATTTTCCAAATGTCAATGTAACTCTTTAGATGTTTGAGGTTCCAACCAAATGTGACAGTTACTCACTTTTCATTAATTATATTTTAATCTGACATAGAAAGGCCCAGAAGATTCACAGACAGCTGAGCTACCCATTGGCGACGTGCCAACCACCAACAGAAAATGTGAGTCTCAATTTTACAGTCAAAATTTAAATATAAAAAGTGACACAGAAAGTTATATCTGTTTTTAAACAAATATGTCAAAACCAGCATGATTGAATAGTGTATCTCTATTTCACAATGAAAAGGTTTGCAATAAGATCTTGGCAAATATCTATTCTTGTCTGCCTTTTAAGAATACCACACGCCAATATTAACTTTATTCCATTCTTTACAATTGATTTCTTCAATTATTTAATGTCACTTTCTAAAATCTTCAATTAGTATATATGCATTAGTATTTTCTATAGTTTTTCGAAAATCAGACTTCAATGGTCTTCCAGACCTTTCATTCACTTTTGGGGGCAGAGTTATATTTTTATTTTCTCTCGTGATTTGTCTCATTTGTTGCACTGTCAATGAAATGTCAGCGTCCCAGTCAGTGGTTTTGTCCACATCTTATTTATTTGCCTGATAGCTAACTATCAGTATTTATTTCTATGATTTCCCCAGTTAACTAATTTCTGTTATTGGAAGAAAGATTTTATGTGAGATGGGGTCTCACCACTAGCCAAACTGTCCTGGAACTTTTTATGTAGGCTGGTTGACCTGTCATTCATGACAACTCTCTTGCCTCGGCCTCCCAAGTTCTGGGCATACAGTCATGAGCCATCACGCTTGATTTGTCTCTATTATTTCTGAATTTAAGTTATGTTCTTTATAAGTTCGTTTTTCTTTCCTTGGTTTATGGATAATTGAAGTTTGTGTTTGGTGTGATTTTCATCAGTTGCTTTTATTCCTGCCCTTTTCTAATTTTTGTCACTTTTCTGTAACAAAAGTGTCATAATGTTTGAATGCTAGCCAGTTATGACTAGCTAGTCCAATTCTACCATAGTAAATTATGTGAGCAAATACAAAAGTTATCACGAAATGAACCCTTCTTATATGCCAGGTACTGTGGTAAGCATTTAGTATGGATTATCTCACTTGATTCTCCCCTAGCACAATAAAGTTAAGAGTAAGTATTCCTAAGTTATACAAATGAAGAAACCAGTTGTTGGAGAGGTTACATGGCTAGTGAGCTCTAGCATCCACGAGCAAAGAAAATGCTATTGTATCAAAATTTCCTTGTGGTCATTCATGCATACATAGATGGATTCTCTCAATTTTTTTATTCAAGATGTACTTTGGAGAGCTGAAGCTGTAGCTCAGTGGTAAAACATTTTCTGGGCATGTTTATAGCCCTGAATGTGACCACCAGCATGGAAAAATAGTCTGAAGCTGTGCTATGATTGAGACTTTATGTATGTACTGGAGAATAGAATAGGCATGTCTTTATTGTCTGTAGTTTGCCATGTAGCTTGGAACGTAAATACTAATAAGAATAAATACATATTGCTACTATCAATATTACTATAACAGTACTTGCTTTGTTCTAGCTATACTCTCTTATAATTTACTAATTTGATTTAAAATATGTAATTTCATATTCTTTACAATTCTGCTTCCAGAAGGTTAATTCTTTGGTAAATATATTTTAATTTTTATATATGTGAATATTTTTTTCTGCATGTATGTCTGTGTTCCTCATGAGTGAGGTGCTCTTAGTGGTCAGAGGAAGGTATCAGATCCCCTAGACCTGGAGTTAAAGATGGTTATGAGCCACCGTACAGGACCTGGAAACCAAACTTGGGTCCTCTGGAAGAGTGACCAGTGTTTGTGACTGCAGAGCCATCTCTACAAGAGCTCAAGGATACTATTTAATCCTTGTATAAATTTTAGTTCCAGTATGAATTTGGAATATTTGGCACCTAGCAGGTCTATGTCAGACTTTGTTGGTTTTACTTTTGAAATAAAGGAGGGGGGGAAGAATATGCCAAGTCAAATTAGGAGCAGAATGTGGAAACCACACCAGGGAGCAGCAGCCTTTTCATGCAAATAATCCTCCCACTGCAGGTAGCATGCGTGGCATACAAATGAACAGCGAACAAATCCAAATTAGAACACTCAGCTGCTGTTTGCCGGGAAAATACCGAGTTAGCTTTTACTTTGTGATCAATTCTTTCATATTGTCTCATTGGTAGGGCTCAACTTTTCTTTCAAAAGATAGGATGTGAAAATCCTCTGCACAGTCTGATTTAAATAAACAAAACCACTAATCAGATTAGTTCTAGCCCACGCTTCATAGTGGAAAATCTCAGATAGTTCAGACATGTGTGTTTCTATGCCAGAAACATGAAAAAAGGTGAAACATTACATTTTGGTGTCAAGTATATGATACCATCAGCAAATACTATCTTCCATTAAGTGCATAAATGATCTTGCTAAATATGCATAGACGCATGGTATGTAGCTTGTGATTTGCATGCAAATGCTTATTTGCCTTGTGTCTTCTTATATTTCCACATTGTGACATTTATAAACCTGTAACCAGAGATAATAAAGTAATAGACAATAAAAATAGGCCATTCAGTTTCCTAGAAAGGGTTAGAGCACAGAAAATCTTGCATTTGTATGCATTCTATTAGGATCAAACCTGCATGAAGGCATAAGGAAAACATAAGGCTTTATATCACTTTAAATTATTTTTTAAAAAGAAAGTTGTTGAAAACTGGCAGGAGCATCTAAGTGACATAGTGTCGTTAGAGGCTGAGAATTTTCAGGCAGTGTTGAAGTGAACCTCCTGAATCCAAAAATTTGGTATTTATCCTGTGTGTTTATGATCACTTCCTGAACTTTCTCTAGTTTTAAAAAAGAATTAAATAAGTTAGTAAACCCTGAAAAAGGTGAAAATTCGTTCTATACTCTTCTTTTTCATATGGGAGATTAAACCTAGTCCTTCATACAGCCAGACAAGAACTCTATCACTGAATTATATAACCTGACACATTAATTCAGTTCTTGATATTTACAAACACGTATGAGCTTTCGACGTAAATTACATAGGCCATCTTTGTAACAGTTAATGCGACTATCTCCTGCTTGAAAACAAGAACTTTGTTCATCACTTGTTTAAGTATGCAGTGTGTCATCTCACTCACTGTCCTAATGCAAAATACAGCAGGACCTCTCATTCTTGGGTCACAATTGGTCAATATCTGAGAAACTAAACTCTGCCTGTTTCCACCACTTATTCAGAAAACATTCTCAGTGATAGTGGCAGCAGCTTCTGCTTACACCGCTTCCACAGCATGTTTGAAGCAGAGGAATAAAGCTTTAGTCTGTGGTAATTGGTAAATGTCTATTCTTATTGACTAAAATAATCCAGGGAGCTTACTGTCAGAACATGTGTTATTCTCAAAGTACTACTTTTGTTAGTTCCTCAAGTCTGTAACTAGGTTGAGTTATGAAATTTTTAATAGAATTTTTTTATTAAAATGCAAGCCTATTATGATAATTTTTAACAACTACTAAGCAGATAGTGAGCACAATAGAACATAACCCTATGTAAAGAAAACTTCTCTTTATTTTGTTCAGTGTTTAGCTGGTCTGGTACTAAAAGTTATTTTGCAGAAAGACAGTACAGTGAATAATTGCTACAAAGATAATTTGGGAGCCAGAAAAGTTGATTGTGATTCCGTTTGCAGACACGGTTGGGGGGCAAAGAAGGCAGTTTAGGAGGGTCATTAATCACAGTCAGGTCAGGCAGCGCAGTGACAGAAATTACACTGAGCAGACCGGTGCAGGAGCATCAGGATCAGAGCAGCATCTCTGGATGCTCATCAGCACGCCAGTGGTACCCCATGGGGAGCATTGACTCAGTCCACGAACATTGCTGTGTTCTAACACATTTCTTTATGTGGGTAATTTATAGATGATAGAAATTTCTTTTCCAGTGTCTGTAACATGAAAAGCCAAAGTCAAGGAGAGGCAAGGTCCCCCATTCTGGCTCACTGATGGTGTTTTCTCACTGTGCCCTCACATGGCAAGCAGGATAGAGCAGAAGCCCCAGCTCAACACCTAACAACTTCCCCAAGGCTCTACTTCCCCATAGCATCACATCAGGAAGTCAAGTTCCAACATATGAATGATGGATGTGAGGGTCGTCAGCATCGTGCATGCAGCAAGGTTCTTAGGTTATCTTAGAATGCTTACAAAGACTATGGCAGGAAAGGCACTGGGAGCATTTTAGGGGTTTGTAGTACTGCTTTAGGGTTCATCTTTGACATCTGCATTAATTACTTTTCTATTCCTGGCATAAAACGCCATGACCAAGGCAACTTTTAAAAGAAGACATTTAGTTGTATTTATGACTTCGGAGAGTTAGACTCCATGATGGTGGAAGAAAAACATGATGGCAGGAACAGCAGAAAGTTCGTATCTCGAATCACAGTAGAAGGTAGAGGGGAGCACCCAGAATAAAACGAGACTGTCCCCAGTGATACCTCCTCCAGCGGAGTCATGCCTTCCAACCGTTATCAGGGAATTTCACCAACTGGGGACCAAACAAACATTCAAGCATACGAGCCTATGGGGTCCATTCTCATCCAAATCCCCCTAGCTTAATTCAATTAAATGAAGAAACCAAATATCAGCACATAATTTATTTTATGATTGGTCAAAGCAGTTAAAAATATAGTGGTCATTTTGAGTTTATTGGGTACCACATTTCATTTCCGGTTCTGGCTTATCTTTAATTCTGAATATGATAGGGCTGCTTGATGAGGTGCAATATAAGAATGTCAGGGCGAATGGGAAAGGTGCTGGGATGGGAATGAACCCATGACATCTGTAGCTCTTTATTAATACTTCTCATTCCTTCTTTAGGCAAAACTGTCAGCTTATTGGCAATCATGATACTGGTTGGGGACAGCCTGCACAATTTTGCAGATGGCCTAGTAATAGGGACAGCCTTCTCCTCTTCATTGGAGTCGGGAGTAACCACAACAATTGCTATTTTGTGCCATGAAATTCCACATGAAATGGGTAAGTGTTCCCGCTTCTTGAGGTGTCCTCGTATATCCCCAGCAATAGTTTGCTCGACTTCTTCTCTAGACTTTAAAACAGAGAAACATTATATCTCAATCACTCTCAATTTTTAGTTTATTAATTCTTAAGCAAATCAAATCCAAACAAAAACCAACCAACTAAGTAAATGCATTGACCTTTAGATAATGCTTAAGATGGCTCCTTATCTTCTTTCCCAGGGTCAAGAATTGTGCCCCACTTATTCCAGCTAATTCAATATAGAAGAGAGTCATTCAGAGAAGTCTCATTCTAAAGAACTTTGGCAAAGTTCACAAAAATCTTCATATTAAGCATAGTAAACATATTAAGAGGTAAACCATTGTGTCATAAAATGGGCCTGTGAGATAAAACAACATTCAAATTAAAATAAAACATGAGTTAACCTGATTAATAAAGAATAATTAAAGCTCAGTGTAAAATTGAAGCCACAGGTGTATGGTATCAGATACACAGAGGACTCTTATTTTATAAAGTTAGTATCCAACCTTGTACACCAATCCCTAGGAACCAAGAATAGAGGTTTCAGAAACAGGACTAGAACTAGTGGAGGGGGTGCTGCTTACATAGAGGGTCTATAGAGAGGGAGGCCTTTACCCAATTAGCTTTTAATTGTCATTTTGACACAGCCTAGAGCCACCTCAGAAGGGTACATACATTGAGGGATTGGCTAGAGGGGGATGGTGTCCTGTACGGCATGGCTATGAGGGATTGTCTTCATTGATGGTCTAGGAGAGCCTAGCCCATGGTGGGCAGCATCATTCCCTTACAAGGTGGTCCTAGGCTGTATAAGAAGGCTAGCTAAGTATGAACTGGAGTGTGTCAGCAAGCAGTATCCCTCCAAGATCTTGCTTGAGTTGCTGTTCTGACTTCCTCAGTGATGTATACTATGGCATGGAAATATAATACAAAATAAATCCTTTCCTCCCATAGGTTTTCAGCCAGAGTGTTTAATCAGAGCAAGAAAAAGGAAACCAGGACAGGCTCATTCTTTCTGTTTTCAATTTCAAGTTCACGTTGTCCCATGGGCCAGCCATGCCCTCTTGTGATGAATCTCCATTCCCCAAAGTCCCATTACCAAGTTATTACTGACCCACTTTAGCTAAGGTCCTTTCTGAGTCCAGCGAAATTGAGTTGTTCTGGGACTCAAACGCCATGGCCATGTGTTAAGCTACTGCACTAGTGGTGTGGTACTTAACCTTCAACCTCAAATCATGGGGCCGCGTAGCAGTGTGCAGCAGGCCAGTATGGTGCCATCGTGAGCTATTTCTGGGACCGGTTATGCAGTGGAATTAGTGAATAGAGCCCCACATGTAATCTCTATTCAATTTCAGCCTCTGTTTGGTGATGAGACTGAACACTAGACCGTCTACATTTGCAGGTAAAATGTTCATCTTCTGGCAGAGGTATGAAAAGAAGGGTATGCTCTGACTCTGACCATTGCATAAAAGCATTTTCTAAAGAAAGGGTTCAATTCTCAAATCAACATTTGAAGGATTTAAAAATCTCAAATTCAGCTATTTTTCTCTTTCCTTACATTACACTCCAAGTAAGTAAGTCATAAAAGCCTGTATAGCATCACCATTCTCCTAGCAAGGATCCAGACCAAAGCAGCAACAGAAATAAACTGAGAAACTCCAGGCTGGAGGTTACCTTCACTTTGCATTTTTCTGAGTTGAAAATGCTGCAGGGTATCAGAGACTGGAGAATGTGTCACAGACCTCTCTAGAAGGGCTATATTTAGGAAAAGGAATATATCCATTCTGAGCCTCAAACCAACTGAGCAGCGAGCCCCAGAGATGTAGGTGGTTGCGTTTTACTAACTGATCATTCATCTTTACTCTCCAAATCAGTTCTGTTTGCTCAATTCAAAACCAACTAGTAGTACATTAATTTGTCAAAAGCATCTTCAAATAAGTGATGGTGACTTCCCCCTCCCTGCCCAAACTCCAGGAGACTTTGCTGTACTCTTAAGCTCGGGACTCTCCATCAGGACTGCCATCCTAATGAACTTTCTAAGTGCCCTGACCGCCTTCATAGGACTGTACATTGGTCTCTCCGTGTCTGCTGATCCATGTGTCCAAGACTGGATCTTAACAGTGACTGCTGGAATGTTCTTATATTTATCCTTGGTGGAGATGGTAAGATTTCTGGGTTTTCTATTTTGTTTTGCTAACACCAAAAATGTAAAAACCCAATGAAAAACAAGGAAAAAAAATCAACTAAAGGGAAGAGTGGTAGGAGCTGAAGAATGCAGATAGATAGATAGATAGATAGATAGATAGATAGATAGATAGATGATAGATAGATAGATAGATAGATAGATAGATAGATAGATAGATAGATAGATAAATACTCCGTGGAAGCCAAGAAGGCAAGTTGTAGGCAGAGTACACATCACTCAAGACTCAGAAAATGCTGATGTTCTGACGGTGAGCTGAGAGGAAGGTGCCCTCTGTCGTAGTCCTCAGCTGGGCAACAGACCAGTGTCGCAATGCTACATCTGTACAAAATGCCTACACTTGTAGCTAAAATGGAAAGTTCTCTCACGCAGCCATCCTGCCTATATAATGCACACGGTTGAACCAACATTTGTCAGTAGATTCCTAACTGCTGGACTTAGTTAACCAACCATATGCTCTGAAAATATGATTTTATTTTTAAATATGGAAGGACTTATGAAGTAAGAAAGATTGTGATAGCTTTTGCTGTGTAAAACTCCAATATAATTCCTTAAGAGATCTTTGTTAATAATAATAAAACTTGCTCACTAATTTTCATTCTCTATAATATTATTTTAAAAAAAATAGACACTGGAAAAATTTTCCCACTCTTCCCCTGCCCACTTCCTTATTTGTTTCCTGTGTTCTCTCCTTCTGTCCTCTTCTCTTTATTTTCTTGGTGGCTAGCATGCACAGAGCCCCAAGGTCAGTGCCCAGGACTACAAAAGCTGGGCATGGCGGTGCACACCTGTTATCCAGCACTTAGGAGGTGGAGGTAAATGATGAGGAGTTAGAATTCATCCTTGATGCATAAGCCTGAACTACAGGCCTTGTCTTAAAAACCAAAGCAAAAGTTTTTAGAGTAAAACATTAATTATCAAACCTTCTTGTGAGTTGGAAGGCAGCAAAAAGAAAATAAATGAATGGCTAAGTCAGCCTGAACAAAAGCAACTTCTGTTATTCCCTGTATCCTGGAGAAGATAAAGCAAAATAAACAGCATTGAAGGTGATTTGTGGAGCAGATCCTTAGGGACTGACTAGCGATGCGGCAGAACCAAGTTATTTACTGTCTAGGAAGTAAGTACAGAGAGTTGTTTCATGAGAAAAAATAAGGGAACAAGAAGTGGAGCTTCTACAACCAGAGGACCAGAGCATCCTGAAGGCAGATTTCAGAGAGGTTCCCATGGCAAGTGCCAAATTGAACCCTGTGCTTCCGAACTCCGGCAGCTTTTCTGAATTACTGAGAGTTAAGTGGGCAAAGCCAACACCAGGCATGCTCTATGTTTATAGATCTTTAAAAAACATTATTTGCCATGCTAAGCAAACATTTTCATTTTGATAATGAAGCTAAAAGTTGATCAAATGCTACCTCTGACTTCTGTCTCCCAACCCAAGGTCACCATCGCTCCTGTGTTCCTTCTGAGATAAGGAATCCAGATTTCTAACCTTTTCTAAGTTGGAAAACACACTACCACATCTCATCAAATGATGTGAGCTCCCCATTGTTCAAATGTCTCTGTCGCTCTTCAAGTTCACTTCTGAGCCTCGTGCTTCAGTGTTCTTTTTTGTCCTCTATGGATCACTACAGTATTCCTTGGAAGGTCATTTTGTTCCTTCACCTAGATTGAATTGCTCTTGAACGTATGATGGATGTGTGTGTGCAAGGTCTGGGAAGATCATTCGTCCCATCTGTCGTGTGGCAGCCTAAACTAATGCTGTCATTTTCCTGCCACCGTCTTTGTTGTAAATACATAAGGGTAAGGAGAGAGCAAGGTGGCTGAGAGCTTAGGCGAGCCCAGCTAGCATAAATTTTGACCTTCCTGCAACTCACCATTGGCTAAAGAGAAGGCAGCTTCCTGGCAAGAAGACAGGAAAGAAAATCCTGTGAATTTCCTGGGGCGGCTTCTAAAATCCAGGTCGCTTGCTCTCACGGCCTTCTGAGTAAATTCTAAACAAATACAGCTCTTTCACATAGAGGCGACTTTAACTGTTGCTGTTCTCTGGAGCTGTGCCAAAGAAAATAGTCTGTCATTTAAAAAGAGGAGTGCATGGCTCCGAGACTGTGTAACAACAAAGAAAAGAAATGAGAGAAACAGAAGGGTTGAGGGATTATCTTAGGGTAGCGTAGTTCGCGAATCACCAGGCACCTTCCAGGGAAAGTTAATGTGAAAAGAGAAGCTATGTGTTTGGCTTTTTGTTTCAAAGAAATGGAACTCCTAAAGAGAAGGGACTGTGGGCAAGAAGGGGCCATTAGCAATGGGGTCAAGTTAGAAAACGTCTTCCCTAGGGAAAACTGCCAGCCTTCATTCTCCCAAGAGGGGTGGCCTTATACAAATACATGGACTGCAAGTTGTGTTCAATCCTTTCTAAAAGACATGAAGAGCTCTGTGTGGCCAGGGAAGAATCAACATTCTGGTATGAAGACTGGTGTCCCAACTGGGTTTTCCTCAAAGAAAGGACAAAAAAATTACATGAGAATAATTCTTTTAGGACGAGACCCAGAGCAAAGAGCAGGAGGAGGGAGCCAGAGAACAAGACAATTCATCAGAACAGGGCTTCTATTAAGTTGATGGTTGCATGTTCCACCACCTAGAACCTTCTGAAGCTTAAAGCGTGCCTCATAGGTCTTTACCTGAGACAGGAAGGAGGCTCTCTGTCTGTCGTTGTCTCTCTATCTCTGTCTCTCCATCTCTCTGTCTCTTTATCTCACTTTCTGTCCTTCTCCTCTCTCTTTCTGTCTCAGTCTGTGTGTGTGTTGGAGGTGAGAAGTCAACCTCAGGTGTTATTCCTCAGAACGAGTCTGTCTTGTTTTTGTGGCAGGGTCACTCACTGGAAGCTGGGGCTCACTGATTAGGCTAAGTTGGCTGGATGGCAAGGCCCAGGGCTGTAGCTGTCTATGCCTCCCAGTGTTTGGATCACAAGTGCACACCTCTGCACCTGACTTCTATATGGGTACTAGGGATGGCACTCAGGTGCTAGGCTTGGGCGGCAAACATTTCACCACTGGGGTTTCCCCTCAGCTTTGAAAGAAGGTGTGATTTATGGGCCTTTCTCCCATTGCCCAGAGATATTTATATTGGCCTTCTTTCTCTACATTTCTGCACTTGAATGACAAAGTTGTTTCTACAGAAAGTCCAAAGCCATGACATCAAGAACCCAGGACAGAGGGAGGGATGAGTGTAGGAGCAGAGCAAGAACTGTGCAAGGCTAATTGTGCTCTGAGATCTCGGCTGCAGTGCTTGGACAGGAGATGGGGCTGGGGGAGGATGAAGTGTGACAAGTAAAATCCATCAACAGGGTCCCCGTGTCCTTCAGAAGCGCTCATGCCCTTATTCTAACTTCAAGTTCCGTCTATCTCAAGGTTTCTCTCTGGTAGCAGCCAGCCAAGGCGTCCACTAAGACTTAACACACACACACACACGCACACACACACACGCACACACACACACACACAAAAAGCGCAAGACGTTGCTGCTCTTGAGGTCCTGTGTGCTACTTACCTTCTTGTTCCTCCAGAACACACACTTCTTTCCCCTTGCTTCCATACAGCATGTGGGCCAGTTTGGGTTTCCTTCTGGGTAGAAGGCACAATCCAGGTGTCGCTGAGCGGTCTGAGTCTTTGTTATTACCCTAATGTTTCCTTTAGTGGCCTGCTTACTACAGCTGGGCAGAGATGGACAAGGGATGCTCCAAGGAATCTCCCAGTTTCTGGGTAGATTATTTCCAGCAGAAGCCCAAGCTGCTTACAGTGGTCAGCAATGAGTACTCCCATTACCATAGTAACTTCGAGCTACTTTATGAATTCCCCAGATGTTCAAATTGTAGTCATAGCTTCCAGTTCATTGGGATCTGCTGCTCTGCTTCCAGAAACAGTCACTGGCTTGGTGCTAAGTTTACAGGAACAGGAAACACAAACCTAACAAACGGAGAAACCAACAGTAACAGAGTTGAGGTATGAGAAGTTGTGATTTGTTGTTGCTGCGTCTGCGATAATTTCTAGTATTTCCTTCTTTATGATTTGAATGTAATTTTTTCTTTATTTTCTTATTTTATGAGGTAGAGGGTAATATCTATCATGGGTTTTAACTTCTCTTTTCTAACACTAGCATTTAAAGCTATCAATTTCCCCATGAAGTTTCTATCCAGACTCCCATGTATTGTGTACTTTCAGTGTGCTCCTTTGGAATTTTTCCGTGTAATTTGTTTTCTTTTTGTCACACGTAATATGTAGAAATATATTGTCTAAGCAATATTTGGAATCAAAATACATTTCAGTTGCCCTTTTAATGAAGTGCGTTTTTCATGTTTTCTTATGTTAGTGCAAAGGACTGTTTGGAGACTTGTATATCACACAGTCTATTTTGGTGAGTTAGTTATTAGATACAGGGTTCCGTGAGCATCAGTTAAGTTGACTTGATTAGTAGTATGGATCATATTTTCAAATTAATTTCTGATTTCTCTCACTGGCTTAATGCTGGATTCTCAGTTCCTGTCTGTAGGTTTGCCTGCTTCTTCTCGTAGTTCTGTTTATGTTGCTTTATGTGTCTGGGCTTCTGCCATTTGCTAAGTATATACTTCAATATTTTCTTTGTCGATTTAGGCTGCTATGACAAAACACCTCAGTCTAGGTGGGCTGAGAAATAGAAATGTAACTATCACAGCTGGACATCCTGGGGAGTCTGAGATCAATTTTTTGATCTATTTGGTCCCCAAGAAAGCATTCTTCTTGGTTTTCAGAACAATGTCTTCTTGCTATGTCCTCATGTGGGGAAGGGACATTGAACGGGAATTGGAGAATTTCAATCTCTCATCTCTTACAGTGGTTCGAATTCTACCATGATGAGCTCACACTCGTGACCTAATTAATTTTTGATGTGGTTTTAACATGGTGTGTGTGCCTCAGGTTCATATATTAACTGCTTGGTTCACAGCTAAGTTAGATGATGTGAGCAGTGCCAGGACCTTTAAGAGATGAGTCTTGACTCTAGGAAGTAAGATACTCAGGCATGTCTTTGAAAGGTTCTCGCCCCATTCCCTTTCTACCCCCCTTCCCTCTCTCCCATAGTCCTGTCCATCGTGAGGTGAAAAACTCCATATATTGCCCACTCCATGATGTTTGCCTCAGCATGGACCCAGAATCACAGAACCAAGTGTCCATGGGATTAACCCTTTAAACTCTGAGCTAAAACAGGTCTTTCCTCTCTAGAAGTTTTCAGTGTTGGATATTTTGTTTACAGTTGTAGAAAAGCAGATGATAGGCACCTCAAACTCAATCTTCAAATACTTTTATAGTATGTATTGGGGTATTGACCAATAAGTTCTTGGGAGACTACACCTAATTCACTCATATCTCTGGTGAATTGACATTTCCACCACCTCTATCTGGGAAAATCCTTGGCTTGATGCCTGTTTTCCTTAACTGTTTCTGGAGTGTCCTTTCTGTCTTTGTAACTTTCACCCACCTTAAGAGAGCTAAATGGTACAGCTCAGGTAGCATGTTTGATGGGGAGGACCTAGCAGAAGTATCTGACATAAGCAACAATCTTTGATTATTATCCATTTATCTTGATTGTTCAAGTTCTCCAAAACATTAAAACAATTGTCCTTTGACAATTTCATACATATATATGACAGTGTTATATATGATATATGGAAGTTTTAACAAATGTACATAATATATAATTTTATACAAGTATATAATTTGACAATTTCACACATTTAACACATATATAATTATATTAGTCATATTTCTCTAGAGGAAAAGAACCTATAGAATGAATTTATATACTCTGCATCTATATATCATCTATCTACCTCTATCTATCTATCTATCTATCTATCTATCATCTATCTATCTATCTATCTATCTATCTATCTATCTATCTATCTATCAGATTTGTTAGAATGGTTTACAGGGGTGATCAGCTTGTCTAAAAGTCTAACAATGGCTATCTACCAATGGAAGAGTCAAGAATCCAATAGTTGTTTAGTTCATAAGGCTGGATGTCTCAGCTGGTGCTCTGTATAGGCTGGACTTCTAAAGAAGTAGGCTCTAATGCCAGTGAAGACTTGCCCATGACAACAAGCAGGCAGAGTGAAAGCCTCCTTCTTCCATGTCCTTTAAGTAGGCTAACACAAGATGATGTGGTTTACATTAAAAGTGGATCTTCCCACCTCAAAAGTTCCAGATAAAAATAGATCTTCCCACTTAAATTGATTTAATTAATAAAAACATCCCTCGCAGGTGTACTCAGTCACTTGAGTTTTAGTTAATTCCAGATGTAGTCCAGTTGACAACCAAGAGTAGCCATCAAAATAATATTTGACAATTTCTTACATATATAATAGTTGATACTTTTAAGGATGTTTATATGACTTTATATGTATATATATGTCATATTACAGTCGTACTATTTTTCTACCTTCTCATCTTTCTCCTACCTCTACTACTTTCCTCCCACATTGTACCCATGCCACTTTCATTTCTTTTTGTTTTGTTTTTCCTTTGTGACCCATTAGTTTTAATCGGGAGCGCTCATGGAGGCATCCACTGGAGGACTCATGAGTGGCTATATCACTGAAGACAATGACTTTTTTCCCCCCAACAACGTTGGAGAGTCATTAGGTCCCTTGGGTAGTATGGGGGCCCCATGACCCCCTCCCCCATTTCTGGTTGAGTGCTTGCTGGCTTTGTTTTATATATGTCCTATGTGGGCAACCACAGCCAACCTGAGTTTATGAGTGCCATAGCCATGCCATACTCATAAGACAGCATTTTATAGCTCCTTTCTATCATGTAGATCTTTTATTCTTTCTGCCCTTTTTCTTAATGCTCCCTGAATCTTGGAAGAGGGATATGATGTCGACTAAAGTTTTTATCCTGCCCGGTTCCCACAGTTGTTAAGTCCCAAAGAAACTACACAGAGATCTACATTAGTTATAAACAGATTGACCCATTAGCTCAGGCTTCTTATTAACTCTTATAACTTATATTAGCTTTTTATTTTTGTCTATGTTTGCCACATGACTCAGTACCTTATTCAGCGAGGCAGTTACAATATGGGTGTCCAGTTTAATCATGAGCAGTCAGTAGTGGCCAGTTCTCAGTATTCTGACCAGTCATGAATTTTTGCATTAGATCCCGTTTTATACAACTTTTTTAAATGATTTTTTTAAATTATATACATTGTTGTTTTACCTGTATGTGTGAGAGTCATTGAACCCCCTGGAACTGGAGTTACAGACAATTGTGAGCTGCCATGTGGGGATTGAATCCATGTTCTCTGGAAGAGCAGCCAGTACTCTTAAACACTGAGCCATCTGTCCAACCACGACCTGTTTGCTGCAAATAGAAGGTGTTTTTTTTTTTTTTTAATTAATACCTAGGATAGCTCAGGTCTATCGATATACAGACAATTTGACAACACATCCTTATAGTAAACAATCATAGTAGGTTCACTCCTAGTGCTGATAAATTTTCCCATCTATGAGTCTTCGTGATCAGGTGTTCTGTACTACACGTGAACTCCTATGGAGCAGTCAGTACTCAGATCTAACCAGAAATATGTTGGTTTCCTCTATATTGATCATGCTATTATTGCACCAATAAGAAGTTCTTGCTTTGCAAGTTGGTATTGTAGCACACAAGGGCTAATATTGGGGAAGACCATTGCTAGCTCTTCTTCCCCACATGTTCACATAACAATGTTTATCACTTATAGAGGTTATCACTTATCACATAAGACAGAAAGCTTCTAGTTCAGTTCTGTAACCATGATGTAGCATATCTTCAGAGAAAGACTATAATCTTCTACTTCTGGTGGACAACTAATGATAATAACCATACCCCATAGAATGTTTTGTGGACAGGGGGTTCTGTGGCCTTCCTAGTCAACTACTCCTAGAGAAGTATCCTATATCTGGCACTGGGATTTTCATTTCATAAATTATGGATTCTGGAATCAGTACTATCCATACATGCATGGTACTTTCACACAAAGTCTTTCTTTTAAGCCAATTGTTTTAAACTATCTTATAAAGTACGAGTTTCCATACGGCTTCTTCATACATCCTTAGTTTCTCTTCACTACCTTCCCATGCTCCATATTTTTCCCGTTTCTGTTTATACCTAACCATCCCCAGTATTCTTTTCCTCTATTTTCATAGTACATGTGCTTCAAATATTAATTATAATTAGAAATTAGTTCTATTGATCTGATGACTTTTTCACAGTCCTGTTTGCCACAAATATTTTATGAAATTATATATATATATATATTATTCTATGAAAGTTATATACATATAACTCCTCATAATCTGGAGGAGACTTGACTTATGTTAACTAATGTCAAAAAAGAGTTGGAAATGCTATTGAGGTTTAAACATTTGAAATGAGTCTTAAAAATAGGAATCCATGATCTGGCTATGATCAGGGGGGAAAAAGCTAAAATGATGAAACGAAGGTCAGAGATAAGTGGCACTGCTGGCTTTAAAGATAAACAAGAAGCCGGGAGCCCAGGAACATGTGTGCTCCCTAGTCTAGAAGATGGGAAGGACAAGAAAATTGATTCTCCTCCAAAGTTTTAGAATGGAGACCAGGCCTGATGGCACAGGAATTTTAACCTGGCAATACTCATGCTTAAATTGGGAGTTACAGAACCATATGATAGTGCATTCTTATTGTGTCAAGGCACCTAGTTTGTGGTCATCTGTTAGTAGCAGCTGTTGAAAACTAATCCATCCCTTGGTATCAACTCATGTTTGGATGTAATTGGAAATGGAGACAGCTTTGTAAACGCATCTTTTTCTGTCTGAGAAACTAAAATCCCTCTGAGAAAATTCTCAGAATTGAAAGTGCACTGATTTCTCAGACTCAGCATCTCTCAGTTTAATAAATTGCTTGGATGTGAAGAGGAACGAGCGTTCGAAGTATCTCCTTCAGTAGTTTGGATAGAGAGGCTTCATTTTTAGTGAATATCATGTATTCTATATTGCATAAATTAGTGAATTTTTAAAGACATACATGGTTATGCCAGGGAAAGTTTATTTCTGGAGCTGAGGCAAAGTCTCAAACCTTCAGGCATTTTTCCTAAGGTTTTAGATCCTGCAGGCAGTTGCTATAGCAACAAGTGAGTAGAATCCTCAAGGGACTGCCTGCACTGTAACTGGAGATGTCCCTGGAATTGGGGGAGCTGGACCACTGCCCAGGGTCCACTATGTTAATAGAACTCTAGTGGCTGTTGGAAAGCTCAAACTCTGTGAGGTGGCAGGGCAGAAGAAAGTAAAAATAAGAGTTTAAGTACCATTTCCATGAAAATCCCTGGCAAATCAGTCAAGGATGGAGGCAGTTCTTCATAGCTGTAGTTTCAGTAGTTAGGAGTCAGTTAACCACAGACCAGGGATCCCAGGAAAGAGTTCCATCTGCACTGGACATAGGTATCTCTCTTGTTATTGTTCTCCAAAGAGTGCAAAATAACAGTTATTTATATGTTGTCTGCTCTATGTCAGTTCTCTCTATATCTGCTTTCTACACAGTTGATTTACAGTATAGAGGAGGTGATATACCAATAATATGCAGTTATTGAATTACTTGATGTAAGGGGCATGAGCATCTTCAAGTTCTGGCATTAAAGAGAATTCCTGGCATCAGTGTCTCCTGGATGCCCAGTTTTCTATCCCAACCCCCTGCACACCCACCAACCAACAATCACTATACCACAGTTTTTAAAATCATTTTCTCTGCCCTCACCACACAATTTTTTGGATGTTTCTTTTCAATAGCTCATCCTTTTCAAGACTATCAACAGTTTTCCATTAAAAGTATGTCTCACATAATAATAGATGAAGAAAAGCCACAGGGAAGGGCATTGTTTAGAGGAATTTACTGGGTTACTACTAACAAACTCAAGAAGGTGACATCACAGTCAGAGTTTGTCTTGCAACATTTTCCATTTTCCAGGGAATGTTCTCTCTGAAAGGAACAGAATATTTTGAATTTGAACCTTTAAACCAATGCAAAAATGTGAAAAAGGAAGACTGGCTATTACACTCAGCTAGTAAACCAACTGCTGTGGTGATTTTCTAGGCTGCTTCCTGACTGCAACAGCTCAGCAAATGTCGCACTTACGGTTACGGTACAAATGTTACCCTTAGAGTTACTGCCGCACCATTTCAACATAGGGAATCTGATGAGAGGAATATGAAGCAGACACGTGTCTAGTCTGCATTTCTAATCGTGTGACTACAAAAATGAACTGGATTCTATGATTTTAGGCTTTTCATTCAATTGTATCCTTAACATTATATTATTTTACTCTATTTGTGTGTGTGTGTGTGTATTAGGTTCATGTTTATTTGTGCAGGTATCATACATATCATATATATGCATGCACATATAGAGACCAGAGATCAACTTTGAACATGTCTTCTTTTGTTATCCTCACACACATACGCATGTGCGCATGCACACACACACACATACACACAAATATATATATATATATAATATATATATAAATAAATAAATATATATATACAACTTTCCCAGTTTATTTAGTATTACTTGTCATATATAATTTCAGGACTGATCCCATGGGGATTGGATAACCAATTAGAGACCTCTTTCTGGGGAACTCAATTTCTCCTGCTCTAAGCAGTTGTTTTGTTTATAACTTTTTGTCACTTTACTTTTTGATACAGTCTCTCCCTGGAGTCTGGGGCTCTCTGATAGACTTGGCTGACTGGCTATGGAGCCCCAGGAACCTGCCTGCCTTTGATTCACCAATGCTGACTGTATACACATGTATCAGTACATAAAGTTGTTTATCTGAGTGCTGGGGATAGAACTGTGGTCCTCAAGCTTGAGTGGTGGCCGCTTTGCCAGCTGAGCTATCTTTCAACCTACCATCCCTTTCTTACCTTTTATTTCATTGCTTTATTACTTAAGAGAAATGCAATGAAATTTATTCAGTATCTATCACCACCTGGTTGTCTGATACTATAAGCCCTTTCAGATCTAAAAGAAATAGTAAATTATTTTTTTTAGAAGTTTGACAATATGTAAGTGTAATCCTATGGGCTGTTATCCACACACAGGAAGGGAAATTTTAAAAGCATGTGAGGTATCCGTTCCTGCCCAGTCGCGCGGTCATTCAGTCCCAAAGAAAACACACAGAGGCCCACATTAATTATAAACTGATTGGCCTATTAGTTTAGGATTCTTATTAACTTTTTCTTACATCTTAAATTAGCCCACAATTCTTGTCTGGGTTAGCCACGTGGCTTGGTAACTTTTCTCAGTGAGGCTTTCTCAATTTGCTTCCTCTGCATCTGGCTTCCTCTGGGATGACTGCAGACTGACCCTTGCCTCTTCCCAGAATTCTCCTGTTCTTGTTGCCCCACTTCTACTTCCTGCCTGGCTACTGGCCAATCAGCATTTTATTAAAACAATACAATATAAGGGACAGCACTCCCCCCCCCTTTTTTTTCCCAAAATGAGTACTCTGAATCTAATCTCCTTTTTTTCCCGACCAACACACTAAACAAAGACAAACATCCATAATCCATTTGGGGGGGAATGTGAGCATAGTTTTCTGATGATTGGGGCCACTGATAATCTTATGGGGACCTAAAGAAGATTTAGAACTATGATCAAGTTCTAACTGGAGTATTCTGTGAGCCTTGATCATCTCAGCCTGCAGTCTTTAAACTCTTCTAGATGCAGAACTCAGAGGAAACTCTAACAGAGGTCCTCTGAAATGTTGGATCATCTGGACCATCTACTTCTATCGGAGATTCTTCAGGGGGTCTTCCTTCATCAAACCTGATTTTTCTTAACCAAGAATGAATCTACAACCTCTCATTTTCTGTGGAAACAAAAACAAAACCTCTACTCCAAAGTAAGAAATATTTTGACTTAAATTTTGAAGTCAAAGCAATTTTTTATACGTTGCATTAATCCAGCAGCATTTGTAATCAAAGCAGCTGTTGTTCCTTCCTCACCCATCAAACCATTTAAAGATAACACAATAACATAATCCAGACTCTCTGTGTATTTTTCATCTTTACATGGCTTTATTTGAAACTCTATTTCTTTTCTTTTTATTTTTAATTTTTGGTTTTTGAGGCTAAATTTCTCTGTGTATCTTTGGCTGTCCTGGAACTCACTCTGTAGACCAGGTTGTCCTTGAAACCACAGAAGTCCACCTGCCTCTGTCTCTCAAGTTCTGGGATTAAAGATGTGTGCCACCACACCTTGAACTCACAGAGATCCACCTGCCTCTGCCTGCCAAGTGTTGGGATTAAAGGTGTGTGTTACCACACCCAACTTCTCATTTTCTTTATTTTTTAAGGACTTTATCTTTTTTCTTTTATCTCCCAGGCCTACATAAATTTTTAAATACACTGAAAACCATTTAAAGGATTTTTTTGTCTTTGAATCTATCTTTACTGTATATCTCTCTTTTTCTGAACACATAAGTCTTTAATTTGCTAAGCAATATGACTAGGATTAAAGCTGTGATTTTGATGGCTAGACACACCCCATTCCTTAGTTTTCTGAGAGTCTAGCCTCATGGTGGAGCTACCAGCCAGAGCTATGTTTATTGCCACAAGCCTATGGAGTTTCAAGGTCCCTGCCATCACCAAGAAGCATGCTGTCAACTATTCATAAACACCATTTAAGTGTTTGGTGGCGGGGCCTCTTAAAAGAGGTGAAAGGTTTTTGCAGCTAAAGCTGAGTCAGGCAGCCCCTCTTAAATGAGATGCACTTGCCTCTAGCAAATAGAGCCCACCTGAGAAAATGCTGCTACCAAGAAGCCATGCTTAACTCTGTTCTTTTGTGTCTAGAATTACTTCCCAAACTCTTTCAGGTTTTAAGCGGATTTAGCTGTCCACATTGGCACCATTTGTTGCCAGAGGTTTCTGTGTTGCCTGTTCCCACAGCTGTTCAGTCCCAAAGAAAACACACAGAGGCCCACATTAATTATAAACTGGTTGGCCTATTATCCTAGGCTTCTTATTAACTCTTTCTTACATCTTAAATTAGCCCATAATTCTTGTCTGTGTTAGTCACGTGGTTTAGTATCTTTTATCAGTGATATTTTCTCGTTTTGCTTCCTCTGCATCTGGTTTCCTCTGGGAAGACTGCAGACTGACCCTTTCCTCTTCCCAGAATTCTCCTGTTCTTGTTGCCCCACCTCTAACTCCTGCCTGGCTACTGGCCAATTAGCATTTTATTAAAGCAATACAATATAAGTGACAGGGTATAAGACCATTGTCCCACAGCAGTATCTACCACCACCAGGTTGTCTGATACAATAAGCCCTTTCAGATCTGAAAGAAATAGTAAATTATCTTTTTCTAGAAGTTTGACAATATGTAGGTGTAATCACATTGGCTGTTATCCATCCATAGAAAGGGAAATTTTAAAGGAATGTGAAGTGGTCTTCATGTGCATGTTTGTTTTCAACAAATGTTAGACACTAAGCATTGCTTTAGGAACTCCTTTAGCCAGTAGTCTTTAAGATACCAGCCCATCTGGGCATGGCTTCTTATACTATTAATGCTGATGTAACGTGTGTACTCCCTTTCTCTTCTGGATGCTGGTTATAGTTCTTGTGCAGAGGACTGTGATCTGTGAGTCTACCCCGAAATAAATAAACCTTTATTATACTCAATTCTGAGCTAGTGTCTTTATAGCGTCATCTTTGAAGCATCACTGTCATTGTATTGGGAACTCACTGAGCATGTGTACCGAGCATTCATAACCCATTTCAGAAGCAAAATTAAGATTATTTGATGTTGATAGTTCTTTTCAGAAGAAAGAAGTATGAATCCTTTCTGCCAACAACTTTGAAAGACTTCTGGTCTTTCTGTAAACCAACAACAAATCAATTAAATATACTTTCTACCTTTTCTACTGAGATACTAACATATCAAACCCACTCTGTAATATAGGAAAACCAGGTCCTGGAAATGTTGATATTTTCTTGCTTACAACATGTCTTAGTTGCTCTTTTAAACCACACTGTGAATACTTGAACACACTCACATGTGTACACTTTCCAGAGTATTTTTTAAAAATAATTTTAATTAATAGATACTGGTGTTACTCTGAATAGTTTATTCTGGTCATCTTAAACTATCAACTTGACTCAGACTACTGATGTCAGTGTGGCTCAGATTTGTCTATGGGCATGTCTATGAAGGATTGCTCATTAATGTAGACTGTCCTAACCCACTGTGGTTGGCACCATTCCTTTGGTAGGTAGTTCTGAACTGTATAAGACAGTTAGCTAAGTGTGCAAAAATTAATGTTCAACCTCCAAGCTCCTGCTAGAGCGCTATCCCTGACTTCCCTCAGGGATAGACTGTCACCCGGAAGTGTTAGCCAAATAAACCACCTCCTGCCCTATGCCGCTTTTGGAAAGAATGTTTTATCACACCAACAGAGATAAAACCAGAATGGTAATTCTTTTAATATTATGAGATAAATCATTTTAGCTAAATCTATCTGAGACTATAGCAACAGATGACTTAAATCATTACATGTAGACTGGACATATTTCTAGGAGTGGAATTGCTAGGCAGCATGGCAATTTGACAGTTAATTTTCTGGGGAATTGTCTGACTAGTTTCCTTTGTGGCTGTGCCAATTTAGATGATTACAACCAACAGGAAAAAAGATTACAATTTTCTCATATCCTCACCTACATGTGTATTTTCACAAATGTATTATTTATTTTTAAAAAGTGATTAGCTGTTATGGATTACATATTAGCACTTCTGCAAAATCAATACTTTAACTTTAATCCCTAGAATGATGATATTAGGAGGGATGGCCTTGATGGTAACAGATTGTGGATTCCCACCCAAAGGGGCCAGATCCCCTTAGATTGCTAGGATGCAAATGGAGCGCTACACTTCATTTTTAGGTTTATGTGTATGTTTTGCCAGTTAGTATATATAGCACATGTATTCACACCCTCGGAGGTTGGAGGGTAGCTAGAGTTGATGGGATCAGGTGGATGAAGCCTGCATAACAGGCTTGGACTGAAGTCTCATAAGGAGAGAGTGAAGAGGTGCTCTCTAGGCTATGTGAACATACAAGAGAAGGTAGAATTTCATAAACCAGGACTAACCATAGAATCCCACAGATTCTATAGGTGACCTACTTTTGGATTTCCCAAGTTCCATAGCTTCATGAAATACTGTTGAAGCATATACTTTTGTTGTATGATAGGGCATTTCTTGGGTATATTCCCAAGAGTGGTATTGCTGGGTCCAGGGGTAGGTGGATCCCGAAATTCCTGAGAAACCGCCTTACTGTTTTCCAAAGTGGTTGCACAAGTTTGCATTCCCACCAGCAATGGATGAGTGTACCCCTTTCTCCACAACCTCTCCAGCAAAGGCTATCATTGGTGTTTTTTATTTTAGCCATTCTGACAGGTGTAAGATGGTATCTTAAAGTTGTCTTGATTTGCATTTCCCTGATCGCTAAGGAAGTTGAGCATGACCTTAAATGTCTTTTGGCCATTCGAACTTCTTCTGTTGAGAATTCTCTGTTCAGCGCAGTGTCCCATTTTTTAATTGGGTTGATTAGCCCTTTACGATCTACATTCTTGAGTTCTCTATATATTTTGGAGATCAGACCTTTGTCTGTTGTGGGGTTGGTGAAGATCTTCTCCCAGTCAGTGGGTTGCCTTTTTGTCTTAGTGACAGTGTCCTTTGCTTTACAGAAGCTTCTCAGTCTCAGGAGGTCCCATTTATTCAATGATGCCCTTAATGTCTGTGCTGCTGGGGTTGTACGTAGGAAGTGTTCTCCTGTGCCCATGTGTTGTAGAGTACTTCCCACTTTCTCTTCTATCAGGTTCAGTGTGTATATGCTCACCTATGTTCATAGCAGCATTGTTTGTAATAGCCAGAACCTGGAAACAACCTAGATGCCCTTCAATGGAAGAATGGATGAAGAAAGTATGGAATATATACATATTAGAGTATTACTCAGCAGTAAAAAACAATGACTTCCTGAATTTTGCAGGCAAATGGACGGAAATAGAAAACACTATCCTGAGTGAGGTGAGCCAGACCCAAAAAGAGGAACATGAATAGGGGACGTTGAGCCTATTATGCGTGATCCTAGAAAAGCTAATTAAGAAGGTGAACCCAAAGAAAAATATTTAGGCGATGAAAGGAGACAGAGACAAAGACCCACATTGGAGCACCAGACTGAAATCTCAAGGTCCAAATCAAGAGCAGGAGACACAGCATGAGCAAGGAACTCAGGACCGTGAGGGGTGCACCCACACACTGAGACAATGGGGATGTTCTATCGGGAACTCACCAAGGCCAGCTGGCCTAGGTCTGAAAAAGCATGGAATAAAACCAGACTTGCTGAACATAATAGACAATGAGGACTACTGAGAACTCAAGAACAATGGCAATGGGTTTTTGATCCTACTGCACGTACTGGCTTTGTGGGAGCCTAGGCAGTTTGGATGCTCACCTTACTAGACCTGGATGGAGCTGGGTGGTCCTTGGACTTCCCACAGGGCAGGGAACCCGGATTACTCTTAGGGATGATGAGGGAGGGAGACTTGATGGGGGAGGGGGAGGGAAATGGGAGGTGGTGGCGGGGAGAAGGCAGAAATCTTTAATAAATAAATAAATAATAAAAAAAAGAAATACTGTTGAAGATGCCCAATCAGTTAGTATACTAGAGCTGCCTTAGCTGACCCACAGAAGAGACAGTTTGCAGCTGTCGATCTGTCTCCCTGCAGTTTTCACATGCCTTTCCCTAGAGAGGAGTGACTCTAGGGAGCATTTGCTGTGGTTATTAGCCATCTGTATATCTTCTTTGACAAGTTTCTATTCAAGTCGTTTGCATATTCCTGCTATTGAATTCTGAGTTCCTTACATATTCTGAGTACTGGCTTTATTGAACAAATATATTTTTGCAAATATTTTCTCATTCCATTGACTGCCTTTTAAGTCTGTACAAAGATTATTTTTCAATTTATAAAGACTACATTTTAATTTAATGTTTTTGAGAATTTCATATAGTAGCACTATTTTTACATCACTTCCACACGTTCCTTTTCCCCTCCAACTCTCCCACATACCCCCAACTACCTCTTAAATTATTGACCTTTCTTCTTTAGCGATCATTTTTTCACACACACACGTACATGTACACACGCACATATATGTATCCTAATAAATGCATTTAGTGTGGTTCACATGTGTATATGTTTAGGGTTGACCACCTGTGATTGGAAAATCTTAGAGGGGCTCACCCCTAGAGACTGCTTTTTCTTCTTCTAGCAGTCACTAACTGTCTATAGCTTTCCTTCTAGGGGTGGGACTTGATAAGATTTCTTTATCTGTATTCCATGTCAACTGGTCTCGTTTTATAGGGGATATTATTTTAGAAATACTTAGAGCTAGTTTGGTAGTGTTTCTTCTTTCTCAATGGTATGGGACTTTCTTTAAATTAAACTTTTATACATACACATTAGAATTTCATACATGAGTACTGTATTTATATCATTTCCAATTTTCTCACTGCCTTTTTTCTTTCACTCCAATTCCTCCCAGGTCTTCTCCTCAAATTCATGAACTTTTTCTTAACAATTGCTATAGACATATATGTAAATACACATCTAAATACATCCACACTCACACATCCTGCTGAGCCCAGTTAATGCTGTTTGTATGTGTATGTGTTTATGACTGACCACTTGGGATTGGATAAGCTGTCAGGGGGCTCATCCTTTGAGAAGACTGATTCTCTTTCCTCAGCAACAATTAACTGCCTGTAGCTCTTCATTTAGGGATGGGACCTTGTGAGACTTCTCCCACCCATGCTGGCATGTAGTGAAGATCTCATTTAGGTGACCATATACTTGAGATTTCACTGGTGAAGCTTTCCTATCATTTGTAGATAACATGATGTCACAATAGACCACATGGTCCTCTGTCTCTTACAGCTGCTGCCTATTATTCTCTGCACTTAGCCAACTATGGATTTCTCTGATAGCCTTTGTCTGTTGCAAAAGCAAGTTTGTTTGATGAGGAGGGAGGAGCACCTTTAACTTTGTTATTTCCAACCTTTTGTTCTAATGATAACAGAGGAATTTTCACAACAGGCAAGGGTGAACTGCAAACAGAGCTGGCCTTTGTACTCCTGAAGGAGCAGACTTGGCGCTGCCCTGGATCTAGTCTCCTATCTGTAGATACAGTGATTCCATATATAGGGGCTAAGCAATTTATCTTTCAGACGATTGTGAGGAGTAAGGGAGGCAGAGGAAACACAGGAACGATATATCAATGAGGGTATATGCACATCATATTTTGTAGTGTAAGCACTTTAAAAGTATAGTCTATGAGGATGCTGTTCCTGGAGCATGCATGCAGTATTTGTGATCTTTGCTTGAGCAGAATGCCATCTGCATCAAATACAGGACTCACGAACGTCTCACTGGCGGAGGTTCTGTGGCTGCTACAGACAGGTGCATTCCTCTCTGCCATCCAAGTAAGACACTCCAAGTAAGCAGCAGGACCGTAGGCCTAGGTTAATAAAGAACAGTAAGAAATTAAACAGCTGCTTAAGTTTTTGTGACTTAGTTTTTGAGACAGAGTCTCATGTATCCCATGCTGGCCTCAAACTTTCTATATAGTTGAAGATGATTTCTGGTTCTACTTCCTCCATCTCCCATGTGCTGGGACTGCAGACACATGTCACTAGGCCTGGAGTGTGTTGCTAATTCAGCCACATACAATAAGTGACAACTATCTGATTTGCAAACTAAGGAAGAAAGGGAATCTTAGCTCAGTATTTGGAAATAAATTTATTCAAAATAAGTTTATTCCAAATTAAGTGACCGCAGGTGATATAATTGAAATATAATTATATTGCCTAGCTTTGGAGTTAACTGCCAAAAACTGTTTTAAACTACTGACATTTAAAGATGTTGGGTAAATTCAGTTAATATTGCTAATTCTTTAAGAATACCACCAAATTTAATCTCTTAAGAATAAATAATGTCCACTATACATATAAACTAATATAATCTGGATGTATATTAATTACCACAGTACCAGAAAAATAGTTATCTATTTCTGGTTGTCATTACAAGGGGCCTGAGGTGTCCATGACATCTAGACTAACTGCCATCTAGTGGACGCCAAGGACACAACTAAGCATCCAACAGTGGCTCTCAGTGATGCCAACATTAAGTTAGATGAGTGAATACACTGACCTGAGACTATGCATCCCAAGGGAAACAATCTTGCTTGCTACTCTCTATGACCTTGTTAGGGTAAGGAATTTGAACTAATACAAGCCCAAACCACACTGGGCTCTTTCTACAGAAGCCTGGATGCACCTTTTCTTCCAAATGGTGCTGTGGCATTTGATAGGCATGAAGCTGTTTCCACTTGTCTCTTTGAGAATTAGATTCAGGCCTAGGAAATGGTTTCTTTGTTGTTCTAAAGGTCATGGGGACCTTGGTCTTCTCTTTGACGGTAAATAAACACAAGCACTTTACAGAAGCTGGTCCATTTAGATGTTTCATAAGCCTAATGGAGCAATCCGAAATTGCACCTTTCATGCCTTGTTTATCTCACATTTAAACATATCCTGAAAACAAAGGGAAAGTTGGCTTCCGTTGACAGCTGTGTCATTTTAAAACTTCTGCCAATGCGAGAGTCCTTCCAGTCACCAGCAAGTGGCTCCATTTAGCTTACATTTCAAACTAATGGCAGGAGTAGGTACTAAACACTGGGTAACTATTTGGGGAATTTTGAAGATTATTAAGTCCTGAATAGCAGAGTGCCTCGTGCTTTCCCACCAAGCTTTTCTCAGCAGTTGAATATATCTGGATCTTATTCTGTTTTTTTCGTTCTTTTTTTAGCTTCCTGAAATGACTCATGTTCAAACACAACGACCCTGGATGACGTTTCTCCTGCAGAACGTTGGATTGATCCTAGGCTGGCTTTCTCTTTTGCTCTTAGCTGCATATGAACAGAACATTAGAATATAAGTTAAGCTGCTTCAATGTCTTCCAAAATTATATCTCATTTCTTATGTGGTCTCTATGATGATTACTAAATTCAGTATTTTTATTTTAGGCAAAGAATGTATTTTATCTTAACTTATTAATCACATATTGTAATATTTTTAGAAATGTATAAAGGTAAATCTGTCTTGCACTGAATTGTTTACATGTGTTTCTGACCCTGTAATGAACCATAGTAATGGTCAGTGTTGTTTGTAAATTCTGAATTCTAGTCAACTGTAAAAAACGTTATTTCCCTAAAAAGAGTGTTTATTTGTTGCATTTGAAACAGACAGGTGCCTGTTGGTATAAAACTCAGCTGCAACAGTTTTGTGGGTTTTTATGTTAGCAATACATTTGTTTTCTATGTAATCTATAAACCATAAGCAAATAGGATAATAGAAGTATAATAAAGGCTAGTTTGAAAGTGGTGGTTTCAAGCACCTTCTGTTACTTTATATACAGATCCTCTCTTCCAAGCTGGTATAGCCTGGTCACCTGGAAGAATCAAGCCCTGCTTTAGCACTATATATGAATAAACAACTTGAGAACTCCAAAAGATATGTCAGAGTATCTGTTTATCCCTCTGTAAATGTCAGCATGTTTGTCCTAGGCAAGAAGAAGTAAGGTAACAAAGAATCAGGCAGGAATCTAATGACTCAGCTCTCATAGATTATATAACAGGCTCTGCCTCTGTCTCTCTGTCTGTCTCTCTCTGTCTCTATTTTCTCTCTCTCTCTCTCTCTCTCTCTCTCTCTCTCTCTCTCTCTCTCTCTGTGTGTGTGTGTGTGTGTGTATGATCTTACTAATAAGGTATGTTTGCATTATTTCTGGGCTCACTTTAAATGGGAAATCAGCAAGTGAATTCATAAACAAGGAATATTACTGGTAACCTAGAATCTTATTAAAAGAGAAAACAGCCCCAGCTTTAATCATTCTGTCTTTGGAACATGGATGCCTACTATTTTTCTTCGTTTTTAATGATGGGCCCTGACAAGGGAAAGGTCATTTGCTCTGACTGTGACTCACGGCACTCAGTTACGTATCTCTCCCTCCTCTTACTTGCCAGCTGGTAAACGTTTTTCGTCATGCCCCAACCCAAACATAATCTTTTAAAGTTACTTCGCTTTGATCTCAAAATGAAGTGGACCTCTCTAGCTCTTTTTTGTGCTTGCTTTGAGACTTTGGGCCCTGTGTATGAGAACGCAGTGTACACCAGGAACAGCTAAAGCCTTAACTACAGAAAGAACAAATGGCTGCTTTCATCAGAACCTCTGACTCTGTGGGTCTGAGAGAGTCCTGAGATCTTGACTGAGAACTTTAAGGTGTTGCTAAGGCAGCTGGCTGTGGCCAGACTCTGAATGCCACTGAGGAAAGAAGTCAATAGGCCTGGCTTTGAGAAAAAACAGAGCACAGGTCTGGGACCCAAGAGCCGTGTGCTTTTGACTATGTTGGTTAACACTTCTGTACTTTGATATTTTTCCTGAGAGGAAAGTCGACTTGACACATAGAGCTTCAGCCTTCTGATTGTGGAGAGTAAGCTAAAATGAACACACACTCCCTTTGTCCAGGCCATCCTGGTATAGAGGATGCATACAAGAAGTACCAGACACTATCTGTGTGTGTGTTTTGATGCTTAGGTTCTGGTTTGGACATTTTGCCATCATTAATGCTAACTTAATTGGAATAGCTCTGATGAGTGACTGTGGCTCTGGTTCAAGGTTAGACAAGTCTTGGCTAAATTAACATTTGAGCTGTGCGCTGTGTACTCTATAACCTTCAAAGCAGAGTGATTTTGATGCTAGTGGAGCTGGGAATGGTGTGCAGAGGGGCTTGGATGGAGCCAGCTCTCAGGACACATTCTGAGTACTTTGCAAGCTTGTCACTAGTGTTCTCTGATAGAAAGCAGAAACCTAGCCACTCAGAGGGCAATGGATAGTGGGACAGTAGCTTCTGAGGGCATCTTTTTGGGTTCTCTTTTTCTCCCCTTCACCTTATCATTGATTTGTTGATAATCAAAATTGTGTTCCAGACAACATAACTCCAGTAATCTCAGCAGGGAGATGACTAAGTGCAAAAAGGCACTTGCTACTTGAGCCTGATAACCTGAATTGGATCCCAAATTGCACATGAAAGGCCAGAAATGGTGGCATGCATCTGTAATCTCAGCCCTGACACAGCAAGATAGAAGACAGAGACAGGAGAACTGATTTCGCATTCATGGGCCATTCAACCTGGAGTGACAGACAAGTGAGACCTGCCTTCAAAGCAAAGTGGAAGAAAAACAATTCCTAAAATTTGTGTTCTGGTCTCCTTATGTGTAGTGTGGCAACTGTGTACTAATAGTCACTCTCACTTTTTAATTTACTAAAATGTTTCTATTCCTCAAAATTGAGTGATAATAATAAAAATATGATGACAATTCTGTGTCCTCTGAAAATGAACTGAATCTAAATTTGGGGTGGGCTGACAGTAGTTTCTCTTTAAGCTAAACTGTACTTTCCTTAAAAGCAGATTTTTCAATAATGTTAGAGTGTCTGTTTCCTAGGACTCAATTTAGGTTTCTGTTGTAAGTGTGCTGAGAGATTCATTTATTTCTTCTTCCTCCTCCTTTTCTTCTTTTTTCTTAAATCACTGAACTAGATATGTTGCTGGAGAAAACTCAGAGTGAACCATGCAGTTTTCTTATTTAAGCATTTATCATCTACTGACAGGTCTGTTTTTAGAGACAGAGGAATTGGCCCGTGGTGCTGTGATGCTCTCTGGGAAAAATGGCTTCATCACTATTGAAGGGTGAACAGTCCCAGAGTCTTAGGCAAATGTCCCTGTGAACAAAGCCACTCCCAACTCCTCTGCCCTCTTCTGCCCTCTTGTATCTCAAGACACAGCACAGTTGTTTCCTCTTTGAAGATAAAGGTCATGGTTACAGGATGCCAATTACGAATGTTATTTGGGGCTCTTCAGTTGAGTCACCAAGAATTCAGGTGTCAAAGTTAGATCTAGGTTCAAATCTTAGCCATACTATGATTTCCTTTTTTCCCATAAAATAATGTTACGGTGATGTCATATAGAATATTGCTTGTGAAACACTTGGCACAGAGCCTGAAAAATATTAATAATAATAATAAAAAGTATTAAACACCCCTCCTCCTTGATATTTTGTTTTTCTGATAGTTTCTACTCTTTCTCAGTTCTGTACCCTTCATTAAGAAAGTTGGGTTTCACACTGGAGCACCGGACTGAGCTCCCAAGGTCCTAATGAGGAGCAGAAGGAGGGAGAACATGTACAACGAAGTCAGGACCAGGAGGGGTGCACCCACCCACTGAGACAGTGGGGCCGATCTATTGGGAGCTCACCAAGGCCAGCTGGACTGTGACTGAAAAAGCATGGGATAAAACCGGACTCTCTGAACATGGCGGACATTGAGAGCTGACGAGAGGCCAAGGACAATGGCACAGGGTTTTGATCCTACTTCAGGTTCTGGCTTTGTGGGAGCCTAGACAGTTTGGATGTTCAACTTCCTAGATCTGGATGGAGGGGGGGAGGACCTTGGCCTTTCCACAGGGCAGGGAACCCTGACTGCTCCTGGGACTGGAGAGGGAGGAAAAGAGGAGTGGGGGGAGGGGGAGAGGAGCGGGAGGAGGGGGAGGGAAACGGGATGCGGGGAGGAGGTGGAAAATTGTTTTTCAATAAAAAAAAAATAGAAAGTTGGGTTTTTTTTTTCTTTTTTTTTTTTTTTTTTTTTTGGTGTAGAATGGGAATTAAACATTTCTGTATACCTGTACTCCTGGGCTTGAGGCTCCAAAGTAGAGAGCCTGTTTGCTTAGCATATAGAAGGCCTTAAGTTCAAGTCTCTCTGTACCAACACATCTGTGGATAGAAGGAAGACAAGTTCCAAAAGAAACAGGAGAGCAGGGCATTGACTTGATGGAGCCCTGGTCTGTTTAGATAAGGCAGTGTCCTCTAGCTGAGAGTACCAATAGCCTCACTCCTAAGAAAGGAACCCTGGACTACAGGAGTGGAACATGTCCCAAGCTAATGTCCTCCACTGTGGGGAAATAAGCTTTAGGTTGTCATGTACCTTTTAAAATGCAAGTGGAATGTAGAAGACGTTTGGAAAGGCTAAAAAATGACCCTAAGACAGGAGGGGTCTTACCCCTCACACACACACCACCACATCTTTAAATGATCTATTCAATATACCCAGATCAATGTTCATGGCCGCAAGATGGATTATCTGCTTCACAAGATCTTCTCCACAAGCTGCTCAGTCCACATTGCAAATCTATAAATTTCTGTTGCTTCTCTGTCTTTGTCATATTAAACTTCTCCACCTTCCTAATCATGCTAAAGTGTGTGTGTGTGGGTGGGTGGGTGGGTGAGAAAGAGAGAGAGAGAGAGAGAGAGAGAGAGAGAGAGAGAGAGAGAGAGAGAGACATATAAGAGGGCAAAATAAAACAAAGCAGAGATGTAGTTATGAAGGCCAAGGTCCAGACTCCGGGCTAGCTAAACCCTGAGATTTAATCCTGGGATTAAACCGTCTCCCCTCCACAGTATTGTCAGCGCAGCCCCCGTGGAATCAGAAGAGAATGCAGCTGAAAATCTCACAGTTCAGAAGACTCTCCAGCGAAAGGCAGAATGTGGGAGACATGAATAACAGAGGAAATGCTCTGACTACAGAGATGGTAGGCAGTACACAAAGCATAACTCTTGGCTGGATAATTCTAAAACCCTTTTAAAGGCCTTATCCATGTCACTTCCTTTCATTCAGTATGACATGTTGGCTCTCGTCACAAAATTACAAAACAGTCAGCAGGACAAAAAAGAACATAAGTAGAAAAACAGTGCAAGCATCACAACCAGACTCAGACTGGAGACTTAAACAAGTGGAATTAATATGACTAAAGCTTATGATGGGGAAATGAACCATCTGTAATGCAGAGAGGAGTGTGTCATTAAAGGTGGCGGCGCACACCTTTAATCCCAGCACTCAAGAGGCAGAGGCAGATGGATTTCTGAGTTTGAGGTCAGCCTGGTCTATAGAGTGACGTCCAGGACAGCCAATGCTACACAGAGAAACTCCTTTTTTGAAAAACCAAAAATAAAAATAAATAAATAAATAAAAATAAAAAAGGAGAGCAGAGTAATGTGAGCAGAAATGACACTGTGAAGAATAAATAACCAGACACAGAGGATCGAGTTCATTCCTGGATTACTAGCACTAAGGAAGGAGAGACAGCAAGATCACCATGAGTTCAGTTCAGTCTGGTCTACACAGTAGTAGAACAGCCAGCGTGAGTGTGTGACTCTCAAAAATGTTCAGTGGGTAACTCTTTCTCAAAAATGAGAAGGGGAGCTGGTTATAAATTCTTAAGGGAGAAATCAGAAGTGTGAAGAATATCTTGAGTAGTCCTTTAAATCAACAAACATGTCCAGTTAATGAATCATTCATCTCGAAGGAGTGTCCCTGTAAACATCCAGACCTAAATACAGAGAAAACTGGAAAAAGCCCAACAGAATGTCCCAGAACTGCGAATCAATGAGGGAAGATGCAAAATGCAGGTAAAATCAGATGATACAGGGGAGGGGAGAATGAGAAGGAATACATAGGTATTTGAAACAATGATGGTCTAGAAATAATAACATCCCAAGTCATGTACTCAGGAAGTTGTAAGGAACCAGAGACAGAAAAAAAACTAAAGAAAAAAAAAAAAAAACCAGAAGCAAACTTTGAAAATAAAAAAAAATAAAAAAAAAAAAGCTGACTGACTCTGGACTGACAGTTGGAGAACCCGCATAGGACTGAGCTGGGCCCTCTGAATGTGGGTGACAGTTGTGTGGCTTGAGCAGCTTGTGGGGCCACTGGCAATGGGACCAGTATTTATCCCTAATGCATGAACTGGCTCTTTGGGGCCCATTCCCTATAGAGTGATACTTTGCTCAGCCTAGATGGGGCTCCAGGGAGTTGGTCCTGTTTCAAGTGAGCTAACAGACTTTGTTGACTCCCCATGGGAGGCCTCACCCTCTCTGAGGAGTGGATGGTGGTGGGGTAGGGAGAAGGAGGAGAGAGTAGGAGGATGGGAAGGAGAGGGAACTTGGATTTGTATGTAAAATTAAAAAAAAGACTATTTAAATAAAATAAAGAAAATAGAAAAAACTTTTAAAAACATCAAAAAATAGAATAGGAATTATCAGATTCTCTTCAAAATCCACATGAAGTAATGGATAAGCCAGGGTTTAACTCAGTGGTAGAGTTCTTAGGATACACCACACCACTGCTTCAACCCTCAGTGATACAAATGAGAAAGAATTCAGTAAAATATTTTATTGTTTTAATGTAATGAAACAAGGTTTCTTTATGGCCCTGGTTGGCCTTGAACTCACAGACATCTGCCTGTAAAGGCATGTACCACCATGCCCTATGCTACATATTATGCTATAAAGGACAAAAATCCTCAACATTTGCTACTTCATTCAATGAAACTATCCTTAGAAGTAAAAATCTCCAAAACAGGCATTGAGAGGATTCATTTTTCATACACTCCTCTTGTAAGAAATCTTCCAAAGAGATTTTCAGAAAGAAACTGTAGTTTTCAACAAAGAAAAATATAAAGATAAAATGAATGAAAGCACAGTGAAATTTTTATTGCATTTTTAATTGAACTTTAACATCTACTTAAATGATTTGCCAAGCTTACATGTAAATAAAAAAATTTATACTGGAGGCTAGATCAATTTTACTAGGTTTTACCAAAGCTTAAAAGCAGTGAGATGTTTTCAGTTGGCAAATGAATGAAGAGACCCTGAGATAGCCATCGGATTGAGTATAGCTTAGCGGTAAGAAAGAATGAGTTATAGGGCTGGAGAGATAGGTTCATTGATAAAGTTCTTGCTGTGTATGCATGATGGCCTAAGTTTAGATCTCCAGTGCCCGTGTCAATGTCAGGTGGATGTGGGGGTCCACCTGCCTTCCCAGTAGTCAAGAGACAGAGACAAGGAATACCTGGGATAAGCTGGTCCCAAATATAAAAATAGCCAATCAATGAACTCTTGATTCAAGTGACTTTCAATAAATATGATGCAGCTTAACGCAAGTGGCAAAATAATTTGAAGAGACCACATGAAATAAAGTCTTTTTGTTTGTAATTTTGATGTTTTTGAAAAGACGTGTTTGTAAAAGCATATGTAGAAGTTGGATTTAAAGAATAAATACTAATAAAGATTATTTATTAAATATTTGTAAGGCACTCACTAAGTATCTGTCTTTGTTATTGCACTGATTACTCAAGTCTCACACAGCATACTTTCGAAATGAGCAGCTTGAGTCAGAACACGTCAGAAGCTTTCCAAGGACCACACAGGATTCCACAGGGCCACTATGATTCTGTTGTCGCTGATGTCTCCCACCTGACATCAGGTAAGATTGTATCTGCTTCCTAAGAGGGGTACAAGCTGCTTTAGTATGGGAGGGTCCCCCAGATGGGGAGGTTATTAAAGAGAAGGGAACTGGGAAACTTCTAAGGCATCAAAGTCTGGGAACAGACACAGCTGAAAAGGCAGACTGGAGAGTGAAAATCTATTTGCCCTATGAAGATATAAACTTTGTTCTACATACAGTTCAGAAAAGAAAAGTATTTTCCCATGTATTTTTGGAGCTTTTTGGAGGTTGCCAACTGTATGTGAATATGCTTTTCTGAAATATTCACACTACTGTCTTAGCACTCAACAGAGACTCCAGTTAACTCTTGCTTGTCGTTGTCCCTAGACTTAACTTCTTCTTGTAAACATAAGAATAACATAACAAACATGCCAATTCCAATGCATCTGTGTTGTCTTGGTAGTGAATGCAAAATTAAGATAATCTACTAGAAAACAACCAGGTCGCATGATTCTCCTAATCAAAACTGTGGGCCCATATTTCATATAAGATAATTTACAGGCAGGCTCACTGGCCACTAGACAGCTGCAATCCTGCCAAACAAGCAAGTTCGCCAACTAACAAAGGCCAGGATGTATTGCTCCTTCTCCTTTGTTAAAAGGCAGATCGCTTGGGGAGAGGTGTTTTCCAAAACTGGTGACTAAGTTGCAGGTGTTTTCCTAGCCCCACACCCCCCAGAAAGAGAATATTAATGAGTATATACACCTTGGTTTACCTGGGGGATAAAAGGTGTTTTGTACAATAAACGCGGGTAGATCTTCAGCATGGAGGAAGCCTGAGATGCCCTTCCATGGTGACTGTGTGAACTGTGTCTCGTTATTTTCTCATGCCTCCGTACTGGTCAAGTAAAGGAAAGATAGTTTCTATGTTGGGGCCTACGGGCTCTGACACAAAACATCTCATTTCTCTCTGCTGCCTTCCATACATAACCTTGTTGATTATTAATATGAAGTCATAAGAGTTGTTTTCCAAATTCTCCTGTTACATGTCCCATCATCTTCCATGAATTTGCACGTGGATTAGTTCATTGATTATCTTAGAGCTATCACGGTCCTATCAGGTCCCAGTGCTCTGTCTCTGAACCTCCTCCTGGGAGGGGTCTTCAAGCCCTGAACTTTTGGAAGTCATGTCATACCATATTCTAACAGAACCTATCATGACTCTTGCCACATATTGAACAGCTGATAAGTTCTAACGATTGTCAATGTCATTGTAAACATCAGTGACTAAATAATTATCTGGAGTAGTTTCAGCCACATAGCGTGAGCTGTGTGTATTTATTAAAACAGACAGAGATGAATCCATTTTACCTCATTCCTCAGTAGGAAAAAGCAGCTCACGTGGGCCAAGTTGGTCAAAGGCATGGGGCTGGAACATCCCTCAGAACCTGTTCTGATATTTTCCCAGAAGGCCGTGATGGTAATGGGGACTGTGACTCACCTGTTGAAGGGTTACTTCTTTCCTCAAATAGTACTTTTCAGTCCTCTAACATCCAATTATGTCTGCTCATTAACCGGGGCTTCTACTGAGATGAACACAACTACACGGACCTCTTTTTCTAATCATTTTGAGACGATGAAGAAGTACTGTGCCCTGTCAACCTAACTGTAGTTTAGATAGACGCCATTTCTACCTCCATTGGGAGTTTCAGATCACCTAGATTTGTCCCTCTTCTTTCAGTTTCGGAAACAGCCCTGATTCTCACTTTGCAAAGATCTGTGCCTTCTTCTAGTGTCCCCGGGACCACATTTCAGAGAGTGTGCAGTTCTGTTACATAACCACACAACAGAAACACAGCATACATCTTATCTTTCAGTCCCCTGTGTCCAGAGTGCCAGGTCTTGTGACAGATTGTGCTCATCTCATGAGGACGGTGCTTTTTCTTTTCATCTGAACAGCCTATATTTAGTACATTTGCACAGAGAGTGTTTGTGTTCAGAGTCTATTGCTTTGATCCATCTGATAAGAAGCTCACTATCAGTTGAGTACACAGCTTGGGGGACTGCTTCGCCTTTCAAGTACGGTACGTTCTTAAACACAAGTGAGATGAGAAACATATTGCACATCCCTTGGGGACTATTTAAAATGTAAAATATAAATATTTCTCCTTTGAATGTACTTAACTTGGTGAGGCTGTTTCTGGTTTGTGTTCTCTCAGGCGTCGCATTGACACTGTGTTTGCTAGGCCTTCATTTAGCAGAGTTGAAATGAGCTGGGCAGCGGGCATAAGCACCACAGCCATCGGCTCCACAGCCCTTTCCTCCCAGCAGGGTCTGTGTAGGTTTCCAAGTCTCCTCTGATCACATAAGGCCGTTCAGAGAAGGTCAACACTGCAGCAGGCCTGGCCTCGTGTTGGTGCTTTATGGTGACAGATATGCTGGCTCCAAGTTGCTTCAATTCTACGGGGAAAACTGACAGCAAAGCAAACAACCAAGGGCCGCACATGTTCCCTCTCTTGGGCAGAAACTGGGGACTTGGGTACAAGAACTTTGCTGAGCTGGCTCAACACCACCTCATACTGCTTTTCTGTACAAGCTGGGGTTTTGAAGAGGCTCTAAAGGCCGGAGAAAGCATCCTTCTCCTTCCATCTTCCTCCTGCATTCTTCTCTGCCATCTTCCTCCTGCATTCTTCTCCTGCCATCTTCTTCCTGCATCCTTCTCCTACCATCCTCCTCCTACATCCTTCTGCCATCTTCCTCCTTCATCCTTCTAATGCCATCTTTTTCCTGCATCCTTCTGCCATCTTCCTCCTGCATCTTCTCCTGCCATCTTCCTCCTGCATCTTCTCCTGCCATCTTCCTCCTGCATCTTCTCCTGTTATCTTCTTCCTGCATCCTTCTCCTGCCATTTTCTTCCTGCATGGATGCAGTTCTTGTCCATGCCTCTCAGCTTTCAGCGGCCGCTTTTTCTGTCTTCGGATTTAGGACAAAGAACATGAGAAGTCAAGGTTAGGAACTTAGTACTCTTTTTCCGTGGGTGAGGCATTAGATAATGGGTGCTTCTGATCTAAAAGGATGAGATTTTCCAAATGTCCTTTCCTCCTCTCAAATTGCCATGTGTGTGTATGTGTTTATGTGTGTGTGTGTGCTCATGTGTATATACACACATTTGTATAAAGGGTGCTCATGTACCTGTGTGTACATGCATGAATGCCAGGCATCCATAACAGGCATCTACCTCAGTCTCATCTCCACATTATTTTTTAAGACATGGTCTCAAACTGAACCTGGAGTTCATAGCTTGTGCTAGACTGGCTGCTCAATGAGCTTCAAGGATATGCCTGTCTCTACTTCACAGCACTGGAGCTGCAGACACATGCCATTATACCTGGCTATTTTATATGACTGCTGAGACTCTAAACTGAGGTTCCCTCTCTGCTTGCACAGCAAAAAATTTACCAACAGAGCCACTCCCTTAACCCTCATCTTTTGTTATAAAAAGTGAATTACAGAAATTTCATTGGATAAAAGAAAATTTTTCTTTGTTATAGACTCGAAAGACAGGGTTAGTTGGGAAGGTGGCTTTTCATCTCCTGGATACAGTGTCCTTTTCTCAAACAGAGACTCATGAGGAAGCTCCATTGTTAAAGTGATTTTTCTAGGTAGCAGGCGAGGAGGCCAGTGTGCCTGTGAGTAGCATCTACAAAAAACATCTGAGGCTTCTAGAAACAAACCACAAAGCTTAGCAAATCCTGGGTCCAGCTCTGCTAAACCTTCCTTGGTGTTGGATAAATCATATCATACTTCTGGACTTGAGTTTGCACTTGGAATGGGGGATGGTGAATGAATGAATGCAGTAGCTGCAGAGTCCACCTGCTGACTAAAAATGCAGGTGTGTTAACTTTTGCACACATATGACCAAAATATCTGAGAAACCAACATAAGACAAAACATTTGCTTAGGATCATAGATTCAGATGGTTTGGTCCATGGTGGCTTGAATCCCATGCACTTGGGAAGATCATCATGACAGTGGGAATATGTGGCAGAGGAGAGACACAGAAAAACAGAGAGGAGGGAGCCAAGGGCAAGCCAACCCCAGGGACCTGCTTCCATTCACTGAAATCCTCCAGCTAGGCGTTCCTCCTTGTAGCACAAATAATAAAAACCCAGAGACAGACATTGGGGTTCAAGCTTAAGATCATAAAAGTAAAGCAGCCAAGCCCATAGAAAGATCTTATCTCTACCAAGTTTCAGACAAAACAAACGGGAGATCCACCAATGCTCTCCACCAACCTCAGACTTTACTTCCACTGAGTTTCTGTCTCTTCCCCTTTATATTCCTGTCTCTGCCTAGCTATATCTCTCCTGTCTCCACCTCCCTAGTGCTGGGTTTAAAGGCATGTGATCCCAAGTGCTGGGACCACCTTCTTGTGAGCTGTTTCTCTTCTAGACAGATTCAATCTTGAGTAGCCTAGGGTGGACTTGAACTCACAGAGATTCATCTACTTCTGTCTCCCGAGTTCTGGGATTAAAGGAGTATGCCACCACTCCATGGCCTGTATTGCTGACTGGTATGAATGCTTTGCCCTCTGATCTTCAGGCAAGCTTTATTTATTAAAACACAAATAATATACTACTTTATTTCCCCTTTTCTTATCTAAAATAAAAAGAAGGCTATAACTAATATAAGCAAAACTATATATAATAAGTACAATATGTACAATATACAGGCAATAAATAAATACATCAACAATGTCTAGTCCATTTGCATTGGACAAATTCAGAGAAAATACTCCTGATCTATCCTATCTTGGGGAGTTCAAAGTCTTGTAACTAATTTACTTTCTGTCATAACTTACTTTCTGCATCTCGTAAACAAGAAAGGGAATAACTATAACTATCTAGTCTTCAACTCCCTCAGAGACTCAAAAGGAAATAATATTAACTGAGTAAACAGAAAGTGTGAGCAAGTGACTTCCAAAAAATGTGAGAAATGACAGAAACAGCTGACTGCCTGGGCAGTCACCCAAAGCTCCTCTGCAACATTAAGACATCCCTCTTCAGCCTATAGGCCTAGCATATCTGACAGACTTTTCTGTGAAGCAGGATACTCTGAAGGGCTGTCACTTCTTGTCTTGACAATATTTGGCAGTCACTTTTTTGTGTCCTGCTTGTCCAATTAGGACAGCTTATGGTCAGCAGTCAAGGCGGGGGCATTTTCTTGACCAGTGTCTTACATTTGCCACAAAGAAAGCAAACCCCATAAGAAGTTTCTTCAATGCATCATCTTCTCTGTAGTAGATTAGTGCTGCCAGGAGCAGATATGTCTCATTGTTATAAAAACAAAGAACTTATGATATTAAAACTTCTTAAATGCCATATTCTATAGGTCTCTGAAGTGTTTGAAGATGACCTTCTATCTAAAATATATAAAATATACTTTTGAGCCTGAAAACATACCTAATGTGACTACAAGTTTGATTATAATAGGTGATTAACTACTCATCACTTCCTTATTATCCTAAATAGTTGGTAATAATAATTTTCAAGAACTAGAAACTTGCATTACATTGTTAAATGAGTTATAAAGGGACAATACCTTGAACAAAAGTATAAATGTATATACAGTATATTCTAACAAAATTCACCTCAGATTTGTATAAATACACAAAATCCAATGTGAAACATTTAAAACTAGTAGTTGCTTTTTAAAAGTAGATTCAATAATCTACCTTTTTATTTTACCATATCTATATTCTCCCTTCTTTCTTTCTAGAGTAGATTCAATAATAATTTACCCTATCGTGGCTGTATTCCCTCCCTTTTTTCAAAACAAGTACTCTGAATCTAATCTCCTCTGTTCAACTTTCCTCCTGACTGTATCTAATAACAACTTGTAACCAACCCTTTAAGCAATGACAAATAACCATAAACCCATTGAATGACCAAAAACCGCCCACCTCACCTCTTGGAAATGTGGGCATTGTATTTTTAAATTCATTTCCTACTGTCTGAGGGTGATGGCATCTTTGGGGATCTTTAAAAGAAAAAAAATTGGGTTAATTGCCAAGTCCTGGGAGAGGTAACTACATCATTTGTTGTCCAGTCTTTGTGTAATAAGAAAATGCAGGGCTTGTCTCAAGTCCTGGCTAGAGCAGTCTGTTAGGCTGGATCATCTCAGTTAGCCACCTGGAAATTTTTCTGAGTGGTTTGTAGTCCAAAGCCAATCTTTAGGTAGTGTTTTTAAGCTTAGTGGTGTTATCACAGTCTTGGAGAAATTGTGACTTCAGAGGTCACTTTTAGGTGTGCTCATGGTTCACTGTAGAAATCTGACAGAGCTTCAAACCAAAAATCCTGTAAAAGAAAGTAGATGAAAGCTTTTTATAGAATTAGTTGGTACTCTATATGACCATTAATATCATGACAAAAATGTAATATATATGGATGTATTAATCTTATAAAATTTATACCTTAAGAAAAGCTGTTAAAGAGTCAATATAAAATGAAAAGATTGTGAGGTTAGTGCCAATAAAACAGTTTTTAAATATTTGTTTTTCTTCTGTCCCATATCAAGTGGCTCTTCTGACATAAGACAGAGATTGTAGATTTCACTTTAATAATCATGCTTGAGATCAGAGAAGGATGGAGCCACACTCCATCTCCAAGAAAGCCTTAATCTTTAATTGGACTGGTACTACAAAAAAATCACTTGCATCATATGTCTGTAGGGAATATGAGAAACAAACATTTATGAAGATTTATGAAATTTTATCCTGTTGGAAATGTGGTATACCAATGGGTCAGTTTACTCTTTTACTTTAGACATTTTCTCTGGATGATTTGTCCTTTTTCTTTAGATGTCTCATTTTCCCAGTGGTCTTAAGATTTCTTAGCAGGATACCTTTATTCTCCTGAAAAGACAGAAACAAAACCCTTCCCCAACCATAATTTTAAGGGGATTCTCTTATGGCAAGTTATATCTAATCAAATTAAAAGCATTTGTTAGTTTTATAGGTTGGTTTAGAATGAATGGTGTTTCTTGTTCAAATCGAATCTTTATCAATTTTGATGGTATCTATAGCTTTTCTTCTCCTGTGGAAACAAAAACATAAACCTTTTCCCTCGCATAGCACATGTTCTGGTTTCCATTCTGATGTTAGTACATCTTTAAAATATACCAACTGATCTAGTTTTATAGTTTTTCTATGATCCAATTTCTCCCTGACGCTGTTGTTTCTTTCTCATTAGAATTGAGAAAATTCAAAGTTAATTAAGCATTATTCAATCTATTTCTTAGGTAAATTATCATTTCTTTCTGCTTATTTAGTATATCCTTTAGAGTTCAATTTGATCTTTCTATAACTGCCTGCCCTGTAGGATTGTGTGGTACACCTGTGATATGCTTAATATTATAATAAGCAAAAAAACTGTTTCATTTTCTTAGATACATATGCTGGAACAATTATCTGTCTTTATCTGCACAGTTATACCATGATGGTCATAAATTCTAGCAAATGTGTGATTACCAAGTCAACCTTTCCAAACTCAGAGCAGTTGCCCATTGAAAACCTGAATGAATGGTATGGATGGGTATAAAATGTATGGTGTACATTAACATATTTTAGTTTTCTAAATTCTACAAAATGGAACACATTCATCTGCAAGATTTCATTCCTTTGAGTACTCTTTGCAGGTAGTGGTGTTTGGCTGCATAAAGAACAAGTAGGACATTTCCTTGGCTTCTTGCCACATGATGGAAAACTCTTTTTAAGCCATTGGTATTGACATGATGTTTTTTATGAGTTTTTGAGGCCTTCCACACACTTCTAATCAATAACATATTGATTTCTGCATTACCTTGTGCTAGAAGACCTGGCAGACCCATATAGGATCAGATGTATATTATGTATATGAGATGATGCCTATTCCTGATTGTATCTTGCAACTGAATAAATAATAAAGTCAATTTTGTATCATCTGTTACAAATTCAGCAGTTTATTTTTTTTAATTTTTGTTGTAAATTTTTATTTTTTATTAGATTTAAAAAAAATACCAATCCCAAATTCCCACTCTCTCCCCTCCTTCCATTCCCTCATACACCCTCCCATCCCACCACCCCCCTTCAATCCTAAGAGAGGGTAAGGCACTTTGCTTTGTGGAAAGCTCAAGGCCCTCCCTACTACATCTAGGCTGAGCAAGGTACATATCCAAAGAGAATAGGATTCCAAAAAGCTAGTACATGCAGTAGAGATAAATCTCAGTACCACTGCCAGTGGCCCCTCAGTCTGCCCCAGCCATACAACTGTCAGCCACATTCAGAGGGACTAGTTTCATCACAGGCTTATTCGTTCCCATTCCAGCTAGAGTTGGTGAGTTCCTGTTAGCTCAGGTAAACTGTTTCAATGGATGAACTCTTCGTGGTCTTGACCTCTTTGCTCATATTCTCATTCTTTCCACTCTTCAACTGTACCTTGGGAGCTCAGTCCAGTGCTCCAATGTGGGTTTCAACAGCTTCTATATGCAAAACAACTCTTTCTGCATATTGTGAATCAGTAACTGTGTTGACAGGTTCTTTAAAATCCCTTAGGACCATAAGCACAGCATATAGTTCTGACTTTTAGACAGAATCATAAAGAAGTTTGATCCACTTTACTTAAATTTTCTGATTTGTAACCTGCCTTTCCTGATTTATCTGCATCAGTATAGAATATAGAGCTTCAGTTATTGTTGTGTCCATAAAATGCTATGAAGGAACAAATTAGTTCTCTTTATAAGGTTAATTCTATTGCTTATGGGATAGTTATTGTTAATCTCTTCCAAAAATTTACTACGAGCTTTTTGCCAGGGTTCATGTCTTCCCATAATTTATCAATTTTATTATTATTAAAAGGTATTATAATTTCTGCTGGGTCTATTCCTGCTAATTGACAAAGTGTCAATTTTCCTTTCAGAATTAACTCAGGGACATTTTCCACTTACGTTTTTAATTTTTATTCAGTTAATGTGGTAAAAAGATCATTCTAAGATAATGTCTTCCTTCTGTATTAAATGTCCTGTAGGGGAATATTTGGAGGCAATATGATCAGAATGCAGTTAAGATTCAGATCCACATGATCCATATATGCCTTCTGTAATTTCTCTCATCAAAACCAATTCTCTCTCAGCTTCAGCTGATAACTCCCTGGGACTTTTTAAGTTTTGTCATCATCCAAGGTTTTCTTTAAATTAATCAGTTCAAGCCGGGCGATGGTGGCGCACGCCTTTAATCCCAGCACTCGGGAAGCAGAGGCAGGCGGATCTCTGTGAGTTCGAGACCAGCCTGTCTACAGAGCTAGTTCCAGGACAGGCTCCAAAGCCACAGAGAAACCCTGTCTCGAAAAACCAAAAAAAAAAAAAAAATTAATCAGTTCATCAGTTTTCATCCAAATAGTGCACCATAGATGGGAATTGTCTCCTAGAAACCTTTGAAAGTCATTAAGAGTCAGCAATCGATTTACACCTTTTTGGGGTCAATTTTTTATAAACTTATTTTGTAGCCTAAATAATTAATATAATCTACCCTTTGCATTTTTCAGGAGCAATTAGTAATCCCCAACAAGGAAAATTTTTCTTCTTCAAACATTCTTTCTTTTTTCTTTTTTTTTTATTTTTTTATTTTTATTTTTATTTTTTTATTAATTTATTTATTAAAGATTTCTGCCTCTTCCCCGCCACCACCTCCCATTCCCTCCCCCTCCCCCAATCAAGTCTTCCTTCCTCCTCAGCCCAAAGAGCAAGCAGGTTTCTCTGCCCTGTGGGAGGTCCAAGGACCACCCACCTCCATCCAGGTCTATTAAGGTGAGCATCCAAACTACCTGGGCTCCCACAAAGCCATTACGTGCAATAGGATCAAGAACCCATTGCCATTGTTCTTCAGTTCTCAGTAGTCCTCATTGTCCATTATGTTCAGCGAGACCGGTTTTGTCCCATGCTTTTTCAGTCCCCAGCCAGCTGGCCTTGGTGAGTTCCCGATAGAACATCCCCATTGCCTCAGTGTGTGGGTGCACCCCTCGCCGTCCTGAGTTCCTTGCTCGTGCTCACTCTCCTTCTGTTCCTCCTTTGGATCGTGAGACTTCAGTCCAGTGCTCCAATGTTGGTCTCTGTCTCTGTCTTCTTTCATCGCCTGATGAAGGTTAATATTCAGGGGGATGCTTATATGTTTTTCTTTGGGTTCACCTTCTTATTTAGCTTCTCTAGAATCACGAATTATAGTCTCAATGTCCTTTATTTATGGCTAGAAACCAAATATGAGTGAGTACATCCCATGTTCCTCTTTTTGGGTCTGGCTTACCTCACTCAGGATAGTGTTTTCAATTTCCATCCATTTGTATGCAAAATTCGAGAAGTCATTGTTTTTTACTGCTGAGTAGTTCTTGAGTACTTACATTTGAATCAGATAGTAAAATGTCATCCATGTAGTGATTAACTATAGATTCAGGAAATTGCTTATATATCATTTTCAATGGCTGACTTACAAAATATTGGCACAGACTGAGGCTATTTAACATTTCCTGTTGCCGGGCAGTGGTGGCGCATGCCTTTAATCCCAGCACTCGGGAGGCAGAGGCAGGTGGATCTCTGTGAGTTCGAGACCAGCCTGGTCTACAAGAACTAGTTCCAGGACAGGCTCCAAAACCACAGAGAAACCCTGTCTCAAAAAAACAAAACAAAAAAACCAAAACATTTCCTGTTGAAGAGCCTGCCATCAATATCTCCTAGCAGGCTGAAAATTATAAGTAGGTACTGTGAAGGTAATTTTTTCTGTCTTTTTCTTATAAAAGTATAGTGAAGAAACAGACTCATAAATCAATAACTTTAAGAGGTCAAAGATTATCCTTTAGGCAATAGAGAAGACAAAGGAATGTCAGACTATAGAGATCCCACTGGTTGAATCACCTTATAAACAGCTCTTAGATCTGTTACTATTCTCCATTTTCCCAATTTCTTTTTAACAACAAATACAGGAGAATTCCAAGGACTGATTGATTCTTCAATAAGCTGAGCATTTAGTTGCTGCTGTACTAGCTGTTCTAAAGCCTGAAGTGTCTCTGTTGTTAAAGACCATTGACAACCAATACAGATTTGTCTGCAAGCCACTTTAAAGGTAGGGTTGCTGGTGCCTTTGAAATATCAGCAGCTGTTTTGCCCTGTTTTTGTACAACCTGAATGTTCAGTGACTGTTCTTTAAGATATCTTGTAATTTTTTTCAAGAAACATATATTAATTTATGGTTTGTTTATAAGATTTGGGGAATGTTAATCAGAGTATTCCACTACTGTAACAAATCATATACCCACAAATTCATTGCTATGTTAGCTACATATGGTTTTAATATCCCTCTCTGTCCTTCTGGCCCTGTATATTTGACCCATTTCATGCTCTTCTTTATCTGAGATAAAGTTCTGATCCCTAAAGCCTGAGCATTTATGTCCTGTAAAGGCCAATTTGGATGCCAAGGTTCTGATGAAATAATTGTTGCATCTGTACCTGTTTCTATCAGACTTTCTATGAAAATGTCATTTATTCATATTTTTAATTTGGTCTTTCTTAATTTATAGAAGTTTATCAGTATACTCACTTTATGATTTCTCCTGAATTTTTTGTTCTCTCTTCTATAGCTCTTTTATTATCCAAAGCAGTATGGTCTCTCACAACAGTCATTAGGTTTTTTAATTGCTCTGAGAAGAAATTTCCTCTATGATGGCAGAAAATTACTGAAACATATTTGGTACAGGGGCCTGCAAGAGGCCCTTCATGGAGTTTCCTGACAGCAAAGGATTACCTGGACTATTTCTTAACGACCTTCATTCATTAGTCCAATATCTATCTGCCTTTGCCATACCTACTGCATAATCCAAAAGGTAGGGACATTCTGAATAGATTATGCTTAGAAAATATTGTTTCTAGGAATGTCCTATTTATGATTCATTTTAAGGTGACCTTGGTTGCTACAATTGAAAGACATGACATTTCAATTTTTCTTCAAACCTCTGGAAACCACCTCTCCTATCTAAGTATCATCAAGGTCATAGGATTCAATATTAATTTTATCTTTGATCTTTTTCTCCAAAGGTGCTGACATTGCCTTTAACAGCATAATTATCCTTTTGCATTGAGAGTTAGCATTTTCAAAAGCCAGAAATTCAATTATTATTTATCTAACTTCTGAATTTGGTATCGTTATATTTGCTGCTGAAGTCAATCTTTGTAAAGGCTTCCTTTGGACCCTGTATAACTTTAGTAAATGACTCAATTTTCTTTCCTATTTCTCCAGTTCTGTCCCAAACAGTCACAGCTGCTGCATGGCATAAATCCAGGGTGTGGTCATCACATACAGATTGCCTTTCTATAATAACATATTCTTTTTCTCCAAGAAGTAGATACTGGAAATTTCCATGCTCCATTGTTCAATAATCTTTGCCTCTTTTCTGAAAGAAATTACTCCATTGTAATTGTGAACGAGGCTCTAAAACACCTTTAACTAATTCTATCCAGTCTTTAGGAATAATCCTACTACAAACTGACTACAAGTTTAACATTTACTTCATAGAAGGTGAATGCATGCCATATGAGGCTATTGCTTCGTTGAATCTTCTTAAATCTAATGGGACAGAATCCTGTTAGCTGTAACAGAGCCTCTACAATTGGCAATTACTGTAAGACTACTGGATATATTAAGTTTGGTTGTTTGAAAACCTTAGACTGTTCCTCTCTAACCTTATAATGCAATGCTGAAATTGGTTCTTCATTAAATTCCTCTGTCTGATTTTGAATGTCTCTGTGGTCTGTTTTATGAAGTTTTTCTAAGGACTGTATCTTAGCACTCAAATGAACCAACTTTTAGTGATGAAGCAAAAATGATAATGCTAATAATGTTTACAATTGACATTACATAAGTCCAATTTAAATTAGTTATCCTTTCATTTAATTGTTTCATTTGCAAACTGTCTAGCATATTATCATAAAGTTACCCAAATCCCTCCATTGTAATGGTTTTTCCCATTTTTTAATGTGGGAAAAACTCTCTCTTAAATAATTCATCTCTTTAAGAATTCTCAATTGTCTTACTAAATCTGCTGATAATGTTGATGAAATTGTGAGGCTTATTGCTTCTGCATAGCAATAATTTCAAGGCACCAACCTAGTTTGGGAGCAGCCTGAGAAGGGAGTTTAGGAAGAACCGCTAGAAGAGAAAAAAGAAAAACCTCACCATTAGGTCTGTGTTTCTTACTGCTTATAGCTTTTTGGCTTATGCCAGTGGCCATAAAGCCACAGACAAATGTTTTTTGTGAATTTGTACCCCAATCATTGGGTGCCAAATTTAGAATGAATAATAAAAACCCAGACACAGTTATTAGGGTTCAACCTGAAGATCAGAAGAGCAGAACAGTCAAGCCACTAGTGAGATCTTGCCTTGACCAATGCTCAGACAAAACAAACGGGAGATGTTACAGTGCTCTCCACCAACCTCAGACTCCACTTCCACTGGGTTTCTATCTCTTCCCCTTTACATTTCTGTCCCTGCCCAGCTATATCACTCCTGTCTCCACCTCCCTAGTGATGGGATTAAAGGCGTGTGATTCCAAGTGCTGGTATCACCTTTGTGTGAGTTCTGTTTCTCTGACAGATTCAATCTTGGGTAGCCCAGGGTAGCCTTGAACTCACAGAGATCTGTCTGCCTCTGTCTTCTGAATCCTGGGATTAAAGGAGTGTGCTACCATTCCCTGACCTGTATCACTGACTTGTATGGATCTTTGCCCTCTGATCTTCATGCAAGCTTTGTTTATTAAAACACAAATAATATACCACTATACCTCCTAAAGTTTCCAGATTCTTCCCCAAGTAAAACCACCAGTATTCACAAGTCTTTGAAATTTGACTCTTTGGTTAGGGGTCATTTCATATTTAAACTTTAAGAACAGAGTAATACTGGTGGCTTACATAATGAAGCTGTGGTTGACAAATCTGTGTATATCCCTTCAAGGCCCATGTCATTTTTAGAAAATACTGTTGAAATTATTAATTGATATGCAATATACAGGATATAAAGTGTCAATATATCTATGTAGGTATAATGATTTTATCAACTTAATTGACAGAGCCATCCCTTCAAACATGTATCATTTCTTTGTGTTGGGAATATTAAGAACCCTCTATGCTATCTATTTTGAAATGTGCAATTAAGTATTGTCATCAATAGCTTTCCTGTCCTGCTACAGAACATTATCAGTTATTTCTCTTTTCTAACTGCAACTCCATAGATATATCCCAGAGATTTTGTATAAAATAGAGGAAAAAATAAGTTTCCAGAGCCCCACATTGTACCCCCCCCAAGCCATAAGTTAAGCCCATCAATTAACACATGCCTACTGATCTTCATTTTTGAACGACTGTTTACTGTGTGGAAGAAACATTGCTAGTCATCCCGGAGTTTATCATCTGCCAGGGAGGTGGAGCAAGTGTGTGAGGAGCTAACACAGTGATGCCAGATTTGCTGAGCTGCATGATCAGTCCTGGGACTCTTTGAAGGGAGCAGGAGATTCTAGCTCCAAGATTCAGTTCCAGTTGGCATACACACCAGCACGAACCTGCTCTTTAGCTTCCTGTCTTATCTCACGCATCTGGGTTCTTTGTCAAGATGCTTTTGTTACTGTTTCCCTGCTCTTAGTTCAACTTTCTTGTTTTAGAAATCCAGCTTTAAGTTGCTTTTTCATATCTTCCCTGTGTTCGGCCAGAACTGACCTCTGAGCTCTGTTTGGCACATAGTATACACAGAGAGTCTATTCTGTATGGGCCCTGATCCAGGACATTTGTGTGGCTATCCATACTTGACCCAGTCCTTCCAGACAGTGTGGTCACTTGGGATGTGTGGAAGAAAAGGGATTTTATCAACTTCTTTGAAGGTAAATGGTTTGCCAGACACGGATGGATTTTCAGGTGATGGAAATGGCCTTGAAAAACATAGGATGAACAGAGGTGTAAGTTTGGGGTGTGCTGAGTAGTTAGGTAGTGTAGGCAGTCCTTCTGTCTATGTGTTGCTTTCATTGGTTGAATAAAGAAACTGTCTTGGCCTTTTGATAGGGCAGAACTTAGGTAGGTGGAGAAGACAGAACTGAATTCTGGGAGAAAGAAATCATGTGTTCTAGATATTTTCATGTAAGTGGACACTCTTTATTCTTTGGTGTCCATTCAGTTCACTTACTATTCCATTTTAAAGGATCTCTATGTGATGCATTAAATTAGAGCTGAGTTTATTTTTATAGATAGATAACGTTCCATTCATGTCTCCATTGTTTTCCCATTTACCTGTTCTTGGACAATTGGGCATCTAGTTTGTTTTTGTTTTTGTTTTTGTTATTATAATGGCTACAAGCATAGAAGTAAGTTCTAAATTCCTACATTTAATATTTGGGGTATTTATTGGGGCTGGAGTTCCGAGTCAATTTACAAATGCCATTTTCAAGTGTTTGGTTTTACTGCTTTCCACAGCAACCATACCATGTTACAATATAACCAATAGAGTAGATATGGTCCAATTTCCTGACATCATTAGTACTTGGTATTTTCCGTTTGTTTATTTTTCTCAATCACTGCAGTTTTGAAATGATATTGTGATTGTAACTGACCTTTCTGGAATGATGGAGGATGTTTAATAACTTTTCATGTGCACACTGACTATTTGTATATCTTCTTTATAGAAACGTTTATTTAAGACTTATTTTCTAGAGACACTCAGATTAAAAAATAAAGAAGTTTCGTATTTACAGCAAAATAAAACAGGAGGGGTAGATACATTTTCCATATACCTGATTCATGTGCAGCCTTCCTTGTTATTAGGATCCCTTCAGAGTGGAGTGATGTGGGAGGGTCTTCTGTTTGTGTTGATTTCATTGGTTAATAAAGAAGCTGCCTTGGCCCAATTGATAGGCCAGCCCTTAGGTGGGTGGAGTAGACAGAACAGAATGCTGGGAAGAAGGGAAGTGAGCCAGACACCATGGAGCCAGCCACCAGGTCAGACATGCTGAATCTTTCTCAGTAAGCCACCACTTCATGGTGCTACACAGATTATTAGAAATGGGTTAAGCAAGATGTGAGAATTAGCTAATAAGAGGCTGAAACTAATGGGTTAGGCAGTGTTTAAATGAATACAATTTGTGTGTTGTTATTTCGGGTGTTAAGCTAGCTGTGTGGGAGCCGGGGAGGACAAAAAGCAGGCCTGCTCACCCTCTCACTACAGTGGAGCATTTGTTACAGTTAAGATTGCACATCACTGTCATCTAAACCCATTATGCATTGGGACTATATAGAGTGAATATTGGTGTTGGTACTGTAGCACTCTTGGGTTTGGAATATTTATACTAACATGCATCACGCATCTTCACTGTCCTAAAAATCCCCTTTGGTTTATTCATCCCCCTCTCTCCTATAGCCTCTAGAAATAAAAGGTGTTTCTATTGGCTTTATAGCATTGCTTTTCCTAGAATGCCATGTGTCAGAATCATGCAGTAAGTAGACCTTTCTGATTGGTGGCTTTTTTCACTGAGCAACAGTTTTACACTTCCTCTGCATCTTTCAATGCACCATAGCTCATGGCTTTTTATTATTGAATACATACCACTGTCTAAATGCACCAGAGATTATGTGTCCATACTTACTGAGGAACATCTTACTTTCTCCCAGTTTTTGCCAATTATGGATCAACTGTTACATATATCTGAATGCAGGGTTTTTTGTGAGAATACATGTTTCAAAGGCCTTTGGGCAAACATCTAGAAGCATGAATGTTGGCTTGTATGCTCAGCCTTACAGGAAACTAGCTAACTTCCCAAGCAGTTGTGCTACTGTGTTTTTAGCAGTATGAATAGGTGGTGTTGCTGCTTGCCCCCATCAGCATCTGGATGGATTTTGGTCATTGCATTGACATTGTGAATCCACATGTATATCAATGTGCTTTTCTCTAAGGAAATGTGATGGAGATTCTCTTTTTCTTTATTTGCCATGTGAGTATCTTCTTAAAAGAGGTGTTCCTAGTCTTCGGTCCATTTCCTAATCTTGCTGTTACTGTTAACTTTTAAGTTTTCTTTGTATAGTTTGGGTAACAGTCCACTATAACAGGTCCTTTTGTTTTGTTTTGTTTTGTTTTTGGCCAGTAGTTTATCTTTTGTTCTCTTGACAGTGTCTTTCACAGAGTAGAACAATTTAATTCTAGTAGAGGTCAGCATATCAGTTGTTTCTTTCATAGGCAGTGCCTTTGCTATCATAGAATGCAATCACCAAACACAAGAATCACGTAGATTTTCTTGCATGCTATTTTCTATGTAATTTTACAGTTTTCCATTTTTTAATTAAATATGTAATCTATTTTTATTAGTTTTAAATCTAAATTGTGTTATTGTATTAGGGATATCGCCCACTGACATAGAACTTGACTTCTTTGCAGAAGGCTCTGGGTTCGATGCTCAGAATTATATAAAAAATTTGTAACTGACTCATAAAATTTGGTCATATTAATGGTGTATCATGTAATATTTTAATACATTGACCTTATTAAGGTAGAGCATAAATTCCTATATCTAGAATATTTTTTTTTTCATATAGCCCAGGTTGGACTCAATATACAGCAAGATTGGTCTTGAATCCTGCCTCCATCTCTTGAGTTCTGGAATTACTTGTTAATGCAACAGATGGCACAATGGTTTTCTCCTTCTCCTCTGATTTTTCTCTTTCCTCTTCTTTTTTTCTCCCTTTTCCCTTCCCTTCCTTTTCTTTCACTTGTTTGTACTGTCTTCATGATTGAACCTTGAATCTCAATGGGCAAACAATTTATCACTAAATTATAGCTCTCATTTTTATGTAAATCCCAAATTCTATTATTATTTTGTTTAAAAACTGACTTTGCATGAAAGGCCTGCCATTTTTCTTTATTTCAGATCGTTGGCTGTACTGATGTTGTCTCTGTTTCTGGGCATTCTGCTGTGCTCTGTTAATTTATTTGTGCATTCTTTTGCCTGTGTCACACTATCTGAATTACTGTTGCTTTGTAAGAAATATCTCACTTTTGGTCATTTCCTTCAAACAAAATTAAGTCTGAGTCTTTTGTCACTTATATACATTTTAGAATAAGTTTGATCAGTGCCCACTAAATAGTTTTCTAGTAAATGCATCAAAATTATGCAGTAAGTAGAAGACAGCAGACATATTGAGGAACATGTCTCTCTATACATGAACATGAAATATCGTTCCATTTATTTTGAGAGCTTTTATCAGAGTTTTGAAGATTTCTGTTTGTGTTTTATTTTTGAGGAGCATATATAGATTACAATATTATGCTACTTCATTAATAATATAGAAGAGGCTGGGCAGAGGTAGAGCATGCCTTTAATCCCAGCACTCAGGAGGCAGAGGCAGGCAGATCTCTGTGAGTGCAGCCTGGTCTAGAAGAGCTAGTTCCAGGACAGGCTCTAAAGCTACAGATGATACTCTGTCTCAAAAAAAAAAAAAAAAAAAAAAAAAAAAAAAAAAAAAAAAAAAAAACACTATACATATATGAAATTAACTTTCGCTTATTAATCTGAAATCTTGTTATAACTGATTGTTAATTCCAGGGACCTCTTTTATTAATTTCTTGGATTTTCTCTATAAATGGTCATGTTGTCTATTAAGGAAAAAAATGTATCATTTCTTCTGCCCAAATCTGTATTCCTTCTAATTTTCTTTCCTGACTTAATTCATTAGCTTATACTTCCACTGGTTAGAAAAGGGACATCTTTACCATGTTCCTGATATTAGTGAGTTTCCAGTTTTTCACTATTAAGTTGATGCTGTAGGGGCTTTAAGGGGAAGGTCAAATAGCTTTTTTCTTCAATTATTTGAGGAAGTTCCCTCAATTTCTAGTTTGCTGAACATTGCTTTTGATGGGTGCTGCCTTTTGTTTAAAAAATGATACATAAGTATGAATTATTTATTTTATTTTAATTGCTGGTGTCATGAAATTGTTTTTTTTTTTTTTAATTTTTAACCAGACTTGTACACCTGGTACAAAACCCAGTTAGTGATGGTGTAGGGTTCTTTTTTTCATTGTTAAATGTTTTAATGATTTGTTGAAAAACATTGCATCTATGTTCATTACTGACCTTGAAGCTCACTAATGTAGCTGGAATAGCTGACCAGCAAATTTCAGGTATCCATCTGTCTTAATTGCCCCAATTCTTGTGCTAGGTAATACTGACCTCATAAATATATTGGGAAGTATTCCCTCTGATTCTATCTGCTGAATGATTATTATAGAGAATTTTCAAGATATATTTCTTAAATGTTGAGTAAAATTATCTGTTGACCTGTCTGGGACCACTACTTTTTATTTTGGCAGGTTATTAACTATGGACTCAGTTTCTATTCTGGATATAGATATTCACAGGTTGTTTGTTTCTTTTGTGTAGGTTTTAGCAGAGTGTATTTTTTCAAGGCATTGGTGTATTTCATCTAAGCTATCAAGTTTGTAGGCATGGAATTTTTCATTAAATTTCTTTGCTAGTCTTCTAATATTTGTGAGATAGTTATTTCTCCTTTTATTTTTGAGCCTAGATAAAGGCTTAACTCCCCCTAAAGAATCAGATTTTGCTATTGGAATTTCCTACTGATTTCATATTTTCAATTTAATTGAGTTCTGATCCAATATTTATTATTTTTTCTGCTCACTTTTGATTAGTTTCTCTTTCTCTAGCGCCCTAAAATAGTAACGTAGATAATTTGATTTCTATTGTGAGTGTGGGATATGTGTGCATGTATGTGTTTGAGTGTGTGCCCAGGTATATGTATACACACCCATGCTTTTGTACATTTGTGTGAAAGCCAGAGATTAACATTAAGTGTCTTCCTCAGTAACTTTCTACCTAGTTTTTTGAGACAGTATTCTTTACTAGACATGGAGTTCATAAATACAACAACACTGGCTACCCACAAGATGAGGAGATTTTGTTTTTGCCCCCAGTGCCTGGGTTACTGATGTGTACAACCACACCAGGCCTTAAAAGTAGGCACTCAAGAGCTGAGGTCAATGATTCACATTTGTGCAACACTTTACTGAACCATCTCCTCATCCCTTGATTTTAGATATTTTTGTATTTATTAATTTAATAATACTAACTTTACACTGAATTCCTTTTCTTACTCAATTTTACTGTTTTTTCATTTTTCTGAAAAGTATTTTATCTAGAGAGAAGTACGTTGCTTAATCTCCAACTATTTAGGGACTTTCCTGGTAGCTTCCCCCCTTGTTTGTAGGTTAATTCCATCATAGCCTGAGAGAAAACATTGTATAGCTCTTAGCTTTAAAATTTATTCATGTGTATTTTATGAATATAACATGCCTGTCTTTGTGACTATTCTACATGAGAATAAAACAATGTGCCTTGTACTGTTAGATAAAGTTCTCTTTAAATGTTGATGGTTGACACTGAATTCACATTAACGATTTTCTGCCAATTGGATCTATTTCTTTTTTCCTTTTTGTTCCAACTCTTTTTTAAAATTAATTAATTAATTTTTTAAAAACTATCTTTTCTCATTTTATATCCAATCCCAGTTCCTACTCCCTCTCTTCCTCCTGCTTCCTCCAAATTCCTCCCCACTCCCCCACCATCTACTCCTTAGAGAGGGTAAGGCTTCCCATGGGAAGTCAACAAAGTCTAGCACATTGTTTTGAAGTAGGACCAAGCCTTCCCACTATATCTAGACTGAACAAGATATCCCTCCAAAAGAATGGGTTCCAATCAGTAGTGATAAACCCTGGTCTCACTTCTAGTGGCCCCACAGTCTGCCCCAGCCATACAACTGCCACCCACATTCATAGGGCCTAGCTTGATCCTATGCTGATGTGGGATTCCCCTCTGTATGCTGTGAATTCCATTGGTTAATAAAGAAACTGGCTTAGGCCTGTGATAGGGTAGAGTTGAACTAGGCAGGGAAAACTAAACTGAATGCTTGGAGAAAAAAAAAGGCGAAATTTAGAAAAACCATGGAGCCACCACCAGAGACAGACATGCTAGAACCTTGTCAGTAGGCCACAAGCCTCATGAAAAAATATAAAATAATGGAAATGGGTCAAATTAAGATGTAAAAGCTAGCCAATAAGATGTTAGAGATAATAGGCCAAGCAGTGATTTAATTAATATAGTTTCTGTGTGGTTTTTTTCAGGAGTCTGGGCACCCAGAAAATGAACAGGCCTCCTTCTAAAACAATTTGGCATGCCAACATCACCAACTGAAATCCACTTAAAATCTGAGAGAGTTTGGGAGGGAATTCTAGACACAAAAAACAAACAAACAAAACAAAACAAAAACAAAAACAAAAACACAGAGTTAAGCATGTCTTAACGCCAAGGCTCCTTTAAGAGAGGTTTTCCTGATTCAGTAGTAGCAGAAAAAAGTTGTGCAGTTTTAAAACAGCAGCTTTCTTGGCCATGGTACCAGCTCTAACTCTGGCTCTTTCAGGAGGCCAAGCATTTAAATGGGGTTTGTGACCTGCATGCTGCAAGGTACTTGGTAGAAGCATGGGCCAATTGCTTATCAGCATTGAGGTGGTGAGGACGGCTCCCACCCAGTAGTCTCAGGCACTAACGGACTTCCACCATGTTGAACTGAGCAAGCAGGCAGGGACATATTACCTCTAGCAATGATGCCACATAGGTTTTTAAGAAGAACTTAGGATTTTAAGAAATTGTCCTGGTCAGAAAAGGATTACAGATACACAATAAAGACAAATTCAGTTCGAAAAGACATCTAAATGGGTCACAGTGTTGGATAAATGTACTTAGGCTTAGGAGAGAGAAGAAAATGAATATAGACAGTTATAAAAAGAAGTAACTTTTTTTTAAAAAAAGTGTTTAAAGAAACAGCATACAGTCATTGATTAAAAGGAGTAAAAAATAGCCACATAAACTTGGAATATACACAGAGCATCTGGATTATGTATGTTACTGTGCTTTCTTTGAATTTTTGACTATGAAGAAGCTAAGTACAGAAAGATATTTCATTCTATAGGCTGCTAAGCTAAACCAACATATATGTTTTAAAGATGTCTTGATTTCAAAATTTGAGTCTAAGGATATGTTGCTTTGGAAAAGAGGTCCTTCTTTTGTTTCCACAGAAGATGAGAACCTGTGGATTTCTTCCATACTAATACTATTTGATAGGCCAAGATCCCCTGAAAGGTCACCTTGAACACCCCTCAAAAAAATTACTTTGCTCAACAAAAAGCAGGAAGCAGTTTGGAAAGAACTATACTCAAATTCCCTAAATGATTGTTTATAAATGTTTGTTTACATTTAAAGAGAAATATGCTATAGAGATTTGCATTGGTATGGATCTTGGTTTATTGTTACAAACTTAAGATCAATTTTGTTTTATATATATATATATATATTTCTGCTCTTGATTAGGGTATAATGTTTGTCCAGCTCATTTTATAATGTAATGTATAATTAAGAAATATAGCTTAATAGAGAGTCATATATAATAGCCAAGCTTGTAATCATGTGAATTAGATTATTTAGATGTACAGAAATATATTTCAGATAGATAAATGTTTTTCAACCACTTCAAAGAACTATAAAATATGGTATTTTACAATGTGTTAAGAACTTAAGACTTTTCATGACAATGAGACTCATCTGTTCCTGGCAGCGGCAAGCTACTTCAAGAGGATGATGGGCATCCAAGAGGCTCCTTATGGAGTTTGCTAGCCATTTGGGCAAGAAACTGCTCTTGTCTGGACTGCCTGATGAACTGGAAATGGAGGACCCACAGAGAAATGACTGCTGAACTTGCCTAAACATGAGACAATCCTTCGGGGTTCCTGCTTCATGAAAGAGTGTGCCAGACATTCTGCAGGACACAAAAGAAAGTGACCGAAACACTGCCAATAGAGGCAGAACTGTCTTTGAAATTTCCTGCTTTGTGGAAAAGTTTGCTAGATACTATGGGCCTGTAGGCTGAAGATGGATGCCCCCAGCAGTACAGAAGAACTTTGGGTGACTGTCCAGGCAGCAAAATGTCTCTGTTAATTCTAGAGTTTTGGAAGTTGCTTACAATGTATTTCTTGTTTACTTAAGTAATATTACATCCTCTGGAATCTTTGATGGAGTTGAATAATAGATAGAAAATAGTTATAGTTTTTGTTAATTATGATAAAAGATAAAATAGATATAAATATTGTAACTATAATTCTTGATTGATAATGGTTTTGTTATATGTAATTTTACTATGTTAAATTTAAAACCTTTCTTTTTATTTAAACAGAAAAGGGGAGGTGATGTGAATATTATTGGTTAATAAAAAAACTGTCTCAGGCTTGTGATAGGGTAGAGTTAGTTTCTGAATGCTGGAAGAAGGAAGGCGGAGTTTAGAAAAACCTTGGAGCCGCTGCCAGAAACAGACATGCCAGAACCTTGCTGGTAGGCCATGAGCCTCGTGGTAAAATATAAAATATGGAAATGGGTCAAATTAAGATATAAAAGCTAATCAATAAGAAGTTAGAGATAGAGATAATAGGCCAGCCAGTGATTTAATTAATATTGTTTCTATGTAATTATTTAGGGAGTCTAAATAAGCCTCCTCCTGCAACACTCCACTGTTTCCCTTGCTGTCAGGCCAGAATCGGTGAGCTCCCGTTAGCTCAGTGGGTAACCACATCATTGTCTTGACCTCATATTATTGCTCCCCCCTCTCTTCATCTGGACTTTGGGTGTTCAGCCTAGTGTCCTAACAGGTAGGTGTTAAAGTCTACACCACTAAAGGTAAGACATGCAATAACCCTAGCTAGAGAGTTCTAAGTATTCCTGTGGAGGGAACAGCTGTATACAGCCCTCAGGCTTTACTTGATAATTCTTTCACTGGTTCTCAGAGCCTCCTCAGTGGACTTCACAGCTGTTTTCAGTGTTTTAATTCCCACACACCACATGGATAGACAGATGGACAAGTGTGTTGTATAAGGTACTGAGATTGGCATTTTCTCTCCCTAGAGTCACAGAGGCTTGGGCTCTAATAAATGCCCAGTGGGTTTGATCTGCTTGACTGTTTTCCTCTGTGAACATTCTAGTGTTTTTCAAAACGGTGGATTTTTTTTTCTACCAGTCGCTGTCAGAAGCCATATTTTCTATGAGAAACTGGTCATAAGCCCTGGAGGTTAAGCTCCCCCATAGCTTGCCCACCTCCCCCAGGAGTCTTTGAATCAGATTTTTCCACACTAAGGTGCAGAGGATTAATCAGTGATGACTGACCAGTTTCAGGAAAGGCTCCTGTGTAAAAGAGGTTATTCTGGTAAGTCATGAGTCTCTGTTGACCACTGCCTGGCTCTCCAGTTTCTGGGACAGGGGTATGTCAGTGACATCATTTTCTTTGTGGAATTAAAAAAAACAAGAAAACTTTTTTTCTCAGTTAGTGAGTTTTGCTTTTGAACCATCCTTGTCCTTGGGACAAAGCAGTGACTTGCCAGCTCTTTATGTGTAAAGGGGAAATGGAATTCCCTCTGCTATCTTATATTTGATTTGTGGAAGTACTAAGAATTGATCATAGGCCTTCATAATAGGTGACTGTAACATAGCCAAGCTTCAGCCCTAGCCTCCTCTGCTAATCTTTTCATCACATTCTTTGTGCTACTGAGAGTGAAGAAATCTTATATTCTGGGTGTATGATCAGATATTGCCCTTATAACTTTCCAATATTTTCTCTCATTCTGGAGTTTTCTTTTTCACTTTTTTAATGTAAGAAAAAATAATTTTAATAAAACTTGGTCTTTCTGTTTTATCCTGAGTTGCCCATAACTTTTTGTATTTTTGATACTACATCTAAAACTCTATTATCAAATGCAAACCATAAAAAGTACCCCGAGATTTTCTTGACCCCTTTGTTTTTTTCAATTTTCGCAATGATAGGCATCTTCAAAGTATGATTTTATTAAATCATCACAGCAAATCTATGTGGTATTTTTGTCCTCTTTTATTGATAATGGCATTCAAGCCCAAAGAGTAATTTTCCCAAGACTGTAGAAGAATTAAATTAATAGAGCAAATATTTGAGCTGTTGCTTTCAAATTGCTGATAGATATAACTGGGAACAGGGTAGTGTTCAGGACCGAGATAAATTCACAAAGTTTTCAGGTTCTCCAAGTCAAAAGTTATCCTAGAGAGTCATCCAACAGTCTCACATGCTTTGTTGTCATGAATAACTATGAAGGTTTCATTAATAACAAATATTTGGATGGTGCTTGTGAGTGTGGAGAAGGCTCATAACTGCACATATGGCAGCAGATAGTGCTGGGAAATGGTTAAACAATCTGATATTTGAATATTTTAGCCAGGTCAACAGAACTATGAAGAATCGTGTACTGAAACTGTCAGATTAATGACTCAGTTACTTCTATAATGTGCTGTTTCTCAGAATAACATTGATGGGATTTAAGCAGCACATATGATGTGTAGAAACTTACAAATTGTATAGCTGTGTGCAAGTATATAACACTTATTTTATGTGCTAGAGTGAGTTATTGTTTAGAGCAAACAAAGTTGGGCACACACAGATGCAGAATGTTAAAGGCTACAAGGGAGGCTGGACAGATCTTGAGGATTCTTCTCTTGTGTTGATAAACTGTCATTCACTTAGGAGAACTAGTATACTTGTTCCCTTCCCCTAATTTCTCAGCTGATTTTCCTCAGGATTCTGAAGAACACATCTAAGAAATTCTAGGAATGAATTCTTGCATAGGGACATTAATTAGAATCAGACTGGAGATCCCCCCCCCCAAAAAAAAAAACTCAAGAAAACCTCAAGAGGGAGGCTGTGTTCACTTATGGTTTATCATAGTACATTCTATTTCTGTTTAATTAGTCATTAATCTTTTCATGTGTCTAATTTATAAATTAAACTTTATCATATATATGTAAAATGATAAATAGTCTATATAGGATTTGGTACTGCTGAATTTCCAGCTACTCACTAAGGATTTTGGAATGCACCCCATTTAGGAAAGGAGGTTCACCTGTGCTCACAAAGGAAAAAGGGAGAACATGGCATCTGTGGGAGCTAACAAAGTGATTAAGTGATTAAGCATGAGACAGACAGATACAGTTCAAATCTGAGCTCTACCACTTCAATATGTGTGTGTTATTTCCTCTAAGACGTGTGTTCATTGACCATATCTCAAAATAATGATAGACCTAGTATTGAGCGGCTCTGTAAAGTAGAAATAAAATAAGCAATAAAATGGTGAAGATGAGATAAAAACCATATATTTGCAGTAGTCAAAATAATATCGCCCTAAAGATGCTTATTTTAATCCCAGGAATCTGTAGGTATGTTACCTTATATGTTAAAGAGACTTCAAAGATTCACTTACTTTTTGGATCTGAGAAGATGGCAAAGGAAATTTAAGTTTGCAAATAAAACTAAGATTATGAATTAGATGATCCAAACTATGGAGATGTTACTGAGTTGCCCATTTAGGCCCCATGTAAACAGGAAATTTCTTAAGAAAGGGAAAGGGATAGAGGAAGAAATGTAAGGAGGAGTTTGTATGAGAACTTTATCTTCTAGAGCCAACATTGGAAAGAGAAGAAGAGGCCAGGGAACATGGATGGCCTCTAGAGGCTGCTAGAAAATGGGGTTTCCCTGAAGCCTCTGGAAAGAAACCATAGTCCAAATTCCACTTTCAGCCCTGCGGGAAGTGTGTCAGAATTGTAATTTACAGAATTCCTAGATAATAGAGTTGTGCTCTTCCAAGCCAGAAGGTCAGTACTCGCTGCATGTTATCAGCGATTGGTGCAGCCTGTGAGACCCCAGTGAATTATGGACAAACATGTGGTGTTTCCCACATATGTTGCATCATAACTAGGGAATGGGGATGCTGAATACTTGCAAAACTTTTAGTAACTCGGTTTTATCTAGGGTTGCAAAGACCTTGGAGTGTCCAGAACTGAGCTTCAAACCTAAGATTGTTTCTTAAATATCTACAGTCAGATCCAGGGTTGTCGTATCTGTTTTACCCCTAGTCATACTGCCTGAGGTGAATAGTGGTACATTATACATATGAAAAATATATATTCTATATATGTATTATGTGTATGTGATAAACCAATCCTAAGTCGCAGTGATTCCAGAGAGAAAGGTTAGCTGTCTCACTGGTTGCCACATTTGAAGGCAGACTCCCGTTCCTTTGATCACCAATGGATGGTTGCTCTCAGCCCTCTGACATGTCTCCTAAATACCTGGGGCCACTGCCTTCTGAAAACCTTCTACAATGTTCTATGGTGACTTTGGTGTTGTTATTGCTATTCTTTTTTAATTCCAATTTTAACAAAATTTCAGATTTCACACATTAGTACTATATTTACACTATTTCTACCCATTAGTCTCCCCTCCACATTTCTCTCACATTTTGCCTATTCTTTATTATTGTTACATACAGATGTGTGTGTGTGTGTGTGTGTGTGTGTGTGTAGCCAGCTGAGTCCCTTTAGTTTTGCTCTTACGTATATGTTTATCCTGGCCACCTAGGATAGGTAACCTGTCCAGGAGCTTGTCCCCATAGTTCTGTGTAGAAAACTGATTCCTTCTCTTTCAGCAACCATTTATTGCCTAGAGCACTACATCTAGGGTTGAGGATGTGTGAGATCCGACCCCTTACTCACATTGGCTTGGCAACCAGGTCTTGTTAGGTGACCATTGTGACTTCATTGGTGTAACTTTCCTGTCAGATACCGAAGATACTACCTCACGACCTGGGTGTAGGAGTTAGTTTGTTTATATGTCAGCTGAGTTTGGGAACCCTGCAGTCTGTGGTTCTCTGTATTTTGATTTGTTGTGTGTTTCTGTAATAATATTCCTCTGCTAAAAAAAAACCCAAACAAGCAAACAAAAAACAAGCTTCGTAGGTATGAGAGATACATCTTCTTGTGGGAACAAGGATAAGTATTTCAAATGCAGTTAGAAATCATACTTTTTTAAAAAAATGACTATAGTAGCTTCTCCTTTAGGGTTGATGACCTCACCGTCCACAGGTAGTTGGCTAGGTTTACAGTACCAAGCATGAATTCCCTCCTCTTGAGCAAGCCTTAAGTCTAATTAGACAGCTATTGGTAACCCCCAAGATGAGTCACTATTGCATCATTGGGGATATCTTGCCATACTAGTCAATGTTGTGGTTGGTAGGCTTTGGAACTACTGGTTTTGGTTCTCTCTTGGCAGCTTGCATAGCACATTCCAATGTGATGCGAGCTGGTTCTCAAGGAGAAGGTTTCTAAGTCAGCTCAGCTTGATTCATTCAAGTGCTGTGCCCCCAGTATATGGTGTCTTCAACAATAAGGTCTTGCTATCAAGTTCCAGGAGGCAGTCAAGGGCAATGACAAGAGGATTTACAGTTTTAGGGGTCTCTTGGACTTTCCTAACCAATAACTTGAAGGGAAGATTCTTATGCCTGGCACAGAGAACCACAGACTGCAGGGTTCCCAAACCCAGCTGACATATAAACAAACTAACTCCTACACCCAGGTCGTGAGGTAGTATCTTCGGTATCTGACAGGAAAGTTACACCAATGAAGTCACAATGGTCACCTAACAAGACCTGGTTGCCAAGCCAATGTGAGTAAGGGGTCGGATCTCTTTGCCTTTCCCAGTTTTCTCAATTCTCCTGTTTCTACTATTTCCTCCTCTAGGGTTCCTTTTCCCCTTCCCCGTGGTTCCTTTGTACTGTTCTGATTTCTGTGTCTACTCTAGGCTGTATGCTTATTTCTAAAGATTTGGAACTAAAACTTACAAAAGAAAACTTGTGGTATATGGTTCTTTAAAAAAAGAATATGTGGTCATGTTACCTTTGTCACGAGGGCTTCAGTGATTTTCTAATATAAGAAAAAGTCCCAATTTACAGGAGACTTTCAAAGGGTTCTGAACTGTTAAATATCTTCCTTCCTAGTTTGAGATGCTATATCTACTGTTTAACTTTGTGCTCTAGCCCACCAGGACAAGTCCAGAATCTCTAAGTACAGCTGGTACTGACTTAAGAGTACATCCTGCACTTACTGCTCCTTGCTTTTGATGACCCTCCTCCCATCATCTATCATCACAAGTCTAAGTCTTACTCATGCCCAGGCTGTGCAAACAGACCCCCGGCCAGGAGTGGCCTCTTCTGTGTTCACAGAACACATCACAGAGCTCAGTCATGGCTATTCTCATCTTTGAAAAAATAGCTGACTCACCAGGAATGATTTTGGTTCCCTTTGGAAAATAGAGACCATCATGTTGTAGGTGGTATGGCATTGTGGCTTGGTAAACAATAACAAGACCTTCTGACTTGTTCACTCATGGATAGCCAGGAAATAGAGAACTTGAGTGATCAGAACTAGAGTTAGTTGTAGCTTTCAAAGCTTATCTTCAGAGACCTACTTCTGCTATGTAGGTCACATGTACTAAAGATTCCATGACTTACCAAGACAATGTCACCAGCTGGGAACCAATACTCAAACATATGAGCTTGTGGGGGGTACTTCACATCCAAACTGAAAGTGCTACCTTCTAGAGTGGTGATTCTTGTTATGTTTTGGCAGTCTTGAGGATGTATTGCTTCTTGTTCATGAAAGGCCATCGTGTTAAACCACATTTATTATACCAGTGGAATTTACTTGATTAGTTTGTTTGGAGATTTTTGTCAGATATTTGGTACAGAGAAATTAGTGACATATATTCAACTCTCTAAAACATAGATTATTAACTGGGCCTTAGCTATGGAGACAGAGCAAGTGAATAAATACAGTGCCAGCAAGCCAAAGGGTAAGAATTCATGTGATCCGAAAGGGGAAAAGAGTGCAGCGGGATGAAAGGTCTGTTTTCTCCAAGCAAAAGATGCAATGCAGTGCTGAAAATCTTGAGTGCTGTTGTTGTTTTCCATGGCTTCTGACCAACCTGGTATGTGATCTGGGCTCAACAGTCCTGTGACTCAACATTACTGTCAAACAGCAGACTTTGCCAGCAAATTAGTATTCACCGGAAGCTACACTCAATAAACAGATCATTTGGAGATATCACTTTGGTTGAAAATATGTCTTGAAAGTTTTACCAGTTCCTTATTTTCTTCAAAAGGAGAATAAATCAATGGAAATTAAATTATGCTCAAACCCAGTAATTTATTCCTATATGCACATACATATATATGTATGTGTGTGTGTATATATATATATATATATATATATATATATGAAATTTGGTGGTTAGTGCCAGCCATGATGGTGCATACATGTAATCCTAACACTTGGATGGCAGGAGACAGAAAAGTCATGATATCAAGACCAGCTGGTGCTATATAGCATGACCCTATATCAAAACAGCAAGTAAATAAATGTATAAAACAGGAAACAATAAAATGTGTTGATGAGAACTATTTAGGAGCATTTCTGAAGGCTACTACAGATTGTGATTTGTTATATGTGCAGCTCCCTAGACAGAATTTTATGCGACAACACTGTTCACTGTGTGAAAATGCAGTAGCTGGATTTGTTTAGTTATTTCGATGCCTCCGGTAAATCTTTTCCTTCGAAGTTATCCATGCTCGCATGCAAATCCTCGCAAGAACTCAAATTTATGCAATAGGCTTTTGTCGACTAATTACACACAAATCTAAAATCTGTCATTGTTTTCCACACCGCGTGATGTCGTTCTGCACAGCCATTATTCACAATCTCAAATCTGGTTCAAATAAACTTACCTTTCTTAAGCTGTCAGTCACAGGCAGGATCTCTGCGACTTAATCAGTTGCCCCTGGCAACGTGCAAGTGCAGCATGTTTCGAGGAAATCAGCATGGCTCTTTGAAGCAAATGGGTAATTTTTCATTCTTTTTCAGAGTCCTCGGTGCCAGCAGAAGAATCCAGCCTCTGACGGCCACATAAATGTGCGACTGTTTAATCTCTTCGGACTCGGTTGTGATGCACAGCAGAGAACAAACTCTTTTGTGTTAAAGATCATCCTGTGATTTTGGGTGGGCCGTCATGGAGGAGGGGAGGCAAATGGCAACATGCATTCAGGGCAGCTGTGCAGGTGGCCCTTGGAGAAGGGAGAGCTAGCTCGAACTGACCTTTTGTTCTGCATGCCAGGCTGTTTCTTCTGCTTGCAGAGAATATAGTAATTACTTGAAATTACTGCTGAAAATCTTATCTGTGACCTCATCTTTTCCTCTTTTAAAACCAAAGGTCATTTTGGAGTACTACTTCCAAACGGATTCCCACAATTACTCTTTATCTAGTCCCATTGTGTTTCCCGATCCCCCAACCTGGGTCTTTCAGTCTGCACTGAGATTCTTTATTGTGTGTGTATGTACACACGGAGGCCAGGCACAACCTCAGATGGCATCTACCTACTTGATTTTTGTTGCTGCTGCTGCTGTTTGACACAGGGACTCTTACTAGCCCAGAGCTCACCAAATCAACCAAGCTGGCTGACCAAGTACCTTTAGAGACCCAGCTGGTTCTGCCCCCCAACTCTGGGATTACGAGAATAAGACACCACTCCTGGTTTTCAACATGGGCCACAAGACCTTAACCCACTGAACTGTGATTCCATCCCTGCGCCCTCATTCTTTTGAGTATCTAGTTCGCTCCCACCCCTGCCTACCATTTTGAAGGTAACAAATATTGGTTTCCGGCCCCAATTCTTGTTCTCACAAGACTCAAGGCTTTCTAATGACAAATCTCACTTGAAGTAGAGCTACATATTCCTCCTATAGACTTTCATCTCAACATTCATGCCTAGAAAGATACTGCAATATGATTAGGCCTCTTGAAGAATATGTGTGTCTTAAGCGGCCTATGCGTAGGACCATAGATATTTCTTTCTCTTGACTCTCCACCCTTGAGATCCATGAGGACCTGGTAGTCCGCTTCCTTTCTTTCTCTCCTTGTCTACATATCCTCTCTTCCTTTACGGTTGCAGTCATACTCGCTTCACCCTCTGCCTCTACAGTTGCCATGGTCCCCAAGTGTAATTGGCCAGTGAGTTCATCCTGTGTAATGCCAGCAAGACATAGTTTATGTTCTAAGATTTATAAAGGGCTCTGAGCCAAGCTCCAAACTTCGGTCCACAGACATAGAGAGGTTTACTGACACATTTTTAGGGCTTTAAACAATTTTTGTTTTCTTCTATGTTGATGAAAAGGTGTAGCATTGTATACTGGATATTCTGTGTGCTGGTGATTTCATTTGGTTAGGGAGTTTGTGAATCCACATTTTGTTTCTGTGCTTATCTGTCCCCTATAGAGCCAATTAGAAACAATGCACTTCTCTCCTTAAATTTGTGGTTAGAGTGATAAACATGTTTGAGAGTGTGAAAATGGCTGTTTAGACAAAAAGTGGACATTTTTTCAGAATGGAGCCATGTTTTTACGAGCTCTGAAGGGTTGACTATAATCATACCCTGTGGTGTGTGTTTTGTTTGGGGGTTTTGTTCTTCGTTTTTTCGTTTTTAGCTGTCTCCAGCATTCAAAGCCTCTATCCATTGGGTGTTAATTATATTTACCTCCCCAGTGCAACATGAGCCAATGTGCCAAGTCCTATAAGCTGTCCTTTGATTTTCTGACAGCTCAGTAAGGGTGGCATTCTGTCAAAAGCACTGTGATTGATGCTTAAGGATTTGGAGCTTTATTAAATGCTTCCCCACTGCTGCTCCTTGGTACTTCCTCCCACTCTTGTTATCTGCTCTCAAAGTCTGGTGACTAAGTTTTCTGAATTATAAGGTACACTTTTCAGAACAGTCTCTCTCTCTCTCTCTCTCTCTCTCTCTCTCTCTCTCTCTCTCTCTCTTTCTCTCTCTCTCTCTCTCACACACACACACACACCACTCTAGCTCCTAGTGGCTGGTGGCTGTGTCTCAGCTGCAGATCATCACAGTTACTTCTTTCATTTTTCCTTCTGGCTAGGAGATGCCTGATGTAGCCATTGTTTCTTCCCAAGAGCCTCTAGGGCTTCAGCTGGAAGGGAAGATAGAAGCCAGAAGTGAGTTGTAGTCTGGGGAGGGACTGGGACCCATAGATTTGTTCATTCTTCTGGAATATTCTAGAGTATTTTGTAATGTCCTCATTTTTTTTTAGTCCTTGTTTCCTTGGTTCTTCATTTGCCTACCTTCCCTTCCTTCCTCTTCCTCTTCATCTTTCTCTTTCTCTGCCTCAGTAAAGCAACCCTCTCCTCACAGACATGTATACACTCAGATTAAAATTTAATAAATCCTTTTGGTTTAGTTTTTGTGGTGCAGTCTCATGTAGTAGAAACTGGCCTTGAACTCACTATACAGCTGAGGATGATCTTGAACTTCTGATCCTCCTGCTTCCATCTCGCAGGTATTGGGATTGTAGATCAAAGCCTGCTCACCTGTTGCTTGGGACTGAACCCAGGGCTGTGTTCATACAAGTCATGTACCAACTGAGCTTCTCCTGTCTGTCAACCCATTGCTTTTTGACTGGCTGTTTTCTCTTATGTGACAATATATGAAAGAAATAAAAGAAAACAACTGTGAAACAATCTTTTGTGGTTGGCTTTTACACTTGGCATTTGTTTGGGAAAATGTAACCATACTGTTCATGGTGACTCTAAGCCAAGAACAAACACTTCTTTATGTCAACCCTCTCCTGCCAGTTCCATCCAGCCCCTGCTTCTGTGTGCTGATGTATATTTTATGTAATTCATGAATCTGAACCAGTTACCCAACTTTTTCTTTTGCTTCTATATTCTGCAAGAGAGGTCAATGAAAACACTTGTTGCCTTGAATCCTTGGCCTCCCATTCTCCCACCGTCAGCTGTGACGAGTTCAACTTTGCTGTCCCTTTCAGCTTTTCCACCTTGTTTACCCTTAATAGGTACCTTCATCACTGATAGCAGAAGGAAAATTGAGGAGTTTATGTGGCATTCTGATGTCTAATCTCTTTTAAACTCATACTCATTGCAAAATCAGAAGGGAAGAGATGACTCTGTAATCTGGAATCATCTCTCAAATTTGGGATTTTATAGATTCCATTTTTAAGAAAAATCTGCTTCTTTCTAAACTTTCATAATTTCATATATTTTTTGTTTTATTTATTTGTTTATTTATTTATTTATTAAAGATTTTTGCCTCCTCCCCACCACCACCTCCCATTTCCCTCCCCCAATCAAGTCCCCCTCCCTCATCAGCCCTAAGAGCAATCAGGGTTCCCTGCCCTGTGGGAAGTCCAAAGACCATCCACCTCCATCCCGGTCTAGTAAGAGGAGTATCCAAACTGCCTAGGCTCCCACAAAGCCAGTACGTGCAGTAGGATCAAAAACCCATTGCCATTGTTCTTGAGTTCTCAGTAGTCCTCATTGTCCGCTATGTTCAGCGAGTCCGGTTTTATCCCATGCTTTTTCTGACCCAGGCCAGCTGGCCTTGGTGAGTTCCCCATAGAACATCCCCATTGTCTCAGTGTGTGGGTGCCCCCCTCGCGGTCCTGAGTTCCTTGCTCGTGCTCTCTCTCCTTCTGCTCCTGATTTGGACCTTGAGATTTCAGTCCGGTGCTCCAATGTGGGTCTTTGTATCTGTCTCCTTTCATCGCCTGATGAAGGTTACTGTTCAGGAGGATGCCTATATGTTTTTCTTTGGGTTCACCTTCTTATTTAGCTTCTCTAGGATCACGAATTCTAGGCTCAATGTCCTTTATTTATGGCTAGAAACCAAATATGAGTGAGTACAACCCATGTTCCTCTTTATGGGTCTGGCTTACCTCACTCAGGATAGTGTTTTCTATTTCTGTCCATTTGTATGCAAAATTCAAGAAGTCCTTGTTTTTTACTGCTGAGTAGTACTCTAATATGTCTATATTCCATACTTTCTTCATCCATTCTTCCATTGAAGGGCATCTAGGTTGTTTCCAGGTTCTGGCTATTACAAACAATGCTGCTATGAACATAGCTGAGCATATACTTATGTTGTATGATAAGGCATCTCTTGGGTATATTCCCAAGAGTGGTATTGCTGGGTCCAGAGGTAGGTTGATCCCGAATTTCCTGAGGAACAGCCACACTGCTTTCCAAAGTGGTTGCACAAGTTTGCATTCCCACCAGCAATGGATGAGTGTACCCCTTTCTCCACAACCTCTCCAGCAAAGGCTATCATTGGTGCTTTTTATTTTAGCCATTCTGACAGGTGTAAGATGGTATCTTAAAGTTGTCTTGATTTGCATTTCCCTGATCGCTAAGGAAGTTGAGCATGACCCTAAGTGTTTTTTGGCCATTTGAAATTCTTCTGTTGAGAATTCTCTGTTCAGCTCAGTGCCCCATTTTATAATTGGGTTGATTAGCCTTTTACGGTCTAATTTCTTGAGTTCTTTATATATTTTGGAGATGAGACCTTTGTCAGTTGCGGGGTTGGTGAAGATCTTCTCCCAGTCAGTGGGTTCCCTTTTTGTCTTAGTGACAGTGTCCTTTGCTTTACAGAAGCTTCTCAGTTTCAGGAGGTCCCATTTATTTAATGATGCCCTTATTGTCTGTGCTGCTGGGGTTATACGTAGGAAGTGGTCTCCTGTGCCCATGTGTTGTAAAGTACTTTCCACTTTCTCTTTTATCAGGTTCAGTGTCTTCGGATTGATATTGAGGTCTTTAATCCATTTGGTAGAAATAGTTAAAGCTACCAAAATTTAACAATCCTAGGTACTCACCTTTCATAGACTCATTACAGACTTTCAGACTAAAATAGGAACACCTTAATAATAAATGTATTTTTCCACTGTGATCCTTGACTCTTAGTAGAAATATATTGATCAATGTTTGATAAAATAACTAAATGGTTGTATTACTTCAGATGCTTGCCTTGATAATAGATTTTTAAAACAGGTCAATCTCATATCACAGAAAACTAGACTTTACTTATTTATAAATGGTAGGTGCTAAATTCTTCTAAATATTTTGTCAACTAATACAAGTATAGAAATACAAATACAGTATGTGTATGACTTGTTCCTTTTGAAGCATACATTCTCAGAGCTGCTAAACAATACCATTGCTCCCAGATATAGAGAGATGACTGGGGTTTAATCAACTCACAAGAAGTGGCTCTTAGAGAAAAGCTTGCCAGTGCAGCAGCCAGGAGGATGCTTTAAAACTCCGTCATAGCATGACACTCTGTTTCTCAAAACCACATGTGTCCCTTTCTTAATACAACACAGCCCAACCTTTCTGCTGAGTACTCTCTGAGCCCTGCTGACTCCTGAAACCATGACCCTGCCTTCCCCTGTCCTTGTGAGCACGCCAAGCTTGATCCTTGTAAGGGCTCTGCACTTACTTCTTTTGCCTCAAAATCTCACGCTCGGGGAGCCGAGTGGTTCACCCCCTTACTCTCCTTCACTCGATGACACCTTCTTTGTGTAATATAGGAAGCTCTTGGACTGCCATCAAGACTTGAAGAAGGACTCTGTGATATAAGGTAAGAGCTGGCAGACACTGAGGCTAGGAGCCTCTCGAGGCAGAGAGACACTACCTTGGAATTGTTGTAGTCCCTGTTTCGGCCTCAACACGTTTCTTTTCTTATCCTATAATCTGATGGGAGGAGTCTATAACCCATTTGCTACAGGTAAACGACTGTATGCAGAGTTTTCCTGCTTCCATGGTGCATTTTCAAAACCACCTTTTTGACTTATTCTCTCCATCTCCACCCTTCCATCATAACCTCTTTTCCTTCAGAGCAACTGAGTCTTCTGAAGGTATTGAATCTGTGGATGGAAAATATTTGCTGTTTATTTTAAAGATCATCTCGCTTGTTGATACAACCAAATGTTGGATCTGAGATTGCAGAACTCTTTCTGACTGTGGAGAATCCTTTTAGGATGTGCGTCTTTTTTGGACACCGTCTAAGGTGACAGTAAAAGCACATGCATCCTTTCCTGACAATGCTCAGTCAAGTTGTGATGTCTGAGCAATGTGCTTCAAATGCTATAAAAGGCACTTTGATGGAACATGGAGATTATTTTAATATTTTATTTTGTGCATGCATGTTTGTGTGTGTCGGGGCACATATGTGGAAGTCAGAAGGTACCTGATGGGAGTTAGTTCTCTCCTTCTACCATGTGAAATCTGGGGATTGAACTCAACTCACAAGGTTTGGTGATAAGTGCATTTACCCATGGAGCCATTTCCTCTGCCCAATCTTGAGATTTTAATGCTAATTATGTTTCAAATAACATTACTAGGTTTCTCATTTTATAATTGTAGTTTTTCAAATGCAATTTTTTGGTAAAGTAAAAAAAAAAACTGTTGCATTTAACTGGGACACTTCTTCATTTTTTTTTTACTGAAGTACCTCATTAATTTTGAAGTGTAGAGTTTGATGATTGTGTCTGAAGGATATACTCTGTTTTTGATGGAAATAATTTGCCAGAGTAGTACAACTTATCCCAGGCAGTCTGACATATGGGAAACCAGCTGTTGCTCTCCCAGGAACGTTCAGTAACAATTAAGGAAAGAAAACTGGCAGGGAATGGGCCCTGTGCCCTGGTTTCTGGGGCAAGACTCTTTCCAGGAGAGAGATCTCAGATGGACTGAAAAGAGATCTCAAAACCTGGTGGCTAACCCCGGAGCAGGAAGCCAAGATACACAGTTACTTCAAACCAAGCCCAGCCTCATCCTTGAGAAGTCATCTGCTGGCCCCTGGCCAGAGGAAGATATGTGGGACTCCCGGGAAGTGTGCCCAACTCAGAATCCAAAGCTTCCTGTTTGAACAGACTCCGAGTACCAAGAGATAAAAGGCCATCCTCCTTTTAGAATAGACGGGGGTGCTTTGCTTGGCAGCCCGATCTTGAATGATTTTGGAACGTGCTAGTCTTCCTGTACCTACTCTTGGTGTCTGCTGCCTTTAATCATTAGCTCCAGCCAGGCTGTATTTGGGGTGGCCTTCACCAAGTATAATAGCTGTAGAAATTACAGAGCAGCTAGAACAAAGGCTTTATGCAGAAAGGAACAGTTGTGTTTAAGTTCCCGTAATGTAAGTTGCCCTAAATGATAGGATTCTGACTTGGTGCATAGACTGATTTCAAACTGGATTAGGGGTTTGGTAATACTTCAAGTTGTGTGGGGCAGAGTCAAACTTCACTAAAATCCAGCAGGAGATCTGAACTGATCCTCTGGCTTTCGTCTTCCTTTAAAGATGGACAGAATGCAGCAGTGATCTACTCTCACTCAGTGTGTGGCTTTAAGTTTATTAGCAGCATGAGGAGATGTGGGAGGGAAGCCAGTGTGTCCTTGATGTTAACAATGATCGAAGAATAGAAGACGAGTGAGAGCTTTGTTTTTCAAGAATAGATAGCTCATAAACTCCTTGAGGAAGCGCCTATGCTTTGTTGACTGGTTCTGCCAGGTCCCTAGCAGAGCTTACAAAGTGCAAGGATTTGGAGGAGGGAGACAAGAATGGAAGAAGGAAATGAGGATGAGGAGGGAGGGAGGAAGGGAGGGAGGGAAGGAGGGAGGGAGGAAGACAGAAATGAAAGAAGGAAGGAAGGACGTCCCCTTGCCTGGAAATGTACATGAAGAACACATGAACATAGCTTTGCAACCCTAGCCAAGGATGCCCTTTCCCATGTCTTGTGTAGGTTTATGCCTTGCTATCTGTTTTGTTATGTCTTTACTTTGCCTATTTAATCTTGTCTAAGCTGACTTGAACTCCATCAGTCTGGCATGGATCCCCATTCAGTAGGCTCTTGAGTTCTGTCTAGTCATCTTTCTGCAGGAGATGGAGCTGATAAACTAATCTGGATCTGCCTGCTCTTCTTGTCACCTATCCTTACCGTATGCTGGACCAGTGTCCAGCCTGACCCAGACTTAGTGATGTTGGTAGTACATGGGCATGATAGGCATGATTGGTGGGGGCTGTTCTTGACTGTGTTCATTGAAGTGAGAAGTCTGGACAGGGGATCTCTGTTTCTTGAGTGCAGATGCAAAGGGACTAGGTCCTTGGGTTCCTGTCACTGTGACTTCTCTGTCACAATGGATTCCACCCTTGAACTGAGAGCCTAAAATAAACCCTTTTGCTTCAGAGTGTTTCACCACAGTAACTTAAAAGTGATGGATCCATCAATGTTCTGTGCCATTGGATCTAGGGTCTATACACAAATAAAGACTGTGAACTTCAGAAGTCACATACTGTCAGGACCCATCCATATCTCACTCGAGAGAGCTGTGAGGGTCTAGTGGGGCTCAGGAAGTGCAGAATCACGGAGCAATCTCAACTACAGGTCTGAGAAGTCCAATTGGAAAGAAGAATTTCCTGGAGTGATTTCTATTGTCCCTGAGCTCTGAATCCAGTTTTTAATGTCCTTTTCATACACTGCATTTGCCCAATTCTAAGGGTTCTCTGAGATTTCCATTTCTATTTCTCCTCATATTTACATTGCTTACAAAGCATTTTGTTTGCTGTTAAAAACTTCTCATCCTGTGTGTCCCTCTAATGAAGCAGCCAATCAACTTACATGGATTGCCTGCTCTGTGTCAAATCCTAAAAAGTCCAGACTGTATGCCAAGTGAGACTCAGTCCCTTCCACAAGGGGATCATTTAACCAAGATATTACAGCCAGTATAAGGGGGCCTTAAGTGTAGGGATTCAAAGGAGATAAACTATGTGAGGGCTGAGCTAGCCTAAGCTAGGGCTTAGACATGTACCATGAGGAGTCAAACAAAAGACAAAGGGGCTGGAATGAGTATGTATCTGGTGACTTAAGGATGGTGTGGCTACATAGGGTAGTTTATGTACTTTCTGAAGAGATTCTCGTACCTGATTATTGTTCAGAGACATTGCTGTGATAATTCATTTCAGTTCCACCAAGGCTTGGATGATGATGATATTATAGTTTGAATATGATTTGTGTCTCAGAGGGCCATGTGTTTGAACCCTTGATCCCTAGTCGGGGGTGCTGTTTTGGGAGGTTGTCGAACTATGGGAAGCATGGCCTGGCAAAAGGAAGTAGGTTGCTTGGGACATTCCTTGAGGGCTGTATCTAACCTGGCTTTTACACTGAATTCTTCTTGCTTCTTGATCCATAAAGATGTGAGCAAGTAGCCAGCTTGTGCTACCACCACTGACAGAGCCACTGTCCCACCGCCATACCTTCTCAGGCATGTTAGACCGCCATGTCCCTTCTGAACTGAGTCAAAGCAAAGCCTTCCTTCTTTTCATGGTTTTTGTCCAATACTTTGTGATAGCAATGGAAAAAAAAAGCAGCTAACAAACACATGCTAGTAAGAACATAGGGTGAAATCAGGCGACCGAAACATGCAAAGGGAAAATTAATAGGAAATCTATATTCAGTTCATTATTCTTTCTTATTTTTCTTTCTGCCTAAAACTTTGTGCCATATATATTCAGAAAAATAGTGTCTCCTGAATTCTCAAATTCTTCGAAAATTGCATCCATTTTGAGAAACCACCACAGAAAATAAAATAAATACTGATGACCAACTGTCATGGAAACCCACATTCCATTCTTACCTTTTAGTGATCTAACCTGAGGCAAGCTATTTAGATTTTATTATATAGTTAGGGTTTCTATGGTTATGAAGAGACACCATGACCATGGCACCTCTTATAAAGGAAAACATTTTTTTCCTTTTTACTTATTTATATTTTTTAAAAAGAAAACAGACTATTTTTTAATTATACATATCAATCTAAGTTCTCACTACCTCCCCTCCTCCCATTCCCTCCACTTATCCCCCACACCATCCACTCCTCAGAGAGGGTAAGGCACACTGCCTTGTGGAAAGTCCAAGGCCCTCCTTGGACTATATCTAGGCTAAGCAAGGTATACAAGGTATACAAGAGAATAGGTTCCCAAAAAGCCAGTACATGCCGTAGGGATAAATCATGGTGCCACTGCCAGTGGCCCCTCAGTCTGCCCCAGCCATGCAACTGTAACCACAATCAGAGGGACTAGTTTGGTCCTATGCTTGTTCCTTCCCAGTCTGGCTGGAGTTGGTGAGCTCTCGTTAGCTCAGGTAAACTGTTTCAGTGGGTGAACCCCTCATGGTCTTGACCTCTTTGATCATTTTCTCATTACTCCTACTCTTCAAACTGGACTTTGGGTGCTCAGTCCAGTGCTCTGATGCAGGTCTCTGCTTCTGTTAAGGAAAACATTTAATTGGGACTGGTTTACAGGTTCAGAGGTTTAGTTCACTATTGTCATGGAAGGATCATGGTGGCATGCAGGTAGACATGGTGCTGGAGTAGGGGCCGAGAGTTCTACGTCCAGATTGCCAGGTTGTGGAAGTGACTGTGAACTACTATGACTGGTTGGAGCATCTGAGACATGAAAGGCCACCCCCCCCCCCAGAGTGATGAACTTTCTCCAACAAAGCCACACCTACTCTAACAAGGCCACACCTTCTAGTAGTACCATTCCTTATGAACCTACGCAGGTCATTTTTATTCAAACCACCACAAACCACTCCCTGGTGCCTGTAGACTTGTAGCCATATCATAATGTAAAAGGCGTTTGGTCCAACTTCAGAAGTTCCCATAGGCTCTCACAGTCTCCACACTGTTTAAAAGTCCAAAGTCTCTTCTGAGACCCACAGCCATCTTGTAACTGTAGTCCCCTATAAAATCAAAACAGAAAAGCAGACCACGTATTTCCAGCATATAATGGCATAAGGTGTTCACCACTGTTCCAAAATGGAGAAAAGGGAACATAGTGAAGAATTACTGGACCAAAGGAAGACAAAACCCAGCTGGGCAAACTCAACTCTTCATCTCTGTGTCTCTTGTCAAAGTGCCCTTCAGGTCTCCAAGTCCTTCCAGCTCTGTGGACTGCAGCATTCTTCTTTCCCTTGGGCTGGTTCCACTCCCCGTAGCAGATTTCCTCAGCTGCTGATTTATCCCATGGCTTTGGCATCTCCAACATTTTGGGGTCTCCAGGCTTTACCTTCACAGTTTCACTCAGTGGCCTCTCTAGGCCTCCATGCCGGGACACCCTTGACACATGCCTGACCTCAGCAGTTTTTCTCACATACAGAGGGAGAGTCCTTAACCCCTTCTATCACTGACTCTAAAGCTAGAACCATTTGCAGAAGTTGCCAAGTTCTGCTGCTTGCTGGGGCTGACCCCCATTCAATTTTGTCTTCGCCAGCTTTCTGTTCCTAATGGTTCCTTGGCTGTCCTAGTACTTACTCTGTAGACCAGGCTGGCCTTGAACTCAGAGATGCTCTAGCCTCTTCCTTGTGAGTACTGGGATTGAGCAGCACCACACTTCGCCCTAAGCTTTCCTTTATTTCCTTTTCATAAATTGGAAGCTTAGTTGGGTAGGGTCTTGCCCTGAGGTCACCACTCCCTTTATTTCATTCAGTATCGTATCAGGCTTTTCTTTAATCTGTTTATCTTTTTGAACTGAGGATTTAGCTCAATTCCACTTCCTGGTGCTCCTTTTCTCCTTGAACTATACATTTTGTATTTTTCCTTGCTCAGGTTGCTTCTTTTCCTCAGAAATCTTCATAAGAGTGAATATAATAATCACAGGACAGAATCAATACTAGGCTGTTTTGAAATTTCTCTACCAATGTACTTAATCCAAAACTCTTCAATTTAGTCTCAGGAAGATTTTTCAGACAAGGGCAAAACCCACCCACATGTTTTACCAAAATATCCTGAGGACAGTCTCTAGGCCACATATAAATATTCTTCTCTGAAACCAGGTCCCTACAGCTAAAATCATCCTCAGCATTACTGTATTCCATGCTCCTACTAATATGGTCCATTAAGCAACTGAAAATTGTCTGCTGCAAAGTCCACATTCGTCCAAACAGAAACATGGTCTAGCCTATCACAGTAATCCTCCAGTCTCCGATACCAACTTCTGTCTTGTTTGCTCTTTCTATTGCATGACCATGGCAATTCTTATAAAAGAAAACATTTAACTGGGGCTAGCTTATAGGTTCAGAGGTTTAGTCCACTATCATTATGACAGGAAGCACTGTGGCATGCAGGTAGATATGGTGCTGGAGAAGAAGCTGAGAGTTCTACATCAGATAAGCAGGCAGCAGGATGTGACTGTGAGCCGCTAGGCCTGGTATGAGCTTCTGAGGCCTCAAAGCACATGCCTTGGTAATGAACTTCCTCCAGCAAAGCCATACCTACTCCAACGAGGTCATACCTCTTAAAAGTGCCACTCCCTGTGGATCTGTGGGGGCCATTTTTATTCAAATCACCACACCATCCTCAAGTTTAAGCTAAGCATTCTTCCTAACATAGTTGTAGGAAATAAGTATTGTGATAGAGGACCCCTTTCCTTGTATTCTTTCAGAATGTCCGTGAAAATCTAAAGAATCCACTAGAGTTTAGCACCAAGTCATAGACCATGAATGGACAAAGAATAGCTGCAGACTTTATAGAAAGCATCTGCCATCTAAGTTGTAACATCATGCCACCATTTAAATGATCTGTACAGATGTATTTCTGCAGCTCTTCTTCTTATGTGTAACGTTTCTGTCTGTCCCTTCAACAGATAGTAGACTTTGCAATGTAACGGAAGCTTAAAAAAAAAAAGGAGGGACAAGGGAAGATAGATAGGTGTCAGTAAGTGTGAAGACCCCGGAATCCTCATAAAATTTCGGGTGTGATGAAGAGCACATATAGTCCCAGCGCTTGGAGGCAGGGACAGATGGAGCTGAGAAATTCATTGGTCAGCCAGACGATGCTAATTGCTAAGAGGACATCCCCAGATCCTAGTGAGAGTCTCTTTCTTAAAAATCAAAGTAGTTGGATCCTGAAGTTGTCTTTTGGCTTCCACATGCATGTGTACATATACATGTGTAACCCTACCCTCAACACATGCACACACACTCACACACACCCCAAGGAACATAGATCTGTAATACCTAGGGACAAATTCAGTCGTTGTTTCCTGGTGCTTTTTCCCTAGCCAGATATTGAATTGACTTTCCTAACAAGAGTGTTTTGTATTTGTTATAATGATCCTGTAAATAAATTTTCATTTCATGAGTGAGTCATTTTTCCAATAGATAACAACCAATAAGTTCTGGTGCCACAAGTTTGAGAATTTAGCTTGTTGCGTTCTAGGATACATCAAATATATAGACATGAAAACCCAGAAACACCATGATTGAATTTTATTTTAGTTTTCTGGTTGAAATTGTCTCAGTTACCAGGCAAGTTTTACATGCCTCTGCTTCCTTACTAGCAGGCTAGGAAGAGAAGACAGACTGTTGGCAGGGGCTGGGGATAGTAGGAAATGAACTTTTCTTGCTTTCCAAGTCCTCCTGGGTAAAAGGTTAGCAGACAGTTCATAATCTAGAGAGGGAATCAGAAATCAGATAAAGGTCTGATAGGGGATGGAGAAGAGAGAAAAGGGGAGAGGGCAGGAGGGAAGAAAGGAAGGAAGGTTGGTTGGTTTCCAGTTTTTGTGTTTGTCGAACCTCCCAAATAACAGGAATTTATTGATGACTACTGTGTGCCAAGGGCTAAGAATTCCAAAAGAGCCTGAGCGCTTAAGTAAATGGAAGAAGCTTTCACTGTGGAAGAAGACAGCTTTGTACAGACATCTCTAGCAAGCTAAACACCGCTCATACAGAAGCACACTCTTTATGTGGGAAAATACCCACTGGCTCTTTAGATGTGATTAACAAATTTCAGAATTAGCCGTGAAGGTAAAGAGTGAGAGAGATTCACCCACTGTTAGATAAGAGAAGGAACATATGTGATTAAGGAAATCAGTGGAGGTTGCAGGAGAAGCCCTTCCAAGGCAGCTCTCCATGAGGATCTATGGGAACCAGGCTTGGCTACAGAGGACTGGGGAGTTCCAGATGAAATGATGCTGAAAATCAAATTCCAGGTTGTGCCTAGCTTTGTTTTCTTATGCACCTATACAATATCATATTTTTAAATCCTAATGTTTGAATAAAATAGATTTAAAAATCATATGTTTGGAAATTTGGAAAGTAAAGGAGAAAAATTATCCATTGAAATCAATAAAATTAACACTTTAGTGAGAACATACTGTTTCTCAGTATCAAATATTTTTTGTTACTTCTACCTTTTGAGTGTGAGTGTGTGTGTGTGTGTGTGTGTGTGAGTGAGTGTGTGTGTGCTATGGTCTGTGTTACAGGCATGTTAGTGCACATGTAAAGATCAAAGGACAGTTTTGGGTAGCAGTCTTCCCTTCCACTTTGTCTTGACTGCATATATCAGACTATGACATCTAAGGCTGAAGAACTTCTGGGATTCTCCCTTCTCACACTCCCATCTCCCTTAGGAGTGCTGGGGTAACAGAAGTGTGTACTACTATGTCCAACTTTTAGTTGGGATCTTGTGGTTCAAATTCATATCAGGCTGTTGTGATCAAAACTTTACTCACTGAGCTGTCTCCTGTTACTTTTTCTTTTAACATATATGGATGTTTTGCTTATAAGTAATTCTATGTGCCTGGTGCCTACAGAGGCCAGAAGAGGATGCTGGGTCCCCTAGAATTAGAGCTGTGGAGGGTTATAAGCTGCCATATGGGTGCTGACAATGGAGCCCAGGTCCTCTAGATGTTCTGTGCTCTTAACTGCCGAGTCCTCTCTCTAGTCCTGCCCTCTTTAAAACTAACTTTTTAGAATTCTATGAGTAGAAAACTCGCAGTGATGTAAATTGTTCTTGTTTATAAACTGAAAATCATACAGATGTGTAATTACTGCCAAGTGTCTTAGCCTAGCCCTGGTTCCGGCCCCATCTTCTGGTCCATGAGGATGTGAATACATGACTGCTCATTCTTACTGCTGTGCCTTCCTTACCATGATGGGCTACATCCCTTGAAATGGAAGTCAAAATAGAGCCTTCCTTCCTTCTTTGATTCTTCTCAGGTATTTGACCACAGTGACAAGAAAAGTGCCAATTATGCAGTCATAATGTCACAGGCCTTTACTAGAGGGATAAGGAGCATGAAGCCAACAATCAGAAGTGTCTCTGTGGCCTGGTAAAAATAGTAAGTGTGAAACCAAACAGACCTGACTTTTCATCCTTGCTCTGACTACTCAGACTGCAATAAAAGTTCTTCATTTCCCTGAGATGTTGCCCACATAAAAGACTAAATGAAAGTGCTAATCTTGAGGGATTGTTGGTGGATAAAGGAGACAAGATAACACATAGAACTTGGCATTTCGGTTATTGTTCACTGTTATTTCTACTTCCCTATTTGGCCAGCTCAAAAGAATGAGCTAGATCTGAGTCCTTGAAAAGGAATTTTCAAAAAAGGGAAAATGAGTCCTACGGCTGGAGTGTTTACATTGTCTCTTAAAGTCACGATGTAGCTTAATCCCCCAGTACAGCAATATGAAGCTGTAAGGCCTGCAGCATGGGATTAAGGCCCTCATAAAGGGACCCGAGAGAACGAAGATTTTATTTTCTGTTGTGAGAAGGCACAAAACTCAAAACTCTGCCCCCTGACAAGCATAGAGCAGCCCTCAACAGAGCCCACACCTGCTGAAGCCTTGAGCAGAGACTTCCCAGTCTCTGGAGATCAAGCAGCCAGTTTCAGGTGTTCTGTTTTCTCTGGTCTCAGATACTTCATTCTGACTGCCTGAGGATTAAGGATTAGCAAACAATACTTTTATTTGGATGTATGCCAAGAAAAGATAAGAATTCAAGAGTGTGAATGTTCTTGCTTTTTACAAATAGCTTTATATCCCAGAATTAATACACAAATGAATGAATACAGTGGCAACAGATGTGGTTTCATTTCTAATATTTATCTCAAAGCTATGAAAAAATCATCCTGATTGGCCAATAGTCTGCTTCCTTTGCTTATTTATGGCTTACTGACAAGGGGGCTGTGCTCTGGGTATTCTGGCTTTTAAGCATCTAGAATAGCGGTTCTCAAGCTGAGGCTTGTAACCCCTTTCACAGGGGTCATCTAAAACCATCCTGAATGTGAGATATTTATGCGACAGTTTATAACAGGAGAAAAATCACAGTTATGAAGTACCAATGAAAATAACTTTATGAACAAAAATTAAAAAATTAAAAAAAAATAAAAAAATAAAAAAAAATTAAAAAAAAAAAAGAAAATAACTTTATGGATGGGGTCACCAGAACATGAGGAGCTGTATTAAAACATGACAACATTGGGAAAGGTGAGAACCAGCGGTCTAGACAAAAGAATTACAAATTGCTAAACGATACTAGCTGTCTTTGGTCCCACTCTTCAGAAATGAGGCCCCAAAGTTTCTATCTTTGGTTGTAGGCTCAGTCTCAAGACTCTGTCACCCCCACAAGTCATCCATTTGACTCCTGCCCACGGCACTGCTCCTTGCTGGGGATAAGACTTTCTCCTGTTGAGAAAGATGACTCAGCTCTGAAAGTTTTTGTCCCGGACGATTTCTGGAGCTTTGACTTCTGCAGCCTCACGTGACAGCTCTGCTAACATTCCTCTTCTCCTCACAGCAGCATCTGTAAACACAGAGCTATTTCGTTGAGTGCCATCCCAAAGCCAAAGCTAAGAGAAGAATGTCCATGAGAAGGTAGCATTTTAAGAGGATTCCCAGGCAAGGCCAGGAACACTTGTGTTTGGGTTTCATGTGTCCTTCTCTTTAGCATTCTTTGTGAGTCTTTTCAGAGCTGTTTCTGTTGGAATGACAGCCGAGGGCTGGCCTTGAGGGCTTCTGATGCTGGAAAGAAAACTTCTGAGGCAGTTTCCTTTTTCTGTAGAAAATTTTACACACGTTGCTTCGGTGCCCTGATTTCTAAGGCTAAGATGATCTGGCATGTGATGATGCTTTCTCAGCACATGCTGGGGAAGTCTATGGAGACCTTTGCTCATGTGTCCACATAGCACCCTCTTGGGCAACACCAGGATTTCAGCTGGAAAACTGAAGCCTAGAAAGTTTGACTTTTCTTGGGTCACCCAGTTTTCAACACAGAAGTCTGAATCTCTTTCAGTGGCTTTCCTTTGGGCAGAATAAGATGACTAGGTGGTTAAGGGCATGCACTACTCCAGAAGTCCTCCAGAGGACCCACATTCTGTTCCTAGAAACCATATTAATTATAGTTACAGTATCAATAACCCTAGCTCGAGGCTAGAGTCTCTGTTGGCACCACCCCTATGTGCAGATATTTACACATAATTAAAATTAATAAAAAGAAAAATTTTTAAATTACTTTTACTTTGCTTGTGTTTATGAGGGTCAAGATGTGATCTCACAAAGCTCATTTTATGTTCTATACCTTCTGTTAAGTAGAAGGTATATCAGCACAGATATTTTGTTTTATTTTTTCATTGTGCCAATTTTTCATAAATTTCTAAAGGTAAAGTCTATCTAAAATTGAAAAATAAGAAAAACAAAATAGGCAAAAGAGATAATTCATTTACAACCCGATGTGGAAGTAAACATGAGCTTCAACTAGTGTTTTCTGAAGTAGCATGAGCTTAACCTGTGACTCTATGGTCACAGCTCCTACAGCTAAGCACTTCCTTGCTTGTGACATTTCTAGGTGACAGACTTTTTTTTTTAAACTTTAGATAACCTACATTTAGTCTGATTTCTAGATCCAGGAATTAAAGGTGACTTTTCTCTGTGCACCAGCCTCATAGAGAAACTTCCAGAAGGTCACGTTCCTTACTTCCCAGTTCTGAGCCTCCCATCTAGGAGGACTGTTTATTTCACTAAAACCCTCTCAGCTTTACCAAGGGATGTTAGAATGCTTGTCTGTTTTGCATCTGACTCTTTTCCTAAAATTCAGTGATTCACAGAAGCGCAAAGGGAGTTCTAGGTGGCATGGAGTCAACCTAAATATAATCCATATTGACTTTGACCTTTGACCACAGATATTGGGCATGAATGAGACCACTAAGCCAGGTTGAGATTTACTTTTCTTTTTTTTTTTTTTTTTTTTTTTTTTTTTGCTTTTTCGAGACAGGGTTTCTCTGTGGTTTTGGAGCCTGTCCTGGAACTAGCTCTTGTAGACCAGGCTGGTCTCGAACTCACAGAGATCCACCTGCCTCTGCCTCCCAAGTGCTGGGATTAAAGGCGTGCGCCACCACCGCCCGGCAAGATTTACTTTTCAAAGTAAGAGTGATTCTTTCTAGCATAAACATTAGGCATTACTAGAATGGGAAAGTCAGTGAGATTGTGACTGAAGTATTCCTGTTTCGTGAATCCAAGACAGTAACACTGAGTCCACAAATGGAGATTGTTTCTAGAATTCACATATTTCAAAATTGTATCAACAGTTGGGATCAGCTACATTTGCAAAACTACCTGACATGAATTGACAGTCAACCAAGTGCTGATGCTGTTCCAGTCTGTCCTCCAACAAGGGCTTGCTTGCCAGATGCAGGTCATGTACAAGAGCTTGGATACTGTGGATTGAGGACCATGCAGCAAGTAGTTCTCACCTTGCAGAACTATTTATAATGTAGTTTATAGCTATGAATTAGGCAACATATAAGGTATAGTTTCCAACTCTAGTGATATTGTGAACACTCTGAAGAAGTGGCATGATTTAATGAAGAACCATTTGTTCATGAATGAAAACATGCTGTGCGGTGACAGCAATGTGCCAAGTGGGGCTTTCTATTGAAAGAGAGAAGGAAAAAGAAGATGCAGTGAGGATCTCCATCAGCCTCCAATTCAGGGCACAAGAGTATGTCTGATCTTGTTTTTTTTTTTTTATTGATTTATTGAGCTATACATTTTTATCTGTTTCCTTCCTTTCCTCTCCCCTCCCCTTCAACCCTGTCCTGTGGTCCCCATGTTCCCAATTTACTCAGGAGATCTTGTCTTTTTCTACTTCTCATGTATTTTAGATCTATGCATATCTTTTTTAGGGTTCACATTGTTGTCTCGGTTCTCAGGGATTGTAAATTGTAGACTGGTTTTCTTTGCTTTATGTCTAAAAGCTGCTTATGAGTGAGTACATATGATATTTGTCTTTCTGGGTCTGGGTTACCTCACTCAATATGATGTTTTCTAATTCCATCCATTTGCCTGCAAATTTCAAAATGTCATTTTTTTTTCTTCTGTGTAGTACTCCATTGGGTAAATGTACCACATTTTCCTTATCCAGTCTTCCGTTGAGGGGCATTTAGGTTGTTTCCAGGTTCTAGCTATGATAAGCAATGCTGCTATGAACCTAGTTGAGCACATGTCTTTGTGGCACAATTGAGCATCCTTTGGGTATATACCCAAAAGTGTTATTGCTGGGTCTTGAGGAAGGTTGTTTCCTAATTTTCTGAGAAATCTATAGTGATATCCAAAGGGGCTGTACCAGTTTGCATTCCCACCAGCAATGCAGAAGTGTTCCCTTTACTCCACAACCTCTCCTGCATAAATTGTCATCAGTGTTTTTGAACTTTGCCATTCTTACAGGTGTAAGATGGAATCTCAGAGCTGTTTTGATTTGCATTTCTCTGATGGCTGAAGAAGTTGAGCATTTCCTTAAGTGTCTCTCAGCCATTTTAGATTCCTCTGTTGAGAATTCTCTGTTTAGTTCTGTACTCCATTTTTAATGGATTATTTGTTCTTTTGATGACCAATTTCTTGAGTTCTTCATATATTTTGAAGATTAGCCCTCTGTTCGATGTAGGTTTGGTGAGGATCTTTTTCCATTCTGTAGGCTGCCATTTTGTGTTGTGACGTGTCCTTTGCTTTAAAGAAGCTTTTCAGTTTCAGGAGGTCCCACTTATTAATTGTTTTTCTCAGTGTCTGTGCTACTGGGGTTATATTAGGAAGTGGTCTCCTGTGCCAATGTGTTCAAGTGTACTTCCCACTTTCTCTTCTATGAAGTTCAGTGTGGTTGACTTTATGTTGAGTTCTTTGATCCATTTTAACTTGAGTTTTGTGCATGGTGATAGATATGGATCTATTTTCATTCTTCTACATGTTGATATACAGTTATGCCAGCACCATTTGTTAAATATAATTCTTTTTCCCATTTTATATTTTTTACTTTTTGTCAAAAGTCAGGTGTTCATAGGTGTGTGGATTAATATCTGAGTCTTTGATTTGGTTCTATTGGTCCTCCTGTCTGTTTTTATTCCAATACTAGCCTGTTTTCAGTACTATAGCTCTGCAGTAGAGTTTGAAGTCAGGGACTGCGATGCTTCCAGAAGTTTCTTTATTATACAGGATTGTTTTGGCTATGCTGAATTTTTTGCTTTTCCATATTAAGTTGAGTACTGTTCTTTCAAGGTCTGTGAAGAATTTTTATGGGATTTTGATGGGCATTGCATTGAATCTGTAGATTGCTTTTGGTAAGATTGCCATTTTATTATGTTAATTCTACCTACCCAAGAACATGGGAGATCTTTCCATTTTCTCGTGTCTACTTCAATTTCTTTCTTCAAAGATTTAATGTTCTTGTCATACAGGTCTTCCACTTGTTTGGTTAGAGTTACTCTGGGATATTTTGTGCTATTTGTGGCTATTGTGAAGGGTGATGTTTCTCTGATTTCTTTCTCAGTTCATTTATCATTTGTGTAAAGGAAGGTTACTGACTTTTTTTTTTTTTTAGTTAATCTTGTATCCTGCTACATTACTGAAAGTGTTTATGACTTGTAAAAGTTTCTTGGTAGAATTTTTGGGATCGCTTATATAAACTATCATATTATCAACAAAGAGTGAGAGTTTGATTTCTTATTTTCCGGTTTATATCCCGTTGATCTCCTTTTGTTGTCTTATTGTTTTAGCTAGGACCTCAAGAACTATGTTGAATAGACATGGAGAGAGTGAACAACCTTGTCTTGTTCCTGATTTCAGTTGGATTACTGTGAGTTTCTCTCCATTTAGTTTGATGTTGGCTGTTGACTGGCTGTATATTGCCTTGATTATGTTTAGGCATGTTCCTTGTATCCCTGCTCTCTCCAAGACCATTATCATGAAGGGATGTTGTATTTTTGTTGAAAGCTTTTTTTGGCATCTAACAAGATGATCATGTGGTTTTTATTTTTCAGTTTGTTTATATAGTGGATTATGTTGACATATTTTCATATGTTGAACCATCCCTGCATATCTGGGATGAAGCTGACTTTATCATGGTGGGTGATTTTTCTGATGTGTTCTCGGATTTGATTTGACAGTATTTTATTGAGTATTTTTGCATCAATGTTCATGAGTGAGACTGATCTGTAATTCTCTTTCTGTAATTCTTTTGATGGTTTTTTCTGTGACTAATATGAAATATCCTTCTTTGTCTCTTATGATTGATTTTAGTTTGAAGTCTGTTTTGTTAGATATTATTATAGCTATACCAGTTTGTTTCTTAAGTCTATTTGATTGGAAAATTTTTTCCCAATCCTTTACTTAGAGGCAATGTCTGTCTTTGAGGTTGAGTTGTGTTTCTTGAATGCAGCAGAAAGATGGATTCTGTTTTTGTATCCAATCTGTTCACTTGTATCTTTTTTATAGGTGAGTTGAGTCCATTTTTATTAATGGATATTAATGACCAGTTGTTGGAGTGAGGTTGCTTGCTGGTTCCTAGCTACCCAGCTAGCTCAGACCTGAAATAATCACACAGAAACTGTATTAATTAAATCACTGCTTAGCCCATTAGTTCTAGATTCTTACTGGCTAACTCTTACATATAATTTAACCCATTTCCATTAATCTGTGTATCACCACATGGATGTTGCTTACCAGCTAAAGTTCTCAGTGTCTATCTCTGGTGGCTCCATGGCTTCTCTCTGACTCCAGTTTTCTTTCTCCCAACATTCAGCCTATCCTTCCCTGCCTACCTAAGCTCTACCTTGGTATAGATCCAAAGCAGTTTCTTTATTCATCAGTGGTAATCTCATTACACAGAGGGGACTCCCACAACAACCAGTGATTGCTATCTCCTGTTATTTTAGTTTTCATTGTTGGTGATGTTATTTTGTGTGTTTTTCACTTCTTTGGGATTTACTGCTGTGAGATCATCTATTGTCTGTGTTTTTGTGGATGTGGCCAACTTCATTGGGTTGGAGTTTTCAATCTAGTACTTTGTGTAGGCCTGGGTTTGTGGCTAGGTATTGGTTAAATCTGGTTCTGTCGTGAAATATCTTGTTTTGTCTTTCTATGGTAATTGAAAGTTTTTGCTGAGTATAGTAGTCTGAGTTGCCATTTATGGTCTCTTAATGTCTGCATAACTCTTGACCAGGACCTTCTGGCTTTCACTGGTTCCATAAAGAAGTCAGGTGTAATTCTGATAGGTCTGTTTTTATATGCTACTTTGCCTCTTTCTTTTGCAGCTCTTAATATTCTTTCTTTATTCTGTATGTTTAGTGTTTTTTGATTATTATGTGGTGAGGGGACTTTTCTTATTCAGTCTATTTGGTATTCTGTAAACTTCTTGTATCTTCATAGACATTTTTTTCTTTAGGGTGAGACAATTTTTTTCTATTATTTTGATAAATATATTTTCTGTGCTTTCGGGTTGAACTTCTCTTTCTTCTATTCCTATCATTCTTAGGTTTGATCTTTTCATGGTGTCCCATATTTCCTGGATATTTAGTGTTAAACTTTCATTAGATTTAATGTTTTCTTTGACTGGTAAGTCTATTTTATTTATTCATCTTCAGTGCTTGAGATTCTCTCTTTCATGTCTTGTATTCTGCTGTTTATGCTTGCATTTGTGGTTCCTGATCAGTTTCTCATGATTTCTGTTTCTATAATTCCCTCGGATTGTGTTTTTTTTTTATTATCTCTATTTCAGTTTTCAAGTCTTGAATAGTTTCTTCATATGTCTGATTGCTTTTTCTTGGTTTTCTCTAAAGAGTTTTTGATGTCTTCCAATTTTTTATTTGTTCTTTCTTCCATTTCTTTGAGAAAACTTTTCATTTCCTCTTTAAGGTCCTTAAACATTCTCCTAAAGTTATTTTTTAGGTCATTTTCTTCTGTTTCATCTACATTTGGTTGTTCAAGTCTTGCTGTTGTAGGTCCACTATTTTTTACTGGTATTGTGTTGCTCTTTGTGGTTTTGCATGTGTTCTTACCTTATCTACCCATCTTTTCCTCTGACTGGTATAGCTAGGGCTGTCTGTGTCTCTGATGGTCAATCGAAGGCTCATATGGTTGTTTCTTATAGTGCAGTCAGGGCCATGATTTCAGTTACCCCATTGGTAGCTCTGTGTTTTTGAAGGTCATTTGGCACTCCCAGGATTTGCTCTGCAATACCAGGGGTCATTCGGTCCTACTCCCATGGAGATTGTTTGCTTGGGGCTCTTTATGCTGAGTTTTCTGCCTTGGGCCTGTTAGAGCTAAGATCCTGGCTCAGACCTACTCCCTGGGAGGTTCCAGATCCACAGAGGTCTCTGGTTCCTGCCTACTTTCTCAGTGGTCCTAGACTCGTGCCTGGACCCACATAGATCCTGGCTTAGGCTTACTCCCTTGGAGGTGCCAGATTTGTACCCAGACCCCCAGAGGTCTCTGGTTCTGGCCTAATACTTTATCAGTTGCTCTCTTGTACCTGCTTCTGTGGAGTTTGCTGTCTCAGGTTTGCTTTGACCTAGGTTGCTGACTCAGACCTGTTTCTGTAGATGTCCCTGGTCTGAGTCTACTCCTGCAGAGTTCCCTGGCTTTGACCCAATCCCATGAAGGGGGAAAGTCCTTTGTCCAGTCTGCTAATAAGTATTTTAAAATCACTGAAACTTAAATAGTTGCTAAAGGTAACATATTTCTCAAAGTATCTAGTGCTTGAGAGAAGCAAAGACGGAAGAAATGACATAATTGATTTGACCCTATGTATATGTGTGTATAAATGTAAAATATAATTGCATGTGGCAATGTACACATGCATATATAAGTACATTGGCTTGGGGAATTTAGAGGATGCTGGATTTCTTCTACAACTTTCTATCTTCTTCCTTTGAGACAAAGTCTCTAACTGGCCAAAGAACTAGTTAGGCCCCTACAACTCTAGTGACACCCCAGCTTGCCCTTGCCCGCATAGCTCTGGGCTTATAGGCTCCTGCAGCTATGTCAGCTTTACAAATGCTTGGGTTTTGAGCTTAAAACTTTATCTTAGCAAGAGCTCTTGCCAAAACATCTTTCTAGATCCAGCCTTATTCTTTATATGTCTTATTCTTTTTTTTTTTTTTTTTGGTTTTTCGAGACAGGGTTTCTCTGTGGTGTCTTATTTTTTTTAAGTGAGTTGTCATGTTTGTGGTATTTGGTCATCAAAACCAATAGAGCTCGGTTACAAATATGACCTCTATTTACTATATCTAGTGAGTGGAAACAGTAACAGTCATTTTAGCCAAGAAAATGTTCTCTGTGCCCAGTCAAGCATTCACATTGCTTACAGCACATTGCTTATAGATCATCTATGTTCAGAGGTCTTGAATACCTACATCTTTCTTTATGCCTGAATAAGTGGACTTTTTTCTATGTCTAGAAAACATAAATATACTTAAATATATAGTTTTCTATTTCTCTTTTTTATTTATAAATTTATCTATTTATATTTATCTATTTATCCGTCAGTCTGTCTGTCCATCCATTCAACCAACCATCCATCTATTCATCCATCAATCCATCGATCCATTGATCCATCCATCCATCCATCCATCCATCCATCCATCCATCCACCCATCCACCCATCCACCTACCTACCTACATGTTTATGTGTACATACACTGGTGTGGAAACATGTAGGACTTAGTTCTCTTCTTCCATCATCTAGGTCCCAGGGATTAATCTTGGGTTGTCAGGCTTGGTAGCAAACATCTTTTTCTACTGAGTCATCTTTTGCCTATCTTTTTCTTTATTTACTTTTTGTTTCTCCTCCATGTGGTTAAATGAGACTTTATTGGAAGGTGGTTTTCGAGTCTGGGTCTTGTTACCTAGCTCATTCTGGCCTGAAACTATCTATGTAACCCAGATTGGACTTAAAGATGCAAAAACTTTCTGCCCCAGTCTCTTAAATGCTGGGTTATAGATATGCAACACCAGTAACATGCTGTTTTCTAAGTAACATTTTCACTGAAAAGAACTCAAGGTTTTTTCATTGATGTGTCAAAAACTTGACCAATAACCTTGTGGTGTTCTCTCTGGGAGAGCAAAGTTTTCTTCTGACATCCCTAAATATGTTCAGTCAACAGGAACATTTCTTTTGACAGATGTGAACCCCTGCTGTCTTTTTCTTGGTTCTTATTTGCTAAAATATAAACATATTCCTAAGAAGAATTCCTGAAGTGATTAAAATGGCTATCAGTCCTTGATAGTCTAGGGAGAAACCCTTCACAGAGATCAAACAGTCCTCATAGTAACCTATGAAGACAGTGTAAGTTCCATTTATAATGAGAAAACACAGGCTTCCTGGCAGGAAGCAATGTGGCCAGGGCAAATACCCAAAAGGTGGCTAAATTTTTGGAGAGTGTTTAGACAAATAATGAAAGGTTGTGAGTGTTGTTTGTTTTTAATTTTAATGATTCCACATAAAAAAGACAATAAAATTCTTGCACATTAATGTGATCATAGTCAAGAATGTTGACAAGTCAAGAATTTTATTGACCTGGACTCTTAAGTGACTTAATGATATATTGATTAATTCATTCATTTAAGATTTGGTGTGTACAGCTGTCTTCAGATTTTTAAGTGAATGGCTCAGTTTGAGTCCACCTTTTTGTTGGTATTTGCTGCTTTTTTTTATTTAATTTTTTTCATGTGATATCTCAACCCCAGTTCCTATTCCCTCCTGTTCTCCTGCCCCCTCCCCACCTTTACCCCTTCCTACCCCCCAATCCATTCCTCATAGAGAGTAAGGCCTCCCTTGAAAAGTCAACAAATTTGGGCATATCAAGTTGAGGCAGTACCAAACCCCTCCCTCCTGTATCAAGGATAAGGAAGGTATTCCACCATAGGGAATGGTTGACCCAGTTTTTATGTAAAACTTTCCTTAGTTTTTTATTTTTCTCTACAACCACTTATCTGCAATTTTTTGGCCTTTCCTTTCTTCTCTTCTAATTTATTTATTTATTTATTTATTTATTTATTTATTTATTTATGTGTCTGTGTGTGTGTGTGTGTGTGTGAGAGAGAGAGAGAGAGAGAGAGAGAGATACAGAGACAGAGAGAGAGAGAGAGAGAGAGAGAGAGAGAGAGAGAGAGATCATTGTTTTGTAGTCCATCATTCTGGTCTTGAACTTACTACATAGCCCAGACTGGCCTCTAACTCCAGATCTTCCTGCCTTAGGTTCCTGAGTATTTGTTCTTACAGGTAAGTGCCACTATGCCTGGTGATATTTGTTATTCATTTGCTCCTAGAAAACTTTAATTAATGTATTCTGTTGGGGATACATGGGCTGGTTCTAAGTGAAATGCAGGCGAGTACTTTTAATTGTTTTGACATTAAATGGTTTATTTAAAAAAAAAACAAAAACAGCACCAGCGCATAACCTTCACAAAGATTTTCCTAACAAAGTTAAGTGTTTTTATACCAGAAAACATTAAACAAATGACAGTAGAGTTGAGCATGGTGTGTGAGTTCTGAAATCATAGAGATCCTGAGATATATCACATGCTATGGAACCTGATGCTTTAAAATGTTCAGTTGCTAATGTGAACATTTTATTTTTTAAATAAAAAAGATCATTGACATCCTTAACACCAGATAACTTCTGTGCGTTGTACAACACACTGAGTTTTCACTTAACAGCCCTGTGAGGTAGAGGCCATTGTAATCTATTTTTCCATTTACATTATTGCTTCTTGTGTGCTGACAATGAGTCCCAGAGCCTTAGGAATTCTAGGGACACAGTCTGCCCCTGAGGCCACCCACACCACTATTAGGAACCCATTTATAGAGAAGAAAACCTGGACTCAGGGGAGAGTCAGAATGTGCTGCCCTACGGTAAATGATTATAAACAACACAGTCAGGTTAAAACCCAGATCTGCGAGATTCCCCAATTTATCTTTTAACCACTTCACTACTCACGTAGACACATTTGTCAAGGTTATAACTTATTCAGAGAAGGTGAACATAGTAGGGCACACCTATAATCCCAGCACTTGGAAGTTCGAGCATGAAAATCACTAATTAGAGGACATCTGATTTGTTTTATGGGAGGTGTAGATGGGGGATGGGCTATGGAGGAGATGGGAGGGTGGAAAGGGGGGAGAAGGAGGGGGATGTGGGAAGAGAGGGGGAGAACTGTAGTTGGAATGTAAAAGTAAATTTAAAAAATAACAAAAAATAAAGAAAAATTTTATTTTCAATAGAGATAATTAAGTAGAGCTTTCAATTTTGGCTAACAATGCAGTACATATTGAGAAGTATGATGACACAGTGGTCTTCTCAGGAACTCTGTGTGGACAGAGGGGAAGCCACAGGCACATGGTTCTTGTGTACTTGTTCCCCAGAGACAGTGCTCCTTGGAAAATGAAAGGGTTCCCAATGCAGTCCTTGCCCCAGCACACACACACACACACACACACACACACACACGGGGTGGGGGTGTTTTCTTTACACATGAAAAGTGGAAGTTCTGTTTGTAAACACTTGGGTTTAGAGGCAGAGCTAGCTGGGAGCATGACTGGCTTTGAGAGCACAGTCATTCGGAGAGTATCTGCTGATTTCATGCAATGCCTTCACCATTCCTCCTTCCCCTCAATTCCAATACTTGAACTAAGGCCAAGTTTCTTCCACATTCAACAGAAGTTAAGAAAATCAACTTGCTAGATTCTGTGTTGGTGTAGGAAATCAAATTATTCAAAATCAGATTAACACCACTTAAAATCCTTTTAATTTTTAATGAAACAATAATCTTTCACCTTTTGTTGAGCTTTTGTAATTGTTGAGATTCTTGGTACACAGAAATTGTGGGAAGTAATGTGTAATACCCTTAGCTATCCCAAATCATTACCATCCTCAGATTTATTCTGAAGCGGGAGTACTGAGCAATTCTGGAGTGGGTAGTCTCAGCCCACATAGATTCTCCATTCTGGTGAAGGACTTTGAATTTCACATACAGTAGCCCTAGGTTTTCAGGATTCCTCACAAACTAGATAAATTATAAGCCATGGCTGTGAACTTTTCAGTGTTGGGCCCATAGTAAGGAATCAGTAAATATGAAATTAATTATAAAAGTGATATCAGGGTGACACATGTTTTTAATACCAACACTTAAGAGGTTGGCTAGTCATGAGTTCAAGGCTAGCCCTAGCTACATAGCAATTTACAGGTTAGACTAGGCTACTTAGACAGAAGCTATCTCAACTATAAATAAATCATATTTTAAACATTTACTTAAGTAAAGCTTATTAGAGCCAAAGAAGCACCTGAAGAAGGAAGATGAGCAGACTCTATATCATTTGTTTGGCTGGGATCCTAGGGATGGATCTGGGGACTCCTACCTGCTGCTTAGGCATTCTATCCCTGAGTCTGCCCTGCCCCAATAGAACTTTTGTTCCTGTACTCCATCTTTAAAGATGGATGCAAATAAGACAAGAAAGATACACAACATGCTGCACATTAGAATAAATACCATTGTGCTGTGCCAGGAGAGGCTCTGGAAGGCTCATCCTCATTCTTATGTAAGATTCTAAAAGCATTTCCACGATTATTAAAGTGGGATGTTAGAAAAATCAAAAAAGCACCATAGAAATTATCATAAATTAATAGCACTTTGAGGTACACAGATTTTAGAAGAATAACCTTTGAATGTGCAGAGTTTGGAGGATGTGTTCTCTTCCCTTTGCCAAAAATAACGTGAGTCCCTTCTGGTGTTTATGGCAAAGAGAATAAATGACCTTCATCTTTTCTTTTGTCAGAAATATACTCAATCTTTTGGGATTGTTTGAAGTAGGTCCGTCTATTTTTGGTCATGTTTTCATGAGTGTGGACTCTCCTCTCAATTAGGAAACACTTTTGGTTAAAAAAGCTGTATTACAATATTTTATTTTGTGATTCATGTTCTCCTGTGAATCCAGCAGGCTTGAGGGACCCACATCAGCCTGCCCTTGACTTTGGCATTCAGCCAGAAACTGGCTAACACTGAACATCAAAGTTGTGTTAAAGAAAACTAGTAGAAGCTATGTGCTCTTCACCTAAAGACAACACAGTACCTCCACTTCTGTGTTCCCTGCCTGCATTGTGATCCTACCTGTGTATTTTAGTCATGTCTTCCATGAAAACATCTCTATCATCTGTCACACTGAGCTCTGCTTGCCTGGCCTGGCCTTGCTAGGAAAGAAAATGAAAAATAATGTATTGGGACTAGTCCTCCTAATGGGTATGACCCTTGGGTGCAGCTATTTTAAAAAAGCACAAGTCTATCAATCAAAAGTGTCATCCATCCAATACATGAAGGGACACTTGCTCCTTACTCAGCACCAATAATGAACAAACCACATGTACTGCTGCTTGAGAAATGCCCAGTCTTTCAGAATGGGCAGGGTGGTAAATTTATAACTCAGTAAGAGTGAATTTATACTCAGTGTAATATTGATCTTCTTAAATGTGATTGTAGGCTAAGTTGATTTTCTGACGTGCTAGAAAAGGCATTCCATAATAGTCACCAGTATTTGGCAACCTAAACTTGGTGTAAGTCCATACCCTTGCAGTACAAGATATAGGCCTTCTCCATGGATTCTCTGGAATATTCTTGCTGGCAGATCCTTGTGTAACAACCTGGGCATGCAGATTAAATGTGGTGAAGTGTGAGACCCCTCATTTTAGTCCATAGTTAGACATTCTGAATCATTAATATGTGTCTAGAACAGCAACCCAGTGCTCCAAAAGCTTTTGCTATTCCACACTTTCTGACTGCTGTTCCTTGTTCCAACAATCCATGTAGGTGATATATTTGCTTAATAAAAACTTAATAGCAAGTTAGTCATTTGCAATTATATTAAAGCTATGGCCATAGCTTAACTTCCAGGTCTTGAAGATAATCTAAGCATATAGGTAGCACAAGGTCAAAATAAAAGACTGAGGCTGGAAAGGTGAGTATGATCTCAAACGGTCACTGAAGAGTTTTTCAGAATCCTAAGGGGGAAATATTTCTTTCTGGTTTATTTCATTTTCAGTTTTCATGGCTGTTTCACTCCCCACCGCCATGTATGGATCTCCTCATGTGTAGATGTACAAAAAGGCCTGAGGTTGACATTGGGATTCTTTCTCAACTGCTCACTCCTGATTCTCTGAGGCAAGTTCTCTAACTGAATCTAGAGCTGGATGATGTGGGCTAGCCTCCTTAGACAGCTTTGGGGATCCCTTGTCTCTCTGTTCCAATAACTAGAATGATAGAGGGGCTATCATGCTATCTGACTGTTAAATAAATTCTGAGGACCCTACCCCTGGTTCTTATGCTGGCATAGCAAGTATGTTATCTATCCCCCATGCTGTCTTCCTACTTTGTTTTGCTTTTCTGAAGTTATTAAACTTGTAATTATCTTATGTAATATTTGTTTGACTAATAGAGTCATAGAAATGGCAGAGTTAGGTTTGGTATCACACTCCTTTAATCCCAGCACTCAGGAGGCAGAGGCAGATGGATCTCTGTGAGTTGGAGGTCAGCCAGAGCTACATAGTAAGATCCCTTGTGGGAAAATAATAAAAATGAGAAACTATCCCTCAAATTGTTCCTGTTCTACCTGTTCCATAACAGGATTAAGTTTTTCAGAAACTTCAATTAAAACCATATAAAGCAAAATAGAAGGAACTTAGTTACATCATGGTGTTTCTCACTCATTTCCATTTGCATCAACCATTGCTTAGACATTTTTTGTCATACTTCAGTAGAATGTGCTTGTCTCATCTCCATTTTTGTAGCTATTTAGTTGGGATTTATCATATCCATGGAACTGAGATCTCTTTATTCATATCTTAATAAAAATTTCATATTGTATTTTTACATAATATTGTGGAATTTCCTTGAAAGAAAGAAAGAGAGATGGAGGGTTGGAGGAAGAAAGGAAGGAAGGAAGGAAGGAAGGAAGGAAGGAAGGAAGGAAGGAAGGAAGGAAGGAAGGAAGGACGAAAAAAGAAAGACTTGAATGACTTCAGTATACTGAGAAGAAAAATTCTTGTACCTTAATTCATTCTCTAGTTTCCAAATTATCTGCCATATTCCTTCTGACTGCCATTTATCACTTCCTTTAGTCATAACAAGCAAAATGTTCAGGTTGAGCGTTGAAAATATATCCCAGAATCTTAAATAACAGATGTTATTAAATTGCCCTTCATTTATTTTGATGGGAAAATGTCCTTGTGTAAACAGACCATTTGTGTGACCCCTGAAGGAGGTATCTGAAGATTCCCTATCAGAATAGCCAGCCTGACTTGGGGAATGAGATCCTTTTTTGGACATGGAGGGATGGCTTAAGTATCAGCACTTGGACATTCCCTGATAAAGTGAAAAGGACTGAACATTTATCTGAATTAATGCAACAAAGGGCAGAAGAAAGGGCTGTGTCCACAGAAATGATCCTCTTTGTGTTCTGAAACATTATTATTCTTTCATAAAACAAATAAGTATGAGCCGTTTATGTGACTATGGCCACTTCATCAGTCTCCTCCTTTTCCAAGATCTTTTGTTTTTGTTTTGAGTTTCTTTGGCTATTCTGGAACTCTCTCTATAGACCTCACCTTTAAATCTGTTCTTAAATGATTGCTTATATTACTGTGATTTTAATTCTTTGTTTTAGTTCTTGTTTCTTATAAAAGCATACACACAAACTATATACATATAATCACATTCATATAACATGATATGAATTTAATCTTCTTCATCCAATTGGATACCCAATGCTATTCATTGAGGAGGAAGGAAAAGCAAGGTAAAGGCAGAGGGAGACATCATTCCCATGCACATCCTTTTTCTACTACCCTGATATTTGACTTTTTGGTGCTATGCAAGATTCCACTTATTATTAATAATAGAAATTTAGAAACCTACAAAGAGTGTAACACATTAGTGTCATACCTGGCCTTAGAAAATGTTTATTACTGTTGTTGTTTCCGGTCCACAGGAAAAAGCTGGTACTCTGGAGCTAGCGTTGCTTCTGACAAGGTGCTGTGTGAACATCTCAAAATGAAGTGTCTTCTGTAGTGTCTTGCAAAGCCGCTTGGACCCTTCATGTCTCCAGACATTCTAAGGCAAGCTTCTGAGCATGCCTCGTTGCACACTGCTGCCTATAGAGTTTGCCCCCTCACTGCTGTCTGCCCCACTCAGGAGCATCTCACAATCTGTCTGTTCTTACATCTCTCGTCTCCTTTTCAACATTGTCCCTGGGGGCTCATGTTTAATGTGTTGGATTCCGACACGTTAAAGACAAGTGCTAGAATCCCAGTCCCCAGTTCCCCCAAGCATCCCATCCACATCCTGCTGCCTTGTTTGGCATTGGCTTTGAATGTTCTCTATGCTTTTCAAACCCAATATTTTAAAATCTGAGCACACTTTTCCTTTTACCTTTTCTCCATTTTCTTGGACAGTAGTGCCATCATCTACCTTAAACCTCTAGCTTAATTCTTCAGAGTGTTGTGTGAATCATCTCATCTGCTGCCCCCGCTGCTAAATCAACACTCAGTTCCTGCAAGTCCATAGAAGTTGAAGTTTCTTAGAGAAAAGACACATTAAACATGCCCAAAAGATGTTCTTGCTCATCTTTATTTTTCCTTAGCCTAAAGCCTTCACCATCTCTTTTCTTTAATAATGGAAAATAAACCCCTTTGCCACTCCAGTACCTCTCTTTCCAAATTGTTCCCAGGCATAATGTAGATCTGATTATTAATTTCCCTCTTACAAATGGAAGTGGTCTGTCACTGCCATGGTGATATAGTTTAAAATCTTTAGCACCATAGACTTATGTCTTCATTTCCAACCCCAGTGTCTATGTCTACCTGCAGTACACATAGACATTACTCCATTAAACAAGTCATCAGCTTGCCCTGAGGCTAGTCTCAACTCAGCATTTAATTAAAATTTAGCACTAACTGATTTTCTTTCTAAAGTCACTGGCTGTGTTGCTGTTCTTCGCTGGAGTATCCAGTAGATAAAGAAAATACTTTGCAGAGCTCAGAAGTATTTTCTCTCCAAACCACAGCCTTCGTGGAAGCTGTTCAATGTCCCTCTAGCTTCTCCCTGTTTGACTGCTGGGCTCTCTTGCTGTCATCACCCTGGCTTCGCTTATCCGGCTGTCCCTTTCCAGCTGGGCATCTTCTTCTTCACACTTCTTCAGATCAGAACTGCAGTTGTAACTGTTCTGTGCAAGAGAGCATTGAAGTAGAAAAACCAACAGCCAAGAGGGGAGGAGGGAGAATGATGGAATGTTTGACTCCTCTTTCTCAGGGTTGAGTGTCGACTCTAGGGATGCACAGAAAGAGTCAGAGCAGAGAGACTTGTTAGGGACTGTTTGTGTAATTCCAAAGGAACAGGGGTTGTTAGGACCATGGTGGTAGAGAGTCAGATGTCTTTTGATAGCCAGAATCTGGATATATATTGAGAGACATGGCATCAGGAATTTAAGAAAGAGAGATCGGGACATTTGGGGTTGCAGCCTGAACAACAAGGAGGAATTCTCTTTTTTGCTGGGTATAACTGTGTGGTGGATGTGAATATACATATGTATGTTGTCATGTGTGCAGGTACAGGTGTGCAGGCACATATGTACATTTGGGAGCCTGAAGCTGATTTACAGTGTCTTCCTTGATCACTCTCTATTTTTATTGAGAGAGGGCATTTATTTTTCTAAAGTCAGAGCTTATTGGTTCTGTCTAGTCCAGCTAGCCAGGTTGCCCTGGGGATCCCCTCTCTTGTCCTCCATGACTACTGTGATTACAAACTATTGCCACATCTGTCCAGTATGGGGTTCCGAGGATTCTTAAATAGCTCCAGTTTATCCACCCGGCTACCCCACCAATCCTATAACTTTCCATTAAATGGAAAAAAAATTGGATAAAATTAGCTTGAGATATCAGTATCTCATTTTGGGACATAATACATCAGAGAAGTCCATTTTACATCCAAGAGGATATGTCCAGTAGACATTTAGATATGGAAGTATGGAAGAGCAATTTGAACTGGAGATCAAGCTTGGGCATCACTAATATATATCTTTGTTTTTCAACCTGTGGGTGGTAACCCATTTGGAGGTCAAACAACATTTCCACAGGAGTTACATATCGGATATCCTGTATATCAGATATTTATACTGAAATAAAAAACAATAACAATATTACAGTTATGAAGTAGCAAGGAAAATAATTTTATGGTTGGGTCACCACAGCATTGGAACTGTATTAAAGGGTTGCAGTATTAGGGAGGCTGAGAACCGCTGCTCTAGATGCCATTTAAAATTGTGCAGTTTGAGAAAGGATCACTATGCTGACAGAAGAGGGAGGATGGAAACTAGAGGAGTCTTGGCACCTTCCATCATTACCTGGTCAAAAATACGTGGGAGAACCAGAGGGAAAGATGATGAACCAGCAAGGTGCAAGGAAACCCTAGAGAGGGTGGTGTCCTAGGAAACAAAGGAAGGGACCATCCAGAGCAAACAACAATTACCATGAATGAGTGGAAGAAGAAACCTGATTAAAATGGATTCTGGAGACCATGGGAGAAGAACAATTGTGAGCCATGAGTATAAACAGGTCTCCCGAATAATTTTGGTGATAGGAGCAGAGAAATTCCTAGAGACCAAGGTTAGAGACAATGAACTGAGGAGAGTTTGCTGTTGTTGAGGAGAGTTTGCTGTTGTTGTTAATCTTGTCATTTGTTTTAAGACGGGTATGTTTGTGTGCTGATGAGATGGGCTGCAGGAGGACTGGAGATTATCAAAATATGAATGGAAAATTCCTGGGTGAGGAGGGGATGGTGGTGCAACCTAAGAACCCAACACTCTGGAGCCAAGAGCAGAAAGGTAGTGAGTGTGAGATCAGATTGGGCTATATAATAAGATGCTATCTTATAAAGAAAAAGAAAGGGGAAAAAGGAAGGGGAAATAATAAAAAAAAATAAAAAATAAAAAGAATAAAAGAGTAAAGTTTCTGGACCAACATCTCTGAGCTGGTAAAAGACACAGAATCTGTAGTGTAGGCACTGAGTGTGTTAGTCTATCTGTATTCACAGAATCAAGATTCATCTTTATTTGCCTTAAGCAGAGAAAGCTTTACTCATGACTGATGCTGAGTGTATAGATAAGAGTTTGTCCTTTCATTGCTGAGGACGAGGAGGAACGCTTACGCTTGAATTCTCACCTTCCCTCTCTCTATCCAGAGCACTCATACTCTAGCTCTTTCCTTCGTATCATTGAGCATTCTCATAGAAAAGTAAGGCCGGGCGGTGGTGGCGCACGCCTTTAATCCCAGCACTTGGGAGGCAGAGGCAGGCGGATCTTTGTGAGTTCGAGACCAGCCTGGTCTGCAAGAGCTACTTCCAGGACAGGCTCCAAAACCACAGAGAAACCCTGTCTCGAAAAACCAAAAAAAAAAAAAAAAAAAGAAAGAAAGAAAGAAAGAAAGAAAGAAAGAAAGAAAGAAAAGTAAGGGGCTGAGGAAGAGATGAGGAGGACAAGGAGAGAGGAGAGACCTTCACAAAACCATCGTTTCTTTCTATGACAGATGGAAGTCAAACCCACCTGACAGGGTGGGGTCCAGGCAGATTTAAACATAGCCTACCTGTCAACTGGATGGTCCTTGCCGCTTGTGGCTTCATCACTGGTGGAGGGGGCTTTTTTCGGCCCACTGCTCTGATGCAACAATGTTTACTTCTCTTTGATTCTGTTCTTATGTTTCCAACTGTCTTTCCACCCACACACAGAGCAGATGATTTCTTCTACAAGATTAAAATTTATTTTCCTTCTAAAACTTAAATGTGCTTTGTATTCCTAACTCACTTCCTGTCTATATAGACTATTCTAAACACTACACTGGTGGAGATGGAGCCTTCATAGAAGCTTCCCTTCCTAACATTGTTCTCCAAATAAATATCTTCATTATCTATTCCTTTTTCATATTAAGGAATCAAGTAAGACCACTTCTAGCCTACTTGAAGAATAATTTAGCAGAAGTGGTATGTATTACTACTACCAATTAGTTGAGTTTTGGTGACCTTGAGTGGGTGGTAAGTGGCACAAACTATGGGAAAAGTTGGGCTACCTCATCTGTCCATGTCCTAGGGTGACATTCCATGGGTAGGCCATGGAATTCCAGAGAGGAGCTTATCCGAGCTATTTTAAGGTTTCCCTAAGCCAGGCCTCTGAATTCAACAGTCAGAGAGTACAACAACCAGGGAGCACAAGCTAATAACACGTCTGTGCATCTACAACTTTCTCTAACTTGAAATATTCAGGTTCTTGCCACATTCGTATGTAACTTAATAACTAGTGTCACGTACCCTATACTTCAAAATATGACTTTTCAGCCCAACGCTGGGGATCTTTGTTGAATTAGAGATGACAACCCATGTTCTGTTGAAGAAGAAGCTAGTTGGGGTGTCCTGTGGGTCCTACTGAGTTAGGATGAAATACGCAACACAAGACAATTGTTTCATAGGGGTTTTATGTGATCTGATGCATAAGCTTTTTTATTTTATTTTTTATTTATTTATTTTTGCCTAGCCTTGTATTTTAAAAGTGAAATGTTGAAACAATTAGCTACAAATACGAAAGAATCTGATATTACCATGCAGGCAAGAGTCTCCATAGGAACTGTCCTAAGCCTAGGGTACCAAGTTCCAAGTTCACAGGGAAATGACCATATGGGTCGTATCAACACCTGAGGGTAGAGAAGACCATGAGGCCATAGCAAAGAGGCTTTCATATTAGGCCAAAGAATTAGCTAGCTATGGGGGAGGCTCTAGTATCCAGGGCCTCAAGTGCTTATATAAGAAAAGGAAAATCATTCTGTAAATGTAAAGCCACTGAAGACTGTCTCAGATCCCAGGTTAAACCCACATTGATCATAGGCTTTGAAATTCTAATGTTATGGAGTTCATGGAAAATCAGTCTGGCCTAATCACGAAACTGTATTGGTTTCTAACAGTATCAAAAATCTTTCATGTGCTGAGCTTTCTCAAAATAAACATCATCTGCTCTGTGCGAGATCTTTTACAACAGAGTTTCCTTAAAACACGTAATGTGGGCTGTGGAAAGAGCTTCCTTGGTAAGTAAGTCACTTGCTTCATGTGTGTGCAGTCCTGAGTTCAGATCCCCAGAATTGACTCGGAAAGACAGGTGTATGGGTCATGCCTGTAATCTCCGTGATGGAAGGAAGGGAGACAGAGACAGAAGGATCCCTGGGCCTAGATGGCTCATTAACTTTTAGTATTCTTGGTAAATCTGGAGTCAGCTGGCTAGCCAACATTGCCAACTTGGTGAGTTTTCAGGGCAATGATAGACCGTCTCTAAAACACAAAGGTGAAATGTGGCATTAGGAATGACATTAGAGGTTGTCAGCAAATCTCAACCTTCATGTGAGCCACATGAACACTCCCATACACACACACACAGTCATTATCTGATGCTCACATTAAACACAGTGAGAGCAATGCAAGCAAATTGTATTTATTTTTCTTATCATTATGACAAGAAAAACATTAAATGCACTAACAAATCTACTAATTAAAATTTGATTCTGTCTACCACTGAAGAGTAATGCAGATAGTATCCATATTAAAATACCCTACGAAGCATTGAGATAATATGAGGTTTTTTTAAGTTGCTTTTTATACATCATGCATTTACTTGGAACTAGCTTGCTATAGTATTGAAGGGAAGTTATAGAGAGGGAAAAACAGTAAAAGGAGACTGTCAGTAGGGAAGCATCATTTTGAAACTCTGTGCAGATGTGAGGCTTCATACTCATTGTACATTGCAGCTTTATGGCTTAGTGACTTTTGCTATTGTTGTGGTAAAATGCCTTGGCACAAGCAACCTACAGAGATTTGGTTTCATAGCTTGAGGGTACCATCCATTATGGTGGAGATATCCTGGTGGCCAGAGCTTGGGCAATCAGTTGCATTGTATCCATAGTCAAGCAGGGAGGGACTGATGGCCCTGCCCAGCTAGCTCTCTCTATTTTATGCAGTATAAAACTTGAACCAAGAGGATGGTACTGCCCACTTTGGGTGTGGGCCTTCTTATTTCAGTAAACCTCAAAGATAAATTTTCACATGTGTGCCCAGAGGATTGACCCCCTAGGTGACTAAAAATTCTTTAAAGTGATAATCATTATTAACCATTACACTTTAATATAGTTAAGTGACATTTTTTTCTTTATGGTTAATATATTGGGATCCTTTTCATAAATAGGACCATCTCAAAATAAAAGATAAATATTCTTATTTTATTCTAGAAACTTATGCTTTTCCTTTTATATTTATCTCAATAGTCTACCTTAGGAAAGATTTATATTATTATGTAAGGTACAAATCAAGATTAATTTCACATTCACTTCTTCATATGTTATTATTAACACTAGGTATTTATTGAAAGACAGTATTTCCAGGGTTGGAGAGATGGCTCCACATGTTTGCCACACAAACATGAAAACCTGAGATTGATTCGATGAAGCCAGAAAGCTTGTCTTAAAATAAAATGGATGGTGTTCCCTAAAGAACGCAAGCTGAGGCTGTTCTGTGCCCTCCACATAAGGACATGTGTATACACACCATCAGATCATCATACAGAGTTTCATGGCATGATCTAATTTTATTACCTCAATTCATAATGAAATCTAACACTCATTGTGATCTTATGAACTGGGGCCCTTGGGTAGGAGTAAGTGATCATAACTCCGCCCTCATGAATGGATTGGTACCTTTAGGAAGGAGATCTAAGGAACTGGTTGAGGTGGTACATGTATGTAATCTCAGCACCCAGGTGTCAAAGGAAGGAGGATGGCAAACTCAATGACAACCTGAGATAAATATGGAGACACTGTTAAAGAAAACAACAGCTAAGGTCTCCAGGGAGATCACTACCCACTCCTGTACAAGTGTCAGGGTGTACATAAGATACTACCAGCTAAAAGCAAGCCCTCAGCCGATATCCAAACCGCTGCTACATTAATCAAGACCTTCTCAGCCACTAGAACTGTACAAAATACATTTTTGTAATTTTTTTTACTACCCAACTCAAGGTATTTTGTTATAGATACCCAAGTAGACTAAGGCAGTAGATCTATTTCTAGACTGTTAGTTTTGTTTTTGTTTTTTTAGTTTTATATATAGGGGAAACACCAAGTTTCCTGTGACTCTAATAATACATCAAAAAAGCCACAGCAAATGGAAAAATACTTGTAAATAATATGAGAAACATTGCTTGTACCCAAAATTCTTGCAAATGAATTAAGAAAACAAAAACAGAAGGAAAAAATCTATCACCACCAGAAAACTCAACAGAAATATAGAAAAGACTGGAATACACACTTTTTAAGAAAGACCACACAAATGGCTAAAACCATGGTGCTCATTTTCTTTTTATTTTTCTTTCTTTTATTGAAGAGATTTTTCTCACATAATATTTGATTACAGTTTCCCTTCTTCTCCTCCCCGTTCCTGCCCACCTGCCCTCCCAGCCAAACCCACTCCCTTTCTACCCCATTGTCACACAGCTCCTTGTTCCTTGGTATCATTTGCTTTGCCTTGCTTCTGCCATTGGAACTGGGACTTGGAAACACACTATCAAGTATCAATGCTGTGATTATTGTTATGAAATAATACACCATCCTTCATCTGTAACCAAGGAGCATTTTGCCTTACAGGCTCTGTGAAACTCTCGCAAGCTAATTAATTTCAGTGCAGGAAAAAAAAACCTCAAATCCTTTTATATTTTTGACACTCTGTGCTCTCTGGACTAGCTAAAAGTAAGGAAATTGACATGCAGTACTGGAAGAGATATAAACCAGATAAAACTCCCTGCTTGGGGAATCCAGATGGATACATCCACACGAGAAAATCAGAAGGCGGTTAGTTTCTACTAAAGCTGGGCATCATCGGTTCTGTATGTATTCAATAACATATCTGTATGTTTACTAAAACCATGCCCAGGATTGTTCACAGCCACAACCCTGGCAGTGTCCCGCTAGTTATTCAACCATAATGACACAAGAAAATTATGCTGTCTTTGAGAATCACATTCTTTCCTAAGAAGCTCAGGTGGGCTTAGTTCAGAGAGCCAGGGTCCCAGAAATGGAACAGCCACCAAAGCCTTCCTTGGCCACTGACTTTCAGGTAGTCTCAAGAATTTGAACAATAAAATTCACAGCCTACAGAAAGTGAGTGCCCAAAAGAAATGCAGAAGTATTTATTATAGGGAGCCTATGGGAAAGAAGGGAGAAGGGAGGGAGGGAGAGCGAGAGCGAGCAAGCGAGCGAGCGAGAGAGAGAAAGAGAGAGAGAGAGAGAGAGAGAGAGAGAGCACAGAGCTCCTGTATAGCAGGAAGGATCCCAGAAAATAGGGTATTAATAAGCTGCCAGGCTAGAGTCTTTATAAAGCCTTTGTGGCCCCAAATAGTAAGATATGAGACAGGAGATGGGCTTGTCAATCTATATGGACCACCTTGGTGTCAAAGTCCCTCCTCTAAGTGTCAGTCACATAGTCACATGACCTTCTAAGTGCTCATTGTGGAAACAAAGAAACAGAAACCAGAGCTCTTCCTGACTCTCCTGCCCTTCAACATGGACATTCTCAGGACACCTACTTTGGGGACCCTACCTATCTGGCAGTTTCTGTCTCCTCCTCTCATCAGTAGAACCAGCAGATAACTCATCAATGGAATGCTGGAAGGCAACGAGAGTGAGTACTGCTCTCAAGGAGAGTGTACGTTACTCCATGGATGGAGCGCCAAACTTAACCAAGAAAAGCGATATGCCGACAAGCCTGCGCTGTGGTATATTCTGAAACCACAAAGCTAATAGATCGTGGTAGAGTCTGGACAGAGGTTTTCTCCTGCAGGGAGCAACAGCATTGAGGGAGTGCTGTGTTTCTTAATATGCTAATATATTTTCTCTAGTCATGATATAGGCCAGACTGGCATCAGATTTGTGGTAATCCCCCTGTCTCAGCCTCACAAATGCCAGAATTACAGGCCTGCAGCCTCAAAGCTGAGTACAGGGCACAGTATCTGTTCTTTGTTATTTGAAAATGCTTCAGGCTGTGCTTTAAGGACGCCTGTGTTTTCCTGTAAGTAGGGCTACATTTCAATGACCAAGAGTGGCGTGGTGGGGGGAGGGGAAACATAACTTGGAGGCCTTTCAGAGTGCTGTGTTACTTCAAGATAGTAATTCTATCTATTTATTATCTCGTTTAAGATAAAACTGTAATTTGGAGCTTTAGTGGCTTTAGAAGACATGTTCAAAAATTCCATAAAATCCCACAATAATCACAGTGGTAAGATCGCCTTGAGATGCTTTCATTCCTCTCCCCACCCACCCACCCCCGTCCTTGTGAATAAACCACACTTCTCCCAGTGACATGCTGTAATAGATTAGAGAATAAATAGAGAATGAATGATACTAACTCAGATTGTAGCCATGAATATAAAAACGAGTAAGTTCACATAGAACAAATGAAGAGGCATGGATTCTGTTGAGAGCATCTTTTACTTCTTTTTAATATTGTTTTACATTTGAATCACATGATGTTTTGGCTGCACGTATGTCTATGCACCACGTGCATGCAGCACCCTCAGAGTCTAAGAGAAGATTTCAATTCCCCTGGAACTGAAACTTCTCAGTGCTAGCAACTGAACCCTGGGTCTTCTGTAAAAGAAGCTAGTGTTTTTAACCACTGAGCAATCTCTCTAGGCCCATCTTTCATTTCTTAGTATGCAAAAATAATTACTACTATGGGTTTTCTATGTTCAAGTAACTCCAATCACTGAAAAGTACCATGCCGTTCTTCAAACTTTACGAGAGCCCCACAGTGTTCTGGAGTCCTTGAACTCTGCGCAGCCCATACCGCAGCCAGAACCACAGTTGCATCGTTCAGTACTTTAGAACATCATCATATCTAAATGAACAGAGCAAGAGGACAGCACATCATGTAAGGGTTTAAAAAATGAATTTCAAGTCTTAAAAAAATGGTGAAAACAGCTACCATATCTCTAACCCATTCTCTGCAGAACTCTGAAGTAATTATTTGTTAGGCTTACTCATTTGTGTCTGACTCATGTGCTATTTCAAACCGTTAGACGAAGGTAACAACACAGACCAAGCTTGTCAAACTGGACAGTAAAGAATTGTCTGGACTATTAAAACTTCCTTATTTGGTGAGACTAGAATTTATTATTACTTGCATAATATTAAATAAATGAAGTAATTAGCATTTTCATCACACTGTTTTAATGTGCACCTTTGAGCTCTCCATTTTAGGATTTGGTGGTAAAGGAGTCTACATGTTTCTAATTCTTTTTATTTTTTTTTTATTTTTTTATTTTTTTATTTTGGGAATGACAACTTGACACACCTGGGAAGAGGGAATCTTAACTGAGGAGCTCCCAAGGTTCAGTTGAAAAGTAAAAGGAGGGAGAATATGAGCAAAGAGGTCAAGACCATGAGGGGTTCATCCACTGAGACAGTGTGCCTGAGCCATGGAGAGATGTCGGAGCCTGTGAGCTTCATCCCATGTCCTCCATGAGGTTCAGACTGTTCTTTTGTTCCAGGCTTTATCTTACTATGGTACTATCTCCAGAGACTTAATAACACTGAATACTTCTGAAGTTACGTTAGTAACATATTTATATGCATCTATTTTTACAATTTATTTTCTTACAACAGTCCCTAAAATATTGAATGTGATTCCCGTAGAGCATGACTTATTACAGCAATAAAATAATTTGCCTCCCCAACATTTTAAAGTCATTCTGTCATTGCCCATATAATTTACATTTCTTTAAATCAAAGTGTAAAGACATAGGCATGTAAGATGATTCTGTGTGGAGTTTGCCTGAGTCAGCTGAGGGGGAAATGTCAAGTGCTTTTCCTTTTAGCTGGCTCCTTCACTCACTGATAAGCCGGCACATATGAGTACGACGTGACCGAAACAAGCAAAGGTGATGGCGGTGGGACCAGGGTTGTAAGGTTAGGTGGGACCAGGGTTGTAAGGTTAGTGAATCTATGAGGTTGAGAAGACAGGGGATGGCAGAGCGGACTGAGACTCCCAGCATCGAGAAATTGGTTCTCACATACCTTAGACTTAGCACACACACTACATTGTGGTGCACGGATCACACCTAGGAGAAAAGGATTCCTCAGGTGTAAAGGGAGAACTATGTTATTTCCTATCTGCTGAGGGGGCTGAGAGGAGAGAACCAGAAGAGGCCTCCAGCAGAGGCAACGGGAGAACAGCTCCTATTGTGGAAAAGGAAGTCTAGAGAGTCTGGAAACAGACTTTATGTGAGGTATTTTCAGGTGGCGTTTGTTGTTGCTTTGTTCTGATTTCACTAACTTGTCCAGTAAGTGGAAAGAAAGAATATTTTAGTTTTTAATCTGGATCTTCTCTGAGATGATAATTTAAGTGAGTGTTATCCATTATAAAAACCTGGTGGCTGCTTTATTCTATCTGTAGAGAAGAGAAATTAATTCTTTTATGAACACGCCTTTCTCTGCTCTAATTCTTTAAGGTTGGGTTTATGACAAGTCTGTGGTGTGTGATTGGTATGTGGATATTATATGTGTTGGGTAACTGGTGTGTGTCAGATGTATAGTGTGTAGCATAGAGGCACCATGTTATGTGTGGTTAGCATCTGTGAGGTGTAAGCTATAGTGATATTTTGTGCTTTAACAAATAAAATTTGCCTGAAGATCAGAATGCAGAGCTAATCCAATAGAGGCCAGAGAGTGGTGGCACACACCTTTAATCCCAGAGACAGATGGATCTCTATTAGGTCAAGACCACCCTGCGCTACATAAAATTGATTCAGTCTAAAAGAGAAGCAGAGCTCACACAAAGGCAACCCCAGCACTTGGGATCACATGCCTTTAATCCCAGCACTAGGGAGGTGGAGACAGGAGTGATGTGGCTGGGTGGAGAGAGAACAGACGGCAGGAGGAGGCAGGAGAGTGGTGTAGTCTGAGCCGCAGTCAGTCTGAGATTGCAGTCTAGGCAGTCTGCAGTCTGAGGACAGGATCGCACCTTTGGTCTGAGCATTGGTAGAGGTAAGAACTCTAGTGTCTGCCTGCTCTGCTTCTCTGGTCCTTCAGTTTTCACCCCCTGAGAGCTGACTGCGAGTTTTTATTATTAAGAACAATTAGAATTCGTATATGTGAAGGAGCATTAGAGGACATAGGTAGATAGGAAAGGCAAAGCAGGTCACCTGAGATGTTGGTTTCTTGTTCCTGGAACACACTATGAGGAGAAATGGCAGGGAGGCACAGAGGTAGGTATCTAAGTAGGACCAAGAGGGAAAAGGAAGGGCCCAAGGACACTACACAATAGCCAAGACAGTTAGCTAATTTATGTCTCTCCACTCCTGAACGGACAAAGCCTTCCCTTTCTCCACTGTTCAGGTTCCTGTCTTTCCTAGACATTCAATTATTTGTCTAATCTAGGGACTGAGCTCAGTGATTCCCTAGCTCAGTGGTTCTCAACCTGTGCATTTTGACCCTGTGAGTGTTGAATGATTTTCTCACAGGGGTCTGCTAAGACCACCAGAAAGCACAGAAACTTTACATCATGATTTATAACTAGCAAAATTACAGTTACGAAGTAGCATCCAAAACAATTTTATGACTGTGGGGTCACCACAACACAAGGAACTGTGTTAAAGAGAAGCAGCATTCAGAAGGTTGAGAACCACTGTTTAGACGATCACCAGCATACACTACCCCAGCCCACCCCATTACATATGTGAGGTCTGCATGAGTATGTGTGTTGAATGTTAGCTGTGTATGTAAGGTAGAACTATGTTTGTATCATGTGTAGTTGGTATTAGTGTATGAGATGTGTATATGTTGAAATATATGTGCTTGTATAGTTTGTATGTTGTATGTATGAAACATGTATGTTGTATTGTGATATATGGAAGTGTCTATGGCATATGATTAGAATGTTTATATCCTATGGTTTGGGTGGTATATGTATGTGTGTGGTTTGCCTAGTATATATGGTAGAAGCACACATGTATCGTATATGTGGTTAGAGTTTATATCTGTGAGGTATATGGCATATGCTATATATGTGAAAAGTATGTGTTGTATGTGAGGTAAAAGTATGTCTGTGTTCTTTGGTATCTGTGTGTGAGCTATGTGGTGTATGTTTAGTATGAATAATATGTGTGTATGTTGTATATGAGATTAGTATGGTGTGAAATGAGATATATTTTGTGTGTATAAGGTATGTGCTTGCATGAGGTATATTAGTGTGTGGTGAGTGTTTCTCATGTTTGTGTCCCCATGTCACATAGACAGCTGTGAAGTCACCAGATTTTCCTCTTTAAATCACTAGGTACAAAAAAGGAACACTACTCCAACATTTACAAACAGCTATCACTGTATAAAGAGTTTAGTATTGGGGGCCAGCAAAGTGGCTGCCTAGGTAAAGGCACCTGCCACCAAGACTGAGAGTGACCCGAGTCTATTCACTGGGATGCACACGGCGGGAGAACAGACTCTCCATAGTGTCCTCTGAAGACACACAGGGTGCGGAGAGTATATATCTAGAGGGTGCACCGCTGCCAGCCAGCCAATGATTTCAGAAAAGACAGCAGAAGAGACAGTTACACAGAATGACTCCCATGAGCTTCCTGGCTGTGAATTTCATTTATCCCTTCACTGTTCCCACATTTAACTGAGTGTTGATGATTCTCTCAATAAGAAAACAAAGGGGAAGAATCATCATTAATCCTTATTATGAGTGACCTCTTGATAACATGTTTCTATCCCTGCAACTTCAAAACACGGATATTGTGATCCGAATTCATAGGGCCTGTGCTTCAGAGAGGTCTTGGGAGTTCCCGGACACCACAGGGAACAGGGAGGTGTTTGGGGGGCACGTTAAACCCAGGAAAGAGACACTATAACCCTGATGCAATATGATACTTTTAAAACTAGTTTTAATTCATATGGAGGGCTTAGCTGTTTAGAGCCAGAATTATTCATAATGAAGACAACCAATCAACAACATGCATTCAACAATGAGGCAACACACCCTTCTCCCTCCTTTCCCACATTTTGGTCTCTCTTCTCTCTTTCTTTACTATCTTCTCTCTTGACTCTTTCTCCTTCTTCATCTCTTCTCTTCTCTTCTTTCTCATCTTCTAATCTTCTTTTTTCCTTTTCTCCCCCTCCCCCACATGTCTCCATCTCTGCCTTTCATGCCCCCCTTTTTTTCAGAAATTAAAATCCTACTATGAAGTTCAAAGATGATCAAATTTCCATAGTTTTGAATTTGTTTCTATTTTTTCAACTAGGTGATGACAGCCAGGTCTCTACCATCAATAGCAGGAATGTATACATTACAATCAATATATACACATACATAAATGCATGCATACACATGTTAATATTTGTTACCAATGATCTGTTTAAGCTTTTAGCATGATTGCTCACATTGCTGGATAGCTGTGATGTTGAGATAATGGTGGGAGCATCGTGCCTCTCAGAGTTGTGAGGATTAGACTATGAAAGGCTTGTATATAGATCCTGGCACACAGTATGCAGCTAGCAGGCACTGTGAAAATATGCAAGTTGTGCACACATTCTGTTAAGTGTGTCATCATCTTGCTAATGCTTAATTTCTCTACTTGTTTTTTTGAACGAGTATCTCCACATTACCATACTGTTCTTACCTCTGTGTTGCTGAAGAGTTTATCGCAACAGTTTCAAATAAACACAACTCGAACGGTTATCTCATTTTACTGTGTCTAGTCAAAGGTACACTATGTTCTCGGTGAAAGGGCAGTATGTAAGCTTGTTCAATTGTATTTATAAAACCCTTGAAATATTTCAAGATGAAAGAATGGTGCTTTCTGCTATTACTGCCGTCTAGTATTTCTGTCTGTTTTATTTCTTAAGTGGCCACAGATGACTCTTTCCAAAATTTTCAATGTGTGTTGTAGAACTTGGGTCTCAAAATTTTAAAGTAATTCAATATCTAAAGTTCTTAGAAACATGTGGATTTAATGCTTTGTATCTATATACTATGTTGTTATTACTGTCTAACTATCAAAATCTTTTAAAAGATTCCTCTTTAAGTACAACTTAAACATTTCCCTTAAATATAGGAGTCAGAGAGTTAGGAATTCTGATGCCTACTTGCTTATTAGAACAATGTAAAATGCTTCAGAATGTCCTGAATGGCTTACACATCTTAAGCCACAGAAAGAAACCGTTGGGCTGAAGTCAGCGTTCTTTGCTATTTCTCCATCTGTACCTTTTTATTCATCATTGTAATGTAATTTGGACAAAATTTGCTGGTTTATTTACATCAGGCATAAATGCAGGACTGTAGGCCCATATTTCTACATGGTAAGGCGGCCAGACTTCCAGGCCATAGTATACACCTGCCACACAGGAGGGGTCATCCCTAGCAATGGGTCAGAATATGCTAATGTCATTCTTCTCCTTCCTTGTGATTTGGAGGATGCCTGAAAAGAGTTGTTAATTCGGCCTACATGACAGAGCTGGCATACAGAGTAGGAAGCCATGACAGAGCAGGCATAGGTAGATGTGGATGTGATCACAACCATTCACCTGGTTACCTAGGAAACAGAATGCTAGTGAATTTTCCTTTTTTACTTTTGGTATAAAAGCTGTTATTGGAGAATAAACAGGGAAATTTTCAGGATGTGAACTCAAAATTTCATGAGGGATCACTGAGAATCTCCCTCCTGATAAAGCCATGTGAATTGTGTCTTTAATCCCATGCCTTCCCTCTCATCCAGAGAAATAATTTAGGGTCCGGACTGGCACCGGACCCCAACAAAGAACTAGATTGCTTTTTGCAGAATCCCCACTGTAGCCGGTATCAACAAACAGGAGGATGAAAGAACAGAAAACATGGTGTTCGAGGCTGTGTTGCTCGTGGTAAGGATCTGAGACAGGCGTTTCTAGATTCTTGGTGCTTTAGGCACAGCATGAAAGTAAGCTCACACAAATTTGCAAAGCAGTAAGAAAACCTTATTAAAAGCAAAACTATGGTACAAATTAGAAAGAAGTAGTTGTCAAGTTTGATGGTAGGCCATATGAGATGCTCAAGGGTCCTTGCTTAGGACTTTTGAGGTTCAAACGAGAAAGAAGTTTAGTTGCTAATAAGGATAGTTTTGATATAGTATCTATTCTGCTTGACAGATTAAACTATAAAACCATTTCTCTACTCTGCATATCCCTTCCTATAATGCATCTGATTTCAATTTATATGTATGCTTAATTGCATATAAGTATAAGATTAGTAAACAGGATATTCTCCCTAAAAGTTCACTTTGGGAGACAGTTTTGCCTGTCTTAATACTTATGTCCCTAAAAAGAGTTCAGACAAGATCAACCTTTCCATTCTTCTACCTGTACATCTGTCTAAGTCTGATGGTCATGAGAATTAAAAAAAAAAAGAAGAACTTGCTTTGAGTGTAGTTTGTACACAGCTCAATGCAGATGAGGGTCCAAGATTGCCAGGTACATTGATAGAGTGAACTGTGCGTACATAATATGTGCAGGCAAGGGTCTCAGAGTGCCACGTGCATTATATGAAGGATACATGCATAGCCCACACCAAGCAGAGCCCCACATTGGCTAAGCTATTCCCTATGTTTTTCTGCCTCAGAAGGACTTCATTTGCTTTCAGCTTCTCTTTATGTAATCAGGATTTCAAGCAAAGTAGAAGACTGAAGGGTCGTGCAGTTATACTATATAGTTTGTGCCTGTACCAACAAGGAATGGTAAGCTTAAGGAGCAGAAATCATTCTTGTTAAATGTAGAATTTGCTCTTGAGTGTTTGAAACATGGTCAGTGCTCATCATGGGGATATGCCCAAGGCAGGTTGTTCATTCCCCAGTGGACTGTCACACACCCATGTACATATGAACGGTACTAATTGGAATCAGGGAGCTATAAATAATACTTGAAAAAGAGAACATGAATCTGTGAAGGAGATGTGGCAGGGTGCCAAGACAAGTTGGAGGTCAGTGGTAGGTGGAGATGATTTAATATACTGGATAAATATAAGAAACGCTCAAAGAATAAGAAATTATATAAAATTAAATTATTGTGAGATATTTTTAATTGTTCCAATGATATTCCTCCAAATTCAACAAATGGACACATTAGATATTCTTAATGGATAAAACTTAATTAGTAGACTTTTTTACAATTGAATTCTTATTGTAAAAAATACACATTAATAGACTTTAATGGAAACCATGAAAAATAAAATGTCTTCCCAGTGTCATGCCTTGAAATGTGATAGCAATTCTAACTATTTTTATCTGGTGAAATAATCATTAAATCATTGTGTTAAACTATAAACATAGGATATATAAAGGATGTCATTTTGGTGCCAATTTTATCATGGGACCTGGAATTAGTTTCATACCGTGTTGACCAGAGATGAAAAATTGAAGGTCTTGCCTTAGGTCTCCAGCTGGTAAGTGTGAGGGTTGAAAAAGGTGGACCAAAGTTAAAAGTGCCAGCAACTACATCCAAGGATTTGGCCCAACAGTCATGTTAGTCATACCAACATTTGTTTTCTTATCATTTGAAAGATCGCATGTGATAGTTTTTAATGAGAATGACCATATAGACACATATGTTTTAACACTTGGTCCCTAGGTGCTAAAACTGTTTAAGAAGAGTTAGGAGATGTGGTCTTATTTGAAGAATTGTGTCACTAGGGGTGGACTTTACAGTTTCAAAAGACTCAAACCATTTTGAGTCTTTCTGCTATCTGCTTGTGAATATATGTTCTCAGCTACTGTTCCAGCACGATGCCTGCCTGCTGCCATATTTTCCTTTATGGTGGTCATAGACTCTAACTTTCTATCGCTGTGATTCCAAATTACTCTTTCTTCTGTAAATTGCCTTGATCATAGTATCTTATCACAGCATCACCTATGATGGTTAAGCTTGACTTGTCAGTTTGATGGAATTTAAAACTACCATGGAAACAAATCTCTAGGCAAGTATGTAAGGAGTTGTCTAGACTTGCCTAACCAAAGTAGGAACAGCCACCTTAAATGTGGGTGCTAGCCTTCTGGTTATAGGAACCCCAGACTTAATAAGCAGAAGAAAGCAATCTAAGCACCAGCATTCATTAGCCTTTGCTTCCCGATTGTGGATACAATAACCAGCCTGTACTTAGCACAGTGACTGTATCCCCTAGAACTGTAAGAAAAACAAACCCTTCCTTCTTTCAGTAGGTTTTGTGAGGTATTTGTGTCATGGTGAAACAAGTAACTCATAAACTACCTTCATTTTCATTGTAAGTCTGAGACAGTTCTATTGATGGTGTGCTGAAGAGTTAGTTTGGACAAGGTGGTATATTTCTCAAAATCCCTTGTTTTAAGTGCAATCCTTCCCCCTCCTCAAAAAACAAAACACAAACAGAAAACCCCTCAACTCTAAGACTCAAAAACATGATCCTAAATTTAGCATAAAATTAAACAAGGGAGCACAAATAAGAAGAATAAAAAAAATCTTGAAAAATGATAAAAATAAAAGAATCACAAAATTCAATTTTTCTTTAACAATGTTCTATTCGTATTATTTTACATATTTCAGAACTAGATAAAGATTCTGGCTACGTAAGAAGTAATATCCCAAATGTCACTGTAAAATGACTTTATGTGAATGTTGCCTCCAAAAATAAGGTAGCACATTGCCTGTAACCCTAAAATGATAACAGAATGCTCAGGGGCTGGATTTGGTTCACTAGGCATCAGACAGCTCTACCTGAAATTCCAGTTTTGAGGGATTCATTGACCCTTGGCTTCCATGGATACTTGTATGCATGGGGTGCACAGTAACTCACATACATATACATAAATAAATGTCTAAGACCATACACAAAGCTGGGCATGGTGGCACATGCCTTTAATCCCAGTACTTAGGAGCCAGAGATAAGTAGATGTCTGTGATTTTGAGGCCAACCCGGTCTACAAAATGAGTTCCAGAACAGCGAAGACTACATAGAGAAAACCTGTCTCAAAAAAAATTATGAACACAAACATTTCACTAAATACTTATTTTTATGGGAATGTGTTTAGAGATATAGAAACTATTAGAAGAAATCTTGGTCTATGCAGCAGAGTTAAAACCAAACTGTAAAATTAACACTGTGACTCTGACAGCATGCGTAACATTTTGTCATAGATTGGCTTGCTAATATGAGTAGTGCGACCAGCTAAAATTAAGCATAATGAAGGCATGTTAGCGAGTGCTAGGAACACATCTGTAATAAGATGGAGTCTGAACCAAGAAAACTGGTCTGTTTCATTGCTTACGTAAACTGGTATTTGTTCCAGTCGTATTGCAATGCGATTAATGCTTGCTTAACTTTTACAATGACTTCAATAGTTATTCACTACATATTTGGAAACAGGAAGTACCTTTTCTGAGCCTCAGTTCCCTCTACTGTAAGCAAGCACCAATCCTCCCAGCGTGAGGGGATGATTGCATGAGATGGTTTATGCAAAGCAGATTGCTTGGCATAGAGAAAACAATTATTGAACAGTAGGTCTGTGATTCAAAGGCAAATATGCTATTGTTTAAATTATCTCAATGGGGTTTCTGTTCAATAATACTTTCACATTTTTTTTTTGTGGTTTTTGGTAGTGGATACATGAAGTTTTTTTGTTTTTATTTTTGTTTTTTTGCTTTTTTTGTAGAGTTGAAAACAGAAATTAAACCAGAGCCCCCTCCTGTGCTCCAAGGGATGCACACAAGCACATGAAACCTTGTGGAGTTGAAAATTATCGTCAATGGTCATCTCCAAATAACCACATTCCTCTTACAGTTTCTCAGGGACATAATGTTCTAATTATTTAGCCATCCTCAAAGACTCGAGACTGAAACTGGGAATGTTGAGTTCTGCATTTTGACTGTGTCTGATTCATTTGAGGTCTTTATGTCTTGACTTGTTCTTTCCTCATTTATGTAATGAAGGAGCAATCCAGTTATCCCCTAGGAACAAAATGAGAAGGGATACTTTTGTACTATTTTGAAATTAGAATTTATAAAGGGATTTAAGATGTGTTGTTATGTATGCTGGGGAGCTGGGTCAGTGAAAAAGATGACACAGAGGGGAGGAACACTTGTGTAAGAAACTGAGTTCAAATCCCCAACATCAATGACCTCATTATTGTGGAAGACTGAGACAGGAGGATGCTGGCTCTTGCTAGCCACTGGCCTAGTTCCAGGTTTAGTGAAAGACTTTGTCTCAAGGGAATAAGGTGGAGAGTGATGACATAGTACACCCACAGTGTTTTTCCAGGTTCTGCATGTATGGCCCCATGTAATCCCCCAACACACATATGTCTACAAATGGCATCCAAATGTTTGGCAGGAATCTCCATGTAAAGCATGAGAAAGATTAAAAAAAAAATTCTAGATGTCAAGCATGGCTTCTTGATAGTAGTGTTGCCTCAAGTGGACTCTGTTTGCTAGCAGCAAACAGAGGCACTACTGTTTTAAGGGGGCTTCCTGACTCAGAATTAGCAGAAAAAAATCATGCATCTAGCTCTTTTAAGAGGCCCTGCCACCAAACATAAATGGTGTTTATGAGCAGCCAGAAGCATGCTTCTTGGTGGTGGTATGGACCTAGAAACTCCACAGAATTGTGGGAGGGAGGGGCAATGACCAGTACCTCCACCATGAAGCTACCAAAGCTGTGGCTTTAATCCTAGTTATATTGCTTAGCAAATTAAAGATTCATGTGGTCAGGAAAAGAGAGATATACAGTAAAGACAGATTTAGACGAAAAAAAAATCTCTAAACAATTTACACAGTGTTTAAAAATATATGTAGGCTTGGGAGAGAAAAGAAAAAGGATAAAGTCCTTAAAGAGAGAGAGAGAGAGAGAGAGTAGTTGGGTGGCATATTCCTTTAATCTTAGCATTTGGGAGTCAGATAAAGGCAGATCTCTGTGAGTTCAAGGCCAGCCTGGTCTACAGAGTGAGTTCCAGGACAGTCAAAGAAACACAGAGAGAGAAACCATGTCTCAAAAAACCAAAAATTAAAAAATAATAGAAATAGAGTAAGAAAAGAAAAGCCATGCAAAGATGGAAAACACACAGAGAGTTTAGATACTGTACGTTATTGTGTTGTCTTTGAATTGTTTGCTGAGGAAGGAGCAACAGCTGCTAAAAGACTTTTTTTTTTGTTTTTTTTCGAGACAGGGTTTCTCTGTGGCTTTGGAGCCTGTCCTGGAACTAGCTCTTGTAGACCAGGCTGGCCTCGAACTCACAGAGATCTGCCTGCCTCTGCCTCCCAAGTACTGGGATTAAAGGCGTACGCCACCACCGCCCTGTTAAAAGACATTTGATTACAAATTAAATTTGGTTATAAATATTGTTGGATTAATCCAACCTATATATTTTGAAAATGTTTCGACTTCAAAATTAAAGTCAAAAGATATGTTACTTTGGAGAACAGGTTTTGCTTTTGTTTCAAAAGGAAATGAAAGACTGTGCATTCATTCTGGGTTAAGAAAAATAAGGTTTGCTCATGGAAGACCCCCTGACAAATCTCTAATGGGACAGATGTCCCAGATGATCCATTTCAGAGCACCTCTGTCACAGTTTCCTCTGAGTTTCACATCTATAACAGTTACAAGGTGACTGGTTAAAGCCATCCAGCCTCACAGAATACTCTAGTCAGGACTTGGCCATAATCCTAAATTTTCTTTGGGTCCCAATAAAATTATCAGCACCCCCAATCAGCAGGAAGTAGCATAGAAAACTATGGCCACATTCCCAAGAGGTAAGGTGGGGGGTTTTGTCATTCAATGGATTATGGATGTTTGTCTTTGTTTAGAGTATTGGTTACAAGTTGTTAGGGATAATAACCAGAAAAAAAGCTAAACAAAGGAGATTAAATTCAGAATTCTTGTTTTGAAAAGAAAAAAAGGAGAAGTGCTGTAGGATAATGCTCCTATACCCTGTAAAGATTTGTCACTTGTATTGGTTTAATAAAACACTGATTGGCCAGTAGCCAGACAGGAAGTATAGGCAGGGTGACCAGACTAGGAGAATTCTGGAAAGAGGAAAGGTTCAATCTGCAGTTGCCACCAAACACAGAGAAAGCAAAATGAGAATACCTCACTGATAAAGGGTACTAAGCCACATGACTAATGCAGACATGAATTATTGGCTAATTTAAGTTGTAAGATCCAGTTAATAATAAACCTGAGCTAATAAGCTGAACAATTCATAATTAATATAAGCCTCTGTGCATTTCATTGGGACTGAACAGCTGTGGGACTGGACAGGACGGAAACTTCCGTCTACGCGTATGCATGTATATCAAATACACAGACATGTGCACCCAGACATGTTATTATGAGCTTTCTCCTCTCTGAAATCACTTGTTATTGGGGATTCCCAAAGCTAGCATCTATCATTTAAATCTGAGGGAGTAAATAATAAATAACAGCAAATTTTTTAAAATCTAGACTGCCAATTCCAAAAGAATGTGAAGGTACTGATTTTAAAAGTTCACAATATGGAAGGGGAGAACAAACCCCCAGTTGTCCTCTAATCTCCACATATTTTTGCATGTATTCCCTACTAACATACTTATCATGTACAACACACATACATGAAATAAGTAAATAAGTGCTTCTTAAAATTCTGAATTGCCTATGCTGAGAAGAAAAGCATCATGAACTCATGTTTTAAAGTTAAAACAACACTGAGAACAATCTTCTACTGATATTCTATGTGTATATTGCAAAACAACATCTATCTGTTAGCAGAATAGAAATGAACTTTCAGAACAGAAGATACAGGAGTCTACATTTTACCCCTTATTCTTTTTACGATGGGACATTATGAAATTTCTCAACATTTTCAATGTGCATATGCCACTTTAGGATTATTAGGTGGATTAAATGAAATAATCTAAAGAGCTGCTTGCAGTGCTTGGTATGGTTTTCTAAGGGTAACTACTGTGAGAATACTTGAGTAAATACACATTTTAAATGCAGAGCCCCTGCTGCCATTGTTCACATAGGATCTCAAAATTAGAATGTTATATTCCTTTGGAAGTACTGATTGAATTAACAACAAGTACAGCAACCTTTGTGTGGAATTCTATCCTACCCAGCTTGCTAGCTCAGCTAAATAAAACCATGTGAATACTACCAAGGAAAGTGGTAACAAAATGAGAATTATGGCATCAGTCATTGACTTAGGAAGGTGACATGCTGATCCCACATCTTAATTTCCATCATGGTCTGTGGAGAACATTACCCTGTTCCATAATATGTGAAGGTAGCTTACTTTTGCAGTGTAGGTCCTTAGAGGATTAGCTATTTGGAGAGGTTTTCTGATTTTTAAAATTATATTCAGCGTGTGTGTGTGTGTGTGTGTGTGTGTGTGTGTTTGCATGCACATGTTTTAGGATCCACATATTAAGGTCAGAAGGCAACTTTCAGGAGTCTGTTTTCTCCTTTTACCTTCTAGGTCCCAGGGCTAGAACATCAGGATTTGCAACAAGCACTTTTGCCTGCTAAGTAAGCTCCTTGGTCCAGTTTTTCTGATTACTTATCATTGAAGATACCACAAAAGATAAACCTGAGAGGAAAGACTAGTTCAACCAGATTCCTTTCTGTCTACAAAAACCATATATAAGCCGGGCGGTGGTGGCGCAGGCCTTTAATCCCAGCACGTGGGAGGCAGAGGCAGGCGGATCTCTGTGAGTTCGAGACCAGCCTGGTCTACAAGAGCTAGTTCCAGGATGGGCTCCAAAGCCACAGAGAAACCCTGTCTCAAAAAAACAAAAAACAAAAAACAAAACAAAACAAAAAAAAACAACCATATATATTAGAGGGGGTCAGAATTAAGCCTTGCTGTTTTTAAGAATCAAATGTCACTTAGATGGGATATTTAATCACTAAAGGACCATGATCCCATTTTATGAAGGTCCTGAAGGCTCATTTCTCTCCTTGTTGTTGATGATTGTCACTCCTGGTGATTTCTTCTCCTATGTGTTTGGTGAACTCTGGAGAATTTTTAAGAGCATCCTGTATCATTGAATTAAAGGCATGACTTTGTACACAGGCTTTTCTGATCCTTCTGCTGGTAGCCACAGGACTAATGCCATAGGGTTAGCTGGAACGACCCTGTCCTATTCTATTATGGTGTGGTGATAAGACATTTTAATCAAAGGCACTTGGGGAAGAAAGCATTCATTCGGCTTACATACTCAGGTCGTTACTGAAGGAAACCAGGTCAGGAACCCAGAGGCAGGAACCGTGGAGGAACACTCCTTACTTTCTCACTCTCTGGTTTGCTTACTGATTCATGTTCGGCTACATTTTTATACAGTCCAGGTCTCCAGTGCTAGGAATTGTGATGGCCACGTCAGTCTGGGCCTTCATCCATCAAGACAGTCTCTCAGAGACATGGCCATAGGCCAATCTGATATGGGCAGTCCCTCAATTGAGACCCCCCCCCCCAGGTGATTTTAGGATGTGTAAAGTTGACAGTTGACAGGCTATCTGGGATACACCTTCATCTCAGAAGAGAGGACACCTCATCTAAAGGACTCTTCTCTCAGCACCACCAAAGCACTACCGAACAACAATAATATCTGCTGTCGTGTCATCTGCCTCTCAGGAAAAGACATCCTCCCCACCTTAAGTTCTGTGTCTATAAAAGAGGAAACCCCAGCTTCCACCGCTGCTGTGTTACTGGGGACACATTGTACCAGAATGTGTGGAGGATCTGATTAGTGAGAGCACTTATGTAACGGAGCAAAAATAATTAACTTGTCATAGCCTTTCTTTCAACAGAATCAAGAAGATTCTTGTACAATAGGAGCCATAGACCAATAACACGGCAATGGGGGTGGGGAATCTATTTTCTTGCATCCCTTTATACTCTGATTCTTAAAAATTATTATTGATTCATGTGTGGAGATTTGTTGTTTGTGCATGTGTGTGTGTGTGTGTGTGTGTGTGTGTGTGTGTGTGTCTGTGCAGATGTATGGAAGTCATGGGGCCATTTGTTGGAGTCAATTCTTTTTTCCACCATGTGAGTCTTAGAGACCAAATCAGATCACCAGGTTTGGCAGCAGGAGCCTTTACTCCACTTGGCTTCTTGTCAGCTATTTCTTTTCTAATTCTTGATTCTGAAACGTAGAAAAATGTAGAATGATGCTTGAAATAATAGCCTATGGTGATCATGAAAACTTAATAACATTAATCAACCAAATTTGTTTTTAAATTTGGATATCTGTATATGGGTCTATGTATAGCATACAAAATGAGACACTAATTCTACGAGATATATGGTGAACATGAGAATTATAAAGAATTCTAATTAGGAATATTTTATTACTAAACCTCAAAATCATAAAAAGCTAGATTTATCTAAAACATTTTACTTAGAAATTATTGGTTAAAAATTTATGTAATTATTTTTATTTAGCATGTACTTTTTAATTTTAGGAGAAAATATTTTATAAAACTAAGTAAACAAGGTTTTGTATTTTAGTATTTATTTTTGTAATGAATTTTAATTTTATTGTATATAATATTATTTAATCTTTTAACTAAATGTGGGCAATCACTCATCATCTAAGTGTTCTTAAAAATTGTTTAACTAATTTTTATATTTTAAATATTTAATTTATATTAAATATGCATATTTAAAACATTTAATTGCCAATAAAATGTACAAAGTTAATTAGAAGACTTTGCTAAAAGACAGAAAATTGGAAGATAGATATAAATTCAAGTGTGTTTCTCAATAAAGGGCACTGAGAGAGAAAGAGAGAGAGAGAGAGAGAGAGAGAGAGAGAGAGAGAGAGAATATGAATTGAAGACGAGTGTGTTCTGTTAAAAATAAACGCTTCCAGGGAGCTGGCTCCGCCTGTGAAGCACCTCTTTCACCCCAAGCATATAGACCTAGGTGTGAATCCTCAGAACCCAAGGAGAAGCTAGAGGTAATCCCCTACATCTGTAAAATTAGTTCATGGGGAGCTCACTGGGCAGCCATTCTAGACAAATGTGAGCACCAGTTCAGTGCAAGAGCTGTCTCAAAAGATAAGATTGAAAGCAATTAGTGAAAGACACCCAGTGTCAGTCTGGAGAGGTGGCTCAAGACCACTTGCTGCTCTTTCAAAGGCCCCAAGTTCAGTTCCCAGCATCCCAGTTAGGTACCTGTAGCTGCAGCTACAAGGGATTCATTGCCCTCTTCTGGCCATGTGCATACACTCACACAGACATAAGCACATACACATAAATTTTAAAATGTTGTTAAATCTTAAAAAAGAGATGTTGTTAACCCCCAGCACCAACACACTAAAAATAAAAACAAAGCAAAGCAAATCAACACACACACACAATCATGGGGGACCACACACCGTTTGATTATTGATGTTTTGTTGAAACACAGGTTTGGTCTACAGGATGGCAGCAGAAAGTGAGGATGCGTGCCAGTTGTCTATCACTCCTCTATCTTCTAACTCAATATCTAATCTGCACTGAAATTTTCCCTTCCATTTTCATGTGTCTGTCATTTTGCATAGAACATTTCCCCCGTTCTTTGAATTGTCACCCACAGTATTTTGCAATCACAGTTGTCATCCTGTGACTGTGTCTTCTTGGCTCTACTGAGTGCTATATGAGTACATAAGGCAAGCCTTGATCAACACTGCTCTCCCTATAGCCCTGGACTACAATAATCCCTCTTTCCCTCCCTCCTTTCCCTCTTCCTCTCTTTCTCCCTCCCTTCCCCTTCTCTCCTCCCCTTTTCTCCCCCTCTTCTTCTGCCTCTCCTCTCCCCTCTATTTTTCCCTCTTTGCCTCTGTCTTCCTCCTTTCCTCTCGCCCTTTCTCTCTCTTCTGCCATATATGCACACATAAGTATATTACACAATGGCATATATTGGCAAAATTCTGTGCTTCATAGCTATTTAAGAGACTAGTCCCATTTCTTTCTTTTATATGTGCGTGTAGTGGGTGCACTCCCCCATGTGGGCACATTTACAGGCCAGAGGTTATGAGCCTTATTTTTTCACTTATCATCATCATAATCATCATCATCATCAACATGTGGAGGTCAGAGAACAAGTTTGTGGATTCAGGTCTCTCCTTGTACCTTTACATGGTTTTACAGGGTCAAACTTAGGCATCCAGGTCTGTGTGACAAGTGCCTTTACCCACAGAGCCACCCCCCTGGCCCAATCATCTTATTGTTTTAATTTTCTTTCTTTTTTGAGATGACTTTTATATGTGCCTGGGTATTTTGATTATATATACCACGTCTCTGCCTGGTGCTCAAGGCCAGAAGAGGGTGTTGGATTCCCTGGAACTGGAATTAAGATCAGTTATGAGATGCCACGTGGGTTCTGGGATCTGGACCTGGGTTCACTGCAAGAGAAGCAACAACTGCTTTTAATCTTTACTACAGAGTCCTTTCTCCTGCTCTCCACTCGCTTTGTATTTTGAGTCAGGGACCTCCACTGACCCCGAAGCTCACTGTTTCAGCTAGACTGGCTTCCCACCAAGCCCTAAAGTCTGACTGTCCCTGTTCCCCAGCACTGGAGCTACAGATACTCACCACCATGCCCAGCTAGCACTAAGGATCCAAACACTGTGCCTTTTGGCTTATGTAGAAAGCGCTTTATCCACTGAGTCATCTCCCCAGCCCCTCAGTCCTATTTTGTAACAATGATGTTGCTGTAGACAAGATGGAGTGCCAGTGAAAGTATGCATTTGTTTCAACTCTCTACATATGCTACCACAAGGCCTCTTGAAATACAGCAGACAACAGTTGACCGAGAACAAAGTTGAGAACTGGGATTTAGAAGGCAGTTGATTTCTGCCTTTGCCAACAATGAGTTATTGAGGTTTGGTTAAGCCAGTGTCTATCAGCTCTTCAAACCCTCTCTTCCTTTGCTCCTAAGGCTCACAACTGGACCATATTTATCAGTGTATTCACTGGTTGAATTCTAGCTAATGTAAGTGGGAGTGATGTGGACTTTCCAAGCCTGGCAAATAAGAACTTATATACTTCACCTACTAACTCAACCCATGTTCCACCATCCTTTTTGAGCCTTCTCATTCACCCAGATGGAAACGTACACGATAACCCACATGGGGGCAAGACTAGAAGCCATTTTGGTAGTTACTTACTTAAACCTTGGTGTTCAAGTGAACAAGAAGCAGAACCACTTCTGACAGAGTTACCCCAACATCAGAGGAATCATTTCTCTGCAGTGCATCAAGCATTTAGGGTTCATTACTGGGATTTGACTTCACCTCATTAATGTACAATATAATAACGTCTATCACACAGACAAAATAATGTATACAAGTCCTTAACACAAAGTCGGACACCTTTTTTATAAACAAGAGTGTGTACTGTTGTTAACAAGATTCAGTAGGAGTCAATCAGATGTTCAATGAACTGAGAAGTGATATGCAAATATTGATTGTCTGGAGTTCTTTTTGTAGGGTAAATCTAAGAATTCATGGAATTTAAATCCTGGGAAGTCTTTTATAAGGAAGAGAAAGAAACTTTACCTTTTCCATTTGCCTATATTAGATTTCGTCTTTCGCTATGCCTATATAAATCTTTTATACTGGATTTGCTCGAACTGTAATTTATTTTAATATAATATTTTGTAATTCGTGATCTTCATTTAATATTATAATTTTAAAAACAGCCTATGTGTGACATCACAGAATCCATCCTACTAAGTTAGGACTGTGGTTGTGTCAACATCGATCTATTTTATGCAGATGCTCTTCAAAATGGCAGAAATCCAGAACTCTGAGATGAAAAACCGGCTCAGTAAAATGAGAAATCACACATGGTGAGTTTTCTTCCCCAAAAGCATTGCTCCAAGGTCTTAAATGTGGTCACAAATCTTTAGCTGGAAAAGCGGAGGTGAAGGAATTGTCATCACAGATTCTTTCACGTACTACGGCAAAACTAACTCTGAAACTTTTACTCCCTTGACAGTGTTCTTCCTAGTGACCCTTACCTTAGTCCAGAACATGGCCAGAATATGCTTATCCATTTAAAAGACTAATGAGCATGGGATACTAACCAGCAGCTCTGGAGAGCTCAGTCTTCTGCATTTGAATGCCTCCAGTAATGATAAGCAGAGGATTGCTGGTGTTTCTTGCATTTCTGTAGCTTTTAATGTGAGAAAGCTTAGGCATTATTTACCAAAAATCACTTTCACCTTTGGTTTTTGAACATTACACCAGTCAAAGCATGTTAACAACAAGAAAATTGACCATGATAGGAGGCATTTAATGATGACTAGGGTGGGTTTTCTAAACCTTATTCTGTTTTTATTCTGATTTTACTCATTTAAAGGAGACACATTTTATTATTTTTTTTATTTGACAACTTTTATAAGCCAGACAAAAGTCTGTATTTTATGTTCATTATATAATAATTAAATTACCATGGGTTATATATAAAGGAAGAATTAATGTTCTCACAAGACTGATGATTAAGTAAGTGTTGTCTTCATGTGTTTATACAATGTTTTAAAACACATGAAGACAGGCCATTCATTTTTCATTAATTCACCTATGAATTAAGTTTTCTTAGCCACAGTGCACTGCAATTCTTGGTCATAGGGATAAAATGCAGTGACCTCAAGCAATGTCTGCCTAGAGTTGGAAAGAAAAATGAACTTAACTCAGTACCACAGGATATACAAAAAAAATATAGTATTTGACATTTGAACATTTAAACATAAAGCTATTTCTAAAGTTCATCTGACATTTTCTGGTCTCTTAGAAATCTGATGAAAAGAGAAAATTCTATTTCCCAAATGGCCATAATTGAAAGAGAATGGCAGGTAATTAACGAAGTATCTATAGGATATTAGGCCAATGACATGGGAAACCACTACATTGCATCAATTCTGGAGGTTTGGGCTGTTTGTTCCAGACAGGAACTCTCTGTGGAGCCCAGAATCACAACTGTCATGCCAAAAGCTGGAATTGTGGATGCATGCTAACACATCTGACAAACCCATGGTTCTGAAAAACTACTTGGAAGTTCATCCTTCATTCACTCAGTATACATTATTAGCTCTAAGTATGCACAATACTGTAAGCCCCAAAGTGTTCTGATCTGTGTTGGCTGTCGCCATTTGAAAGCATAAATAGGCTCTTAGTTTGTACTTTATTAATTACCATTGAAAGAATTTGGAGTGCAATTACTGTGTTCTGAGTATATCTTGACCAACAACTACAGTTCCCCCAATACAGAGCTTCCAGTATGGTACATAGAGTGCTGTCCCCGAGACTTAACAGACTCAAGAAAACTCACCAGTGAATAAAGAAACAGGGTCAGGAGAGTGAGAATACTGTCGGCAGACTGTAGGTTGACTGTAGACTTTAACTGGAAAGCTTTCAAAACAATTTCTTTCTCATTTTCACACATATACATGGCATGGTCAGACATAAATATAACAATATTGCTGATTGTCATAAGTGAACTTAAACAAACCCCAAACTAGCCAGAGTGCTGGGGAAGCTTCTGGCTGGCCGTGGCTATAAAACAGAATCGCATGCCCTAAATTCACGAACTCTCTGCTCCCTGCCTTGTTGCCTTTTGAATTAGGTCACCCTTCAAATGAGGTAAATAATTGTAAGCTGATACTCTAATGCTTCTACTTAACATTTAGTAAGATGTAATTAAAAACGGCATTAAGACAGAAGATTAGGAAAACCGACGGTACTTTGTATATGCTTAAATCTTTAAACATACCAAGATCTGCTTTTCTTTTCCTTTTTTTAAAAGTCTGACTGAATCCAGTGTATGGCAGACATCTGTTTAATTAAAACATCTCGGTTATCCTTAAGAAGAACAAGTACTGTATTTCATCACTATAGCCAAACACAGCATAAAAAGTTTCCCTTAGTAAAAGGTCTTTGTGTGTATTGCAGCCTTCACAACTATTATGCTGCTACAAAATGATTGATAGACAGGAATTTCGTATTTAGATTTCCAATGCAGTAAAAGTCATCAGACCAGAAGAACCTTACAAAGCGAAAAGCTGTCTTATGAGGAATATTAGAATGGAAAATTATTCTTTTTTTTCTCTCCTCCTCCTCTTTCGTTTCTTTATTTTTGAATTGAAAGTTCATAAAACATATTCTATTTATGGTTCCCCTCTTCCATCTCCTCCCTACCTCCCCGCCCATCCAATTCTAAACATCCCAACTTTAGTCACTTATCAAGAATTTCAGGGTCTTTAAAAACGTGCGCGTTTTTGTCTCAAGGGTCCCATTAAGACTTATCAACCGTGTAGGGAAGAAAACAAAAACAAAGCCAGAAAAAAAAAATCTGTTAACAACGAAGTGCTACTAGCAAAGACAACAAAAATAAAGCAGGTCATCACAAACCAAAAAGCTAGGGCACAGGTGTAGTGGAATTGGGCCAATTGTCAGCTCAGGATCATGTGGGAGGAAGCCTTAGTTCATCAATGGCACTTGCTTTCTGACTCCTCAAGGGCTTTCACTGATGCTTTTTGCCGAGGCTCCAGAGTTTGTCTGCCTTCTGTTCTGAATCATGGAGACTTTCAGTTTAGAGAACAACCCTGTGGATCCTTTGCCTCCCCTGGTCCTCGGGAAGAGGAGGTGAGCTGAGCAGCTGGGCTAGTTACCTCCCCAGGGAGCCCCGGCTGGCTTTAAAAACTTTCCAGCGCGGTGCCACGGCGACGGGCGGCAGCTGAGTCGGAGCCCACGCGGCCCTCGCCTCCCGCGAGGAACTTTTCGGAGTGGCGGTGGCTTGTCACTCTCGCTTTCAGACGCGCCTCCCCCTGGCTCGCGCTCCCGGAGCGCCCTCCCTCCTGGCGGGGACCTTCCCCGGAGACCGCCCGCCCGGCAGTCCGCGTCTTCGTCGCTCGCTGGCCCCAAGGCCCCAAAGAACGTGCGCCCCTCTCCCTGGCCACCCAGCCGAGTGCCCGCGCCACCGCCCCTAGGCTTTGCAATATGCTTTAAGCGGCATTCCGCGCACTGAGAGCCGCCAACCGTAGGGCGAAGAGGAGCAGGGGACCCGGGGCGTGGAGGAGGGGACCCGCCGCCTTGGAGCCGACTTTCGCCGATGGTCCAAAGCGACGCGTCCAAGTCGCCTCCCGTAGCGGCGGTGGCGCAGGAGAGCCAGATGGAGCTGCTGGAGAGCGCGGCTCCCGCGGGGGCGCTCGGAGCACAGGTAGCCACAGCGCCGCGCCTTCTGCTGGCTTTGTGAGCCTCAGGGCTCCTACCTCAGTCCCTCCCGCCGCCTCCTTTTCCGATTGCAGACCTCGCTTGCCCCTCTCGCTTGGGTCCCCTTCGCCACCTCCTCCCCCAACCCCTGGCTGACCGGGACCCTGCCCCTGCGCGCCTTCCCGGGTTCTGCTCCGGCTTCCATTTTTTTCTCTGCTTTCTGAAAAGCCAGTGGGAAGGGGCGAGGACGACCTGCTGCTCCGCCCCGGCTTCTCCAGGGCCACGCCGCTCGGCGGTCCGCGCCCCTGCCCGGGAGAAGCACATGGAGAGCAATGGACCAGGCGAGCGGACTGGACCGGCTCAAGATCGTGAGTCCGGGCGGGCGGGAAAGGGTTTTCGCACCCCGCAGCGCCGTTTCCGGCTGGCTGCCTCTGGTGGTCTCCGCTAGCTGCTGGGCGAGGAGGTGGGATGCTATGCAGGGTCGAGGTGGGCGTGGAACCCCCCTGCCTAGTCCCCAGAGAGCAGCCTCTATCCCCCTCGGCACCTGGGGCGCTGTGCCACCCAGACAGTTCAGCTGTCCCATTGCCAGGGTTTGCCTGGACCCCCAGTTCCTTTGCTTTGAGAGCATAGAGTTGGAGATGAGAAAGTTTTTGTTTCTGTTTGCCCTGAAATGACAAGTCATTCTAGCTGCTCCTGGCTTCCCTTCTCTGATGAGTATTAGCGGTTTCTGGAAAAATTCTGTTCCGCTGCTCACTGTGAAATAGGAGATGTCGGTTGTAGGCGTAGGGTGTGATAAGGTAGCTTTTATGTAAGGCTTTGGCAGGTACAGTTGGGATTCCAGACACCCCCAGTCCTGGGCGGTAAGGAGTTCCTCAACTTTTATTCTTGGGGCAAAGCCTTCAAACCTGACACTTGGGCTAGTTGGAGAGTCATGGGAAGAGTGTAGGGTGAGTCCAGGAGAATGCTTCTCCTTTGCTCTATTACTTTGGCTTGCTGTTTTCAAACCCACATTTGCCAGATTGTAAACTGTGATATGTGTGTGTACACAAATAATACATAGCATAAAATCCGCTTAGACGAGTGTTTACTGTGTAGTCGTGGGGTGGGAGTCGGACGTTCCGAGAAAGGTCACAAATAATATGTTGTTCCTGCTCTGGTCGCATTTCTGTGCTGTGACAATGGTAACCCATGTATTTAATTCAAGCTCTCCTGAGCTCCCCCTGTGTGTTTGTGACCTTACTTGGGTGTACATTTGCATGCTGCTACTCATGCACGTGTGTGCACACGTGTGTACAGGCTGGAAGGTTCTCTGTGTAATGTCAGAGGGTAAGTTGCAGAAGGCCCGGGGGTTCTCTCCTTCAGCCCTGTGGGTCTCGGGGAGGGGGGGGTTGAATTGCAGGTCTTAGGGCTTCCTGCCTACAGTATTACCTGCGGAGCCATCTTGTGGACTGTTTATTGAGCTCTCTTTGACCACTGGAAACTACAGGTTCTAAGAGTGATTAGAGATGGGCGGGGGGAAGCATGGACAATATGGACTTGTAAATCAGAAACTCATTTCTTTTTGGTAGAACAGGTAGGCTTCAGTCTGCCTAGTTGTCTGACAAGCCTAAGCGGGAGACCTGTAATTACCCAGAGCACTCTAAGCCAGATTCTGCCAGAGGATCCGAATTTGAACCCACAGAGCTCACGTTTGTTTTAGGCTCCTGATTTTATCATGATACTTGCTTGCCACGGAGACAGGTGAAGATGTACTCAGAGACTTCAGCTGTGCAGGGACGAAGGGCTTGACTCTTGAGAGAGGAAGGTAATTGAGATGTCTCTTCTCTTTGAAGTTTCTTTAGGTAATTTTTGTTTAAAGAAAAGTTTTTGTTCTTGTGATAAAAATAGTACTTTTTAAATCTTGGTAATCAAAGTTAGGGCTGATACACTGAGAGGAAAAAAAAGACCTGTATTCAGGTGAGAGTACTAATTTACCTGGTTGTTTCTAACTAAATGTAAGACAACAAATATTCAGTGTACAGCTGCAATTGAAAACTAATCTAAAGTGGACAGATAGAATTTTCTCCCTTCAAAGAATTTATATTCCTGTAGTTTCATGAATGGCAAAGGAGATATTTGCAGGGGGGAGTCTGTTAGCAAATGCAGTGAGTTAAAAAAGAGTAAAAGTCACAAGTCTCAAGATATCTGCAATACTTGACAAGGGAGGTAACATTCAAGTGGACAATATGAGGATTGCTAGATTTCAATGAAAACTTTAGACACACTGGGAGCTGCAATTGGGCGTCTTCCCTACCATGTGTGTCTGTAATCTCCAGTGTAGAGAGCATGGAAAGTGTTAACTTGGGGACTGCCAGGCATCAGGTTCACGAGGCTATTTGAAATCACATCTTGGAGACTTGGAACAACAGAGATCTGTGAAACGGGTTCAGAAAAGGAGCCATCTGACAGCTGCCTTGCCAGATCCACGAGAATGTTCTGTAAGATAGTTTGCTGGAAGAAGGGGAGGTTAATAGATATTCAACAATTTGGGCAAGGGCTAATATGTCTAAAGTCAAAAGAGATAAAGAGATTATGGCTATGTTAGGTAGGCCTGTGACCATCAGACCTTTCAAATACCAAGCCAGGAGAAAGAACACGTGACTATGCTGATATGGAAAAGAGATGGAAAAGGGGAATGGATTTTATAAGTACGTGGATGCCAAGCAAGCTTTAAATGTTTATCCGCTCCTGCTTTGTTGGGCTCCTAAAAATGAAAGCAATCGTGCCTCCGTGTGTTTCTTCCACGTGTGTTACGTGAGGGCAGAGTCACACTGTTTATTTTATATCTGTGGGCTCTGGCAGCCTGGGGCCCCGGTGAACTTGGCAAACCCATGAGCCCTCCGATCTTCGTTTGGACAGAACAAACTGGTTGTAAACTCTACCTGAGAAAGAAGGCTGCCTTTGGAGTATCTCCCCCTCACCCTTTCCTGTTTCTCATTCTGTATGTGTGAATGTGTATGTGTGTGTGTGTGTGGGGGGCTTGTTCTTTTGCTTAAGGTGCTAAATAATAATAATTCTACCCAGGAATGTCCAAGTGTAACCTCCATTGACAAATATACTTCTCAGCCATCATTGACTCCAGAAGTCAGTTTCTTCTTCTTCTTCTTCTTCTTCTTCTTCTTCTTCTTCTTCTTCTTCTTCTTCTTCTTCTTCTTCTTCTTCTTCTTCTTCTTCTTCTTTTTTTTCGAGACAGGGTTTCTCTGTGGCTTTGGAGCCTGTCCTGGAACTAGCTCTGTAGACCAGGCTGCTTCTTCTTCTTCTTCTTCTTCTTCTTCTTCTTCTTCTTCTTCTTCTTCTTCTTCTTCTTCTTCTTCTTCTTCTTCTTCTTCTTCTTCTTCTCCTTCTCCTCCTCCTCCTCCTCCTCCTCCTCCTCCTCCTCCTCCTCCTCCTCCTCCTCCTCTTCTTCTTCTTCTTCTTCTTCCCTCAGGATTACCGTTTTCACAGGAGAAAAGCAAAAGATATAGATTCACAAACTCACCATTTGTTTGCCTATGGAGATGGAATAACCTCATCCATTTGAGTTCTGCTCTCAAGTACATGATCAGGAGCAAAGTGGGTGTGTTTGTGATGTGAGAGGTTGAAGGTCATGTCAGTACAAATCTTAAAAGTTCGGATTTTTACCAGACTGCATTGATTTTTCAGTCATGGCTGGGAGTACGAGAGCATATCTGCAGGCAGAGGGCCAAAGTTTTCCTAGGACTCTCCAAGCTCCGAATCTGATGCTCTACTAGGTGCTAGATCCCTGGGGCCTCGGGTCACCTAATATGTGGCTAGCCCAACCTGAGATGTGCTCTGAATATGAAACACAAATGAGATTTCAAAATAATAAACAGGACACGTCTCCATTAATAACTCTTACACTGGATACATACTGAAGTGATCGTATTTTTGTTTTGTTGTTAAATACAAAGATAAATACAAAGAATGCACTGTTATAATTCATTTCCCCTGTTACTGCGGCTACTAGAGAATGTATATTACATAGGAGTTCACGTTCTTGTTGGACAGCATAACCGTAAACATTGTAGCTGGTCCTTTTCTAAGGACTGGGACAGCTCCTGGGAAGGTTGGGTAGATGGGGAGCAGTTGAGAAGGACTGGCAATAAGATAATAGTGACACAGGAGGAAATGGCCTGGAAACAGAACAGGCGCTCTGCAAATTAGGCCTCAAAGAGCCCGGTAGCAGTCCAGCATCTCTAGTCACACCTGACAATGAAGGACAGGAAGCAGAGGGCCTGTTTGTTTTGCTCCTAGCAACAGATCCCAGCTGGTTCTGCCCCAGCCAGCTCTCCAGCTGCCTTTCAGCGCACCATAGAAACAGAGTCTGGTCATGGCAACATCCTGACCTGCTGGAGCAAGGGGCTTTATCAGAAAAGAATGGCAGCCTTCCTTCTGGCTCCCCCAGAAACACGCTTAGGTCCTTGCTGTGTTTAAGTCTTGCCTCCAAATACCGTGGACGGGTTCACACGCTGTAGGCGTTACTCGAGCCCTTATTCCTAACGATTGGTTGCTTTCCTATTGAATGGTTCTAGTGTCAAGGCTTCGGAGAAATTGAAATATCATCGTAGTCAGAAATTCTGAGTGTGTTTTTGGAATTCCAAATATAACATTTGAGTGATATGAGGTTTAATTATTCTACAGTTGGAGCCCTTCCTTCCACTCTTCTCCCCTCCCCACTCGCCTAGTGTTTCCCACATTCCAGGAAAGCACTCTATTGGAGTTCAACACCCACAGCCTCGCTTCCTGTTTTATAATTCACCTGTCGCTGCCTTTGACTGCATTGTCATATGCTGCACGAAGTCTTGACCTTTTCTAGTCAAGTTTAGCTAAGTATGCTAACCCTGTGGAGGAGGGGAGTGGAAACACTCTTCAATTTTGTGACACTCAGACCTGTCTATGTTTCACCAACCATGGCAAGTACTGCATATTATTATTATTTTTTTACAACTTCAGAGTTACAATTATTTATTATATCACTTAAAGCAACTGCACTTTCTTAGGAATCTTTCCAAGCCTGGCATTGTGGAAAAAAAAAAAAGACACATCCTGCCCCTGGCCTTTCCCCCTCTTCCTCTCCTCTTCAGGCCTTCAGGAGACCTCTTCCCCAAGAGCTGTATTGGTATTGCCTCCTGATTCTGCTTTCCTGTGAGCTGGATCCCTGTGAAAACCAACTGTATTTCCCTTTTCCTAAGGAGGCAATCTCAGCTACTTCTCACCTAGTGAAGGACCTAAGGACTTTCACAGCCAAGTGCCCGTAAACAAGGGGGCTTAGTGGATCTCTCTTGAATAATTTTGGTCATGTTGACATTGTTCCCAAAATGCGGAAAGTCTGGAATTCAAAGGGATAAATGTCAGCAACAACTAATTGAGCGGAAGCAAACTAATTGTAGGCATCAGCATTTTGCCTGTGGACAGCGATTTGTCATAGAAGAGCATCAAGCACATGCATCTTTCTTAAAGCTGTCCCTGGAGGCTGCCATGGCAACTTTGTTTGTCCTGCTGAATTCCTCATAATTAACGACTACTGTCCCCTTTCACTCATCCAAAAGCCAGACTTTGGCTACCTCGGCAAACACGAGCATCTATCTGCTGCTTCCAATATGAGTCTGTTTTTGAAAATTAACCCGTGGTGCAGGCTATTCACACAAAGCTGGTATGCAGATCACCACGTATTTGGAGTATGTTTTAAAATATGTTTGTGTAAATTTCTTAATTTTGTTCTAATTTCTGAAGTCTTTGATGTGTTCAGACAGTTTAATTATGTGCCTCTCCCTTGCTGTAATGACACAATTTAAGTTTCGTAGCTACATGTCAACACCATTCTGAGTATAAATCAGTGATTTGGGGGGCGCGGGTGTTCCAAGAGGAAGTCAGGGAGAGCGTGTGGAGAGCATGTGTCTGTCAGAGTTCTGGGCAGCCTTTTACACTCCAAACTCCTTTCTTTTCTCCCTCTTCCTCCTGTCAGCCGGAGCCACTCTAATGCTTAACTGCCTCAAATATTAGGTGTCATATAGTTGCTGATCACCACCGTGAGACCATTGTTTGTACAGATAGCTGTGCCTAAAGCAGATAACCAGGCAAATGCGGCTTCTTTTCCAAATATAGTTAACTAAATAGTGTCGGGCTCTTACACGCCCTCCAACTGGGGAGAACGTTCTCCCTTTTTACAGTTTTTTCATTTTAGCGCTAATATTACAGGGTATTAAGTCATTTAAAAAAGCAAGCCGTTTCAGACAAAATGGACTTTAATTTTAAATATACATTGAACTAAAGGAAACTATTTTAGTTTGGGGCAGATTCATACATGTACATAATGGCTTTAGTCTTTTTTTTCACCCCTATTACTCTGTCTCATTCTTCCTTTGTCTCCTGGCTGAACCCTTCTTCTTCCCAAGGAGTCCCTCCCCTACTTCCTTTCTGCATGCACTGCTCGCAGAGCTTAGTTAGGATTGACTGCATGAGCAGGGGTAACTTATCAGTAGCTACAACACTGAAGTAAACGACACCCCGCCTGGAACCACCACAGGGAGGGAGGGGCCATCATGAGCCCGCGCCTTACAGGCTGGAATGCTGGTGGAGCCGGTCTCACGCAGGTCTGTGCAGGTGACCACTGCTGTAATGAGCTCATGAGCTTAACTAGGTCACATCCGAGAACACCTTCTTATTTCCAGAACTCCTCCTGAACCTCTGGCTCTCTTTCTGCCTCTAATTCTGTGATGATCTTTGGGTTTTGGTGGTGGGAGGTGATACAGTTGTCCCTTGTAGGGCTGAGCATGCTCCATTTAGCAAAATAGTAGCAGTGGGTTCTGCCTTAGGGCCTATAAGCTTGCCAGACACAGGTTTCTGGAAAGTTTTATAGTATAGTTCCTGTGGAGTATGTCTTTAGACAGTGAAGAAAAATACACTTACTCTGAAATGCGTAAAATAAGAGGGCTGAGATATAAGTGAGCATGTTGGTTTATTTTGACTCTAATAACTATGACATGGAATAATATCAACTGCCTATAAAGTATAAAATTCCAAAAGCTTAATGCTTTTAGTCGCTCCTTAAAGATATGTGTGATTGAGGGAGAGTGTTAAACGTACTAGTGGAGTCTGGGGAGGTGGCTCAGTGGATAACGCACTTGCCACGCAAGCATGAGGACCTGAGGGTGATTCCCCATACCCAAGTCGACCTGTTGGCACACGGCTGTAGTGACAGTACTCCTGCAGTGAGATTGGAGGCAGGAACTCCAGACTCCACAGATGCTCGTGTAAACTGTGTGTAAAGCAATTGAAAATTGAAAAATCCCGTAGTACATATATTCTGTTAAAAGCTAAGCATGTCTAAAATAATGTTTGTGAACAATATTACCAGGAGAGTTGAAAAATTAATTTGAAGTTTTGAATGTGTCTGTCCTTCCTTCCTCCCTCCCTACCTCTGTCACTCTTCCTTTCCTCTTCTCTTCCTTCCTTCCTTCCTTCCTTCCTTCCTTCCTTCCTTCCTTCCTTCCTTCCTTCCTTCCTTCCTTCCTTCCTCTGCCCCTCCTTTCTTTCCTCCTTCCTTCCTGTTTTCCTTCCATCCTCTTTCTGTCCCTCCTTCCTTTACTCCTTCCTTTTTCCTTTCCTCCCTCCTTCCCTTCATCCCTTTTTCCTCTCTTTCTCCCTCTCTCCCTTTCTCTGTCCCTCCTTTCTTTTCTCTTTCCTTCCCTTCTTCCTTCCTCCCCCCTTCCCTCCCTCCCTCCCTTCCTTTCCTCTGCCCCTCCTTCCTTTCCTCCTTCCTTCTATCCTTTCTTCCTTCTCCCTTTGAAGTACAGCAGCCTCCCCTGGGATTGGCTGTCTTCACATTTGTCCTCTATTCTCCCAGGGCTGATTGTGCAATTTTGAGTAACCAGGAAAAGCTTAAGACACCCAAGCAACTGAAGAACAAGCATTGTTATCATTAAAAAGATGAAATAAAGAATAACAGAATTGTTTTTGTATCACCATTTCAAAATGGTACCAGAGGGAAAAGATTATACAGTCTTTTACAGTAAGATTATATTTCGCTTTTTTCTCAAAAGTAACACATTCTTCACTAGAATAAATAATGTGTTTTACATAGACTTCTTGCGCATATCCTACAGAAACATGCTAGATCTTATAAAATTCTTTCAAAGTAATAAGTAACTTTCCATATGGAATAATGCAATTTTTTAAAAAAAAATATAGGGGATTTTCATACCTCATTTTAGCCTTCTTTGGCCTGGTAAAATGGCTTTGTCCAAACCTTTACAGGATAATTGGAAAAGGAGGAGTGTTGTTAAAAGAATGCTATTTTTCCACAGTTTGCTGAATGATGTTTATATAAGTAAGAAGAATAAGCTGTGAAGTGAGGAGAGCCTTGTATGTCACAGGGAAACCCAGCCCCGCTCCCCTTGCCTTTTTCAAAGTTGGGAGTTAATCAAACGCCGTGGAAACATGTTTGTCTTACATAAAGCCCTTAGATACTTGGAACAGAACAAACATATTTAAGAATTTTCTCTTTAATATTGCACCACATTCTCACTGATGGCAAATCCATTTACATGACTCAGAACACAAATGTTCACAATAGATTTTAGCCTGCGAAAGTGCTACATATATTATGCTTTATAAGGTGTTCTTAGTTTTATGAAAACCTTATAAATAATCAAACATAATCAAGTAGCATTTTCAAAACCTTGAGTGTGGTGATTTTTTAAAAGGCAGATGGTATAACTTTTGATTATTTAGTGAAGTCTCTCTAAACCTAACAAAATTGATGTCATGTATGCCCAAGCTTCCCCTTCCACTCCCCAGGCTTCATATGGCTTTTGCTTTTTGTATAGTATATGGGCACTTATTGTTAGCTAGCGATTACACTAAATTCTATAAATCTCTCTCTCTATCTCTCTCTCTTGTTTGAAGGGGGTCCTACCATTGAGTTATATTCAGAGATCTTCATTAATACTTAAAAACAAACCTGTGACTTTTTTGTTCAATACTTAAAAATAATCACATTTGAAGGTAACAGTGGTGCTTGAGACTTAAAGAATTTCCTTACAGTACGTAGGAGGCAGGATTCCCATCTATATATATTTAGCTCTGAAACTCAGGGTTGAAGTTTTTGCATGCACACGTTAGATGGCAAAGTAAACTGTTTTCCTCAGAGTTGTAAGAATGATAGTTATGTTTGAATGTCTAACGCTTGCAGTGACTTCTCTCACTTAGCCTTCGCATCAAATAGTGCATAGTTTATTTAGAGGTCCGAATGTGAAGTCTAGAACAGAAATAGAATAGAAAAAGCAAGTTTGTTGGCAAACGTTGGTGCTGTTATCGAAAGAAATCCTCTTTGTTTCTCCCGTTTTCACCTTTACTTTCTTGTTTGTCAATGCCTTTTAAAAATGCTTTATCATTAGTGGGTTTTCCTCTCGAATGCTAAACTACCACAGTGAATACACATTGCCACAGTCTACCGGTCACTAATGCTTTGTCCAGACTCCACCCCATGTACTTACGGATCTGAAAGAAATTTAAAGGTTCACCAATATTAATTTTCCAATGATGCCCATACAATAGCAAATGTATTACCAATGTGGGCTTCTGACGTTTTCTTGAATGGGGTAGATTCCCATGGAAGGTTCGGGTCGTCTTATTTCTGTCTCTCTCTCTCTCTTTCTCTTTTCTGTAGTCCTATGGAAAAGGAGCCAGGAGGAAAAATAGGTTCAAAGGCTCGGACGGAAGCACGTCATCGGACACCACCTCCAACAGCTTCGTCCGCCAGGTAAGGGAGCTCGAGTCCGCGCTGCTGAGAGTACAGTGAAAACAAAGTGTTACTTTTTAAGTGGTTTTAAATTATCACTCTGGAGATTTATGCAATATTTTTACTTGAAATCGAAGTGAAACACATGCAGTTTAATGTCCTAATGAAAATATTTATGCTTCCAGTGTGGCTCTGAATAATAATTGCATTCTTGCCTGGCAAGTTGGGGAGAATCCGCTGCAGAATTCATTATGGAGACTTTCTGCTCATAGAAAGGCAGAAATGCTATGATAGCAATGAGCTTTGGGTTTTGGTAGTCTTTGGGAGGGGGCATCCATGTCCGCAACTATGAAATGGTAATATGGATATTTTGTTAGCTTGTTTTCCTTCTTCTCTTCTTTTCTTCCTCCTTCCATCTGTGGCTTTGAATTGATGAAGAGAAGACTGTCCTTGGTCTTGAATGGTCCTCACGTCTATGGTTAAATCAACTGTAGATGGCTTCAGATATAACTTAGCTGTTTGTTGTTTTTAGACATTGAAGCAGTTTTCATGTCAGTCAACTGTGGTAAAGTCCTGCCCAGGAGAAGGCATCAGGCTGCCTAAATAAACACTCATGTATTGCAACAGAAAGTGCTTCGTGTCCCAGAGGAGGTACACAGTAATCAGTCCTCCGAGGGGCATGATTATAAGCCCAGCATTACCTCCTGAGACGCAGGTGAGCATGTTGGAGCCTTGTGAAGTGTATGGGTGAACATGTCTTCATCTAGCACCTCTGGAGATGGGAGGACATTAAGGACAGCATGCTTTCCTGGCTGGATGGTGGTCAGTTTCTGGCTAGTGAATCTGTGTATAATTCCTTGTGGGTGCAGCTCACTGCCTAGATCAATGGTTCTATTGGAAAGACTGAGTGGCTTATTTGGATATCACTTGTTTCCTTTCCCTCTTGGGTCTTTTATCAAGAGCCCAGACTCTCTGCTCTTGACCCATGTGTGTTTGGCAGGAGTCTTCTATGAATCCTGTCTTGATCTTTTGTGTTTAATTGTTGTTTTCGTTGGAGATCATAACACTTGACCCTCTCTCTATCCCAGTTGAGTCTCATGACTTTCTATGACACTGTTCCTGAGAGTTTCATTCAGGTTTGTCAAAAATAGACCACAGTTGGCTTTAAAGATGTCTGCCTGCTATGTCTAAGGTTACTGATTTCATAGCAGTGAAATGGAATATTTCTTGTATAGGCACAGGTGATCCCTGTCCAGGCATCAGTCCCTTCTTGTACCATCGAAATATGCCAAAGGCGCATCCAAGCAACTTTTAGGCAAGTGGAAAAAGACTTCAATCTCTACCAATTGGGAATTGTTTTGGTTATAAGAAGTCAAAAAAAAAAAAAGATAGCAAGTTAAGAAGAAGGGAAACTTGCTTGCAAAGAAACATTTAGAAAGAAAAAACATCAAGCTAGGTATGGTTCCCTAAGTGTGGTCCATCCTAAACCAGTGTTCCACTGGTGTTAGGGAGCTGGGCATAGTATGGAGAGCTTATTGTACATTTACTTGTCTTATGGTATTAGAGTCCCCAGGAGCCCTGAAGGGCCTGGGATTTAGTTCTTTAGTGTAGGTAAGTCAGTTATAGGGACAATAGTCAAAGCCTTTTACCTGCCAAGCACCCACTTTTATTTTGCCCTTGGGGTAACGGGACTGAACCTGGAGAACTCAACTGCAGAACTTTGACTCATTGCACCAGGGTTGAGCATTGAATGATGCAAAGCAGACACCTCTAAGAGTCTTCAGAATAGGAGATGCAGTGAGGTTACAGATGACGCCAAGAGCTTGTGGAAAGTGGGTGACAACTGAGGTGTTTCAAGTGAGCAGGTGTATCAAAATTAATAGTATGGAATTCATCATTTCCAATTTAAGCTCTTATCTAAAAGAGCTTATCTAAAGGAGCTCCTTTTTTGTTTGTCTCTTTTTGCCATGTGTTCCTCTTGTATGAAGTTTTGAGAGCTCAATTCAAAAGACAGGAGGGATTTCATGGATTTCTGCATTGCCCGTGAATGAACTAGAGTTTGTTTTTCCTATCTATAATGTCCTTTTTGACGTTGAATTCTTGGGAAAGTATGTTTGCTTGAGACACAACTGTGAGCGACTCAGGCAGCTGTTCAATCGTTTAAATGTAGATATAGATTGTTAAAACATATGTGAGTACGTAAGAAGAAAAAGTAGAGGTGCTTTCCTAGAATCTCAATGGAATGAGGCACTCTGTATGGCATGAATCTGGGGTAGCAGTCTAAGCAACTCATCAGAAACCCGCTCACATCATCCCAGAGAAAGCCTAGCGGCCTGGCAGTGGCTTGCAGTTGGAAATTATACTTTTGTTTTGACAATGTAATCTCCATTGCAACAACATTCCTATTTTGCTGCCACAAGAAAATGAGCAAAGGCTACTCTGACGTGGTTAGATCCCTAATAGAAGTGGATTGGGGGAGTATTTGCAGAAACTCATGGCCAAAGGTAAGAGTGAGTAAGCATGCTAGGTTATTATATAATGGGAAAATGTTCTTATTTTCAGTACCTGTATGCTAAACGAGTGAGTGGCTTGTGTCGGTGCTAGTTACGTACCTGTCTGTGTCTAGAAGCATTTATAATTAACATTAGAGGAATATTTGGTCACTAGAACTGGAATTTATTTTGTTCTTTTCATTTTTTTAAAATGGAGTCTTGCTGTATTACTCAGGCTGGTTTGAACTCATGAGCACAAATTATTCTCTTTCCTCAGCCTCCAGAGGACCACAGGCATGCTCTACTACATAAGGGTTATAATGGCATTACTTAACAGATCTATGCAATTAGATTCATTATGGTGTTTTATTTGAAAAATAGTTTCTATATAATTTTGAAAAAACCTTAGAATTCTGGGGGTTTTATTTGTATTTTAAAATGCATTATGGTACACAAGCTTTAAAAACTGGGGAATGGGTACTTTTAGGTAGTTATAATACTGATACTTAAACGGTTTAGAAGCTGGGACTATGACGATTTAGGATAGGAAAAAATTCTAAAAATCTTTCTAATTTTTTTTTTTTGAGAACTAGTGGAAAAGCAGGGAACATGTTTCAGGTGGCTTGCTTCTCCTGAAAAATCATGTATAGAACTCTGCTGAGATTTTTGCAGAGACAGCGTCTTTGCAGGGTTTAATAAGGTTAAGTAAGATGAGAAGTATGGGGTCCTAGTTTAACATCAGTAGCCTTAGAAGATGAAGAGATAGCAGAGAGACTGTGTATACAGCAAAAGGCCATTTTAAGACTTAGCAAGGAAATTTGCCATAGGTCTTAGCACCAGACTTTGGTAGTGGAAAAACATATTTTTTTCTTGTGTAAATCACTCAGGCATCCGACATGGGTGCTCAAGCAGACTAACAGAGACAGATCTACTTCTCAGGTGTGAAAGTGGCCTTTCTTTAATTTTCAACTTATTTATTTATTTATTTATTTATTTATTTATTTATTTATTTATTTTGTGACAGTCTCACTATGTAACTCAGGCTGTCCTGGAACTCGCTCTGTGGACCAGGCTGTTCTTGAACTCTGCCTCCTGAGTGCTGGGATTAAAGGCATGTGTCACCACCACCCTGCTTAGCTTTCAGTTCTTGCTCTTATTGCTAATGGGTATGCTTGCCAAGAAGAATGTAACTCAAGTGCTCAGGTCAGTGGGCTCGGGGTCACTGTACCCAGAGAACCACCACCACAGCCGAGTAGGCACAGCACTCCACCACCCAAATCCCTAGTCTGACTGCTTTCAAGCTGTGTTCTCACCTTCTTGAAAGACAACCAAGTTTTTCTTCCTGATATGGATTCATTTTGCCTCTTTTTGAGATTTCAGGTAAACTAAAATTGCTTTATGTCTAAATTCTTGCACCCAACTTCATATTGGTTGTAGTCGTCCACTGTGGGCATTTCAGTACTCAGGTGATGTCCTTGCAGTACAGCATTGCATTGCACGGAAAGTGCCTCAGCTCATTTACATGTTCTGTTCTTGAGAGACACCGGCTTGTTTCTCTTTGAGCTTAATGAGACACTGCTGCCATGTACATTCTTGGGTGTACCCTTGATGCACATGGATGCATTTTTGTTCAACAAATAGTCTGAAAAATGCAATCATATGGGGTGTGTGTATGTAGTGAAGTCAGTAGTGAAGAACAGTTTTCCAAAGTGACTAGGTCAATTTGCCTTACTTCCGGTGGCATCTGGCCATCCACCTGTTCACAAGTAGCCAGCATTTGATGCCGATGTTTGTATCTCTGTCACTCTGACAGTGAGATGGTTGCTCACTCTGGTGTTAGTGTTGATTTGCTCTTAGTTAATTTATAATTTCTCTGTAGCTGGGAAACATCTAGGGAGTAGTATATATAATTACATACAATCTGAAAGATCTTCTGTGGGTTTTAAAAATCACTCTTTATAGTAAACATATCGTTAGCCACAATAACTAGGTGTATACATATTGTATTAAAATTATATCATAACTATTGGAATATGGTGAAATATTTTAGGCTCTATTACAACATGAAGAAGGCTAAGCAATAAAAGGATACAGTGCATTTATCTGGGGTTAATTTTTCAGATTGCTGTTGTAGTTTTTCCATTTTTTTTTCAGTGTGTGTGTGCATGTTTCTCTAACTAAGCTTAATTTTTTAAAAAGAATCCTATTCTTAAGAAAATCAATGCCTGTAAGTAAGTTTCTGCTTTTGGCTTTGAAGTCAAATTATAGTTACCACGAAGAGCAGCTTCAGGACTAAACATGGGCTTCACTTTTTCAGTTACCCTTTCCCCATTACCCAACCATGCACCCCTCATCTTTCTGGTCTTGGGGACCTATTTGAAGTCAGTGATATTTCAGGGATTCAAGGTTGACTCACTCCTGCCCCTGCTGAAAAGTATCTCTAGTACATCAGTTGCATTCTAGAGCTGGGCTGGGAGTTGGGTCCTGAAGGAGCCTTTGCCGACAGGCTTCTTGACGGTCTATTACAAACCTCATGGGATTTCCCACAAGAAGATGGTGAGAGGGAGTTTCCTCTAGGCTCTCCCTTCTCTCTCCATGAGCAGCTGTGATGCGACAGGCTGCCCAATGTTCTGGATCAGACATTTCGGCACCTGTTCTGAGCTGTAGTTTGTTAGCATATTGATTGGAAAAAAAGTTAATTATATGTTTATTCTGTCTCATTTGTTTATGTTGTGGGTAAACCATTTCCTTGGTATCCTCTATGAGCACTAATCCATGAACTCATAATTTTCATGTTTCTCTCTTAAATCAGTTCTGATCTTGTGAGATTTTTTCCAAATGATTTTCTCCAAGAAGCAGGAAAATAGTTAAATGCTGAGTCTAAGTATCACGTCTACCATTTATATTTGGCTTTTGCATGGATAACTAGGATTTTTTTCAAATTCTGTTTATTCTTTGGTAATTTCATACATAACTACAGTGCATTTAGGCAATATCAATTCCTCGATGATTCTGTCATTTGTCGCCTCGTCATTTTCACATTGCATATAACTGCCTCCAAAAAATTAGCTGGATGTATTAAAGAAGTTAAAATCTGTATGCTAATTAGGAATATGCAAATAAGCACTATTTAATCATTCACTACTATGACTTAAGAATGCAATTTTCCAGTTGAAACATTTATTAAAACATCAATAAAAAGCAAATCATCTTCATAGAAGTACTGACAACTGATGTTTATTAAATATTACTATATCTAGAGAGCTCTATTCTACAGCTGAGGAGACTCAGACACAGAGAAAGAAAGTAAGTCATGGTCACACATTATAGGAAGATTGCATAAAGAATTTGAATCTAGGCAGCTGGCTCCAGATCATTTTCTTTTTTTGGTGACATTACACTCTCTTGTAACAAAAGGACATAGATTAGTAGAAATCTATTAAAAGGGTTTAACTTGTTTAGCTCAGGAGAAAATTGATACCATTGTGTTTAGGATGAAACATGCTGTATTATCTCCTTTTCCTCATTGTGGTAATAAAATTCTTGACAGAAGCCACTTCAGTGTAGGAGGAGGGAGGCCACTTGTTCGTCTAGGCTGCTTGTTTATCCTGGTCACCCAGAACTAAAATAACCACACAGAAACTATGTTCATTAAATCACTGTTTGGCCCATTAGCTGTAGTTTCTTATTGGCTGACTCTTACATCTTAATTTAACCCATTTCTTTTCATCTGTATATCACCACGAGGTTGTGGCCTACCAGCAAAGTTCTGGCATGTATGACTCTGGTGGCTCCATAGCGTCTCTCTGACTCCACCCTTCTTCCTCCCAGCATACAGCCTAGCTTTCCCTGCCTAGTTCTGTTCTTCCCTGCCGTAGGCTCAAAGCAGTTCTTTATGCATTAACCAATAGAAGCAACACATAGACAGAAGGACCTCCCAAACCACTTCAGGGAGGAAAGGATTGGATCACAATCTCAGGGGATGTCAGTCCATCATGGAGGCAGAAGCATGTGGCAGAGACTGCTCATGTCTTTGAAGATAAAAAGCAGAGGGCTCTGCCTGAGACCAGAAGAGGATGTCACCTACAATTACAGCCCCAGTGATCCACCTCTGCAGCCATGCCAGTCCCAGAGGCTCCACAACCTCCCAAAGCAGTACCACCAGGTAGAACCAAGTGTCTCATACATACAATCCAATGGGAACTTGTTTTCACCCATTGGTTTTTCAGGACAGGGTTTCTTTGTGTAACAGCCCTGGCTGTCCTGGAACTTGCTTTGTTGGCCTTGAACTCACAGAGATCCTCCTATCTCTAACTCCTGAGTGGTGGCATTAAAGGCATATGCTACCACCATGCCTGGCTATGGGACGATTTTATGTCAAAACCATAAAGCATATGAAGGCATTAAGTTCATCTCAACTCTGAACTTTCTTTAGAGGAAAATGAGGCTGGCCTTAGTATTATAGTTTTATTCTGTGTTATCACTTTGTTTACTTGTTTATTTGGTTTTTTTTTTTTTTGTGTGTGTGTGTGTGAGAGAGAGAGAGAGAGAGAGAGAGAGAGAGAGAGAGAGAGAGAATGTGTGTCTGTGGTATTTCTGCATATTTGCGTGTGAGCACATGATGCTGGTACATGCAGAGGCTAAAGAAGGTTGTTAATGTCCTCATCTGTCTACCTTAATCCTTTGAGTCAGGTCTGTTACTGAACGTGGTGCTAGGCTTGTGGCCAGCAAGTCCCCAGGGATTCTTCTATCTCCATCCCACATAGTGTTGGGATTTCTGAGCACATGTGTACCCATGACCAGCTTTTAACAAAGGTGCTGAGATAAGAGTCTCAGGTCCTTATGGTTAAGCTGCAAACATCCTTACTGCTGAGCCATCTCCCCAGCTCAGTTTCATGGCATCTTAAATGCCAGCATCCCTTCATTTCTTCCAGCAAAAGTTGCTTCAATTCTCAGTTTGTCACATTTCAGTGCACCCCACCACTCCTGTTGGTAACGAGAAAGGCAGACGGAGCTGGAAGAGTATTTGTTTCTTTCTCTCCTTCCAAGAATTCGCAGGAGCACACAAATTTTAGAATTTGAGGATTCTGGAAGCTTCTATCCTGTGTTAAACAAACAAAACTGAACTTGCCTGTGAATCATCTGTAGCCTTTGCCAGTCTGTTTGGAGGGCTGGCTATGGCTGACGTGGTCCCAGAAATCATCCAGGTCATGAATCTGGGTGAGGCAAAGCAAACATTACACCTCGTTTTATGTGAGGCTACTTCAGAAATAGTTTAGAGTCTGCCGCGGCCTTGTCTTTGTAAGGAAAACAAATACTTTAATGATAATGGGTTAAAGGGCAAAAAGCGCTACACATGACTTATAGACACTGGATGTAAAATCAATGAGTATCGTTCAAATTGCTTATGTGCTAAAAGGCATTGAATACACAAAGCCCTTGTTAGCTTGTACTGTTAAGGTAATTGTGGATACCGAGGTTGTCTGTGATTCTGATACAGCTCTATGTAGCACGGAGTTCTCTGTGGTTCTGCTATAGCTCTGTGTAGTACTGAATTCTCTGTGGTTCTGATATAAGTTCTGTGCTCTTTGTCTATGTTTAGAACAGATAAGTGGATGACACATCTTTATTTCTCATTATTTCCTAATTTATTGCATGGATCAAGTTTTCTTATAAACCAAAAGAAAGAAGATAAAATCTCCAAAGGCTATTGTTTAGAAAGAAAAAAAAAATTTCTTTTAACACCAGAACATAAGTGGGGCAAATGAGTTTCCTGAGAGACAAAAAAAAAAAAAAAAAAAAAAAAACAGCTGGACTAGGAAAAATGGCTGAACCTACCTGGCATGGCAGGGTAGAACATTTGTGTTGTTCTTTTCCAGTAAGAAACCCTAGCTGTATAAATTTTTTGATATTGCCAAGGTTAAGGAAAACTTTGCACATCTTCTGATAAGGGTGGTCATGAAAATTAAAGCAGCCGTAGGGACAATATGAGAGACATTGTGAGGGATGGCTTGAGAGACGGCGTGAGAGACATTGAGAGACGGCGTGAGAGACAGTGTGAGAGACATTGAGAGACGGCGTGAGAGACAGTGTGAGAGACATTGTGAGAGACGGCGTGAGAGACAATGAGAGACAGTGTGAGAGACATTGAGAGAGATAGACTATATTAGTGCTCATTCTGCAGTTATTTTTAGTTTGTCTCTCTCTTCCTCCCTTCTTCCTCTCCCCCTCCATCTTCTCTTTTATCTCTCCTCTCTCCGTCCCCCTCTTATCCCCTCCCCTTTCCTCACTCTCTCTCTGTCTCTTCTCCCATCACAAACCTGCATTCTGTGTTTCCTTTATTCTCCTCCCCCATTTCTCCTTCTTTTTCTTCATTTTTTCTTAAAGACACATATTCTCCCAGCCTGCACTGATATACCTGGCAGTCTTCTGAAGGTGCACACCAAATGTTCAGGGGTCGGCATACCAGAGTTGCTTTGGCTTGATGGTCATGCACACACAGTCAAGCCACTTTTTATCCAAGGTACTTTGCCATCTGAGCTCCGCTATAGGTTCCTGCCATGTTTGGCCAAGATTCACTAACTGTTTGTACTGATAATTTTTTTTATTAATTAATTTATTTATTAAAGATTTCTGTCTCTTCTCCGCCACTGCCTCCCATATCCCTCCCCATCCCCCAATCAACTCCCCCTCTCTCATCAGCCCTAAGAGCAGTCAGGGTTTCCTGCTCTGTGGGGAGTCCAAGGACCTCCCACCTCCTTCCAGGTCTATTAAGGTGAACATCCAAACAGCCTAGGCTCCCACAAAGCCAGTATGTGCAGTAGCTTCTCAGCAGTCCTCAATGTCCACTATGTTCAGTGAGTCCGGTATTATCCCATGCTTTTTCAGACCCAGGCAACCACTTTGGAAAGCAGTGTGGCGGTTTCTTGGGAAATTCGGGATCAACCTACCCCTGGACCCAGCAATACCACTCTTGGGAATATACCCAAGAGATGCCCTATCATACAACAAAAGTATATGCTCAACTATGTTCATAGCAGCATTGTTTGTAATAGCCAGAATCTGGAAACAACCTAGATGCCCTTCAATGGAAGAATGAATGAAAAAAGTATGGAATATATACATATTAGAGTAGTACTGATAATTTTTATAGGTCCTTGAGTTGTGCTGACCAGTGCTCATTGTGTGAGAAGTTGAGGCTTACAAATCTACACTGCTTTTTCCCCCCGGAATCCTCAAGTACCAGTATTCTCTGTGGTTGGCAGGGAAGGAGTCAGACATTCATCTGGGGTTCTGGCTCACCAACATATGTTGTGGTTGTAATTCAGTAATCCTGTAGCTTCTAAGGGCTTCCAGAATGCAAATCAGAATGACAAAATGGAATGAGGCAAATATTTAACAGAAGGTTGCATGACACTTTCAGAACATGGTATTCTAAACAAATTCCATCATCTCCCAGTACCAGTGTTCTTGGTTCTGCTTCTCTGGATCTTTTATATTCGTTCAGATTGGCTTTAAATATAAATGATTAATCACAGAGACATGCAGTATATTTTTCAGTTTTGTTTTGCAAAGGCAGATTAAACTGTGATAATGGTTACAGACTCCAGGCCTGTGGAGACTGATATGTTTAAGGCTGGATAAATCTTTTAGCCTTTAAATACTGGCTTGTTGCCTTGTTATCCTGCGTTCGTCACAAACACAGCTATAAATAAGAAAGCAGTAGATTTACTGCCTCTAATTTCCTGTAAATGTCTCTCAATCTTACGAGACATTTGCTTGAATTTTGTGAATGGCAGAATCTGTTTTGTGTCCTCTTAGGAACCATTTTGAGGCATGTCAACACAAAAATGTTTACCTTTGTAATTTCCTCACTCTTTCTACAGAGCAAACTATGGACATGTTAGTTTTCACATGTCTGTGTGAACACGTGTGTGTGTGCACATGCGTGTGTGTGTGTAATAAGAATATATTATGGAAAAGTTGTGACCACTCTCAGAATTGTTTTTGTCTATGTATTTGAACACCTACTCCATAAACTAGCTTGAATTAGATCTCTATTACTATTTTGTAAATTTGAGCATTGAAAATAATTTTTGCATACACCCTTCTTCCCACTGAGATAAATATATCCCCTTTAAACCAAGAATTATTTTTGCAGGTGCTTTTATTTCTCAGCCTCGCAGATATGTTTTGAATTATACTTGTCCTGTTTTCTTCTATTTTTATTCACGTCCAGCTTGGATAGAGCCATGTGAAGTTTCAAAAGTTGCATAGACTGAATGGACTGCGTGGGAATAACTGAAATTTATTTAGATAATCTAATACAGAGTAACTAGTCACATAAATAATCTAATACAGAGTAACTAGTCACATAAATAATCTAATACAGAGTAACTAGTCACATAAATAATCTAATACAGAGTAACTAGTCACATAGACAATCTAATACAGAGTAACTAGTCACATAGACAATCTAATACAGAGTAACTAGTCACATAGATAATCTAATACAGAGTAACTAGTCACATAAATAATCTAATACAGAGTAACTAGTCACATAGATAATCTAATACAGAGTAACTAGTCACATAAATAATCTAATACAGAGTAACTAGTCACATAAATAATCTAATACAGAATAACTAGTCACATAGACAATCTAATACAGAGTAACTAGCCACATAGACAATCTAATACAGAATAACTAGTCACATAAATAATCTAATACAGAGTAATTAGTCACATAGATAATCTAATACAGAATAACTAGTCACATAAATAATCTAATACAGAGTAACTAGTCACATAGACAATCTAATACAGAGTAACTAGTCACATAGACAATCTAATACAGAGTAACTAGTCACATAGATAATCTAATACAGAGTAACTAGTCACATAGACAAACTAATACAGAGTAACTAGTCATATAGACAATCTAATACAGAGTAACTAGTCACATAAATAATCTAATAAAGAGTAACTAGTAATGTAGATAATTTAATACAGAGTAACTAGTCAGACATATAATTTAAAACAGAGTAACTAGTCATATAGATAATCTAATGCAGAATAACTAGCCACATAGACAATCTAATACAAAGTAACTAGCCACAGAGATAATCTAATACAGAATCACTTGTCATACAGATAATTAATACAGAGTAACCAGCCATATAGACAATCTAATACAGAGTAACTCATTACACAAATAATCTAATACAGAATATATTCACACATCACACTTATAATCTAATACAGAGTAACTAGTTACACAGATAATCTAATGCAGAGTAACTAGTCACATAGACAATCTAATACAGAGTAACTAGTCACATAGATAATCTAATACAGAATAACTAGCCATTGTTACTAGGAAATAGTTTTATTCAACAGTGAAGTTACAAAAGCATGTATGTTTCCATTAAACCTGGCTAGATTAGTTACTCCAAGTTAATTATTGATGTTTTTCACAGGTGCTCTGCCTCAGGTAGGAGTCTCATATGATCGACCAAAGGGACCCTTTTCTGTCTTATACACTTGTGAGAAGGGCCCACTCCTCTCCATATGGATTGGTTCCTGGAAATACTCACATGTAATAATTTTATTGGATGATGAAAAAGCCATCTTTTAGATTTTGGAGTAAGTGTGAAAATTGTTTTCTAACTTTCACCCCCCACAAGAGAGGTCTGCAGTTTTATCTTGTCATTGTTCCACACCTGTCACTGAGCCTCTGCTTGTCATCCTCCCTGTCCTCTGCTTGAGTGAGCCTTTGAGGATCAAAGAAAACAATACCAAGTATATCCCAGGGTGCTTTAGGAAACTCTGGGTCCTGAAGGCATGCACATTTGGGGAAACAGTGATAGCTCTTTGGGAAGTCAGTGTCCTTCGCCATGAGCTCAGGAACATGTGATCACCGTCCTGAGGATTTTGCTGTTGGGGCTTTCTGTATCTCCTTGTTTTCCTCTACACAGAGGAAAGTCCCAGTGCCTGGTCCTCCTTTTCTTTTGCAGCAGTTACAGGAGAGCATTGCTCATTCTGACCAGGACACTACTTTCTGACCCTGCTTCCTCTATCCCAACAGCCTTCACCACCTTAGCAGCCTTTCTCCATTGGAAGGCTCTGTCTTTCGGATCTGGGGTCTTTATCTTGAGCTTGACACTCAGTCACATTTCCCAGTCAGTGGAAGGTTTGCTGATTTCTCTTTGAGCAAAGTTTTGCCTCTTGAAATAAAAAAGTAATAAAACATACCTTTTCCTTAGTGCTTCTCACCACCTACACATGCAAGCAATATTCACTTTGAAAGAAAATATGGCATAGGTGTTAATTTTTCTAGGGCTGTTGTTATAAAGCTGCCATACCGGATGGCATCAATAAAATGGAATAACATCATAGATTTTTATTAGCTTTATTAAATAAAATGCCTAGAGAAAAAAACATAATAAATTCAACTAGTATCTTCATTGAGACCCATTTTCATTTTCTCTATCTCATGGGTTTTCTCTCTGTATTATTTTGTTTTCTCTTTATGGGGCCTCAAACTTGTAGTTTATGCATGCCATAAATTTATAAGACATGTAAGAGGCTTAGAACTTTTATTGGACATGGTAACATACACCTGTAACACTAGCAATTGTGATCACTGTTCAAGGCAAGTTTGGATTACATAGTTTTCGGATACTTTTTTTTTTTCTTGCTGATTTTTTTTATTAATTAATTAATTTAATTATTAAAGATTTCTGCCTCTTCCCCGCCACCACCTCCCATTCCCTCCCCCTCCCCCAATCAAGTCTTCCTTCCTCCTCAGCCCAAAGAGCAAGCAGGTTTCTCTGCCCTGTGGGAGGTCCAAGGACCACCCACCTCCATCCAGGTCTATTAAGGTGAGCATCCAAACTACCTGGGCTCCCACAAAGCCATTACATGCAATAGGATCAAGAACCCATTGCCATTGTTCTTCAGTTCTCAGTAGTCCTCATTGTCCATTATGTTCAGCGAGACCGGTTTTGTCCCATGCTTTTTCAGTCCCCGGCCAGCTGGCCTTGGTGAGTTCCCGATAGATCATCCCCATTGCCTCAGTGTGTGGGTGCACCCGAGTGAGCACGAGCAAGTTTTCGGATACTATAGTCTATATTGTAAGACTCTTGTCTCAGTCGAACAAAGAACACACAGAATGTCTGACCTGGGACTTTTGAGGATTGAACTCATCAGTATAGCTAAGAGTTTGTTTACCTCTATAGCATAATGTCTGATAGGATAAAACCTGTTGTATATGAGCAGGATAAGAATCATTTTAGTTGCATGAGAAGTTTGAATATACAAAACTTCTACATATATTTATATGTATGTATATATATGCATATGAATCTCCTATCACTTTTGGATTTCCCATTTTTCTTCTATATTTAAAGTGAGGTTTGTATTTTAATATATAATAATATACTTGAGTCAACATCCTTCACAGTATGAAAAAATTATTTAAAAGTGTCTTGTGTGTGTGTGTATATATAGCATATGCATATGTGTGTGCATATGCATGTGTGTGTAAGTACATGTGCACATTTTTATGTGTGCATATAGAGGCCAGAGCTCAACATTGTAGGTCTTCCTCCATTACTTTATACCTTATACTTGAGGTAGTGTCTCAATCTCTCACTGGATCCAGAGCTCACCAATTCGGCTATATTGGCTTGGCCCCTGAACTCCAGACATCTTCCTGTCTGTGACCATTCCTGCATCACCAAGCTACTATATGGGTGTTGAGGATTTGAACTTAAATTCCATGCTTGTTCGACAGGCACTTCACCACTGTGAGTCACTTTCTAACACCTACTTAAAATAATTTTCCTACATCCAGATTTTACAACCCATGATTGAGTCCTTAGAGTTATTACTTCAAGCTTGTGGAAATCTAGTACCAAGAGGAGGCTTCCTTATGAGTCTCACTTAATCTTCCCCCTGACAGTTACAGGAAGAGCTGTATCAGGAAGAAATCCACATCCTAGGTCAAGATGCCCTGCTATGCACTCATTGCTCATAGCACAAAATATCCGCCAAAGATCCCATGTCACCTCTTGCTGATTTATCTGACGATGCTCACACGCTCACCACAGTGTAGCTCATATTCCTTTCAGAATGTTATTTCAAGTTTTGTTCCTTTCCTAAGTAGAATGTGCTTAAAAAGTCAATCTAGGTAGCTCTGTGAAAGGTCATGCAGCCCTATAGATTCCTAGTATCACAGGCTGGACTGGTATGCTTTGAAACCAGTTCCTGAAGGACCTCATGTTCACTTATGATTGAGTACTATGACCTAGAAGGGCTTGAAAGATCATTCTAGGTTATAACAAAAAGCAAATGAGGTAGGAACCAATTCCCAGGAAAGTAATAAACAAAAGCATGGCTGACTAATACATAAATAGCTTTTGCTGTGACCCTGCAGGAAGTATGTTCTAGAAAAGCAAAAAGAAAGCTGTGGGTGAGTTTAAAGGAAGCAAAGCTGTATTTAGAGTAACAGATCCAGAAAGCATTGTGTTAATGATCCCAATGATAATTTCAAACAGGGTAAATTTATGGTACGTTTCTGAGATGGTAAATTCCTGTGTGGTTGGCAATAGGGAACATGGGGAGACAGATGGGGCATGAGGCTGGAGACAGAGGGAAGGCAAAGAGTTTCAAGGGTTTCTATGTCATCATGTCCCTGATGTTACATCCTGAAGTCAAGAAGGACGTTAAGAATATACAATGATAGTCAAATTTGGTCACATATGCCTCTAATCCTAACATTGCATAAACTGAGGCAGAATTGAGATTTTGAAGCCATTCTGTGTTGTATAGAGAGAGCAGTTTCCAAAATGAATCCAAACCACCACCTCCAACAAATAAACAAATAAAATAAAAAGGTGGGCCCATAAATTTGAATACTAAGTATTATCATAGAAAATATTTGGATAAAGACATAATGATCACCACATGGTTCCAATATGCCCACACTCTCGTAAGCACTTAAGTTACCAATATATCTTACTGAGGTGAATACTGTGTGCAACAAGAAGGAGAGAGATCTTCAGAAGCTAGTTCTTTTGTCTTGGTTCATGCACCTAAAAGTATATTGCATTTATTATACCAAATTTGTGTGTTTTTGTCATATTTGAACCAAAACATGATATGGCACAAAGCAAAGCCTTAGAAACTATTGAGGAATTAGCGGTACCTGTTTAATACTGAATATAAAAATATATATTCATAGTTAATGAATCTGGAGATTCTAAAAGTCTTAATTTATTCTGTCTTTTCCTTAGGTTCAGTTAATTTGTGTGTGTGTGTGTGTGTGAGAGAGAGAGAGAGAGAGAGAGAGAGAGAGAGAGAGAATGAGAGAGAGAGAGAGAGAGAGAGAGAGAGAGAGAGAGAGAGAGATGGGGGGGAGTTGGCTTAAGGACAATGGACAGTTTTAAATGCTTAGCACCTCCCAAATAAATAAATAAGCAATCTGTTTTTGCAATAGGGTCTCTCACCACCTTAGAGTTTACCAAATAGTTTAGGCTGACTGGCCAGTGATCCTTAGGCATCAACCTGGCCATCAGGCCAATTTTTAAAAGTGGGTCCTGGGGGTTAAACGCAGGTCCTTGTGTTTGCATTGCCCAAGCTGTCTCAACATGCCTTTCAATTTTTTAAAATGAGTACTTTGATGTGGGGGAAAGCCTTGACCTGGATGGAATGAGCAGAATATAGGAAAAATAAAAATCAGAAGTTCTGAGAGACAGTCCAGGACCTCGGAATAGGATTTGTGGTCCTCTGCTCTGTGAAGACAGATCCCTCCACCTAGATGTGGAGGGGAAGGAGTTCCGCATTCTTTGAAGGTAAACAGGGACCGTGGGTGCAGAAAAAGAGCAGTGGAAAGACTCCTTAGATGGTGCCTGCCTGCTTGCTTGTCTCTTCACAGCAGTCTGAGGGCTGACAGGCCTGGCTAGTGGAGAGACAGAGGGGAGCTGGCGTTCTATAGCGACAACTGGACTAAACAGTTTTGCAGTTTTAAAAACATCTAAAACGTTTTAGCAGATAAAATAAAACCACGTGCGAAGTCGCATTTATGGCCTCTCCTCAGAAAGCTCAAGCTGAAGGAGGTTAGTGGGCTCCAAACAGCTGCTTGTTCTAATGCCCTGCTGTGGCTTTTTCTGTGAATTTGTGTGAACCCCTTTGAACTCGGGCTAACAGAGCATTTTCTCTGCACAGAAGTAGTCATTAGTGGTCTTATAATTTGAAAATCGGCCATTCTCTCTGCCTCAGGCCGTTGGTTTGGGGGAAGAGTGGTGTTCCTTGCTTTCTTTCTTTTTGAGAAAATTAGGTTTCTTGGTTACCAAGAGACACTGACCTTTGCCCCATATACTCACCATCTTTCCGACGCTTTCCTTAGTATTTATTAGACGGCTCCAAATGTAAACACTCTTTCAGGAGATGTTTGTAATATTCTCGTAAAACAGACCAAAGCAGTTCCTTCCTCTCTCTCTCTCTCTCTCTCTCTCTCTGTCTCTCTGTCTCTCTCTCTCTCCTTCCCTTCTTCCTTCCTTTCTCTCTCTCTCTCTCCCTCCCTACTCTACTGCACTAATCTGAAGACACGCCTTATAACGTGAATGTAACAAACTGTTATGAGGGTTTATTAGTCTGATATTCAAAATGTTGTTTCAGAATCACACATCTGTGTTTGATCTCTTTTATTCAAAGCACAAAAGTGCCTGTGGATTCGAGATTTGAAAGTACTTTTGTTTTATTATGAAATAATTTGGCTTTTGTGTGCAAGTGTATGTGTGAGGGTACAGGTGTGTGGAGGTATGTGCTATGTGTGCATGGACGGATTTAGGTATATGTGTGTTTATGGATGAGGGTATAGGTGTGGAGATGTATGTATTTTCATGTGTGCGTGTTCATGTATGTATGTTTGCACACATATGAAGGTCTTAGATTAGTGCTGAATGTCTTACTCAGGTTGTTCTTCACCTTATTTTTTAACATGTTATTTTTAAAAATCAGTTTTGTCAACATGTGTGCATGTATATCATATGTGTGCCTTGTGCCTTCAGAGACCAGAAGAAGGCATTGGATCCCCTTGAACTGGAGTTACAGATGCTGGTGAGCTGCCAGGTGGGTACTGGGAAGAAAACCCTCGTCCTCTGTAAGAGCAGCCAGTGCTCTTAACCTCAGAGCCATCTCTCCAGCCCCTCTGCCTTATTTTTTGTTTTAATTATCATCAGCGATTGAACTCACCTCTCATCAATTAACTAAACTGGCTGGCCAGAGAGCTCTGGTGTCCCACTTGGTCTGCCCACTCTGTGCTAGGGTTCCTGATGTGTGTGTGTGTGTGTGTGTGTGTGTGTGAGTGTGTGTGAGCACACCTGGCTGCTGTGTTGTTGCTGCTGCTCATCCTCCTCCCCCCCTCCACCTCCTCCTCCCTTCTCCTCTTCCTTTTTAACGGTGCTGCTAGGGATATGAAGTCATGAGTTCATGATTATGCAGCAGGCACATTAGAGGTTGAACCATCTATCTCCCTGGTCTCTGAAGAGATTGCTGTATTTCTTGTGTGAAGACAGGACCAATGAGGGTTGTTCATTGCTGAATCCACAAGGCTTTATGGATGCAAGGCTCTCTCTGTGGTTCTCATGGTCTACTCACTCATTCATTCATTTGACACCTTGTGAAGTGATTTTGGCAGGCAGTGGGTGGGCATAGGGTCAAATGATACAAGGTATCCAGTGTTAAGTGTCCGTTATTGTGAGCTCTACAGTAGAGGTTGTCAGAATACATGGTTGGCTAGGCATGAGGAAATGCCGTGAGGGCTCTGGGGAAAGTAGTCTTTTTTTTTAATTATTATTATTATTATTATTATTATTATTATTATTTTATTGCATTCAAATATTTACACTTACTTCCCTCCTCCCAATCCCTTCCTGCTCCCCCACACCCCTTCCATTCTCTCCCTCCCTGCTTGAGAGAGGGCAGGGAACCCTGCCCTGTGGGAAGTCCAGGGCCTATATGGATGCATAGCTCCCTAGGCCTGGATGTGTGTGGGGGTGTCTTTAAGCTGGATACTGAGCAATGGGGCTCTTCTCTGGGAGAAGAATCCTGGAGGTGGGGGTGCAAGCTGAGATAGTGTCCTTATATAAAAGCTAAAGGACAGGTAGTTTGGAGCTCATCTGTTATAGTTGGGAAGCTGCATGGAGGGCAGAGGGAGCCAGGCAAGTATAAGGAATCCAAATTTGGAAAGTGTCTGAAATCAAAACAGAGAGCAACATGGTACTGTACCTGGGGTTTTCAGACAGTACACATGGGCATCACCCTGTTCTTTTCTGTTCAACACCACTGTCACATCAGGGAAGATGCTCATGTGCCTTTGAAAACAGTACTCACAGACTTGTGTTGCCCACCTGCTGCTGCAGGAGGATTGGTTGCAAGACCCCTAGGAACCAACATCTGTATGCTTCTCTGTGGTATGAAATGTGTTGCTTATAATTTCTGCACACGTTTCTGTAAGCTTTATCATCTCTGTATCATTTATAATATCTGACACAGCACAGATGTTGTGTCTCTAATTATTATACTATATCTTTAGGAAATAATGACAAGAAAAAAATTAGATATGTACGTAAAAGACACGTTTGAAAAATTTTACAAGTATTGTCTATATCCGGGATTCAGAAGATAAGTTATATATTGGCCCTAAATAAGCAATACAAGACAGCCTTTGTCCCAGAAAACATCGAACGGGTGTCTGTTTTCAGAGTTTTCTGGTGGGCTGACTCAGTTTTAGGGGCAGAATGTTTATTAACAGTGGCCACATGCTTTTACATCTTCCCTCAACCTGACTTCAGATTGACCTTCGATGTTTATGTGTCTATGCTTTGAAGAGCTGTAAGCTTCTGGGTCAAAAGTGCTGTGCTTCACTGTAGATCAAAAAGTGTCTGTTGAGAAGCTCGTGTGCCTAACAAAACCCATGCAAAAACTGATCTTAGGTCAAAGCGGACACAGATTTCGCTCTGTGTGTGTGTGTGTGTGACGTGTGTATGCATGTGTGTAAAGGCCAGAGGATGACCTCAAAGGTCATTCCTCAGATGTTGTTCATCTTGTTTCTTGGAGAAAGAGTTTCTCACTGGCCTCAAAGTCATGGTGCAGGCTAGTCTGGCTGGTCAGTGAGCCCCTAGGCTGCTCCTGCTCTTCTTTCTGGCTGGCTTTTATTTTAATGTCTTTTCATGTGGGTTCTGGAGATCTAACGTGGGTCGTCATGCTCACACAGTTAGTACCTTACTGCCAGACTGTCTCCCAGACCAGCCTGATATTTCCTTCCGTGAATAGCTTAAGATTTGCATTACGGATGAATTTGTATTCCTTAATGACCAAACATTATTATTGTTTGCTTTGAGACAGTCTCTTTTCGGACTCCTGTATGATTAAGAATTCCCTGTGCAGCCTAAGCTAACCTTGAACTTGGCATCTTCCTGCCTCTGCCTTTTGAGTGCTGGTATTTCAGGCATGTGGCAGCCACCACAGCCAACTAAGACTATTATTATTGTCGTAAATACTTCTTAACTACTTAGCGGTAGAAAATCTTTTTATGTGTGTGCACATGTTTGTGTGGGTGAGTTGGTGCTCTCACTTGTGTGTGTGTGTGTGTGTACAAAGACCAATGATTGGCAGTGATCTTCCTCTATGACTCTCCAGTTTATTTTCAAAGCTGGGTCTCTCACTGAATCCAGAACTCAGTTTTTGGGTTCTACTGGCTGGTCATCAAACCCCTGACTGTCTCCCAGCCCTGGGGTTACAGGTGTGCCTCAGCTTTTATATGGGTGCTGGGGATACAAACACAGGTCCTGATGATTGTATACCAGGAAGTTTACCTACTGAGCCATCTCCATAGCACCAACAATGCCAAATCTTAAAACTAAAACAGTTCACATATAAACTGATAAAGAGTCCATGCATTTTTGGATTACGTTGTTTCAATTTCTGACCCCGTGAATTGCCTAGAAATGCATGAGAGGTTAGGCACAACTGCTATTTTGAATGTGGTTAGCTACCTATGCATCAGTTCTTTTGGATGGTAAGGCCTGGTACAGAGCAGGACAGAGACTGAGAACAGTCTTGAAGGAGCCATCTCTCTGTAGGATGGAGAAGATGAGAGTGAGCAGGTCAAAGGTCTTATGAGTGGCTAAACATACTTGGTCTTAACATTCCTTTCTCAGTTACTGAGAGCAAAGCTGGAAAGTCTACGGTGGCCTGGAGATTGTGGGGGGTGGGGGCAGCACCCAGTCTTCATGTTGCCGTTCCCTATTTATTTTGTTCCATTACTTGTCATTTATTCTTTTTAAAAATTAATTTTTTCTCTGGCAATTTCATAATATATATGGTACTTTCTATTCTCACCTCCCATGTCCCTTCTACTCCTGTCAATCCTCACCTCCTCTACAAATCTCTTTTCCACATTCATGTCTTTTTGCTTTGCTTTCTGACCTCCTGAGATCAACCAAGGTCATTTCTGTGGTCCTTGGTTTGCAGCTATCCATTAAAACCTGCTGGACTTAGCCGTGGGTACATACTGGAGGCACTGACTGCCCTCCTTAGTTCCATCAGTTCAGCAGGAAGGATTAAGGTTCCATGAGCTCCCCCCAATCCCTGATTGACTGTTGACAGGCCCAGTCTTGTGCAGCACCAATGTAGTCAGCCTTATTTATTGTGGGATCATGCTTGCAATGACTGTATCATACCCCGGAGATAGCATTTGCCGGCCTCTCCCCAGTCTTTCAGATCTGACATTCTTTCCACCCTCTTTTCTTGATATTCCTTGGACTTTAGAAGGAGCGGTCTAAATGTCTCCTTTAAAGACATAGAAAATACATCATATATTCTCAGCACCTTGGGTGCCCATGGGTCTCTTCATTTACTATTATTCATTGTAAAAGGAGACTTCTCTGAGTAAGGCTGAGAAAGCATTTATCTATGTGTAGAAACACAGATTTTTATAAGACAGTTTGACACTGTGACAATTTAGCCAAACAACAGTGATAAGATTTTCCTGAGGGCCTATGGTCTCTGAATCTTATAACCAGGATATGTGATATCACCAGCAAAAGAATCTCATTGTCTAATTCTGGTGGGCAGCCCACAAGGGCCGGCTGTGTTGTTTAGTGGGACTTCAGGGCTTCTCTGGACAACAACTTCTGTGGAGATAGCCTCCTATCCTCTTCCCAAAGGCTCGTGGAGTTTTTAGCTTCTTATGGCAAGTGCCATGATCAGCTTGTAGGATATATATATATGCAGGCATGAGAGACCCTTCCATTGCTTTCTCTCTGAACCACCCAGCCTTACAACTTATCTCAGGAAGTTTGTGTTGACCGTGAGAAAAAGCTATTTGAGGCTTTACTATATTCAGTGTCTGTTGGACCTGGCGTATTCATGTCAACTCTGAGACCCTTTGGAAAGTGAGGACAGTGATAAAGAGTGGCACAGGGGCTAGCCAGATGGGTGCAAGGTCAGCTCTCTCATATTTGCTATCATTATCAACAAATGTATAGGTGAAGGAAAACCAGCAACAATCTGTAGGCTCCTGCCGTGTCATGTCAGCCGATTTTACAAGCCAAGGGGGCTTCTCAGTACAAGGCCCCAGGCCACCCTCTCCCAACCCTGCTCTAAGCACTGTGCTCCCTCTGCACTTCCTCTGTACTCCTCTGTCCTCTCCCAACCCTGCTCTGAGCACTGTGCTCCCTCTGCGCTCCTCTGTCCTCTCCCAACCCTGCTCTGAGTACTGTGCTCCCTCTGCGCTCCTCTGTCCTCTCCCAATCCTGCTCTGAGCACTGTGCTCCCTCTGTGCTCCTCTGTCCTCTCCCAACCCTGCTCTGAGCACTGTGCTCCCTCTGCACACCTCTGTCCTCCCCCAACCCTGCTCTGAGCACTGTGCTCCCTCGGCACTCCTCTGGCGTGGAGGGACCATTTGTACCAGCTTCACGTCTTCAGAATTAACCACACACGTACATCTCCCTGTCTACTCAGAGTTGTCAGCCTTGTATTGTTCTTTGGATTATTTATTTAGTTTTTTTACACCTGCAAATCAAAACTTGGAGAGGTTGTTGATCAGGCTGAAAGGCACTGTTAGTGGGTAAGCCAACGACCAGAAGAATTCTTAGGCCATGTGTAATTTGATAGAGGTGATTTTGACTAGGGTCTTAGGGGCCTTCATTCCTTACATATAAAATCATCATCATTTATTATTAGCATTATTATTACTGTTATTAGAAATGGTCTCATTCTGTAACTCATGAGGAACTGGAATCAAGGAGGTACTCCAGGTTGGCTTTGAAATCATGAGCAGTCCCTGGTCCAATGTTCCTGGTCCAGTCTTCTTAGCACTGAGATTTCAAACATGAGCCCCTGGGTCCACCTCTGGTTGTTAGAAAGTACAAGATTGTAAATCTGAATCTTTCCCTCAACCACATTTTGCCCCTTTCCTATGGTAAAAATCCACATTAGGGGCCCTGTGGCCTCAGACTGCAGTTTTATCATTCCGTGCCCTTGGGAGCTAAAGAAGTCACTTTGTCCATACAGAAAGCTTCACTTACTGTAGGATTTGAAAGCAAGCATGGAATTCCTTTAATCATGGCTCCTTCCTTTTCTGATACAGTATGCTGAGTGTGGCCTCAGCCAGTTAATGGACGATTGTTAGATCCAAAGAAATCCACTTTGAAAAGCAAAACCATTGTTTCCCCCAATAGAAGGTCCTTGTGAGTGCCATTAACCCTGGCATGTTCACACGGGACAATGATATTCAAAGACCTCATGAAATGTGCTCAGTCTTAGGTTTCTTTCCCCTTCCACAGTGAATACACAGTTGAGCAATTTTCAAAGCCACTGGGCCTTTTTGTTTGGTTCGTTTTTTCCACAACTGTCATATTAAATGGTCATCATAAATAATAGGTACCCAGACAAACCTCAATAGTTTTATTGTACCAATCATAGATAATACTGCAGAATTTTAATGAAAGACAGGAGTGTTCAAACTATTGCATTTTGTGGTAATTCAATGATCTGTTTCATCTTTTTTATTATAGCTCTCACGTATTTTAAAAATAAGTTTAACTTAAAGATGGTCAGACGTTGTGATGTAATGATGGTCACATGTGAATTTCTAAACTGAAAAAGTCTTGTATGTAATCAGTTGTTCATCTCTGTACTCTCAGGTCATTCAATTTAAAATAGCTGCCATTGTTCTCTGGGTTTTTTTTTTTGTTGACTTTTATTTGTTCTTGAGACAGGGTCTCAAGGTACTAGCCCTGACTACCCTAGAACTCCAGATGTAGGCCAGGCAGGCCTTGAACTTGAGATCCACCTACCTCAGCCTCCTCAATGCTGGGATTAAAGGATGGCACCACTATACTCAGCTATCTGTTTTATGCTTAGATATAGGATATTTTATGACTATGAAATGAATATGTCAGTAAAACAGTTCAGAAAATAAGCGGCCTTCCTACTTAGATTGGTAAAGGAAAATCAGGATCTCTTTGGGGGCTTTTAGTCTCTTTCATAAAAGACTGTAAGAGTGCACGCAAATGGAAGCTCAATGACAATTTTATTAGCACTTAAAAACTTCAGGACCATCAAGCTGTATAAAATTTAGCAGCTGCCTGAAGGGAAAGTTAGGCTTTTCTCGGGAACTCAGAAAGCCAGGCAGGATTTAGGATCCTCTCCGGCCTTAAGATTTTGCTGTAGAGACAAGGATTCAAGAAGTAAAAGTGCCCAGTGGTGATGGTGCATGCCTTTAATCCCAGTACTTGGGAAGCAGAGGCAGATGGATAACTGTGAGTTCAAAGCCAGCCTGGTCTACAGAACTAGTTCCAGGACAGATTGGGCTGTTACACACAGAAACCATGTCTCAAACAAACAAACAAACATATCTAAAACAAAACAAAAGAAGGAAAAGTATAATATCTTCTAAATCAATAATTATTCCACCTATCTCTTTAGCATAGCCTAAGATGAGCCTATGTGATTGAACCAACCTAGCTGGTTAGTTCCAGTGAGGTCTTCATCCAGGCCAGAGATTCTATTCTTTTGAATAGAATAGGAGCTTTCTCTACTCTAACCAAAAGTAGTCCAATTTAAAGTCAAATATAGAGAAATAGGAATGAGAGACATTTTGGTATGAGCCCTGTGAACGAAGTTTTCTAGTTTTGCTACTCTTCAGTGTAGAGTACGCTATGCAACTACTGAAGGCTTTTGAACAAGTGCTTCTGTTTTATGAGGTGAAATGAACACTTGGTGAGAAAGTCTTACCTCTGCCATCACCATGTCGGCTTGGTACTCACAGTTCCAGGGGCTATTCCTCTCTCACAAAGATTCTTTATGCTAAAATGACAAAATAGGTTACATCTGTCGCCAGAGACCACACACATGACTCAGGATGGCTCAAGTGACAAGGGCATTTATGGCATCATTGAACTGCAAAGTCTAGGTGTCACCAACAGAGTGACCCATATGATGTCATTGGGCACTTCATGGTATTCCATATCTGTCTTCTGTTTTCTGCTGTGTTGGTTTTATTCCTTCCTTTAGGTGGTGGCAAGATGGTTCTCAAGAGATTTATGCCTCGGCCCTCTATGATTTCTTTAGACTTCAACACAAAGGCTCAGTTTGGTGATCATGTGTCCATAGTCATGGCTTAAACTGGAGATATTCATCTACTTCTAGGCCAGGCCTAGACTGTATGTTCACTGGGAAGGTGGTGGTACACATGTCACATGGTCTAAATGTAAGAAAAGGAACATTTTCTAGGAGGACTGTTTCCTGAAAAAGAATGGATGGATATAGGACAGTAGAAAAGAATTGAGATCTGTTCTACGTTGAAGATAAATGGATATAGTGATGTGTTCAGTTTCCTTGAAGCGGCTTAGAGAAACACTGAGCCCTGGATACAACTAAGGGAATGCCACTGGAGCCCCTCCTGGCTTCTGCAAAGTATGTCTTGCCCTTTTCTGTCTTTGGACAAATAGATTCCTAATTTGGATATGTGAGACTGTGGAAATGTATCTTTTTGGATATATTGTGTATTGGTAGGATTTTCTTCTGTAACAATTATCTGAGAGAGAAACAACAAAGAGGATGAAAATCCACTTTGATTCATTGTTTCAGTGATCTTAGCCTGTGGTAGGCTAGCTCCATTGTTAGGGGTCCTAGGCCAAGCCATATATCTTGGCCTCAGGAGTGTGGCATGGTAGAACCCCTCACCTTATGACATCCAGGAAGAAATGATGGCACAGATAGCCACCAGGGTCAAGAGCACAACCCCAGTGAGTGACCCATTTTCTTCACTAAGGCTCCATCTATTGTTTGCTAAAATGGTGCCACTTGCTAAGATCTGAAACTTCAATGCATGAGCCTCTGGGGAGACATTTCAGAGTAAAATGTTACATATAAATACATGCTTATAACTGTATAGGCTACTTTGACACTCTTTGAATCATCAGTTCTTTAGTGTTAGTGGTAACACCAATACAACAGCCGAATATTTTAGACTAGCATCTATGTATCATGAAAAGTCCTGTGGGAACAAGAGGACTGGCTAAGATTGCTTGTTATGACCTTAAAGACCTGAAAATTATTTGAGCAGTACCAGTGTGTCCAAGAAAGAACAGAGAGCTACTTTAGCTCTAGAAACCTTCAGTCATGTTCTTGATAATGGGTTTGGGGTGTTCTTTATTTTTATAAGGTTTAATATAATATGCTATTTTCAAGTTTCACCTCAATGCTAGACGTCTTGGGGAAATTTTATAAGATGTCTGAGAATCTTACTAATTGTGGGAAATTAAATTTGAACTGTAATTTTAAAATAGTGATACCTATGCTGGATATCCTACTTCAAAGAAAGAAAGGGTCATTCAGCAAATGCCAAGGTATTTGACACCGTGTGTGTTGTGTTGGATTTTGCTGTGTCATTAAAACACATGTGGCGCACATGCAGAGAATATTGCCACTCTTGTTCTTTACTGACCCCAATGAGTACTTGCCGGACAGCTCAGAACATCGTTATAGAATTGGGCAGTCCTGTCTTCTGCTGGGCATCTGGATCTTGCATGTGTCAGAATCTCATTTCCAATTTGCATAAGCAAGAGAGGATGCTGTCTTGTGTGACTGTAAAAGGCATGGGGTCTATCATGGGAGACAGCAGGATGCTGCCAGGACTGCATATCCTGACACTGTGTTTGAGTCTCCCACCACAAACACGATTCCCCATGTAGGCAGGGACACGGCAAGCTTCAGGCTTCTTCCTTCTTGGCTTTGTGTGGGAAAAAGAAAGAAAACTGTCCTCGTCGTTCTTCCAAATTACAGATAAAAGTACAACTGAGAGTGACTTCATTGACTGCTGGGTTCATTTTTTACACTTAGGACTTGCCTCTGTGGACTAGGATGAAATATCCTTTGGACCCATGTGCATGTCTGGAAGAATGAGCATGCCACAGCATTAGAATAGATGTGTAGTTAAATCAAGAAAGGAGGATGGGTTAGTTACTGGAAGTCAACAGGGATTCTGAACAAGCACATTATCAGGAGGTAGAACCAGATTTAATGATGTGACATGCTTATGTGGCTATTATCTCTTTGGCCTCCACACAAGGTGCAGAGTAAAACATACCCCATGGAATCACCATGAATCTCTTGAGTCTCAATTTAGGAACAGACCTAGTTAAAGAGGAGGTGGTAATCCATGGTTACAGGGTCTGGCATCCTTTTGGAAAGCAGATAAAAAGCTATCTTTGTCTTTGAGGAAAAAAAAAATACTAGTCCTTCTATAAGTTTCCTTTGTATAGCCGTGACCAAATACCTGAAAGAGGAACTTAAAGGAAGATATTTGTTTAGGCTCATGGTTTAGAAGATTCACTTCAGGGCTGCTTGCTTGGGGAGCTCATCAGAGTGGTTGGAATGTGGCTTGAAAGGGCTCATCACTGCACACTGAAAGCAAAGAAGGGATGGGAAAATAGGTGACCTTTTAAAGGCATGTGTCATCAGTGGCCAACTTGCTCCAGCTAGGCCCCACCTCTTCAAGTTTCAACCACCTAAAACAGCACCCAGCTGAGGACCTGGGCCTCTCAGGAACGGTTCATGTATATGCCAGCATACCCTCTTGTCTAAAGGATTGATTCATTTTCTCTTGTCTTGATCCCTTCCTTAGATTCCATTTGCGTTGGGCATTTTTGTTTTGCATACATTTTAAGACAGTATTCCCGAGAATGTGGAAATAGAGGCAGCAAAATCAGGTCCAAAGTTCCCAAGCTAGAAACTGACAGAGACAAGACTTAAAGCCTGGGTTTTGTACATTCATCTTACCAGATCAGGCTGGCTTTGTTTCAAAGTTTTGTTAATATTAGTGTCATCCGTATTTATTACTAAAGCCCAGAGTTTTAGATTTGATTTTCAAGGTGTGTCGTTACTGGACAAGATGAGCACAGCCCTGTTTGTCACTTAGTAACAGAACCCCCTGGTGATTAAGGGTTCAGATCCCAGAGTAAGACTGCCCGAGTTCATACCTATCCACTTCTCCACTTGGCTGATTTCAAGGATGTTCCTTAACTCTTGTGAGTTTCAGCTCATAAAAAGAGGGCCATTTTATGATGCTACCATGAGAAGGAACAACGGTGTAGATGTGATGAAGATAATCCATCGGATACTGTGGTTTGCATCAGCACAATGCCTGGTACACGACAGCCTCCATAACTGCTGCCCCGGGAGGTGTTAATAAAACTTTCAGGCTGGTGGTTTATCTTAGAATCATGCGTATTTTTATAGGCTTTCCACAGATGAAAGAGGAGAGAGATGCATTCTTGGCTGAGAGACCCTAGAACATAAGAAGAAAGTTCCTGCATGTTTTTAGGACTGGCCATTCGGTGCCGGATAACCAATGTGTGTGCTCTTCCCTGGAGAAAACTATCTGACTCTCAGCACTACTTAGTTGCCTGTAGATCTTTGTGTAGGGCTGAGGCCTCAGGGGCCACCCCAGGTTAGCATGTCTGTTGTTGTTCATCTTGGAAACAAGCAAGGTGGGTTATAGAGAAGGTGGGTTATAGAGAAGGTGGGTTATAGAGAAGGTGGATTATAGAGAAGGTGGGTTATAGAGAAGGTGGATTATAGAGAAGGTGGGTTATAGAGAAGCTGCCGAGGGAGGAAAAGGAAGGGGGAAGATGTAATTGTATTGTAACTTGAAACAAAATAGTTTTTTAAATAATAATGTTTAGCCAGACGAGGCGCACGCCTTTAATCCCAGCACTCGGGAGGCAGAGGCAGGCGGATCTCTGTGAGTTAGAGACCAGCCTGGTCTACAAGAGCTAGTTCCAGGACAGGCTCTAAAACCACAGAGAAACCCTGTCTCGAAAAACCAAATAATAATATAATAATGTTTAGAGTTGTGAGCCATGCAACTTGAACAGCTTTGACATGTTGGAAGGCGGGTTCTGGCTTTCTTTTTACCAAGTTTCTGGTTAAGCTGGATGTGTTGGCGCATGCCAATAACAGCAGCATTTGGCCTGCTGACGCTGAAGGCTTGAGAGTTTGAGAACAGCCTGAGCTACACGGTCACCTTCGGTTCACCAAAGAAATTATGAGTCAGATTTTTTTTCTTGAAATTAGCATCATCTAATGAATTGTTGGACTTCTGCAGATGAGAATACTGCCCTAGGAGTCTTTAGCATGTTTCCCTAACACAAGAGGAATGTCTTCTTGACATGAAGATTCTCTTTGGTGCTAAGGCTGTGTCTCCCATTTTTTGTAGATTTTTAACATGCTTGGAAATTCACTGAAACTTGGGAATATATAGATTTTAGATTTCTATAAAGTACCACAAATGTCCTTGCTCTTTTATATTTTAACTTACTGTTGGAGATAAGGCCTCTCATTGAATCCGAGCTGGCTCTTTTAGCTGGATTGGCTGACCAGTGAGACCCTAACTCCCAGGATTCACCTTTCTGTGTCCACCCAATCAGTGGACTTATAGGAATGTGCCACCATTTCACATTTTAATATGGACTCTGAGGATCTGAACTCGAATCTTTAAGCACTGTGCCCCATCTCCTCAGTCCCTGTTGTCTTCCTTTAAATAACTGAAAAAAATTGTCTTGTCTTTGCTTAAACTTACTATAATTTGGAGGAAATAATGGTTTACCACATTTGAAAATGAGAATTGTAAAAGCTTTGTTTATAACCACAGGTGTGTCTTATGTCACCTGCCTGATTGAGACCCCACAGGATGCTAATGATAGCGTGCTTGGTCACCATGAGTAACAAGAGTCAATTCCCACACCACAAAGTAATAAATAGGTGCTAGACGGTCAGTGTTGGCTCCTTTTTCGCAGTGGTTTTTGTCAGATATTGGGGTGTCGTTTTTGAATAAAGAGCTTAGAAACTCAGCCAAAATTTACAAAAAGAGATCCATCCCCTCAAGCATATAATGGACAATATTTGCTCCATCAGTTTATACTGTTGCTTATTAATAAGGTATAGGCAAGTTAAAGAATGTCCATATGGGATCAAAATAAGATTATTCTGTTTAGAAAAGAATTAATTATTGTCAGTATTCAGAACAAAACTTTCATTTTGTTATATATATATATATATATATAGGTTTCTGTTAATGAAGTCTTAAGAAATCTCTCATACACACACACATGGTTGCACATACAGATACACACACAAGCACACATAGATGCACAACATACACACACACAAGCATGCAATACACTCGTATAAGCATGTACACTCACATGAACACACAGACATGTACACTCACAAACATACACACACATATACCTGTTCACATATGTGTACATACTTGTATGCACATGCAGATACACACAGGTACACACACATGCATAACATACACACACACATACTGATGGAAGACAAATAACTCTAGTACTCTGACATTTTACAAACAGAGTTGCTGTGGTGGCCAGTGGAAGAAAACACTTCATGTGATTTTTACGATAGGAACTTGAAGCAAGGAAGCTTTTGGATTTGTACTCAACGGAGACACTTTTGTGGTGTGGGGTCTGGATTGAAGTTTGGATGTAGCACATTGCACATGAGAACACCCTTCTTCCTTCATCAGTGTTATTTTTAGCATTCCAAGGAAAGCTGAGCCCCTTAGTGCCGGGCTCCACTCCGCGGCACACAAGTGCATGTGTATTTGACTTTGAATAAACAGAGTGAGGTAAGTTGCTGTGAATGGTCAGCAGCTCTTCAGTATCTACTACTGGACTCGGGATGGAAGATGAAGACTTGGAAATTATACAGACTGTATTTTCAGGAAGCCCACTGTTCGGTAACAGGGGGACTGAGAGGAATGACCATAGAGAATAACAAGGTGCTGGGCATGAATTACATTAGGAACCTCCCAAGGGAAGTGAGAAGGAAGAACATTCTAGAAGGGACCAATTTAGGCAGTGCTTTAAGAGAAAGCAGGTCTCCTGTAGAAATGTGAACCTTGACCCTTGGAAACTACTGTTTAAGTCTGGGAGGCACTGAAGGAAATTTGGGAGAGCAAGAATAGCAAACGGGGAATTAGAAGAAAATGCAGGATGGAGGCAAAATGGTCTGAAGGAAACACTCCACTCCAGAGGGCTGCAGCAGTGGTGGTATCCTGCAAGCTGACACAAGTCAGGGTAGGCTAGGTATAAAGATACATTTAAGCTGGAGAGGTGAAGGGCATCAGGAAGTATATTCATCATGGTTCACAATTTTGGGGGTCGGGTCTGGGTAGATGGCTCAATTGGTAATGTGCCATGCAAGCATTAGGACCTGAGTTCAGATCCCCTGTATCCGTCTAAAAGCCAGATGTGATGGATATGCCTATGACCCTCACAGCAGAGTCAGGGATTGGGTGGGTAGGCAGAGACAGGCAGAGCTCTTGTAGCTGCCAGTCTAGCCAGATGTTAGCTCTCAGTTCAGTGAGAGAACCTGACACAAAAACAAGATGGAGAGTGTTAAAAGAGATACCTGGTGGCCAGTTCTGTCATGTGCATGCTGACACAGGTGCTTATGGTAACGTATCTGCACGCGTGCGCATATGTACTACATACACACATGATATGTATCTGCACATGTGCACACATATATTACATGCACATATTTACAGATGCACATGTGCACTTCCACAGAGTTGCAAGGGACAAAGGTATCCAAATAATGAGAGATTTTTGCTCATGTTACCTGGGCTTAAAGTGAAGACTTTTAGCCAAGACAGTATAAAGAAACAATAATATAAAAAAGCAGATTTGCCCTTTAAAGATCCAGGATCACTTATCAATACTGTGTATAGAAAGTATTAAATATGTCTGATACAAAGACAATAGCATTTTTAAAAAATTATTTTGAGACACGGCTCTTCTTTGTAGCCCTGGCAGTCCTGGATCTCACTCTGTAGACTAGGCTGGACTTGAACTCACAGAGATCCACCTGACACTGCCTCCCGAGTGAGTGCTGTAATTAAAGGCGTGCGCCACCACCGCCTGACTATTAGGCAAGTGTTTTTCTTTTCTTTTTTTCCTTTTTTGTAATTTAGGAGATCCATCTACATACTGAACTCCTAGCCAGCACAGCAAGATGAAAGTCCCTTAGAAGGACACAGGGGTAACGCTGGTCTTGTGGTGGTGATGTGTATTAGTTTGCTCTTTGCTGGGGCCAAGTATCTGACAAACAATATAAAGGGGGAGAATTGATTTTTGTTCATGATTTTAGGACATTTAGTCAGTTTTTTTGTTTTTGTTTTTTTCGAGACAGGGTTTCTCTGTAGCTTTGGATCCTGTCCTGGAACTCCCTTTGTAGATGAGGCTGGCCTCGAACTCACAGAGATCCGCCTGCCTCTGCCTCCCAAGTGCTGGGATTAAAGGCGTGCGCCACCACCGCCCGGCTTTAGTCAGTTCTTGCTTGGTCCCATGCGCTTGAGTAGATTATTACAATTGGATTCTATCTTCACAATGTAGTAGACAGGAAGGAGAGAGAGAAAAGAACCAGCGATAGAATGTCCCCAAGGACCCAACCCTGTGCCTTGCTTCCATTAGCTTTAGGCTTTTCAGAATTTCACAGTATATTACCAACCAAAGACCGTCCAGAATGTGGGGACCTCAACTGCAATACATGAGTCTGAGACTGACATTTCATATTCAGACCAAGCCATTCTGTGGTCAAAACTTACATAGACTTCTTGCACTCTGTTTTTGTTTTGTTGTTTGCTTTATGTATGTGTGGTTGGTATTGGGGACATTGAATTCATTTGGGGTAGATAAGAAATTAATATTACTGTATTAGTCAGGGTTCTTTAGAGTAGAAGAGCTTGTAGAATGTATTAGGATTACTGCAGACTATGTTCCAACTAATTCAACAATGGCAGACTGTGAGCAGAAGATCCAGAATCCAGTAGCTGGTCAGTCCCCAAGACTGGATGTTTCCACTGGTTTTCAGTATATGCTGGAATTCTGAAGAAGTAGACTCTAATGTCAGTGAGGCAGTGAGGGGAAAAGCAAGATCAACCAGGCAAAAAGCAAAAGCTTCCTTCTTCCATGTCCTTATATAGGCTTTCAGCAGAAGGTGCTCCGATTAAAGAAAGGTGTGTCATCCTGTCTCAAAGGTCAGGACCAGGAGTGGATTCACCCACTTCAAACCAAGCAAAAATAGTCTCTCACACGTGTGCCCTCCATTTCTGAATTGTGGTTCATTCCAGACATAGTCAAGTTAACAACCAAGAATGGCTGCCACAGTTACTCTGTGTCTGTTTCCTGTGGTGATAGGTCTATGGAGATCCAGGACTTTATCTTAAAAAGCCAGTTTGCACCCATGATTATTGTTTGCTCCTTTGCCTTTCTGTGTTTTTGGGGGGAGGCGATGATTCAAAGTGGATCAAAATGGACTTGAAATCTTCAGTGTACTTCATCTGGCTTTGCTCATGGTTAAGTAATAAGTGCTCTTCCTATGTTCATTTCTCACTCAGGGAACGTGTGCTCAGTATCTGAATTGTATATGTATTGCTGGCCTTTTGCTTGTATGTATGATTTCTGCTTTAGTTTATGGGTGTTGTTTTTGTGTATGTATATATGTGTCTTTCTTGATTTTTGTTTTGTTTTTATTCTGTTTTTTATTTCTAGTTGTTTTTTTTGGTTTGGTGTGGGTTTTTGCCTATTTGTTTGCTAAAAAGAAAGAAAGAAGGTGTGAAGTTCAAAGAGTGAGGTGGGGAGGATCTGGGAGGAGATGAAGGATGGGAAGCCATGATCAGAATATATTGGATAAAAAGTAAAATAAAATGAATATAACAATGTTGGTTTGAGGGTGAATATACCTTTTTGTCAGAAGGACCAACAAAGACGAAGTGGAACCCAAACAGGACTTGGGTTTTCATTCCATTCAGTACTGACATTTTAAGGCTCACCTTGATGTTGCCATGGAGATGGAGACCTTTGGAAGAAGCCACCATTAGTGAATCTGCTTGAAACCCTGGGAGCCTTTGGGACTCAAGGAAGTGGTATTAGATATGCCTAGTAATGAATTCTTGGGGGAGCATGGGCTGTTTCAGATGGGAAATTTTGCAGGGGTAGAGTTGACTATAAATCAGGAACTGAGTCTACAGAGAGACCCTGAGTTTCTCTGTGAAGGCAAGAGAGAGAGAGAGAGAGAGAGAGAGAGAGAGAGAGAGAGAGAGAGAGAGAGAGAGAGAGAGAGGAACCTCTCTCAGCAGGTATGCTCTGCTGTGGGGGACAGTTATACAAAGAGTCCCCAGTTTTATTATGCATTGCTTTAGAAGAGTCTTTGGGTAAACAAGTGACTCCAAGCAATTTCATTGAAATACTACTTTTTATTTTGTTTTAATAGAATACAAAAAATATGACGATTGAATTGGGGATCCTAGAGGGAGAAATAATTCATATTAAATAGCAAGAATAATATGTGAGAAATTGCAATGGGTTAATGTGCATCTTAAGATCCTAAGGACCCTCTGTGACTCAGGGATATATATATATATATATATATATATATATATATATATATAGAGAGAGAGAGAGAGAGAGAGAGAGAGAGAGAGCAAAGAACAGAACACATTCCCTCTGCAAGGGCAGAGTCCCTGTTCTTGCTGCTCCTCTTTCCGCCTGCTTCCCCCACCACCACCCAGCTAGCCATTGGCACTGAGTATGATTTTTACGATCAGATTTTCTCTCTTTTTTTTTTCTTGCTGCCTTAAACTGTTATTTATTTATTTATTTATTTATTTATTTTACATTCTAACCACGATTCTCCCTCCCACCCCTCGTCCTGGCCCCCCATCCCCCCTGCCTACCCCCTTCCCACTTCTCCCAAAGGGTAAGGCCTCCTACAGGAAGTCAACAAAGCCTGGCACATTAAGTTGAGGCAGGCCAAGCCCCTCCCAACTGCATTAAGCTGAGCATGGCATCCCACTGTAGTGAATGGGCTCCAACAAGCTAGCTCCGGCACCAGGGATAGATCCTGGTCCCACTACCAGGGGCTTCTCAGACACACCAAGTTACACAACTGTCTCCCACATACAGAGGGCCTAATTCAGTCCCGTGGAGGCTCCACAGCTGTCAGCCTAGAATTCGTGAGCTCCTACGAGCTTAGAATCAAGTCATTCCTAATACACAACAGCACAAAAGTTTACCTCCTTTCGTGAAATTTTTGTGTAAAGATAGCAACTTTCAGTATGTTTTTAAAGATCTAATTCACAGACTTTTTTGCCAATTGCTTTTATTTGACAGTGCAGGTTTTCACTTTGGACTACCTGCACACCGGTTCCTTCTTTTTTGTTTGTTAATAAACATTGGTCTCTATTTTATTTCAAATCCACTTTTAGCATGAAAGACTGACTTTAAAACTCAGTTCAGACAACAAACTCAAGATAAATCTCCTCCTCACTCTCCCTTCCTCTGGCTTGCAGATTTCCTAGAGACACACTTGCCTCTTGTCAGAAAAGGTGTCACTCTTCATGGGGTTGATACAGATGCAGCTTTCAAAAAAGCCGTACCCCAAAGATGCCATCCGGTGCTTGTATGTGCAAGTTGGCATAGCTACGGGTCTGCTTCCTCTGCTGGCTGGAGCTGGTGCTATTTATAGTTTCTTTTCTTGGCTTCCAAGTGAGCATATCAGTGAGTATTTATGCGAGGGAGAACTCTGAGGCCATATAAGACTGTAGTTTAGAAACCCAGTGGCCTCTTTTGCCTTCACTCACTGGAGAGAGAAGAATGGCCCTCTCTCTGCCAGCACAGAAATGTCTCAGGAAGAGGTGAATGACAAGACATATCATTCTACCCTCCGAACACCCCCAGGACACGTGAGCAAGAGCTGTCTGCAGGGGAAGGAAACTTGTAGAAGGCTGAGCTGTAGGAACGCCTTTCCACATGAAGAACTAGCTGAACTCTCCAGTCCCTTTGGGTTGTGGGCAATACCTTGTCGTTTCCTTTGGTTATCAGAGGCACAGCGTCTCCCTCAGGGTCAGTGAGTTCTCATCCTGCTGCCAGGAATGGCAGGGTGATGTCATGAGAAAGCAGAGCACGGATCACAGAAAACTGGCTCGTAGTCCTGGCCATGAGTGATGTGAATGAAGGTCATCTCCTTCATCTCCCGTGTCCTTTTCTGCAAAATGAGAATTTAAATTGCCTTGTAAATACCTGGCCCGGAGACAGAGCCGGTCAAAAAGGAAAATCAGTAGCAGAAATAAGAAGACAAGCTAGCTTTTTGTGAGGAATGAAACGAGGTCAGGTGTATCTTTGAAATCCATTTCCATTTCCTTCTGTCTCTGCCTTTTGTATCCACTGACCCCCAGGCACCTTGGTTTTTGAAACTCTTCTTCTCAGAGATCAACCACAGTCATCTTTCCCAGTCCTTCTTTACCCCCTCTGCAAAACAAGTCGAAGAATTTAAAGCCATCCTCCCAAGTCGATACTCTTAATCCTTGTAATGAGTACACAAAGAACTGGAGTCTCAGGTAACCTGCCTGGCCCTTTGGAACTTGGTACCAAGGCTTAGCCTTGGGAGAAAATAACTTACTCCCCGATGCTGAAATGAAGGACTATTGCTCAGGGTTCTGGAATTTCTGATAAACTTCCAATGCCAGAAGAAGGAATTGAATCCTCGAGTCCTATGAATGATGAAGACATCCTAATTGTACTGTCCCAGTGGTCCCAGGAGTGGTAGGCCACAGAGGAAGCTCCCTTTGGCCCACCCACCTCTGAGCAGACAGTGGGCTGCTTCCTTGGCTCTCTTATGCCTGAGGTGCTTTTGGGTCAATATTCTTTTTCTGCTACGTGAGGCTTGAACCCAGGGTCTCAGATATCCTCAGCAAAAGTACAGCCATGAACTGCATTGCTAAACTCCTGGCCAGTTTTGTAGTAGGGTATAGGAGGGTTAAGCACTCAGATGGAATTTGCTAACAGTTTGAGGACTGGTGTGGAGTTCAGTTGGTACAGTGCTTGTCTTCCGTGCACAAGGCTCTAGGTTCGGTCCCTAGCACTGCCTAAGCTGGGCACAGTGACACATGTCAATGACCCTAGCACTCATGAGGCAGAGGCAGGAGTATCAGAAAGTTCAAATTCATTCATGCCTATATGGCAAGATTGAGGCCATGCTGGGCTACATGATTCCACCTGCTCCTGTTTCTAAGTGCTGGTATTAAAGGCATGTGCCACATACCCAGCCCGCCCTTCATGAACTTCTACAGATAGTTTCGAAGTTTATAGATTTGCTGCAAAGTTTTATGAAGAGCTCCCATTTGACCTGAGCACAGTTCCCCCTTCTCTTGACAGCTTCGTGTAGTTTGCTACAGTGACTGTCCCAGGCCCATGCACTATCATGGCCAATGGGCATGCATATTGAGCTTTCCACAGTCCTTCCCCAAGATCCTGTCTCAGTCTAAGAGTCCCAACCAGGGTACTGTGCATTAACCGCCCCATCTCTGCAGGCTCCTCTTGCCTGGGACAGTTTGTCAGACTTTTCTTATTTTTGATGACCTTGACAGTTTTTTGAGGATTTCTGGTCAGGGATTTTATAAAATGCAGATCTCTCTCTCTCTCTCTCTCTCTCTCTCTCTCTCTCTCTCTCTCTCTCTCTCTCTCTCTCTCTCTCTCTCTCTCGTGTGTTTAGCCCAGGGGTTGATGTCAGGTCTCTTCTATGACCTCTATGACAGTCTCTTACTGACCCTGGAGCTCACCAGGGTCACTAGATTGCCTGGCCAGTGAGCCCCAGGGCTCCTCAGGGTTCCTCCTATGTCTCGCTCTATAGCACTGGGGTTACAGATAAGATCCACACCTGTGCTTATATAGTTGCTCAAAAATCACACTCAGGTCTCCTGCTTACACAGCAGGCCCTTTACCAGCTGAGCCACACCCCTGGGCCTTAACTAGGATTTCTTTACAATGAAGAGAACATCATAGACCATAAGTTTCATACAATCTAAAATAGGTGGTAAAGTCCATTTAAAATTGTCCTTTGGTAGTTTAATCCTGCTTATAACTTAAAATTTCTTCAATTTGTTAACGGAACCAGATCCCTTCAATTTTATGTAAAATGCTTCCAGATAGGAAATGTGTGATTTAAATTCTATTCATACGGTGAGCCTGACTGTTTTTGGTGAGCGTTATAAGAGCAGGGTTTAACACATTTTGGCAAAAGGGAACTGGAAGGTCATCTTGGGTTTGCTATTGCCCAGGAAATAAGTGTTGGGAGGAATGAATTTGTTCTGGCATCCTGGACTGTTTTGGACACAGCTTCTCGCAGGGTGTTTGTTTTACATACAGCTGAAATAGTTCTGATGTCAGAGGAGCTCACCTGGGGACACGGAAAGGAAAGCGGAAGCAGATCTTTCACCTTGATGGAAGACGGGCAAGGGATGGGCAGGACGGGCGGAAGCAGAAAGCGGGATGTGCGCTTGGGACTCTGTTCGTACTGTTTCCCACACATGCTATACGCCGCCACTCTCTCGCCCCAGGAGTGTTTATTCTGCACTTGCCATTTCCAGAAGCTGTTCTAGGTACATGGGATCCAGCAAAGAACAAGCAGACAGACACACGGTGTCTGCAGATGTGTTGATGGAATAGCAGTGAGCAGGTACACACTCATTTGCAGAAGTGTCAGTCAGGGTGAGATGACAGAGAATGGCCAGCGGAAGGAGTCCCAGAAAAGCCTTCAGGTTGCCCTTTGATAGAGGCACAGATACATATGTTAGTCAGAGTGTGTCTACTCTGTGGACCTTCTCTTTGGAAGGAGACGTCTGTTGCTATCATTTATGCAGTGGAAATCAGTTGAGAAGTGGTACAAGACATAATGGATAAGATCGCTTTTAAAGAACTCTCATTGTGTTATGCCCTTCTGATTTGGTAGTTAATAAAATTCAGGGTCAAAGGGCATGGGGAGAAAACTTTCTGGGTAGAGTGCTTACTATGAGTTCACACCCTCAGCGGCTACATAGAATCTAGCTGGACATGGTGGGATGTGGAGACGGGATCCCTGGGACAAGCTAGACTAGCAGAATCAAGTTCTGGCTTCAGCAGCAGACCCCTGTCTCAGTAAAGAAAATGGAGAGTGACTGGGGAAGACATGAGATACCCACTTCTGGCCTCCAGATGCACAAGTGCATGCTCGCCGACACACATGTGCCCGCATAGATGAGGTGTGTGTATGCGCACTCTTCGCACAGATACTCAAAACAGAAATTTGTACAGGTGGTCTGGAGCGTATGATCTTAAACAGGAATGCAGTGTCGGTAAGCTGAAGGAAATCCCTTAATAGCACACTGTGGAAGAGCTGGGAATGAGAGCCTGGAGAACTAAGGTCCAGGCTGTGGACCTGGCTAGTCTGGGAAGGCTTCCTGGAAGAGATGACTCCGGCTGAGATCCAGGAACTGGGGTGAACCAAGGTGAAGATGGAGAGGTAGGAAAACCATGAGCCGAGGCAACAGGAGCAAGAGATGGTAGTTAGCTGAACACCTATACATAGAGCTGGAGGAGATCCTAAGTCAGTCATTAACGTTCATTTCTTAGACTGGAGTAGCTCTATCATCACTACCACTGCTCAGTGAATGGGAGCAAATGAGAATAATCTGGAAAGTGTCCTCTGGTCGACTCACTTTGACTTTTTTTTTTTTTTTTTTGCCTTTATGTGTGTTAGATTTTACTAGGTAAGCTGCAGTGAGCCACTACATAGCAAATACCCAATACTTTTTTTTTTTTTTTTTGGTTTTTCGAGGCAGGGTTAAATTCCCAATACTTTGTTCCAACAGCTGCACATGAGAAGCAGCATCTGAGGTGCCAGCACTTCTAAAATTATTATTTTACTTATTTATTTATTTATTTTTGGTTTTTCGAGACAGGGTTTCTCTGTGGCTTTGGAGCCTGGAACTAGCTCTGTAGACCATGCTGGTCTTGAACTCACAGAGATCCGCCTGTCTCTGCCTCCCGAGTGCTGGGATTAAAGGCGTGCGCCACCATCGCCCAGCTAAAATTATTGTATTAATAAGAAACAGAGCAATTGCTTTTACAAAGATAGTTTTTGACTTCAAGATATGGAAGTTTCTTGAATATAGGGAATTCTCGTGTGTGTGTGTCTGTGTGTGTATGTGTGTATTCTTTCCTGATTTTGCTCCAAATATGAGTAAGTGAAATTTTAGAGGAAGTATTTGGAAGAATTAGGAATTATACAGCATGGTTTTGAGAAGCAGAACAGCCTGCGGGGAATGTTTTTTTAATCTAATAAAATGAATTATCTCTGTTTAAAACTTTTCCTCTGGTACATTCAGTTACTTACTGCCGAGCACCATCGTGTAAGTGTTTTGATATGACATCCTCAGAGGCGAATGGCTTCAGGAAGACTGAGCACTGTGCTCATTAAGGGTGCCAAATGCCAAATGCCTGACTTTTAAGATATCTTTGCTGTCTTGGCCATGCCCATATGGGACTGAGGAGGAATCTTTAATGGAGAGTTGGTGACGGTTGTGCTGGCCACTGGTGCTGAGGGAGGAGGAGAAGCGGGCTGTCGTGGAACTCTGCTAATGTTCTGTTTGGAGCTTTGGGAATAACCCTACCTGAGGGGAGAAGGTTGCTTGGTAACAGCTATAGGCTAACATACATATTACTATTAGCAACAACAAAACCTTCACAACCCAAGTTACATTTATTATTTAAATTATTTCCAGAGCTTCACAGCTCTACACTTTGCAAATGAAGACCACTTTTTGTGATTTTCTAATCACTTTTTTTTTAAAAAAAAATCTTATTTATTTATTTATGAGACAGAATCTTGTTATATAGAACAATCGCCCTGCCTCTGCCTCCTGGATTCTAGGCGTTTTTGTGTGTAACACTACGCCAAGGCTTCTGTCTTAATATTTTGTGTATCGAAAGTAATAACTGATACTGTGAACAAGTTGGAAAATCTATAAGGGTAAAAGGAGACAATGTTTCACCTTTTCAATAAATAATTTCCGTAATAGCTTTGAAAATATTTTTAAAATTTTTAAATCTTTTATTTATTCATATTTTATGTACACCTTCAGGCCAAAATAGAGTATCAAATTATAGATGGTTGTGAGCCACCATGTAGATGTTGGAAATTGAACTCAGGACCTCTGAAAGAGCAGCCAGTGCTCTTAACCACTGAGCCATCTCTCCAGCCTGATATTTTCATTTTTAAGTTTATATTTTTAATGTTTTCTTGAATGTATGTTTTGCACCACTTGCATTCCTGGTACCCAGTGAGCCTAAAAGAGATTCAGTCCTTGGGCACTGGAGTTACAGATGATTGTGGGCTGTGATGTGAATGCTGGGAATCATACCCAGGTGCTCCGAGAGAGCAGCCAGTGCTCTCGACCTCTGAGCCATCTCTCCAGCTTCCAAATGGATGCTTCAAATATAAATAGTCCACTATTTATATTTATGATGATAAAAGTATCTGCTTAATATCATGAGAGAAAGATAATGTAGAATGTCATAACCACTTTTGAGATTTTGGTCTGTTTGCTATGTGTGTTTGCATGTATGTTGTTTCTATTCACGTGAGTATGGATTTGTATATGTGTACATTTCTATGTGTGTATGTTTATTTCATGTGATGAAATTTGAACTCAGATTACTATCAGGACAGACCTTCGTCGGGGGGGGGGATAAAGAATATACATTAGACTTGGATGTGATCTTAAACAAATTCTTTTAAAGTAACTTTTCTTTGGGCGTGTATCCCATTGTCTACACACTGGCTGATCTGATTTCTTCGCTTTTGCCTTTATTTTGAAGGGGACTCTATTACTCATGTCTGCAAAAAGGGATGGACACACATTCAATCAAGCCAGACATGGTACTTCCATTTTTTCCTAGCACTGCAGAACACATGCATTGTGCATGTGAGTGTGTGGGTTTTCACATCAGTTTCATTCCATAGTTAATTTTCCTCCAGATCTTGAATATTATAAGCACTTTTCTGGTTCTGGAACAGAGATCCCTCTTAGTATTTTCAGAGGCGAGTTAGTATTTTATTATGGCTCTTTTTAGAGCAGTTTTTATGTAAGGAGGTTGGCTTGCTTACACTATCACAAGCAGCATAGTGGAGAGCTTGATGTTGTTGCCTGGAGATGCATTCATTTAGAAGCTGAATTGTCAGTAGTCAAATGTAAATATTTCATAATATTATATTATTTTCTCCTTTTATTGAAAATAGATGTTTTTCATGCAGTATTTTCTGGACACAGTTTCTCCCTCTCCCGACTCCTGGATTTCCTCTATTCTCCTTCCCATCACAACCCATACCCTTTCTGTCTCTCATTAGAAAATAAACCAGACATCTAAAGAATAATAATAAAATAATAAAAGCAAGCAAACCAGAATAGGACAAAACAAACAAACAGAAGAAAAAGAGCCAAAGAAAAACCACGAGATACACATGTTCATGCACAGAAATCCCCTAAAAACACAAAACCGGGGAGCTATAATATATACACAAAGGACCTATAAGATTAAATAAAATGTGTATCAAAACCTGTGAGACATTTTCCAAAGATACCATTATGTTCATTTTATGTTGGCTGTCTCCTGTTGGGCATGGAGCTACCCTTGAGAGTGGTTTGTCTCCTTAAGGTAACACTTGTTGGAGAGACCCGATGTTTCATTTGTGAGTACTTATCATTAGACATAGCTTCAGGTCCAGGGTGGGATCTTGCGTCCACTTCTCCTCTCAGTGCTGGGACCCTATCCGATGCAGACCTGAGCAGGCCGTGTGCAAGCTGCCAGTCTCTGTGTTGGTCCCGCTGTGTTTAGAAAGTCTTGTTTTCTTGGTGTCCTCCATACCCTTGGGATCTTAAAATATTTTCATATCCTTTTCTGCAGTGTTTCCTGAGCTCTGAAGGGAGAGATTGGGTGGAGACGCCCCTTTTAGGATTAATGTTCCAAGGTCTCTCACTCTCTGCACATTGTCCAGTCATGGGTCTCTATATTTATTCCCATCTAGCACAGGAGGAAGCTTCTCTGATGATGGCTGAGCAAGAATTTATCTATTAGTAGAGGCTGTGTTTCTTTAGCAGAACAGTAGTATTTGGTTTTTCACTTGGTCCCTGGCTCATCTGGTCTCTGATTCTTGGCCACACGAGCCATTCGGGGATGGGTTCTATCTCATGAAGTGGACCTTAAATTCAATCAGATTTGGTTGTTTTCTCCCACAAACTTTGTACCACTGTTGCAGTACTGCATCTTGTGAAGGCTCTGGGTAGTCACCAGCTGAACTTCTCTGAATGGTTTAAAAGCTTCTGCTGTATGTTGCCCACTGACTATCGTGGAAGAATGCAGCAGCTCTGGCCCTCACGTCACACCTTTAGCATGACTGAACGCTACCGTTCTTTTAAACATTTCCCACCCACGATGTGAAATGTGTAAGCATTTTTTTTTCACTTGGGCGACCAAGCACACATGCCAGCAGGATGATTGTGACCTCTGATGTTGATAATGGAGGAAAGGCAAGGCAGCCATGGGAATTCTGATCTTACTCCTGTGACTGGTCTCATGAAATGAGATGTGATGTTGTGTTCCTACCTTAGATGACAGACAAGCATCCAGTTTTTGACCCCATATGCCATATAAATCTAACACTATCTGTTTAGCCCTGGAAGACGCTATGATTTTAAATGCTTGAGAAAAGTTATGTTAACTATAATGTAAAGTTTTCTAACTTCCAAATTGAGCTTTACAAATACTTAAGGATCCTAGGAGCCCCTAGCTAGAGGGACATTTTGACTTGTCTATTTCTTGTTTATGATACAAGCCACAGAAACATAAAATATACTTTTTAAAATCAGTGGCATTCAAAGTAAATCTTTTTTTCCCTTGTGTCTGTCAGGTATGGATGGTGTCTTAGCAGGTCTTCGATGGTTCTGTGAAGTCTGCATTTTATCAAATGAAGCACCCATAATTAAGCTTTTAGTGGCTCTCATCGGTACAGTAGAAAACAGTTTAGGCATGATGTCTCTTCATCCTATGGTGATCTTGATGTCCAATTTATCAGAAGTTTATTTGAAAAATAGTTTTAAAGTTTTAGGGTTTCTTCAACATTTAAAGAACTGTACTTTAAGTGTATTCTTAGTACGTGTATGGTCTCTAATTTTTTTCCCTTTGAATTGAAAAAAAGGATGGCTGAGAATAATGAAAACATTTCTTTAAATATCCAGCACTTTTGAAGGAGAGTTCAAGACTGTCTCGGGAATACTTTTGGGAGCTTGCTCTTTTTCACTTCAGTTATTTTAGGCAGTCATTAAACAGTTGCTAGCCTGTTTAGTAAGTTTATACGAAACTACATATTTTGAGACTTTAAATGCCACAGGAGATGTTCCAATGTAAACAGAGCAGAGTAGATTCGAGGCTTCAAACGGAAGCACCCAACACCATCCCTCATCCCAACTGAGGAAGGGCTCCCCAGGACAAATGCATGAGCACAAGTTGACCCACCCCAGCTGATAGGGAGTGTCTGGGGTGATTCATGTCTTCAGGTTATGAAGTGGGGTTGGGAAGGCCAGATCTCTGGTTCAAGTTCAGGGCGGGGGTGGGGGGAGCTAGATTCACTGTGTTCTGCGGTTACGGGCTGTGTCTCGGCCCTTGGTGGATGTCTCATAAATGCATTCCACTCATCAAAAGAGTGTGGATTATGAGCTGCTGGCTCCTGGCCAGAGGGACGCACAGCAATCCTCAGGCTAGTGTTACAAGACTGTAATCTGCACAGCCTGTGAGTGCCTGATGGGTAGAGATGGCTATTTCTTAGTGTGACCCCGGCCCTTGGTAAGGAGCTGTGGTGCTCACCCACTCAGTGTGGCAGCTGGCTCTGAGACTGGTCACAGCCCAAGCTGGTGGTCCTAAAGAACTCAGGAGTCCCATTGGTATTACTTCTATGGACCCTCTATGGCCTGAGCATTCATCCTGAGCATCAACTCTTTGGTACCCAGCATCTTCTATGGTCTGTTAATAAGATGTACCTGTATTCTTAAAAAGAAATTTTAATGTGGACCTTGGAGAGGACTTTTTAAAACTTCCTTATTTCTATGTCCTCTGTTTACAATTCAATTACAAGCTGCTATAGATATCCTAGCCATGGCTAGGGCATAGCCCTTATTCTAGTCCAGCAGTTGTTTTGCGTATACTTTATATATCTTATCTTATTGGACCTTCAACATCACCTATTGAGAGAACATGCACTATCAGGCCTACCATTGTGTGTGATTGTGACAGAGGAACTAAGTAAATGGTTGGTAGTCAAATCATTTATAAATTATAGGTTTGGGTTCAGAATGTGGTCCCAAGATTCCCTTACACCTCCTGTACTAAGCTGTGTGGTTACACATACCAGGAGCAACAAGAACAGCAAAATATTTGGGCATCTCTGGGCCATGATCACATGAAAGCAAGTGGGCACTGTCTTGCTGTCAGTTGTTGTCCTTGGTGTCTAAAGCAAGCTTGTCTTCCTTCCAAAGAGGACACTATAATGCAATGTCTTTTACATGTGGGCCCTTCTTTGACTCTAGATTTATTTAGGAAGGGCTTTAAGATAATCATCATCTTCTGAATAATGCTTAAGTGAGTGCTTGTCCATCTTTCTGATTATTGCAGTGAAGTCTGTTGATTCTGTCTCATCTTGAGTTTTGCTTACTGTTTTTGGTGAAGATGCTTCACTGGACCTTTCTCTCCCTCATCTTGCCTTCCTTCTGTATCCCTCATTCCACTCTGCCCTCAGTTCTCATCCCACAAAGCCCTACACGATGCCTCAGCCTCATGGGCATTGGTGAGCCATGACATCAGTTGGTGGCTGTCAGATCCAGAGCTCTTTCCTGGCAGGGCTGTGTAATGTTCTTCTTTTGTAGCATCTGCACCTGGCACATGGGACCACTCAGTAAATGTTTACTGAATGAGCAAATCCCTTCCTTCCTGAATTCATGCTCTGCCTCTGCTCATAACCCACTCCAGACCTTTATTCTTAGTTTATGCTTAAGGTATATCAGTGGGAATGCTTGCCTGCCTGTAACAGAAAAGACCGGCTCAATCTGGCTCAAGCAAAAGGGATTTTATTGGCTGACAGACTGCAAGCCTAGAGATGAAGCAGATCTTGAGGCAGGGTCCTATCAAATGTCCCAGCATAACTCTTTGTGTTCTGGCTCTGTCTCGCTCTGGATAATGGGAGAGCCTCAGATTTAGCCAATTGCATCCAAGGTCTATCTTAAGGAGAGTCTTTTTCTGGAAGTCTCTAGGAACCTTCTCTTTGTATTTCACTGTATGACCTGGGTCACTTGTCTGTTCCAGATCCATTTTCCAGGCCAGAAAAGAAGTGATGTTCAGACAGATAAAGCTGGATTTGTATTCCAAACAAGAGACACAGAGATGAGATGCCATTGGGACATAAAAGTATAACTGTGGTGCCTATGGCCTCTTGCAGAATGTGTCGGGAGGCCTGGATACAAATTTGGGGTTCTGTTTGGCAGGGTGGGCTGGCCATCAGGGCTGCTATGACTAGACTGTGTGAAATCCCCTCTTTCGTATCTCTGCTTATGAGCATCCTGCTCTTGCCCTGTCCATGGCTGCCTCTAAACTGGAGCATGATGGGGATGACGCAGCAGGGATAAAATATACGAACCAGGTGACTAGTTGATGTTCAGGCCCTGCAACCAGTCTTCCAGATTCACCTTTGTGCTCACCTACAAGTAAAACTGGGCTTGGCCAAAGGTCCCTATCCTTAAACTTACCGACATCCTAACTGCTTCCAAGGACCTCTGTAAATCTTTCTCTGTAAGCAGCCTGCTCTGAATCCATTTCCTCTACTGGAATACCTTAGCATTTATTAACATAACACAGCATTTTACATACATTGCTTTGTAATGTGTAAGTGTGTCATTTCTTAGTATCCCGGAAAGCAAAATGAATCACTTAGATGCAATCTTATCTTCCTGATGTTGGAGGCACTGTCCTGCTGCTGGTAAGAGCACTGTAAACATGTCTTTCTGTGCCAAGTGCAGAAAACAACATCAAATAAGCAGGTTAGGAGCATTGGAGCTGTGAAGATTCTGGGCAAAGCAGTAGGACACTTACTTATTAGGAAACCACTCTGGACTGAAGACTGCTCTAGGTGCTGGACACTGTGACCATGAATCCGACAGTCCCTTTCTTCAGTGTGTGTGTCTGTAATGGAGAGAGACGCTATACATGGATGATACTTCTCTTTCCGGGGGGAAGACTGTATTAATTGGGCTGACGGTTCCAACGCTTTCAGTCTATGATTGGCCGAAGGCATTGCTCACAGTTCATGGCGTGGTGGAGCATCATGGCAGGTCACACATGATGGACAGCTGCTCGCCTCATGACAAAGGAAACTGAAGAGATATAAGGTGAGGGTCAGGACAAGATGTCTGTCCCAAGAACTTGCCCTCTCTACTTGAGTCCTACCTACTACATGGTGCTGACTTTTAAAGTTATACTTTTTATAATCTTGGAAAATAGCAGAAATACCTTAACATAAAACAAAACAAAATTTAAAATCCTAGAAAAATACAGTTTGAGTTTTCCTTTTTTAAATTAAGAAGATTTTCAATATTATTTGGTTGTACACTATTTTCTCTACATGGGTGCATTGGTCCAATTACTTTCCTTAATATTTTTTGTTTGTTTAACTGAAAACTTTGCTAATCTTATATCTGACTTTAAAAATCATTTAAAACTATTATAGTTACAATTTTTGTAACCATTTTTATTTTATAATAATTTTTCCAGTGACAATTAGGGTTTGTTTCTACAGTCTTAGATATGGGCAGTTTAAAAGCTAAGGCAACAATAAAGGAAAAAAAGAAAAACTAAAAGAGATGATTTAAGTTGGGAGGGAGCTATTAGGAAGGTCTCGGAGGAGTTGGAAGCTGGGACTGGGGGTTGATATGATCAAAATACATTGTTTCCAAGTATAAAATTCTCAGTGACTAGATAAATAAAACAGGTAAGGACAAGGTTAAACAAACTAATCCACAAGACAAATTTACCCACTACATGTTTTTGTAAATCAAGGAACATACACAAGACTGATGGGGTGATGGGTGAGTGACATCTGGAAATTGTTTCCTCGCGTCCTCATGGCTGAGGCAAATGTCACCTGGAACATCATCCCTTGGTTTTGCACAACATCTGTGTCCACATCACCTCCCTGATAAACACGGTGGCTCTATATGATGGGATGAGAGCTTAGCTTCCACTGTGTGATGCTGACAGATTTGCTTTGACTTCAGCTTTGTGACCAGCCAAGACTTAAGGGATGAATGTGGTTTGGTGGCCTACCAGGAGAATTACTATTTGATTGCTTAGTACTTACCAACTAGTTTGAATGGTTTATCTCTGTGGCCCTCTTTACTTGCCAGTATCATGATTTTTTTTTAATTGTCCTTAGCTATATGAACCCCCCACCCAAACAGGAGAAATTTCAAGGACTTTTATTTTTGCATCTGCTTTTGAATCCCAACATTTTCTTGACAAGTGGCAGAATCTTGTATTGAATCGCCAAAGGGGCAATTAAAATGCTATGTGGGGACTGGAGAGATAGCATGGTGGCTCAGAGCTATTGTATCCATTGCCTTCTTCTGGCCGTCTCAGGCATCAGACACACACACACACACACACACGACACAAAGTCATACATGCAGACAAAGCCCCCATATACATAAAATTAAGAATAAATATTTCTGAAAATGTTATTTTGTTTAAAAGGCTCTTTCCACCACATTTTACTCGCTAATTCGCTCTTAGCAGACTCTGTTTTGCAGGTCGTAGTTGGTAGCCCTGGGCCTCTGAAAGAGAAGACAAAATGGATTGATTAGATGAAAGAACCTAGTAAAAAACTGACTGGCAACACAATAAAGGTGGAATTGGAAGACATCATGATTTAGCTGGGCTAAAATAGAGTAACGTCCATTTGTGGAGCCAGAGAGAACCTGTAAAGATCATCCTGACTGATGCAGAAGCCAAGTGTCCTCTGGCTTAAAAGATCTTATTTCTAGTTTCTTTTCTAACTTTAAGTACATACATGTTCCCATTTGCTCTGGGCATCCATCTCTCCTTTTGGAAACAAGATACTGAGCAAAGGTTATGGTGGTGAGAGTGTGAAGCCTAGAGACTCACGGAGCCTTGGGTTCAAGTCAGCTCTACCACTGACTTCAAGTTATGTCTGCTTTAGACCTTTGTTTCCGCAGCAGGACAATGACCCTAACAATATACATTTATAATCATAAGCTATGCTATGCTGTGCTGTGCTGTGCTTGCTGTGCTTGGGAAAGTATTATAGGGTGTACAGATTAAGGATTTAGTTCATACCTGGAATAGACTAGATGCTCCATAAAAGGCAGTCAAGTAGATGAATTGAGAAGGTTGTACCAGGGTCCGCCGTTCCAGCATCCCTCTCAGGTTCTATTTTGGGATGTTTATCTGGTCTGTGTTTTGTCCATGCAATAGCTTCCATCTGCAGTGTTGTAGCTTCTAGAAACTGCAGCTCTTCACCCTGGCTGTCTTTGTTTCAGGAGACACCGGCTTTGTAATCTGTGATGTTTTTACACTGAAATTTTCTCTCTTGAGATCTAAAAACTGACATGGTAGTCTCAAGTCTATTTACTGTTAGCTTTCAGTACACAAGAAGAAGCCTGTGTTTGGGTACCTTTCTTCACAGGGTCCTTAGTGAGTTGGTGCTATTTCCTGAGTTGGTGCTTGGTGCTTCTGTCACTCACTGCCCCTAAGTTCCTCAATCTGCAGCAGGCAGCAGCCTGCACTGGCTAATGGAGAGGAAACAAAAAGAGGAGTACAAAGAAATGTGTCGCCGCGTTTATAGGAAAGTTGCTCCCTTTGTGAGTCTATGCAATCAATGAGAAATAGGCATAGCAGGGCAAATGTGTGGAAGATGAAAACTATAACCCAGTGGCATCACAGAGGAAGTGAACAGAGCGCAAGCACAATGCCAGCAGTTTGGCGTGAGCACACCACCAGCAGGTTGGTGTGGCCTTCGAGACAGAATGGGGTTAGGCACCTCCGATGCTCATTCTCTAATTTCCCTTGGTATTTTACAGTTTTCTTTCTTCCTTGGTGTTTCCTTTGAGTATCACAACACAAATGAGCTCAGAAAAGCATTCCCTATAATAAAATTCAAACACTTTACTATTTTCTCCTGTCCAGCAGTGCTGCTATGAAGAGAATAATTCTTGGGTTAATGTAACTGAACTACCACACAAGCATGCACACAATGCACGCACATTTGCATGCCTAGGTGATAGGTTTATGTGCAGAGAATTTCAGTTGCATGTGAGTGATCATTGATTATGTTAGAGACTGTAGAGTGAGCAGCACATTGACATATATGGTAATGGAGAAAGAACAAATCATTGTGTTGTAATTTCCCTCCTCTGCTTCTTGCTGGTGACAGCTATTATGAAAAGCAGGTTGTTGGAATTCTTTAAAAGCAGTAAATAAACAAAAGACTATAGTTTTATAATAGCATTTTATAGAATCTGTCTTTTGATATATAACACAGTTTTTCAACAATCCATATTTCTCTGCTTATGCCAATTAGCCATTGTATTGGGGTTTATTCGTTTGTGCATGGGAGTTTGAAACAGAAAATGCATTCATTTTTTTTGCAAAGGTAGATTTATAAACTTCAATAAGAACCAGCTCATTCAAACAAAAGCAATCAGATGTGTAACAACAAATAAGAGAAGGTTTTTCATATAGAAGGAAAAATATGAAATTTTAGCATTATGTTTAAATAGTCAAAAGGGCCCATAGCAGGTTTTAAGAGTGCTCATCTTGCTCCCATTGCTGCGGTTCAGCTTACAGATGGTCCATGTGATAGTTGCTATAGAAACCAAGCCCTTTCACCAATCTCTCTCTGTTGCTATGGTGTGTTTGCAGCTGCCACATGTAAATTTTTGTATAAAGTGTCATTTCTGTTTTTCACTGCTGACCGTATAATGAAGCAGATCAGATCAAGCATGCATCAATCAATGCAATGAAATCTGGCTACTATTTCTTCACTTGGGATGCACAATAGCAGGGCCTGAAATTACCCACTGACATGTGCTGTGCTTTGTTAATCAGGATGCTGGAAATATTAGTGTGACAAAACTTGATTTAATCAACTGAAACGCATCTCTCTCATACTCTCTGTCTTTTCTCTCTCTCTTCTGGAAAGTATGATGCTGCTTATAAGATTTAAGAATCTAGAAGACTTAGGATTCTTTCCTGTAATGTTTACACTGACATTTTTCTATGACTTTACATAAGTCATTTGCTATCTATATTTAATGAGGTAGCGAAGCTGTGACATCACTGGTTTACATGGTCAGTTCTGTGACAACAGGAACCTTACCTGATTCATTCCCTCTTATACATCCAGAATTTGCTGAGTGTTCAGGCACAACCTAGAACATACTCAGCATTAAAAACTGCTTGTTGAGGGAAGAAACACACATAATCTGTTTATATGGTGTTTTGTAGTATAAGTTCTATGCTAAGTCTGTTTTAATTACTAATTTCTATGTTAATTCATTTCACTGAATTCATACTACTGGTAACATTTTTTTGCTGGGTCCCTTCTACTTTACTAGAATAGATTTAACTTCCATTTCACTCACTCACACACACACACTCACACACACACAAATTACCATTACCTTTAACCCAGATGTGATATATGTGATATGTACTTTGTTTTGCTGGTGCTAGGGATCAGAACAGAACTAGGGTCTGATTTGACTAGGGTCTCCTGTATGTCTCCATCTGAGCTACATCCCCAACTCTGCTTTCATCCTTTATTCAAACTATATTTTGTACCAATCCATTTATTGTTATTTATTTGTGTTTTATTTTGTTTGTTTGTTTTTCCTGTCCTTAAATGTAAATCGTATTTCCTGCCAGGGTCCATCATTAGCAAGGGAATTGTCTCCTCAATGGCTCCAACATGAATCTTTAAGTCAGATAGATTTACGTATGAGTAGGTCCCCTTGAAACAATTCAAAAGATTACAGCCTATTACAAACCTCCATTTGCTTCCTTGTCATGGGAATAATTATACCCGTATGTTTCACAGAGTAAATGTGAGAATTTGATGGAATTGTTGATAAAGTACTGATCAAAGTCTTTGACAACAGGATCTCTATAATGTACAGCTGTTTCTCTGTGTGTATACACGTAAGTGATATTCTTGACTCACTTGTTAAACAGCCAAAAAACAAAACAAAACAAACAAACAAAAAACCCTGTAGATCTCGCTATTTGTTCTGATTCTATGTCTATCGTGGAACTGTGTTAGCTTTACCTATCCCCTACGTAAGGATGTCTTAACAATATTTGGGCTTTTGTTTAACTGGTCATTTTGGATTTTTAAATGTCTTACACAGTTTTAAAGTTCAATCACAAATATACATGCCATCTGATTTCCACAATTTAACCCAGATCTTAGGGTTGGCCCTCATTCTGTTCATGTCTCTCTTCTACTCCAGCTCCTTAGAGTCAGATAGAGTAGAGGTTGCTTAAGAATTCCCTGCTCCTTAAGGAAGTCTATTTCTTACAGTGTTGTGATTTAGATGTGAAATCAAAGAGACCAAGTTTTTAAATAGCAATCTGGAGGTGGGAAGATATCTTTTCATTTTCTTCTGGATTGGTTAGTATTTATCTGTTGATGAAGACCTCTTAAGATGAGCCCCAGGGAAAGTCACACTTGATTCTGAGGCCTCTGGCTTCTTCCATCTCTGAGTATTCTTACCTCATTCCTTCTACAGATGGGACAGCCAGTTGCCTGTAAATTTTATATCACAGAAACAGTCACATCCACAGTCTCCTTTTCTCTCTCCACAGCTCACTGTTTCCTCTCCTCTCTTCCCCAAATGATATTGCCTTCTTCTCTGTTAGGATTGGTTGCTCAAGCAGGCCTTTCTCCTGCCCTCAGACATGTCTAAGGAAATGGAGGAACAGGATATGGGCTGTAACATCCAGCGCCCTTAAACTGCAGAGGAATATCAGTTTCTCCCATGAACTTCCCCAAATCTTTCCATGCACTCTGATAGGTATACTTATTGAAGTGTGGCGGTGCCTGCTCTGTGAAAAGCCGGCGTTGTTGCCAAGTGTTATAAGAACTGATAGCAAATACTTATGATTCAAACTTTAAAATCTGCACTGAGACAGGGGCAAGCATATCTTAATAAGCATTGTATCCTAGAGCATTAAAAATACACTATCACTTGTCAAAAATTAATGTTTGTAATATTTTTATAAAACACATGGCAGTCAAGTCAGTAATGTAAGTAATGCCATAAATCTTCAAAATCATCTGCACCTATTCCTTTTATGTTTTGAGTGGTCATTATTGTTCTCCCCACCCCCCCCTTTACAATATATTTACTGTGTTCATTCCAATGAACAATAGTAGATCAGGTTGTATATAACAGTGGGAACTTTAGCTTCATTTGTTACATAGGAATATTGTTATTAAGATTGGAAAGGTGTCTCAGTGGATAATGTGCTTGCTACATTAGGTTGAGGGCTAGAGTTTAGAGCCCCAGAATTCAAGTAAAAACCAGAGGAGTGTTGCAACCCACTTATACTGCCAGCATTCAGAAGATCAGAGACAGGGCATCCAGGAGCAAGCTGGCTAGCTAGACAAGCCTGTCTTGGTGAGCTCTGTGTTCAATAAATAAGGAGCAGAGCACTGAATAAGAAGACTCCCACTATCAACTTCAGGCCTCTTCATGTGTGTACATGCTTGACTGGACCCACAGATGTGCAAAAACAAATGTATCATACACATACATGTACAAAAAGGAGAATTTTATTATTCAGTACATTATGCTGCATAGTATAAACACATACAAATTTTATCTGCTAATTAAAATTAAAGCTTACAAATTAAGAAAGGGACATTATTATGAAAAAAATTACTGTACTGGTAAGAGAAGAGAGCAAATAAATAGTTATGATGTTAGATGTTACATAGTGGGGTTGATGTACGTCATTGTATGTGCTAATTTTCTGAAATACTGTTTTCTTTTTAAAGTCATGAGTTTAAATACGATGTACATAGTAGGTGTGTCTGTCTAGTGAGAAGCACTGTAAAATAACACCTTAACACAAATACTATGTCTCAGAAAGGAAAAGGCCTGTATTCTGAACTAAAGGGGGCCGTCTTGGGACAGTTCTTCTCATGACTTTGGTGCCATCACTCATTTTTTTACTGCTTGGTCACTCCATTTGTGAAGTCCATTTTCATAGACTGGAGGCCAGCATTAGAAATCCTGAAGGGACATTCCTAGTTGTCTGGGCTCTTGGAAAAGCAATCCATACCATTTTGGAGATGCAGTCTAAGTCAGGTGTAAACGTTACAGCTTGGATGGAATTGGGAGCCAAGGAATACCACAAAATCACCGTAAGCATAGCAGTTTACAGCCCTGCTCTAGAGAAAGATTTTCTGGATGCAAGTGTAACAACTCTGCTCTGGAAGGGGCATGTTTTCTCGAAAAATTGTTACATCTCAGCTCTTCTGTGCTCTGGAGAAGTATTACAGCTCTATTTAGGTAGCTCCTCCTCCCAGGGTATAACAATTCCGCTCTCTAGAGAAAGTTTTCTCTGGGAAAGTGTCCCCTGGAAAAGTGTTACAATTCTATTCCCCTCAGGTTCCAGCAACAGTTGGCCTCCAATCCTGGGAAAGTATCACATCAGACAACAAACCTCAGGCAAGAGATTTATTGGGATGGAAGAATCCAGGAGGGGGCCTGCCTCTAGGGTGAGAAACAGCAGCAAATGGAACAGGGTACAGAGTTTATATAGGGTTTCTTGCAGGAGGGCGGAGCTTTCCAGGGTGACTTTGGATTGGTGGATTTTCGTAACCTGATTCTGAGGCAAACTCAGGGATTGGTGGGATTTTGTGCTCATGAATTGATGAGATTTTGTACTCAGGACCTCAGAGATTGGTGAGATTCTGCAGCCTGACTCAGGGATTGGGTTTCAAGGCTGGTCCTGGGGGTCTAGTCTGCAGTAGGGTGTTTTTTTCCATGACCCTTTTCACCATAGAATAGGTGATACTTTCTTTTGAGAGAAGAAGCCCAAGCTCAAAGTAATTCTAAAGAATTCTCAGCTTGGCAAATGAACATTTATGTCGGAACCCAGGGTTGTATTGAGTTCCCAGTAGGATTTAATGATGTGCAATTACTGTTTCTTTGGATGACTGTGAAATCATTGTATCTCAACTGGAAAATGTGCCCATTCAATGTAACTAAAGTATGCAATGCCAAGCTAATCAAATGTGTTCCAGATTAGCTGCTTGCCCACGTGACTTGCCACGGGGCTTAATTCCTTCCTTGGGCCAGGGTTTGACCTTACCTGAAGGGAATGAAAATGTGCATCTTATTCCCACGGCTGGGAGGAGCTGCCTTTCAAATCACTCTTCCTTACAGGCACAAGACGTGGCTTGATTTGTCAGTTTTGTGCCCTGAGCAAAAAAACAGTTTAAAGATGTTCTTAGGTCAATGTGTGTATTTCTTTGGGATCTTTCTGTCTTAACATACAAGTGGTTGTTCAATATTCTGGAAAAGTCTCTTCTTAACTCTGCCTGTTTTGAAACTTTATAGCAGGAAATCAGAGTAAGCATGCGCTTTTTCAGATGTTTTATTTATCAGCTCAGCTCATACCTACATTTGAACTGATTTTGAGCTTACTGCAGACAATGAAGGAGACCATTGGAAGCTGTAAAGATGCTGTGTCTGCCGCCTTTGAAGTATGTGTTAAAAGAACTTAGTTAAAGAGAACTTAGTTAAAAAGAACTGAGTATATTAGCTATTTGGATATTTATCTACAGCATGCTCAGACTTTCTATTTTGAACCTCTTGACCTTTGAGTAGAACAGTGATGTTGTTTATGGTGTGTGAGAGTGTGTGTATGTCTGTGTGTGCACGTGCTCGTGTGCTGGCCCTCATAATTAATTGCTCCAGTCATTTCTACGGACTGAGACTAGAAACTTCATGCCACTCTTTGTACAATCATTTTGAACGAATGTGAAGATGTTTTCTCCATAGACCTTAGGAATTGGCAGGGGTTCTTGTTGCATGTAAATCTATAAAGACAATAATAAGAGTCATATGTAGTTAGAAATCTGGACTTAAGTATTATAGAAAATCTCAGGTTGCGTGTTGTCCCTGCTGTTGCATGTAAGCTTGATTGCTCCACTTATTATACAATTTCCTTCTTTGAGAATTCATCATAATCAGCAATATTCCCTCCCAAATTTGTTGTTAGTATCAAATATAGTAAGATTAATATGCTATTATTAAGCCCCTAAAATGTATAAGTAACTTCATTAATTTCTCCTCCGAGTTTATGTTTCATCTTCATCTAGATGAGGGGATTTGCATGCATTCCAGACAGCAGCATATGTGTTATTAGTCTTTTGTATCCTTGCCAAGCAGGCTTGGAGACGTCAGCGCTGGACTAGTATGCATGATGTGTGGATGTACACACTGCCCATGGAGAGCAGACATCAGCATAGAGTGTCTTCTTGGATTGCTCTCTTCTTTGTTTGAAACACTAAACCTGGATATCATTTGACTCCACTAGGCTGTCTGATGGGTGAGCTTCAAGGATCCATCTGTCTCCATCCCTGGCTCCCACTCCTGGGCTCTCTGATGTAGTAGACATCCACTACCATGGAAGCTTTATCCTGTGGATGCTGAGACAGGTCCATTTAGATGCTAATGACTATGCAGCAAACACTCTACTGACTGAGCCATCTCCCCAGCCCCAGACTGTCAGTGTTTTGTTTAGCTAACCCTCTTCTTTGTTTACACCTTGTCTTTATAGCTCTTTGTGGATTTTGTATTACTTGGTAATAGTAACCCTTGTCTGTGTTGCAAACATATACTGTCAACTTATGATTCACATATCCACTCAATTTCTGATGAGGATGAGTTCTAAATAATAAGGTTGTCAACTTCAATTATTTTGTTCCAATATTTTTCATTTCTCATCTTGCAAGAAAACTTTCCCTAATAATAGAAAGCCATAAAAACTCTTCTATATTTACTTGTAAAGCCTTTGGAATTATTTGCTTTTTTGTGCTTTAAGAGAGGAATCTAATTTTGTTTTCTGTTTAGAAAATAAATTACTCTGATGTCATTTATCCCATGGTCTTCTCTCTCTTCACAAATCTTCAAGGGCAACTGTACCATATATCAAATGTGTATTTGAATTTTATTTTTAAGTTCTCTTATTAAAGTTAAAAATAAAATTGATGGGGCTGGAGAAATGGCTAAGCAGTTAAGAGCATTGATTGCTCTTCCAGAGGACCTGGATTCAATTCCCAGCATCCACATGGCAGCTCACAACTGTCTGAAACTCTAGTCCCAGAGATTCCAGTGCCTTCACACAGACACACGTGTAGGTAAAACAGCAGTACAGATAAAATAAAAATAAACAAATCATTTAAAAAACTGAAACAAAAGAAATAAGCACCTGCAGTCTCTTCCCCTCATTGCTAAATCCATAGCCACTGGTTTGAAAATCAGAGGACCTGGATCCTGAACAGCTCGGAAGACAGAGCCTCCGCATAAGCCAGTCGTGTCTATGGACGTAGGTGAAATGTTCAGGCTTTCTATTGTAGATTTGTGGTCAAACATTTTGGAAAATAAGGGGATGGAGGAACCACCTCTACAGTTAACCACCTCAGCCACATGTAACTGCATGCCGTGCAAAGCACCAAAAAACTGTGTGTTCAAAACTTAAAACGTATCCCTGGAGGTGGGCAGGATGGCTGTGCATCTGCAACCCAGCTCTCAGGAGACCAAGGCAGAAACATCCGAGTTTGCGGCCAGCTGCTGTGAAATCTACATAGTGAGATTCTATAAAACAAAGAACAACAATAATTGTAGCCCATTCACTTATCATGGGTGGCCCTATGCCACAAAGCCTGGCAGCTGTACTGAGCCACTGTGACCCTTCAGGCTGCCTCCTCAGAAGGGCTCTGGCAGGTGGTAGACACTGCTGTCTGAGGGTCTCAGTTCAGTAAAACAAGTCTTAAATCTCTTTGACCTTCGTTTTCTCCTGGGTTGAGGAGGGAGGGAGGGAGAGGATAGATAGGCTGAGTAGGTAGTTCAGTCAATAAAATGCTTGGTGTGAAATTATGAGGTCCAAAATTTGATCCACAGAACCTATGCGGGTTTGTTTTTTTTTTTTTGTCTCTTTTATGTTTGTTTTTCTGTTTGTTTGATTGGTTGACTTATTTTGTTTTAAAGCCAGGCATGATGGCATGTGTTTGTAATACCAAAGCTAACAAGTCAGGACAAAGATTTCTGGGGCTTTAGCTGGCCAACCTGCTCTGCTTGGTGGGTGTTTACTCTTAAGAGTTGACTCAGGAGAAGGGAGGGGGGGTAAGTTAAAGGAATAAATTTAATTACTAAAAAGAATAAAGTTTTAAGAGGACAACACAAAAACATTCATTCTTCTTATTTGTGTATACAAATCCTGACTGTCAAGACAAGAGAACTTTGAAAAATTCCTTTTCTAGTATCTGCTTTTCAATATAATATGATACAGTTATTTACAGGGTGAATATCCTGGAGACATATATTAACTTCATTGTTATAAGAGACGTCTCATAGTTTGCTGACAGGTGTAATACAGTTCTCCCCTATGGGCTCATAACATCCCTCTAGCTCATACATCAGAATGGACCTGTGAGAACCCTCGGAGACACCCGTGGGGAGGCCCCTGGATGGCACACTGAGTCCTGGGGCTATCTTGGAAAGAGAAGTAGTTATTCCTCAGATTCTACAGCCAAAATAACATGGAGAGAAGCCACAACTGCACAAGTGCATGTGTAGAAGCCTTGGAGCACATTGTGGAAGAGTGGCTTGTGGGGTTATGGAGCTGGAGCACGGGGAAGAGTGAGTCCTATCGTATGCTGTCTTCTGAATGTGACATGGTCATGGCAGTCATGAACATGCAGCAGCTGTGACCACTTGCACAAGACCAGCACCAGCAAAAACAAACATGATGGGGGAGGAGTGGTTGGAAAGAAAAGAGGATCAGCTGATGTGGGCGGGTTATAGGAGAAAGTGAGGGTCAATAATAAGAGAAGTGTAGTATAAACAGATAATAAACTTTCAAAAATTTAAAAACCAATATGCAAAGGAAAGAGAAGCCAAAAGAACTTCTCATGTCAAAGCAAGGCAACCCCTCTGGTGAGACGAATGGATTTTCAGCCTATATAAATGAAGCCCATGTCCTGTAGGCCAGCTCTAGCCTGTTTGTATATGTGACAATCTGAGCATTGGAGATTTGATGCTTACTTTAGAAATGGTAAGTTTTGTACTAGATTTACATAGCACGTTGCCTAGTTTCCTTACCATGAAATTTACATATTTTTGCTTTTTTCTAAACTTAAGAAATATGTATTTTTAGGGAAATTTTTTTAGTAGTATGTACAAAAGACACAAAAATCTAAGTATTAAACATAAAGGCTGATAGAATAAAAGTTAGTTAGTCTCTGTGCTATGGCGATGGCTCAGCAGTGAAGACCCTCTACCTGAGGACCCAGGTGTGGTTGCCACACCCTGCACAGTGCCTCACAACCATCTGTGATTTCATATCCAGGGAGTCTGGTGTCCTCTTCTGGCTTCTGTGAGCACTACACACATGTGGCCCAAGTATACAGATGCAAGCAAAACATCTATAAAACATAAGATAACAATAAATAACTCTCTTTTTTTTTAAAAAAATAAAAGACAGATTCCTGATAATTTCTTCAGATTATCTATAAATGTTCCTTTATTTAAAAAAAAGTATTTCTTTTCACATCCATTAATAAAAATGTAATGGAAGAAAAACAATCATGTCAATCAATGAAATCAAATTGAAAACTCATAGATCTACACACCTACAGACACCTGATTTTTTTATAAAGAAGCCAGAAATATACACTAGAATAAAGACAGCATCTTCAATAAATGGCACGGATCAGACTGGGTGACTGCATGTAGAAGAATCCAAATATTCCATATTTATCACATACATAAAACTCACCTCCAAATGGATCAAAGAGCTCAAAATAAAACCAGATACCCTAAACCTGAGAAGAGAGAGTGTATAATTGCTTTGTACTCATTAACTCAGGAGAGGATTTGCTGACTAGAACACCATCAGTACAAGCAGTAAGATCATTAATTTATAAATAGACTTCATGAAACTGAAAATCCTCTATACATCAAAGGCCACTATCGTTCAGACAAAGTGGCAGCCTACAGAATGGGACAAGATTTTTTTTTACCAACTACATATTCAATATAGGACTAATATCCAAAGTATATAAAGAACTCAAAAAATTAAATATCAAAAAATAAGTAACCTAATTAAAAATAGAATACAGATCTAAACAAAAAACTCTTATAAGAGGAAACCCAAATGACTGAAAAACACTTAAAGAAATGTTCAATATCATTATCCATGAGGGAAATGCAAATCAAAACTAGAGATTCCATCTAACACCTGTATGAGTGCCTAAGATCAATAACACAAGTGACAGCTCATGCTGGCAAGGATGTGGAGTACAGGGTTCACTCCTCCATTGCTGATTAGAATGCAAGCTCATACAGCCACTCTAGAAATCAGTGCAGCAGCTCTTCAGGAAGATGGAAATTGATCTGCCTCGACATCTAGCTCTATACCCAAAGAACACGTCATCTTACCACAGACCCTTGCTCGTGCATGTGCATTGCTGTTCTGTTCATCATAGCCAGAAACTGGAAATGACCTAGATCCCTCAATGTAAGAATGGATAAAGAAAATGTGGTATACTTACACAATTGAATATTACTCAGATGTTAAAAAATGAAGTCATGGGTCATGGAATTTACAGGTAAATTACTAGAACTAAAGAAAAAAAAACCATCCTGAGTGAAGTGAAATAGAACCAGAAAGACATATATGGAATGTATTTGTTTATATATGGATGATAGCTATGAACACAAAGATAAGAAAGCTACATCAGAACACAGAGGGTATAGAGCAAGGCATGGGAGGGGGGACAGATAGATCTCTTAGGAGAGGGAAATAGAAGTTATGGATAGGTGGGAGTTGCTGGAACAGGAGGATCAAGTGGGAAGACAGAGGGAAGAGGAGGATAACAGGGAAAGTGGGGAGTGAAGAGGGACATTTAAAATTAGAGACCATTTGGGGGGTGGGATGGAATACAGTAGAAGCTTACACACACACAAGCACACATACTATATATATATATATACATATATATACATATATATATACATATATATATATATATAGCTTCTAAATGAAGTCTCCAAATTATGTCACCTGATGAAACTTCTAGTACTGGGGTTGGGTTACATCTAGCGAAGTTATCGGCCAAAGGGGTCCTATGGGAACCCCTAAACAACCCAGGCTTTTGCCAAGACTATAGGTTGCTCTCCACAAACTGATGGCAAAGCTGAAGAAGCACCTACACAACTCATTGAACTTGGAGGATTTGATCTGGTGCCTGTAGAGTCTTCACCGCTACATGCTAGTGTCTTTGGTACAAGAAGGCATTCTGCACACTACCAAAGGAGAAATGGGAACACCAACCCAGCCTTGAACCCAGGCACAAGCATCTGCAGTGCTGCCCTGCCTGCAGCGTATCCTAGGGCAAGGGTGGCACAAAGCCTGTGGGATTAGCCAACCTATATTTGACCTGACTTAACACCCACTCCATTAGCTGGAACCCATACCCAACACTGCTCCACTGATAAAGATATAATTCTACCCATGGAGTGTATAAGTTTATACATGGAGTACATAAACTTACTCTCATAATGTTAGATTAGTCACTACTTTTAATATGTATGCCCATGAACATGTAGAAGTGATTCATAACAAGAGTGGTTTATTTTCCAAATTCTAACTCTGAAATATACACCTTTCATGAAATATGTTTCCTCTAAATTTTCCTGCTGGGAATTTATACTGTGTGGAAACGAATCCCCTTTTAAGTGCACAGGAGTAAAGTTCAACAAAAAATTTCATTTTCTTTTTAGATAAACAGTGCCTATAAATGCCCTTTGAAATACTTGACTTGCTAGGTCTTTTAGCTTTGAAAATTTTAGAATGAGAACCCAGACAATGTAATGTTCTCCAGCAATGGAGGCAAGTGTTAGAGAATGTTTCTTCCAATCCTCGAATGTGCATAAGCACAGAGGAGTCCTGAATTTTTACTTTTTATACACAGGGCAGAGTTGTTTGCCCTTCATATTGTTACTCATGCAGCTTAGAAATTTTTATTATTTCCCAGGTACCCACATGGACCTGCCAGCATATCTTAGAGTGGACTTGAAGTGTTTCTGCCTGGACTGGATTAAAATTCCAAGCCCTCTACTTCTGCACCCATTTATCACCATTGCAAAGGACTGAGAGAAAGAATGCATAACAGTTGCCTAACAGAGAAAAACCCTAGTTAAGAACACCCACCACCATCCATCTGGGTCAGCCTGCAACTATACAGCTGTCAAACCGTGATGGTAGTTCAGGGAAGGGGTGAGGTGGGGACATATTAGGAAACATGGAACAGTAACGTTCAGTGGCATAATGAAAAGAGTTTCAATGTAGCAATAACTGGCATTGTCCTGCCTGGCTGTGGTGGCTTTATGTCCCCTATGTCTCATTCACTCTGAGGATAATCTGATTGATTGGGTTGAGGGTAAGGTAGAATTTTGTACTAATGATCAAAATCACAGTACTGTGTCTTGCCTAAGTGGATTTAGTTTTTATAGAACTAGCTAAAATTCCTTGGGTGTTATTGGTTGTGAAATACTAAGTCTGTAGTGTTAAAAATGAAGACAGTTGGGGTAAAAGGTACTAAGTGTACCTCCGTGCCCACACATAGATTCGAAATAGGGCATTTCATGGGAGCAGTGACATCTAGTGTTCCCTCCCAAGACAGCTGTGACTCTGAATGAAGGCAATGCATTTATTTCAGAAGCAGCCTATGAACTTGATTACTTCTTCCAGGGTCTGACTTTGACGATGTTTAAGGCCCATCACATTCATCTAAGTCAGGGAGCTTAGTTTATTCCAGATTTTTGTAACTGTTCTGCGGGACTGCAGGGAGGCCAGATATTTTGCTTGTGTTCTGGCCCAACTCCAGCAAGTTTAGAGCTTTAAGGCCCCCTGAGAATCAGACATTTCTGGGACCAATCTGAGGATTTGTGAAGAATTTTAAGTGAGCACAAAACTACTTTCGATAAAAAAGAGGGCACAAGCTAAGCCCCAACCTTTTCTCTTAATGCACTGTGACACAAATGATCGTTTGGAATGAGAGGTGATTGGAAAGGTCTCAAGAAATCAGAATGAAGCTCTCCATACTCTCTTATGGTTGTATGTAGACTGAAATGTGCCTTTCTGAGATAGCTTTTTCTAATGGTTGGAATTTTGTGACTATGTATCTGATGTGAATTGCTTGGTGAATCCAACACTAGACAAACAATAAAACCCTTTCCAGGTTTCTGTACATTTCCTCTACATCTTAAGCCGACACTGCCTAGTCCCAAGGCTATACAAATATTTATGAGTAGCCTGAGTTTGGGGTTTTAGTCTAATGTTGGAGCCAAGTATGCCCTCTTGTTTTTTTTCTTATTTAGATCAGTTCTTGTTGTTGTTGTTGTTGTTGTTGATGGTGGTGGTGGTGGTAGTGGTGGTGGTGGTGGTGGTGGTGTGTGTGTGTGTGTGTGGTTCATGGATGTGAGGGTGCAGATGTACACTCGTGGGCATACATGTAGACATCAGAGTAAATTATTGTCTCCAGTTTATTGCCTTGAAATGAGTTCTCTCGTTGTTCTTTTGGCTAGGCTAGCTGGACAGTGAGCTCCTAGGTTCAACCTGCTCTTACCTTGTAATACTAAGATATTAGGCATCTGCAGAGTCAGACTTAGCTTTCTGTTTTGTTTTGTTCAGATGCTATGGATTTGAATTCAGATTCAGGTGCTTGCATAGCAAATGCTCTTATACACGGAGTCATCTCTTCAAGGCTCCTTAGATCAATTGTTGATGCTCAAACAGCTGGGATGTGCGCATAGGTGCCTCTGCCCCCACCCCCACTGTCTTTCTATAGTTCTTGCTTATTAATCTAAAACTCTTATCTGAGGTCTTGGGTATGTCTATCTGACTGGCACAGTATTATATAGAGAGAACTCTTCCACTGATCTTTAGTTCCTTCTGTTTTAAGTGCTTATTTTTCTTAGTGGGCATTTCCTGTGATGGGAACTTTGGGCACGTGTACTAGTTAGAGGTGGCAGCAACAGTTCTAGAATGTCTCTATCTCAGTGGTTTAAGAATTAGATTTTTTAAAGAATTTTTTAAAACAGACATCTGTTGTAGTTATCAATAACAAATGCTACTCTCTGTTGGTTGGAGTTAGTTTGGGGGGGGGCGCAAATGCTAGAGAGCCATTTGTTAGAACTGTCCCTCGCTCCCACAGTCCTATTGCAATTTAAATAATTTCCTTGTGAAACTTGGCCATTCCTTAACCTCTCCAAATTCCAAGACAGAAAGGTCTACCTGAATTGTTCATTTAAAATATCATAAACAAATAGTATAAGCTATTGATTTTTCCTGGGTAATGGGTCTATATATAATGCAGAGCCAGCCAAATTAGAATGGAGGGGTTGTCAATACATTGATGTAGTCCACTTATTAGACCTAAGACCAGCTACCCAGTGGTAGCCTCAAGTTCCTTCCTAACTGTAAATGGAGCCTTAATAATGATTCCCTTCCTCATATAATCACTGAACAGATATTTACTTAGCACACTCTACCATCCAGTCATGTGGGAAAACATGGTTCAACATATCTTCCTTGCTACCCTATTTTGAACACCCAAGAAAATTTCCTTTGTCCGTGGGGTGCATGCTTTATTTGGAAAGAACAACTATAAGCTTTACATTATGATGTGAATAAGTCAGTTTTTCAATATGTCCAAAGTTAACTAATGTTTTCAAAAGTGAGAGAATGGAGATCAGGTTAAGAGGCCATGAATTCTAGCCCTAAGTTTTGGACGTCAAGAGCGTCCTCACTAAGAGAATGATATCTGGGCAAAGTTTGATATGAATAGCAAGTCAGGCCAACCTTGAAAAGAACTTTCCAGGCAAAATGGTACACACCAGCTCATTGCTGGCTAAGGCCCACGGGAGACCACTGTGGTCTCATATGCTATTATACATTTAATAGAAATACTTCAGTTTGACTAATCTATAGCAAATGCAAATTCTTTGGAAAACTTTGTCTTCCTGAAAGCTAAAGCTATTTTAGTCTCCCACAGTGTGACAATGTGTCATTTTGACTAATAAATTCAGTCAAATGGTCTCTTCATCATGTCAGAAGAATGATTTGTTTTTCTTGATATATTGATCATCATAGAATCTAATCTGCTTGAAATAGAAAAATCATGGATTCTCAAATCTGTGTTTATCAAGTTATTTATGTTTGTGCACACATGCACATGTGTGTTTGTGTATGTGCGTGTGCATGTTGCATGCACACATATATACATACATACTTGCCAAGGCACCAGTGTGAAGGTCAGAGGTTAACCAGTAGGATTTGGTTCTCGGTTTCACCATATGGGTCACGAGGATGGAACTCAGGTTTGGTAGACTTGGTGGCAAGAGCCATTGTTTGCTGAGCCATCTCTCGAACCAAGTCTTCATAAAGTCTGTTACAACTTTTTCCCTCCATCGCTGAAACACATCTGGGAGTGTGGTGCCATCATTCAGTTGCAAGGTGCATTTGTTCACTTGTTTGTCTTTATCTGTCTATGTATTTGCCTGATCTTCTTTGGAAAGAAAGCTTTTACCCACAGAATCTCTATTTCCCCTTGAAAAGCAAAATACTTCAGCAGAATGTGTTTTTCAAGGGTGGAGACGGAAGCGGTGGTGAAAAACGGGCAAGTCAGATGACAGGATGGCTCAGTTTCCAGGGGCAGTTGGCAGACACTTGACCTCTGAAAGGTCATCCTCAGAAGACAAGGTTAAAGTATAATTATTAGAGACTGTCTCATGTTCTTCTTCAGGTTTGTTGCCCTGGAAGAGGTTGTCAAGGATGGAAGTGAATTTGTCCAGAAGACCTGATTTAAAAAAAAAAAAAGGAAAAGCCACCTGCCGCTGCTTATCACTTACTGGTTAAACAGGCGATTGGGCTTTCCTTTGGAATATAGATATGTTGAGGAAATCTATACATTATATTTTTAATTGTTCTGTTTCTCCAACATTTAATACCTTATATCTGCTGCTCATCTTATTTGCAGCTATTGGAGTTGCTGGTTGTCTCTTCCTGGCTTGCCTATGACAGTCTTGACTCTGTCATGGCTCGTCTGAAGTTTTTACTGGATATCAGATATCTTTTTATCTCTGTGTATTTCTGTGACTTTCAGGATCCCAAACTGCTGAGCTCTGAATTGCTCCTATTACAACAGGACATTGCATATAATCATGCTTGTGATATACAATGTGTTATGACTTAGTTTTAGGTTTATATATTTGAACCCTTGTTTTTATCTGAGATAGGGTTTATCTGTGTTGGAACTCACTCTGTAGACCAGACTGGCTTCAAACTCAAAGATCCACCTGCCTCTGCTTCCCTAGCGCTGGGATTAAAGGCATGGGCCACCACACCACATTCTGTATTTGAACTCTTGGTCACTGCCTTGTAGCACTGTTTTGGGTGCCTATAGAAACCTTTGTACATAGGAACAACTGGTAGTAAGTCACTATGGGTGGGTTTCTGAGGATTAGAGTTTTGCCCCACTTCTGGTCCTATTCTCTGCTTCCTGATCTACCAAGTCGTGAAGAAGCCTTACCACAAGCTCCCAATACCTGAGTCACCATGCTTTTCTGTCCATGATTAACTGCGTTGTCTAAGCTATAGGCCAAAATGAATCTCTCCTTACAAAGTTGATCCCATCAGGTATTTTGCTATAGCAATGAACAAAGTAGCTATCATGAGAACTCGACTTGGGGATGGGGCAGTTTTTCCAGACTGGCCTCTCTGTTCCAGTTAGAGATGGACTCAGGAAAGAGGGAAGCCAGGATGCTCTGTGGTTCCTCATAACACTTTCCTGCCCAAGGTTCTTCATCCTTTTCATGAACTCTTAAAAATTTTCAAAGCCTGGTTGGGGCTTTGTCTCCCCCTATTATTTGGTGATTCCAATTTAGATTTTTTTCATATGTGTATATATTTTAAGAAGCTTCTCCAGTATTAGGTTCCCATACAACCCCTCCAATGACGCTTCAGTTCATCTGTCTCTCCCCTGAATATCTCTCATCACCAAATGAAACCTCCAGTGCTGGAAAGGGGTTACATCTAATCAACTTATTGACCAAAGGGGCACCAAATAACCCAGACTGTTGCTAAAGCTATTGGTTGCTCTCCACAATCTGACAGAACAGCCCTATTATTGAAGACAACACCGATGTATCTCACTGCCTACCTAGAGCCTTCATCCCTACTTATTAGTGTGCACAGTACAAGATGATACTCTGCACACTACCAGAGAAGAGTAAACTCCAACACAACTACAAGCTCTTCAATAGTGACCTAGACGCAAGATGCACTAGTGCATACTGTCACGGGGTTTGTAGGAGTAGCCAACCAATATCTGATTGGATCTGATGTCCCCTCCATGAGATAGAATCCTTCTCTGACATGGCCTGGTTGTCCAAGAACCTGGGACAAACCAAATACTGCTCTTTTCCTAAGGAATGCAGCTATAAAATGACTCCTAATGTCATTCTGTTCTACTCATGGATCAGTGTCTCACTCAGCCATCATCAGGGAAGCTTCCTCCTGCAGAAGATAGGAGCAAAGATGGAGAACTGCAATTGGGCAATGTATAAAGAGTGAGAGACCTCAGAACAGCTGGTCAAATTGGGGCATCTCTATCAAATCCCTCCCTTCAAGGCAGAAAGATTGTAGGAGCCAATTGGGATGCAAGGCACCAAGGAAACAGGGCCTTCTAGACACAGCAGGACTGGTGCTCTTAGGAACTCACAGAGATTGTGGCAGCATGCACGGGGCCTGGGTAGATCTAAGCCAGATCAGGTCTGAGTGCTGAGAGAGGGAGTAGATGTAGAGCCCATCCCTAATGACCCCAACTGATAAACTCTTGCAAAGGCTTCTCCATTTGAGTCTCAGTGAGTATTCAAACCACATTTAAGGAAAGGCTCCATGCCCAGTAGTATATGGCCAACACAAAATTAATTCAATGGTATTGAAGGAGGATTTTTTTTTTTGCCTTACAGTGCCTTGTATGGAATTTTTTAATTTATTTGTTCATTTATTTATTAATTATCTTACAGGCCTTTTGCTTATATGTTATGGTCTCTGGTTTTGTTTTTATGGGTGCTCTGTGTGTGTGGATACGTGTCTGTATGTGTTTCTTGTTCTTTTTCTTTGGCTCTTTTTTTAATGTTTGTTTGTCCTACTCTTGTTTGTTTTTCTTTTATCTTATTATTTTTTAGATGCCTGTTTGTATTCTAATAAAAAAGAGAAAGGATTTGGGTGGGTGGATAAAGAAGAGGATCTTAGAGGAGTAGTGGGAGGAAAAAAACATAATTAAAATGTACTATATGGGAAAATTTTATTTTTAATATTTTTAAAGTATAAAACAAAGAAAACAACAACAACAACAACAAATTTCAAAGTCTAACACCAACTTATAATCAGTGGATGTATACAAACTCATTCCAAGTAGCAGTAACATTGCACCATGGAGCAATAGATGCTTAAGATTTTGTGATTGCCCACAACCACCTGTCATTGCTGAGTCCTAGATGAGCTTTGCTATCACTGCAGTTTTCCACCTGTGGATCATGACCCCTTTGGGGCCGCATATCAGATATCCTGCACATCAGATATTTACATTACGATTTATGACAGTAGCAGAACTACAGTTATGAAGTAGCAACAGCATAATTTTACAGTTGGGGTCACTAACACACGAGGAACTATATTAAAGGGCCGCAGCATTAGGAAGGTTGGGAGCCACTGCTCTGTTAGACTTCAGTAGCTAGTTCTCAAGTTTCAGTGAAAAGAAAATTTTTCTCTCCAGTACTTAAACATATCTTTGAAAGCTATTTTTATTTTTTATTTATTATTTTTATTCCTTTTACAAAGCAACCCCAAGGGCCTTTATACACTTTCTTAAGAAGAAGTAAAATGATTTTAAAAGAATGTATTCCATCCCCTTTTAACCACTAACTGAAACTCAGAATCTAGGACTGTATTTTACACTTTATCAAAAATTTAGAAACATTCATCATTAGCTGAGCTGTTGCTGATATAGTGTATTTTTATAGAAATATTCTAGTTGATGTTTTGAAGCAGGAAACGAATTCAAATTTCACCATCCTGAAACCCTAGTGATTGCTTGTTTCTGGGTAGTGATGTCAGTAGTTACTGAGGTCGCCCTGACAGGAACAGGGCTCTGGGTGGGAGAAGAACACATGTATGGTGTGGGTATCCTGGGGAACACATATCAGAACCCGATGGGACCACTGGATCTCAAAAGCAAGCAGCCTATAGTGACAAATGTTAAATGACATTACAGTGAGCGCAAATGCTAAATGACATGGAACTTTGTAGAACAGATGGCCACCTTTCTGTTACAGCCATACTTCAAGGGGTGGGGTGGGGCAGAGGGAAGAAAGGGCAGAGAGCCAGGAGAGGGAAGAAGCCCGGGATCCATTGGAAAACATGGACTTTACCTGGATCCTGAAGGGAAAAGGATCTCACAGGGACAAGATGAACTGAGCTGATACTGAAAATCACTTTGAAACTGTGGTTTGTGATAATTGGCTTTTACTAAGTTTTTAAAATGTTTATTACAGGGGACTAGAGAGATGGCTCAGCAGTTAAGAGCACTGCCTGTTTTTTCAAAGGGCCTGAGTTCAATTCCTAGCAACCACATGGTGTCTTACAACCTCCTGTAATGAGATCTGGTGCTCTCTCCTGGTCTGTAGGCACACATGCAGGAAGAACACTACATATAATAAATCTTAAAAATGTTTTTTACATTGATTTATTTATTATGGAGGAATGAAGGGATGTTGCAAGTGGGTGTGTGTGGGGGTGTCAGAGGACAGCACGTGAGAGTTGGTTCTGGCCCTTTACCTTCTGGATCCTGGGGATGGAACTCGGGCTATCTTAATGGCAAGCGCCTTAATCCTCTGGGCCATCTTGGCAGCCCAGTCAGTTTCAGCTAGGACCCAAATCTTTTACGAAATCTGGAACTTTCATGGATGAAATGCAAACAGGAATGCTGAAATCAAAGCACATGGGATATAATGTTCAACTTGTCTCGAAATTAAGCTTTCAGCCCACTCTGAGCATAATTCCTTTGAACAATCTGTGTGCTGCATAAATGACTCAGAAATGCAATCTGACACACTCAGGAATGTTGGATGGCTTGCAGTCAATCACTAATTTGCATATGTTATAGCCATGCCTTTTGGGCAGATGAAACCATGTGATTTTAATCCTAAGCATAACTAGCTTTACCTCGGAAAGAATTCTTTGATTTTGATGCTGTTTTGCTTAACTCCTACCTATTTGATCTTCACATATGAACTGTGAACTAAACCATGTGGCACACATCTACATATGTAATATTGAACACTGGTATAAGATACGGCATAACAGGTCCACTGAACTATACACTTCTGTGTCAGCATATAGGCTTAACCAGGAATAAGCATCCACCTGGTCTTGTTGAATGAGCAAATGTAATATCATTTAGTATACTTAATTTGTTGCAGGGAAAAAAAGAGTATTATTCTTGATACATTCTTGTTCAGTACAGACTCCAATGATGTTTTGACAAGATTCAAGAACAATTACTGAAAATGTATCATATCAATATTTACCCAGAAAAGGGAACAGGACTGTGTTATACTGTTGGTTTGTGTTTGTTTTGTTTTGACATTCAACTTTCTGTACTAGGCAAGGTTGCACACTCCTGTAATTATGAGAGTCAGGAGGCTGAAGCTGAGGCTAGGAGATTGTGAGTTGACACCAGGGAAAAGTAAACACTGAAACAATGGCAAAGGGCTGGGGAGAGAGAAAGGCCAGTGAGGGACGGATTCATACTGGGACTGTGAGCCCAGGATACGCAGTGCTCTTGCTTCTCTTCCCAACACCACTCTCTAAGGTATCCAAACCTTCTTTTCAATATTAAAAGAGACATTTCTCTTTATAAACACACTCACTAATGAGTTCAGACTCTTAAAAATGATGAATTCATCACTAGACACACTACTATTAACCCATTAATTTACACACTACAATTAACACGTTAATTTCATCCTGTTCTTTAAAAATCCTGTAATCTCTCTCATTTTCCATTTAAGAGACAGAATCTTCTTGCAAGGATTTTTTTTTTTGACATTTTTTCCTTTATATTAAGTTTTTCCTCTAACAGGAGCTTCTAGGCGTTTATAAAACAGAGCTCTTTTATCTGGTTCAGTATGTACCATGCACAGAAAATAAGCAAAGCCTTCCAGCCAGTGGCCTGGAACTCACTGTGCTTCGAGTGAAGGGTGATTTTTTTGTTGTTGTTGTTGCTGTCTTGCTCCCAGAACAATGGAACTCTTTTGTTCTCCAGAAGCAATGAAGTTTAGGCTGGATGTGGCCGCACATGCCTATAATCCCATAAAGGTGAAACAGGTGAATTGTTTCAAGTTTGAGCGCAGCCTGAGCTATGCAGTGAGTTCCAGGACAACCTGAATCACAGTTTGAAACCATGACCTCCCCTCAACAAAAAGAATCATATTTGGCTTGATAAGCACAAGTTATATATAAAATAAAGCACTAGTTAAATAGACCTTATATAAAATGTTTGGGATCAGAAGTATTTCAGATATTTGAGATTTTGAGATTTTTGGCTTTTAAAATACTTCCATATTCATAATACATCTTTGGGGGAGCCGAAGTTTAAGCATGAAGTTACTGTTTTATAGAAATCATATGTCCACCTTCTGGAGGCACTTGACAATATTATACTAGCACAAGGTTAAGTTCGTGTGCCTGTTGAACCATAGAGTAACATGGATCTTAAAGTTTCCAAGTTTGGTCTTTCAGATTAGGGATGCCTGGCTCCTGTTACTTCTTCACAGTGTTTTCTTCCTACCCCTCTTTACCTGTAGTCTAGTGCGCTTTGTCCTCTCTCCTCTGAACAGCTAACAGAAGGTACAGCAAATTCTTAACGCAGAAAATCTTATTTGAAGCATTATTCTATCTGTTTGTCTGTATGTATTTGTGTGTGTACATGTGCGTATGTCACGAGCATGTCTGAAGATCAGAGAACAGCTTGAAGGCTTTGGTTCTCCCCTTCCACTATGTGGGTCCCGGGTACTGAACTAAGTTCTTCGGATTTGGCAGGAAGCTCCTTTACATGCTGATCCCGGCCCCAGAGAATCTTTTAAATGATATCCTTTTTGCCATACTTTATTCATATGCACATAAGGTATTAATGAGTATGTTTATACATGTTCATGTGTGTATATATATGTTCAGGTTTACGTTAACATGTGTGCATGTGGAGGCCTGAGATGTCTATCACTCTCCCTTTTATCATCTGTTGAGACAGGGTGTGTTTGAACCCAGAGCTCATTATTTCAGGGAGTCTAGCTAACTACCTTGTTCACTGAATTTCCCATCTCCACCTCCCAGACAATGGATTACAGGTTGGTTGTCACACCCAACTGGTTTTACACGGCTATGGGGGTCTGACCTTGCTCACTTGTGCCTCGCCACTGAGCCGTCTCCTCAGCCCCGACTTAAATACTGAGATACACTTCTGAGCCTTCTTCCAGGCTCTCCTATCTCTCTCTCCTAAATGAAGTATCTGATTGTTGTTTGTCTCAGAGCTCAGCTGCCTAACAGGAAACAGCTTTACCCAACTAGATATGAAATCAATTTTGAGAAGTGAGTTTTGTACAAAATGAAAAGGAATTCCACTTTATTTGATAAAACTGTTTGATCATGTTATAGCTGCTTCATACATTCCAAAGAATTTTTCTCTAACCCGTGAAGAAATGACGCAGCTGTTTGTAGTCTTCTTTGAGTAGGATTTAGTCAGAAATTTGGGTTAGTCTACAAAGCTCGTTTGAAAATCAAGACTGGACAAGAACCAGTCTCCTGCATCTGAAAATAAGAGGTTACGCTTGGGGACAGAAGTTTATGTCTCACAACCAAGACCAGTCCAGTATCTGAGAGTTCAATTGGATGTAGGATCTTTCTTTCAAGACAATAACATTATTACAAGCTTCCATGGTGAGCAAAGCCAGATTAAAATCTTGCGAAGTTTCTGGATTGTGGGAGCAAAAATAGCTTCAGTGATCCAAGCCCTTCTGCTCTTCCACAACCCATCTGCACCCCGACACAAACACAGCCCACTATCGTTTACTGACTGACTTTCACCAGATGAGTTTAGCATGGGCACCCAGGATGACTGCAGGCAGGTCGGTCTCTCTCTCTCTCTCTTTCTCTCTCTCTCTCTCTCTCTCTCTGTCTCTCTGTCTCTCTGTCTCTCTGTCTCTCTCTCTCTCTGTCTCCTGCAAGGTCTTTGCTCCTTTCTGATATCAGCCAATACTCTGTTTGCTCAAGGACAAGGTTGCATGACTACTTCGTGAAGACATTTTACTTCCCTCATTAGTCATGACCTGCTATTTCTCAGGCTTCTGGCTATATATAATAAGCTTTTCAGAAAAAGGTGATTCATTGTATTTTTTGATATCCTGTTGTTTTGGAAGGAGTCAGTTAGCCTGTTTTGATACTGGACATTATGAAATCCTCGGCAGAGGAGAGTGGGGGAGTGAAGAGACTGGGGATCCAGCTAGTCAACTTGAAAATTCTATTGCTGACTTTCAGCGTATGAAATCGGTGCTTCAGGCAGCGTTGCATGTGCTATCTCAAAGTATTACAGCCAAGAGCTGGGTCCGGAGGCCCCTCCATGTCTGTGGTCCTAAGACTCGGAAGGTCAGAGCAGGGGATTACAGATTTGGAGGCCAACCTGACTCAGAAGGAAAAAGAATCAATATATTGTGATCTTTTGAAAATTAATGATTCATGACACTCATTTTACAGGGCAGAAAACTGAGGTCCTTAGAAGTATGACCTGAGGCAAGACTTCCAGGATTGGTGGACCATAGAGGCTTGGGGTACATTTTCCCTCATTCAAGTGTTTTAGCAGTTGTCAGAGAGGATGGCAGGCTGCCGGTCATGAGGGATGCTTTTTGACTTCTGTTCAGTAACATTGACTACAACAGCAGGATTAGCCTTGTTGGCTATGGAAGTATTTCAAAGAGGACCCCCCCCCCCAACAGCATCCTGCATTGCCAAATTGCTCTGCTGATGTTTCAGTGTCTCTCAGAAACCAGTCCCTTGCTTCTCCGTCTTCTCTGTCCTTCCTGACCTCTGACCTCATCATTAAAAAGTAGTAGACATGAAGCTTAAAACCTCAACTGCTTCTACCATCTGTGCGCTCTCTCTCTCTCTCTCTCTCTCTCTCTCTCTCTCTCTCTCTCTCTCTCTCTGCCACTAAATAACCATACCACCCATCTCTTCTTAAGAGTCACAAATACTTTATCAAATGATTTTCAATAATGAATTAATACAATGAAGCATTGATTGAGTGGATGCTTGATTGGTTTTCCATCACTGTAATACATTTCTGAAATAGGCAACTTAAAAAGAAGGAAGTGTGTTTTCTCTCATGGTTTCAGAGTTTGCAGCCCATTGTCACCAGGCCCCATTGCTTTTGGGCCTGTGGGGAGGCAACATATCATGGTAGGATGACAGAGTAGAATAAAGCTGCTCACCTCTGGGCAGCCAGGAGCAGAGAGAAAGGAGGAGGAAGGTCAGGATCTCCCGGTATCCATTCTACCGGCAACCCATCTATGACCTTCTGAGTAGGCCTCACCTCTTAGTTCCACCACCTACAATAGCATGCTATGGCTTTAGTATTGAAACAAAGGATCTGTTTGCAAAACAAAAAGTGCAGGAGAATCTTGTGATCTGTTCCTGTCAGTGAACCTTTAACAGCTGGGCCTCTGGGAACATTGCAGATCCTAAGTATGGTGGAGACTTTGTATTTATAATGTTTGAAACTTAGGAAGAGTTGTGACAGGTGTAATCTTACCTAGGATACAGCTCTCCCTGAGATGGGAAGTGCTCCTAGAGGCCCATTTGCTGAAGGCCCACTTACTGTGCTCTGAGTAGTATTTGTAATTGTTGAGAAAGGAGATTGGCCATTGCCAACTGCACCGTAATTCAAGTTACATTGTTGTATTTGTTTATTCTTAGAAAACAAGACTGTTATTCCCGTACTCAGGGGTTGAGGCAGAAGCTCAAAACTTGAGCTGTATTTCTGCTTGGGAAAATAGCAGAGATCTAAAATTAGTCTTATTAGACCACAGATATGTACCCAGCCAAATTGAATGTGGGATTTTAAAAGTTCACAGAGTTAAATAGTTCAAAGTAGCACTCTACAAAGCAAATAGAAAACGTACTTTCAACATGACTTTAGCTTTCCTTGGTAAGCAATCAACATCATTTAAGGAATGTATTTACATTTTTATGGTCATGACGCTTAAAGTATTTGGCAACGTGAAAAATGTAGTCAATATCAAAGTATTAATGATTGTTTTTAAAATAAATTCTTTAGTAGGTTTTGTTACTTTTAAAAACAATCTTTTATGGTAGATTTTCTTAATTCTTAACTGTAAGTATGTACATAGAGGTATCTATGGCAATATGGGGCAATGGCTACTGTTACAACCACGTGATTGAAGCATTTTTAGAAAGATATTTATGACTGTTTCTCTTTCATGTAGTTGAACAAGTTAAAAATTAGATTGGCCTCAGTAAAGTTAGGAGCAGTGTTCATCTGGAGAGACGAGTTTCTAGCATGCCACCCTCTTAGTGGTAAAACAAGGGATCCATCTGCAAAACAGAAAGCATAGGAGAATCATTGGCGCTGCCCCTCACCCAGAATAGGAGGGTCATCCGAGTTGCCCCTTGCCCTGCATGCCTTCTCATACACAGCTGTCACTTGTCACCCCAGTCACCCACATGCTTCTGTCACTGATTGTGGACCACAATACTGCCCCTTCGTTCACCATGACACTCACCACTGGGAACTCTTGATATCATTTTGATGTAGTTCAAAATTTGCTGCCTTCAGAGTGCAGCACTGTGTCCCCGTTGCCTCCTTCCAAAACAAACAGTAGCACACACACACACATACACACACACACACCGCATGAAATTGCTTTTTAAAAGCGATTGGACTGTTTTAAAGGATCTCAAATCTGCAGTGAATACTTCTGAAACAATGTAAACTTTCCTTGAAGTCAGGAAATGAAAGAAGAATAAGCCCAGCCCATTCTCCCCGTGTCCCCGTCTTTTCATCTGATTCCTTCAAAGGCTTTGTTATTCTAGAGGAAGGTGTTCAATCCAAGGTATAGTATGAGTCTTTAATATCTTCAATGAGAACACAAGATTATCTTTAGTATTTAAAGGTAATTTCCCCTGAGAAGTGTGCCCTAGGTTTTCAAAACATAAAACATAAAAAGCACCCTTAAATGAGAGAGACAAAGGCACTGATGTGTGCAGCAAGTTCGATAGTGTTACAAAGTATACACAGATGGCCAGTCGGGATATTTACTGCTGATATGGTAGAGGAATTTGTAAGAAATAGAATGTGTGTGGGGTTAGCATTTTAAAAATTAAACCCATTTAAATGATATTTTTTTTCATTTATATTGTCTGTATAAGCTAAAGGAAACTTCCATCCTTGGCCTTTCATTCTTGTCTGCCACATTTTAGCAGAACGAGCAGAACTGCTTGCTTTGGACTGCTGACAAGAACAAGAGCAGCTTAGTGAAGAAAGTTCTGGATTTGAGATTAGTTATGAATTCAAGTTAAACCCTCCCCAGAAAACAGCAACAACAACAGAAGAAAAAAAAAAACAACCTTCCCACCTTCCTTTTCTATATACTAACTTTTATGGTTTGGTTATTTAGTTACTTAATTTTATTAATCACTTATTTTATAGATTTATTTTTATAATATTTTTATTGATTATTTGGAAATTTCAGTTCATGAACCTTGAGCACACTTACTTCCCGTTTTTTCCAGGTTCAACCCCCAACCCTTGTGATCCCCCAAAAGAAAAGAAGAAAAGAAAAACAAGCCCAGTTTGTGTTGACCATATACTCACTGGACCGTGGTCAAACTCCCAGTAGGCAGCACCTTAAAGAAAGCTGGGTTCTTCCCCTCCTGCACCCCTGCCAGAAGCCATCAGTTGAGGGTGCCACACTTCTGTATCCTTATCATAGTTTTTAAGAGTTCTCTTGGCCAAATCTCTGAAGGATGGAGCACTCACCCAGGAGTTGCTTTGCTCGGAATATGCCTGGCCTTTTACCTTTTAATTCAGCTTGATCTGACATACTACATCAGCCGAAAAGTCTGTTCTTGCATTATACAGAAACCTATCACTAATTAATCTCAACCCTGTCCCTACTCCAGATCAAAAGACTTTTTATTCTGAAACAATGTTTCAAAGTTTCCTAGACTGTCATGGAGGATGCAATTCCTCTGCTTAGCCTCTTGGTCAGCTGAGAGTCTTGACTCTCAAGAAACTTCTCACGCCAGCCAGGGAAGACCACCTGCAGCTCTTGGTCAGATTCTAGGCTCCTCTGGGTGAGAAATCGCGCTTAGGATAAAACAATTGCTTGACCCCTAGTTTGATTCTCTGTACTTCAGCTACTCTGCATTTTTTGAGCTATTTTAAGTGTTGGACTGCAAAGACATTTCCAGGATCCCTAAGAACTCCGTGGTAAGACCTACCTGAGACCCACCCCTTGGTGCGGCAGCTAGCTGCAGCTCTCTTTTCTTAAGGGAGTTACCTAGCAGTGGTTCATAAGACCTGGGAAGAGAAGGATATTAGCAGTATTGTGGGCATTTCTGTGCATCAGACACTAGTATCAAATCTCCTCCTTGCTGGTTAGACTTTGCACAGAGAACACCATGAAAAACACCATTTTCATCAGAAAAGCCAGCCTGGCTACCTTACTTAAACCCACTAAACAGGAAACCAATAACATGGTGCTTTTAAAAAAAAGTTTGATCCTTTTTGTGTGTTAAATTCTGTGGAAAAGAAAAGAAAAAAAGAAGGAAGGAAGAAAAGAAAGAGAAAGAAAGAAAGAAAGAAAGAAAGAAAGAAAGAAAGAAAGAAAGAAAGAAAGAAAGAAAGAAGAGTTCTCTTCAATAGCTTTCTGTCTAGGCTGTTATTTTTTGCAGAGTTGTGGGTCAGGGTTTGCGAAATTGTGGGTAGGGGTTGCCACTAAAGCTTCCTATGTCCCTCTTTCTCAACTGTGACTCAGCAGTCATCAATACCATGGCAAAAGTAGCTTTCCTGAAGGAATATGGACCTCAGACACCCACATGGTCTCCAGCGTCACCTCAGCGTGGTCTCTGGTGGCCGCACAGACAACAGAATTCAGTGTGGCCCTCTGCTGCTGCACAGACTGTGGACACCGTCATAGCCCTGGGTGGCATCACAAGCCAAGGCCTTCCACACGACGTCAGACTGCAGCATAGACCATGGACGTCTGAATGGTCTTGGGTGGTAATACAGATCACACTCATCAACACAGTCCTGGTCCACAGCAGGACCACGGACCTAGACATGGCCCTCAGTGGCAGCATGGACCTGGATATCAGCGCTACCTCAGGTTGCCGCATAGGCCTCTCACATCAACATTCCCCCCTACTGCTGTAGGACCACAGACATCCACATGAACTCCAGGGCTTCAACATGGCCTGGGGCAGTGGACCAGACATAATAAAGTGGCCTCCAAGAGCACCCTAGACCATAGAAGTTCTTCAGTGGGGTCCTATCCAGAAAATGAACCTTTCTTCTTGGGCATCCTGTTGTTGCTCAGAACCAGGGCAATAATGTGGCTGGGCAGCATGTTGGGGAAAGGGGGCTGAGTCAGAGTGCAAGCTTTAGGCTGCTGCCCACCACCTTGTTAGTTCTACTCGGCGATTTGTTTCCCTATGTTTTCCACCTCTCCATCAAGTGTTTGTTCATCACAGTGGCATTACAAACTGTAGTTTGTCACATACTATATGTGTTTTCCTGGGCAGCTTTGTGTATGTGTGTGTGTGTGTGTGTGTGTGTGTGTGTGTGTATATATATATATATATATATATATATATATATTCACTGAAATAAGTCATTGCTCTGGTTCAAAGTTTCTGGTTTCTGAAGCAGCATAAACACCGGCCCATTGCCGAGAGACTTGTTTCAGATACCCTGTTGTTGCTCAGAGTCGGGGTGATGTTGCAGCTACACAGGACATCCAGGGATAGGTTCTGTGTGAGCTCCTGGCTATCGTCCACCTACCTGCCCTTGATGTCTGCCACCCAAGGCTCTCTAGGCTCACCCTTATGCTCGTAGCCTGCTGACAGTACTGTTGCCCCACCTGGCGGGCTAGTACCAGTCCTATTCAGTTATGACATGTTTCCTTGGGAGCTCCAGGTGGCTCGCTGCACACCGCTCTGTCAATCACAGCCGCCCCAGGGCTCGGCTCACCAGGCATAACTGGGTGCAACTGATGCCCACAGTCGACCCGATGCCTGTCATCTCCATCTCCCAGCAGGGCAGGCAGCACAAGCTGCAGCCAGAGCCACTCCACATTGGTGACTGGCCAGACTGAGGGCCTAGGGATGGCCCCACTCAGCAATGACCCGTTTCTGCAGGAGCTTCCGGAGGCAGACATCTCCCCATCATAAGTGCCAGCAGTCCTACAGCTCGTCAGGAATGACGTCTGTCCTTTGCTGGCTGAGATGGGAGAGCAAAGAAAACAAATTCATCATTCTCTAAGAGCAGCTCTATTCTGCCATTTTTCCTTCCAGTTCTGTGAATCCACCTTTCTTTTTTTTTTCCACCTTTCTTTTGATTACATAATATTTTTTTTGATTCTTTGGGAATTTCACATTATGCACCCCAATCCCACTCATTTCCCAGTCCTTCCATATCTGCCTTCTACCCTTGTAACCACCCCCTCTGTTTTGGGATGATACCATATACATTCCCCTACTTCTTATTCTTCATCCTTAGCTATATCTTGTCTTCCCGCACTGTAGTTTGTGCTTGAGCATGGCATTCTTCAGCCCTTTAAGGTATTAGCCATGTTGCTACTTTTATGTGTTTAGTGACCTTTAGTGTCTTGTTTATTGTTTTGAAACTCACCAGCACTTGGCTCTTAGGAGCTGGTCTCCGTACAACCATCTGTGTTCTCGATTACTCATTAGCTAGCTTTCTTTTCACTGAATTACAAAGGAATGAGATCCTGAAAGAATTACACTGAGAATTAAGAATTAAGAGTTTGATTGTGGGTTCTAAAAGCATCTGTGGTTTAAAGCAGCTCTTCAGACACCATTATCTGAAGAGCCAAGCGCATTTTACATTCCAGTATATAGGGATTGTGCTGAGTGTGTTATGATTGCTTTCTCCTATATCGTCAGGGCATCTTTTCAGTTCCCATTATGTCTAAAAAAGGACCAGGCTAAGTTCTTTCCAGCACCAAAACCTAAAGCGAACTTATTCATCAACTTTTGTCCACATTTATTACACCAAATCACATTTAAAAATATATCTCAGTAGGAAGATCAATCGTGGACATCTGAATCCTCCTCCATCCGTCCCCTCTGGTGTATTAAACATGGCCACCAAGTACTTATGAGAGTCAGCAAGTGCCTCAACCACGCGGAGAGCATTGCTGACACTCATTGTCATGCCTCCAGCTTGCCAATATCTTCCTGCTCAGAGCTTCGAAAGATCCTGTTCTGTGAGCCTAAGACTGCGAACCCACAGTGATTCCCGAGTACTAAGATAGACCAGAGCCTCAAGACATCCCTTCCTGGAACACAAGCTTCTGGCTTAGAGCCTGGCTTCGGGACTGATGTATACGTATTGCCTGTCACAGGAAGATGGACGCTTTCCCCTCCCTTGCTCGGAGATCACCAGGGAATAGTGATGAAATCTTGCATGTTGTTATCTGTCTCTCCAGTGTTGCCCAATAGTTCCGTTCTGGAGCAAAGGGCCACATTTCTGCAGAAGCTTGAATTAAGCATCAGTGAATGAGATTATAGAGAATATGTAGTAGTCTGTGGTTGACCTAGCAATGACCCAAAAGACATACTACCTAATGAGACATGTGTTTGTTCTGGTGTAAAATTAATAATAATAATAATAATAATAATAATAAGATGATGATGATGATGATAATAACCTTCCCCACAGGAGGGTGTGGTTTGTAGTCTACCCATTGTCTACTATACCCTTGTAGCCACTAAAACCCAGGAGATTGTGTCAGTGATCCAAGCATAGGCCCCCTTCTTCTACCCTTTCTGATCCAGGATTTTGCAACCTGAATCTTCCTTCACTTGAAGGGCTTCTTTGGAGGATTGCTGTCATCAGGCATTCTCGCTCATGTCTAGGGAAAACACTGGGGGACAAGGTAAATTCTAGAGGAAAACTGCAAAAAATTGTGTTCACCCATGGGCCCAGAGATACATGTGCAGTGCCTGCCTCCAAGATTGTCAGCACTGTTATTGATATACAGAGAGAGGCTTCCCACAGAAGGAAGCAGTTGATCCTGGAGGGTAGGGTGGCAAGGGGCAGAAAGAGGCATGGCGGTATCATCAGCTGAATTGCATGCTCCTTGCTTCTCATAGTAGGTAGCTGTGAATGTGACCTTTGGAAGAGAGGTTTTGCAGATGGAATCCAATTCATAAGAGGTCATGCCTGATGAAGGTATGAAGCTGGGCCCTGACAGTGTGACTGATGCCTTTAGCCAAAAAGAAAAGAGTGACACCGATTCAGAGAGGAGGCCCAAGTGAGGCTGGAGAAGCCAGGGCAGTCGTCAAACTTGCAGTCCAGGGCCTCTAAAGACTACCAGAAAAACCAAGAGCTACCGAGAAAGGCCTGAGATAGGTCTTCTCTGGAGCCTTCCACGAAAGCATGGCTCTGCTGGCTCTTTGATGCTGAATTTAGCCTTCAGAACAGAGTGAGAAAGTTTTTCTATTGCCTTAAGCCTCCTCTCCCGTGGCACCTGTTAGTGTCGCCCTTTCCTAGGAAGTGAGCACAGGTAGACTTGTCTGAATACAGGATTGGACTTGAAAGACTTATGTAAGTAGACAGCTATGGATAAGAGCTGGGAAAGCTTAAGAGCTGCTCAGAAAGGGGGTTGGACCCATACATGAGTGGCACACCTGTGTTAATCAGCTTTCTGCTGCTGTATCGTGTATTTGAGAGGTAATCACATTATAAAGGGAACGGTTTATCTTGGCTCACAGTCTGGGAGGTCTCAGTCTGATCAGATGCCTCACACCTTTTGGCCCTGTGAGAAATAATGCACCACAGCAGAAGTGCATGGCAGAGCAAAACTTCTCACCTCGTAGCCCAGAAGAAAAAGCAAAAAGAAGGAAGTGAGATTCTGCTTTTCCTCCGTGAGAGCACACACCACAAAGATCTAAGGATGTCTCTCTAGGATTTTCCTCTTGGAGAGTCCATAGCATCCTGCCGGCGTCAAGGGGAGCTGCACTGGGGAAAAACCTTTAACAGCTTGGGGACCAGTCCAGTTCTAAACTACTGAGGCACCTGTGCTGGAGATTAAAGTCCTGTGATTTCTCTGAAGGCACAGTGGAGTTGTAACACTGACGATGGTCAAAGGCAGGCAGCGAAGGCCATCTAATACTATGTGACAAAGTCTGGTCTTGATCCATAGAGACTTCCAGGGCTGAAAGATACTGAAAGTTACTATATCCCTGTGCTCAACCCTCACTCTCTCTGGAGCAGGCAGAATCTCCTGGTTTGGACCCAACTCATCTAGCTCTCTGGAAATCTTCCAGCAAGAAAGAGGGCCCGGTGTATATTGATTCTAGTACAGACAATTTTAAGACTGTTTTATAAAACCCTCTCTCCTCATTGCATTTGACATTTGATGGCTCCCACATCCACCCCAGACACAGCTTCATGATTGGCATATAGTATGCTTGGATCCAAACTGTGATTGGAGTCTGTTTGGATTTCCAGGTTCTTGGCACCGTTTCATGAAATCCTTCCAATTCTAACCTAGCCTCCAATTAACAAAACCAGAAATTCCGATAGCCCCTGTTCCAAGATGGCCTCAAATTGCACTTCAAGTACATTGTGAAAAGCCAGAGTCTTGGAGTCTACCTTGCTGTGGGTTTTCAGTTCATTCTTTCCGGCAACAAACCTGTCAT